>NC_135700.1:22723574-23323574 GCF_964276395.1 Gasterosteus aculeatus | reverse complement strand
CACCTGTGCACCAGCTCCCTCTGGCCCCCGTCCTCCGCCCGCATCTTCTCCATCCCGTCCGTGCTGTGAGGAGGCAGAGGAAAGAGGCCGCGCGCTCGGACACCCCGCACGCGCCTCGTGGACCCGCCGAACGAGCGGACGCGTCATTTGCATGTTTCCCTCGTGCGCGGCGGCCGTCTGAACGGCGGCTTTGTTTTAGCGCAGATGACTCAGGACCGGTTCCCTGTTAGTTTGTTCTCTTTTTTATCTGATGAACTTTCTCCGTTACTACGCGTGCAGAATGGAGGAACATGAACGTGCGTTCGCGCGTGTGTGTGTGTGTGTGTGTGTGTGTGTGTGTGTGTGTGTGTGTGTGTGTGTGTGTGATTGTGTTGATCCATGAGTTCAGGAACCAAAAAGGTTCCGACCTGGAACCACAATCCGTATTCAGGTCAGTTGTTAATAAACAAAAGCATTGGTGAAATGTCTTGTCAATAGGAGTCCCAACATGATTCAAATCCGTCCTCCGAGGAACATGAATGTCTGAACTAAACTGAATTTATAATTTTTTTTTATAAGGACCTGTTGCTCTAAATGACAAGTGCAAACCTACTGGTGGCGCTGTGGCTGACAAACAGAGAATTGCCAAATGTGTCAATAGGGTTCATCCTCTGAGGAAGAAGAATGTCTGTATTAGATTTCAAGACAAACCAGCCAACAGTTGAGATGATTCACAAGCCAAACTCGCACAGGGATATTTTATGTCAATTGATCAGAATATCAATGCATCTACATAACTACAAATGTCAGAAGAGAAAGATAAAACAAAAACAAGTGACAACGCGAACCGCAAAGTTCTGATTGTGACCTGAACCCAGATGCTGCGCGCGCACACCGAGGCGGTGACGTCAGAGGCCAGTTCAGAAGGCACGTGCCTTGATCTAAATATCTTCCGACCCGGTAGTGGTCAGTTTTCGAATTCGGCATGAACCTAATATACTTAATTAACTTAAATCCTCTTTAAAAAAAAAGGCCGTTTCATTGCGTGCGGGGAGGCTGTAGCCTTTGAACTGCACACTACATTACAGTCGAAGGCTAAATCAAAAAAATGAAATGATTAGAATAAACGATGAGCAATGGCACTTTAAACCGAGGCGTGACGTCAGTGAGCGGGTCGCGTCCTGGACTCCTCGTGGGGAGACGCAGCTGTCCGCCACCGGGACGGGACGCCTTCAACACCGTATGTGTTTTAATATCATAATGTCACAGTATCAGTCTCGTGCTTCAGGGTCAGTGAGACTGTGTCAGATGCAATGACATGTTTTACAATATTTAACAACAGCCTTCTTCATTTTGCTGCATAGTGTCGCATTTAGTTTAAGAGTCATAATTCCGAAATCACTGGTTTGTCCTCCCGAGGAGACAAGAAATGACGTTTCATTGTGAGAATCATGGACTCATTCAAACAGCAGAGAGTGGAGGACTTCTATCAAATTGGTGAAGAGTTGGGAAGGTAAGAACATCATTTACTTCACCACGGGGGGGATATTTCGTTTATTTCATTTAATCCAATGAAAGGTCTTTAATGGAAATCAGGATCACAATGGCCGATTTTAGTTTTGCTTATTTCAAACTTTCATCAATCAAAATGTATTTATAAAGAATCTATTCGTGGGAAAATGTATCTTTTTGGTTTTAGGACATTGATTCTTACAGAATCTTCTTCCTTCCATTATTTGTATTATATATTGTTGTTGTTGTTATCAAGGAGTCAGACATCTGTAATATTAATATTAAACGCAACCCTGATATCAATAACCACGTAGAGTTTATTCATTGTTCTTTGGAGGTGGAACATTAAATAAATGTGTGAACAGTAGTAATTCAGTTGCAGCTCCAGAGAGGATGAAGTTATCGCTCCATTGAAGCAATAAGCAAATTACACAGTCATCGCCTGCCAATGCTCCTTTTTAACGACAGTCAAACAGTTTGAGCGGAAAACCTGCTTAATTGTAACTCGGACCTCCTGTGCCGCTGTGAAAGCAATGCATTCTGGGAGTCATGACGTCAGCTGCCTTCTCTGATTGTGCAGCACGCTGGTGAAACTGCTAAAACGGCGTCATTCTGTACGCCGTGATCATGGCGAGTGGAGGTTTGAACGGAGGTCTCCACAGTAGGGACACAAACTGTGTGCCGCTTTGGGCCTCGTCTATCTTTGGCTGCAGCTATTTCTGCTCACAGCCGATAAGGAAGTGGAGTGTTATATTACCAGCCAAGTGAATGAAGAGGTGCGGCTGTAACGCCCTGTGACCTTTTGGATCAGAACGACAGCGAGGCCAGTGTGAGTGTGAGCCGTTGGCTTGTGTCGGATGTATTGATCGCCGATGAGAGACGTACGTGCTGGGATGAAATCAATTATTCAATAAGAGCTTGTCTGTGAAGAAAATAAAGTCCTAGTATAATTTGTTTGTATAAAATATAATGATATGGCTGGTATGAGAACAGAGAAAAAAAACACATTATAGTACATCAGAAAATCTGATCAAATTGTGAATGCTGAGCCCACTTTTCTACCAGGAGATGCTAACAAGATGCACGCTGAACATGTCACCGTGTCACTGTCTGTGCGCCGGTCAGCGGGCAGTTTGCCATCGTCAAGCAATGCAGAGAGAAAAGCTCGGGTTTGGAATTCGCCGCCAAGTTCATCAAGAAGCGGCAGAGCATGGCGAGCTCCCGCGGCGTGCGGCGGGAGGAGATCGAGCGGGAGGTGGACATCCTGCGGCAGACGCAGCACGCCAACATCGTCACGCTGCACGACGTCTACGAGAACCGCACCGACGTGGTGCTCATCCTGGAGCTGTGAGTAAAAGCCACGTGAATTGCGTCAAAACAAAAGCAGGGAGGAAGAAATCCTCTTTGGCTTAATAGCTGAATGAAAGCGTAAAACTGCCTGAATGGGACACTTGATACGAAGGATGCTGCATGTTACTGCACGCTAGCCGTTGTGCGGTTCCTCTTATTCTAAAGGTCAGAGGTCTGGACGTCTGGACGATACGTGTCTGTCTTGCAGGGTCTCTGGGGGGGAGCTCTTTGACTTCCTGGCCCAGAAGGAGTCTCTGAGCGAGGAGGAGGCCACTCAGTTCATCAAGCAAATCCTTGAGGGGGTCAACTACCTCCACGCCAAGAAAATAGCCCACTTCGATCTCAAGGTGGGGCCCGACGAGATGATTAGTTCCACTCGTTATATTGTTGTTGGTGCACATGTAAATGTAGAGTCTGCTTCTCATCACAAGGGGAAATTATAGGATAGTGAATGCAGTTTTTTTTTTTTTTGTAGTCTTAATTAAGCGTCATCTTCTCTCATCTGCAGCCTGAAAACATTATGCTGCTGGACAAGAACGCGCCGTTGCCCAGAATCAAACTCATCGATTTCGGCCTCGCCCACAAGATCGAAGCCGGCGTCGAGTTTAAAAACATCTTCGGAACTCCTGAGTTTGTAGGTCAGAAAGAAGAGAAACCCAAGTCAGGTTCTCCAGATGAGCAGCAAAGAGCCATGTTCATGCAGCAAAGATGCTCAAGTCCGAAGTCGTCGTTATGTTGTCGAGAAACAAAGGAATAAAAAGGCCTAAAAACCCAAAGAAAATCCCTGAGCCACATGCTAATATATATATTATATATTTGTTTGCCCTTTTTAGGGGCCTAAAGGTCAACAGCTCTAATAAACTTTGCATACTTTATGTGTTTCATAGTCGGCTGCTCTACAGCTCCACCTGTAAATGTTCAAAGTTGAAGCACCTTCCTTTAAATTGCGCATGCATGAATTGGATTCGGTAAACAAAACGAAAAGACGTCTTCAAGGTGAACCGTGAACTCAATAGGCGCTTTCTGTCCTCCTCAGCGCCGGAGATCGTGAACTACGAGCCGCTGGGACTGGAGGCGGACATGTGGAGCATCGGCGTCATCACCTACATCTTGCAAGTGAACCCAGGACGCACGCTGCGCCTCCCTCAGGGGTCACGACCCTGACGTTGGGTTACGTTCTTGTTGCAGGCTGAGCGGTGCGTCGCCCTTCCTCGGAGAGACCAAGCAGGACACGCTGGGCAACATCTCGGCCGTGAACTACGAGTTCGACGAGGAGTTCTTCGGCCACACCAGCGCGCCGGCCAAGAAGTTCATCAGCCAGCTGCTCGAGGAGGACAAGAAGTAAGAAATGAAGTTAGTGGTCCACAGAATCAGCGCTCATGTGGAATAGTAACATTCCCTTTGTCTTACAGGAAAAGATTAACAATTCAAGATGCTCTTAATCACCCATGGATCAAGGTAGTTAAGACATTATATTCTTTAATCAGCTATTGTTTTCACAGAAGTGATCATTTTCTCATCATTCATCTCTAGTTTCAAGTCTTCAATACAGCATGATGTTCATTTAGTAAATGAAGTCTATTTACTCTCAAACAGACCATGAGGCCGGGGATGCTTTAGGGCGGGGCTACACGTTGATTGACAGGTCTCTAATAGACCATAAAGCAGGGGATGCTTTAGGGCGGGGCTACACGCTGATTGACAGCTCTCTACTAGACCATAAAGCAGGAGATGCTTTAGGGCGGGGCTACACGCTGATTGACAGGTCTCTAATAGACCATAAAGCAGGGGATGCTTTAGGGCGGGGCTACACGCTGACTGACAGGTCTCTAATAGACCATAAAGCAGGAGATGCTTTAGGGCGGGGCTACACGCTGATTGACAGGTCTCTAATAGACCATAAAGCAGGGGATGCTTTAGGGCGGGGCTACACGCTCACTGACAGGTCTCTAATAGACCATAAAGCAGGAGATGCTTTAGGGCGGGGCTACACGCTGATTGACAGGTCTCTAATAGACCATAAAGCAGGAGATGCTTTAGGGCGGGGCTACACGCTGACATGTTTCTACAAACATCTTCTCTTCATCCTCCTCTGTCCAAATACGGTCACTTCCTGTTCACTGGATGCAAAAAGCCAAGATGGCAAACATATAAATACTGCAATACCTTCATCAAGGACCATGTGGGTCCCTTTGTGATTCCCTAAATCCGAAGTAAGATTACAACGTGACGCAGTGTGGAGGCAAAAATTTATCTGAATTCTTTCTATTCTTAGTTGACTAGTGAGGATATTTAATCACTTGAGCTGCTGTATTTGTGTCTACACGCCCGCCCTCCTCCCAAAGCCCAACGAGCACAAGGAGGAGAGCAAAGCTCAGGAACCCAAGAAGCGGGAGCGCCGCCAGCTGAAGACCACGCGCCTGAGGGAGTACACCATCAAGTCCCACTCCAGCATGCCGCCCAATAACACCTACGTCAACTTTGAGCGCTTTGCCCAGGTGGTGGAGGACATCGACCACATGGAGGGCTCCTTCGCCAGTCTCGCGTCGGCCCACGACTCCCTGCAGGAGGACATCGACGCCACGGTGTCCATCTACAACGAGAAGGAGGCTTGGTACAAGGAGGAGAGTGAAGGCGTCCGCCACGAGCTCTCGCAGATCCGCTACGAGTTCCGCAAGGTGGAGGCCCTCAAGAGGAGCCTGCAGGACGACATGCGGGCCTTCGGCTCCGGCCTCGGCGCCATCAGCGCCCGCTACCGCGAGCGGCAGAGCCACTTTGAGGCGCTGCGCCTGGACCTCGGCAACGAGCTGAAGTGGGTGCAGGACGTGATGGGTTCTTTCCCCACGGACGGAGGAGGCGGAGGAGGCGGTTACCCCGGATGCAGCTTCTCCCCCGTCTTCAATGACGACGTGAACGAAGCCCTGAAGGAGCTGCTGAACCGCTCCCGTGGAGGAGAGCTGCTGACCGGGATCAACCTGGACCTTGAACCTGGACAACAGAGATGATGACAGCGGCCGGTAGCTGCCGTGGATTTTGCTACTTTTTTGTCTTCATTTATTGGATTTTTTTCTCATGTTTATCATTAACGTGACAGACATTTGTCAACATCTGCAAAGGAGGCGTGAGGATCACAAGTCGGACCAAACGCCACCAAACTGGGAGGAGAGCCCAGATAGAAGCAAAGCTAACCCAGCTAGCACCTGAGGCTACTCCACTACCCAGCATGCCCCTGGCTTGCTGGAAGGATGACAGCGGGAGGTCCGTGACTGTTGAGTTCACGTCTTCACCGAGACGCAGATCCATTCAAGCTGCTCCTGATGGTGGACACCAGGACACAGAGCAGGACTCTGATTGGTCCAGAGAAGATGGACTCTGATTGGTCCAGAGAAGATGGACTCTGATTGGTCCAGAGAAGATGGACTCTGATTGGTCCAGAGAAGATGGACTCTGATTGGTCCAGAGAAGATGGACTCTGATTGGTCCAGAGAAGATGGACTCTGATTGGTCCAGAGAAGATGGACTCTGATTGGTCCAGAGAAGATGGACTCTGATTGGTCCAGAGAAGATGGACTCTGATTGGTCCAGAGAAGATGGACTCTGATTGGTCCAGAGAAGATGGACTCCGATTGGACCAGAGGAGATGGATTCTGATCGCACCACAGGAGGTGGACTCTGTGTCTACATCATGATGCTTGGTGCTCAAAGACAGAAATCAGAAATGATGCACAACGTTTTTCTTGTATTGGATTTTTGATGATGTTATCTGACCGGATAGTTAGTTAAATAAGGAAATGTTCAAAAAGCGCTCACCATAACTTTTACTGAGTAACGTCATTCTGGAGAAGATGAAGTGGCCTTTTCCATATTTACTACAAGAACTTGTATTTATTGTTGATTGTAGTGCCCCTTGAGGACTAACGTGGTAGTGTCTCCTACCACAGAAAGCTTCTTATTCTTTAGCTGGGGGCCTGGTTGTTATATTATGTATTCATTATGACTCATTACTCAAAACCCAAGCAACTATATTCTATATGTTCATATATACAACCAGACATATGTATGTATGTATGTATGTATGATACATGGATATAAAAAGATAGTTATATATGTATTAAATGTTGTATTTATCACAATCCCGGTGTATAATATGTTCATGAGTGTGAGAGGAATCGTTCTTTAGGGTGTTGTTTTTACACCATAGTATAACTGAATATACACAAAGGAAGCTCATCTTCCTCACTTCCAGAATCCGACATGTCTTTGGATTTGTGCAACAATTCATAAATACGTTCAACCCTCTTGGGGAAAGTGAAATGACAGAATCAGGAATTAGGAATTACGACATTAAAGCAGATGGCATCACTTATTGATCCCTTTGTCCACGTGGGCGTGAATGTGGCTCATAGACAGACAGGCAGGAAAACAGACAGACAGACAGGCAAGCAAGCAGACAGGCTGACGGACGGACGGACGGATCAGGCAGCCCGCAGCCCTGCGTGTGTGCGCGTGTACGCGGACCTGCCGTTAGCTGCAGTGGAAGGGGAGAGGCGGTTCGGGAGAGGCATGGAAACACACCCGCGCATGTCTCCTTTCACCGTAACGTTTACCAACACCGGAGTGTTCGTGACGCCCGCAGCGTGAAACACAACGCACCTACGAGGACAGGCCCGTTGGCAGTTTAACCGGTGAGCCAGTTGGTGCTATTTTATATTTATTCAGGCTAACCAGAGAGCGGTAGCTAGCATGCTAACCTAGCCACGGTACAGCAGATAAGCCAGTCTTAGTTCTGGAGCTGAATTGGCTTCGTCGGGATGGGGATGCGACTGACCGCGGTAACTCGACTGTCACCTCGCTGTCGTACCTGCTCGGTATCGCGTCCGTGCTTAGGTGTGTTGCGCTCTGCTAGCTGAGTGACGTGAGGAAAGTTAGCTAACGCTAGCTAGCTAACATTAACAGTGGCGTCGGTTGACAGCGGTTACAAAACACACTAACATTAACTGTTACTAACTACATTTAATAACGTCACTGTAACCGTGGTGTGTTTGTAAATGTCACGCTGTGGATGTCAGTGATGTTTGTGAACCCGGTTAGCCGTCGGTGCTTATCATAACAGGGAATCTCGCCCCTTCTAATCTGACACAACAAGCGGGTTAGCTCAAAGATAGCGGTCTGATGTAAGTGGTTAGCTAACCCTCTGGTTAGTTAAGGGCTAACGACCTCAGATAAAACCGAAAGTAAATCAATGTTCGCATCGTGAACCTGTCCGTATCAGCATGAGAGGGTGAGACCATGTAGAGATATATCAGCATGAGAGGGTGAGACCATGTAGAGATGTGATATCAACATGAGGGTGAGACCATGTAGAGATATATCAGCATGAGAGGGTGAGACCATGTAGAGATGTGATCAACATGAGAGGGTGCGACCATGTAGAGATATATCAGCATGAGAGGGTGAGACCATGTAGAAATATATCAGCACGAGAGGGTGAGACCATGTAGAGATGTGATCAATATGAGAGGGTGAGACCATGTAGAGATGTGATCAATATGAGAGGGTGAGACCATGTAGAGATGTGATCAACATTATAGCGTGAGACCATGTAGAGATGTGATCAACATGAGAGCGTGAGACCATGTAGAGTGATCAGCATGAGAGGGTGAGACCATGTAGAGATGTGATCAGCATGAGAAGGTGAGACTATGTAGAGATATATCAGCACGAGAGGGTGAGACCATGTAGAGATGTGATCAATATGAGAGGGTGAGACCATGTAGAGATGTGATCAACATGAGAGCGTGAGACCATGTAGAGATGTGATCAGCATGAGAGGGTGAGACCATGTAGAGATGTGATCAACATGAGAAGGTGAGACCATGTAGAGATGTGATCAGCATGAGAGGGTGAGACCATGTAGAGATGTGCTCAGCATGAGAAGGGGAGACCATGTAGAGATGTGATCAACATGAGAAGGTGAGACCATGTAGAGATATATCAGCACGAGAGGGTGAGACCATGTAGAGATGTGATCAATATGAGAGGGTGAGACCATGTAGAGATGTGATCAACATGAGAGCGTGAGACCATGTAGAGATGTGATCAGCATGAGAGGGTGAGACCATGTAGAGATGTGATCAACATGAGAAGGTGAGACCATGTAGAGATGTGATCATCATGAGAGGGTGAGACCATGTAGAGATGTGATCAACATGAGAAGGTGAGACCATGTAGAGATATATCAGCATGAGAGGGTGAGACCATGTAGAGATGTGATCAACATGAGAAGGTGAGACCATGTAGAGATGTGATCAGCATGAGAGGGTGAGACCATGTAGAGATGTGATCAGCATGAGAGGGTGAGACCATGTAGAGATGTGATCAACATGAGAGGGTGAGACCATGTAGACATGTGATCAACATGAGAGGGTGAGACCATGTAGAGATGTGATCAACATGAGAGCGCGAGACCATGTAGAGATGTGATCAACATGAGAAGGTGAGACCATGTAGAGATATATCAGCACGAGAGGGTGAGACCATGTAGAGATGTGATCAATATGAGAGGGTGAGACCATGTAGAGATGTGATCAACATGAGAGCGTGAGACCATGTAGACATGTGATCAACATGAGAGGGTGAGACCATGTAGAGATGTGATCAACATGAGAAGGTGAGACCATGTAGAGATGTGATCAGCATGAGAGGGTGAGACCATGTAGAGATGTGATCAACATGAGAGGGTGAGACCATGTAGAGATGTGATCAGCATGAGAGGGTGAGACCATGTAGACATGTGATCAACATGAGAGGGTGAGACCATGTAGAGATGTGATCAACATGAGAGGGTGAGACCATGTAGACATGTGATCAACATGAGAGGGTGAGACCATGTAGAGATGTGATCAGCATGAGAGGGTGAGACCATGTAGAGATGTGATCAGCATGAGAGGGTGAGACCATGTAGAGATGTGATCAGCATGAGAGGGTGAGACCATGTGTTCACATGGACCACCTGTTATGCAAAGGTCTACATGTGTGTAGTGGATATATGATATCGGTACAAGTACGAAAGATTCTGTAAAGCTGTATTCAACTACAGAGCAGTGCTCTCTACACCATTAATTTACTGCAGCACGGTATAATGCTGATATATGTAATATTCATTCAGCCTGACGTCTTTTGTCTGACCAATATAGATAACCTACTTTATTTTCTATATATTGGGTTTTGTTGATTCACAATATCATCTGGTGCAATCATGCAATCTGAAAATCTTTAATTACCTCAAACTGAAGATTGTTTTTTCTCATTGATATAACCCTATTTTGCAAATACAAATTACCGCAAAGCTCGATATCGCCAGTTAGCATGATGCCGACTCGATGCTTTCAGGACCGATGGCTCCAGAGTGACATGTCATGGCTTTAATGATCCCCCCGGTGAAGCTCAAATGGCTGGAGCACCTGAACAGTTCCTGGATCACCGAGGACAGCGAGTCAATCGCCACGCGGGACGGAGTCTCGGTGCTCTACTCCAAGCTGCTGGCCAGCAAAGAGGCCGTGCTGCTGCCCCAGCAGGTGCTGTGCCTGAAAGGACCCCAGCTCCCGGACTTTGAGCGCGAGTCCCTCTCCAGCGATGAGCAGGAGCACTACCTGGACGCGCTGCTCAGCAGCCAGCTGGCCTTGGCCAAGATGGTCTGCTCCGACTCTCCCTTCGCCGCTGCCCTGCGCAAACGCGTGCTGGTGCTGCAGCGCATCTTCTACGCGCTCTCCAACAAGTACCACGACAAAGGAAAGATCAAGCAGCAGCAGCACTCCCCGGAGAACAGCTCCGGCTCGGCCGACCTGCACTCCGTCAGCGAGCGGCCGCGCTCCAGCACCGACGCCCTCATCGAGATGGGCGTCCGCACGGGCCTCAGCCTCCTCTTCGCCCTGCTGCGTCAGAGCTGGATGATGCCCCCGGCGCCCGGCCCCGGCCCCGGCGCCGGAGGCAGCATAAACTTGTGTAACGACGTCATTCACACGGCCATCGACGTAGTCAGCTCGCTGCCGCCGCTCTCTCTGGCCAACGAGAGCAAGATCCCGCCGATGGGCCTGGACTGCCTGGCCCAGGTCACCTCCTTCCTGAAGGGGGTGACCATGCCCAACTCCGGGGCGGACATCTTGGGGCGGCGGCTGGCCTCGGAGCTGCTGCTGGGGCTGGCCTCCCAGAGGGGTTCCCTGCGCTACCTGCTGGAGTGGATCGAGATGGCGTTGGCCGCGTCAGCCGTGGTCAGCGCTATGGAGGAGAATAAGCTGAGCCAGGAGGGGCTCATCGGATACGATTGTTTCATGAACATCCTCATGCAGATGAGGCGCTCCTTGGTGAGTAGACATCCACGCTGCTGGCAGAGTGGGAGAATGGTAGTACTTTCAGTCATGTGTGGTCTGACCATGTAAATGTGAAACCGTCTCAGGGCTCCTCGGCCGATCGCAGCCAGTGGAGAGAACCCACACGGACCACCGATGGCTTGTGCTCTCTGTACGAAGCCGCACTGTGTCTCCTAGAAGAAGTAAGACCCTTTGAGAAGTGTTTTACAGATCATTATACTGTAAATAAGACACTTCAACATGCTGATAGCCTTCACTTAGATCCGTATGAGTAACTCCTGCAAGCCACCTGGTGCGTTGTGCTCTTTGTTACTTTGGAAGGAAAACTCGCATTAAGAAACGCAAATCAGAAGAGCTGGATCGCTCACAGCTTCTCACAGCTTCTCCAACCACCGCCCTTCTCCCCCCAGGTGTGCCGAATGGCGTCGGACTACTCTCGCACCTGCGTCAGCCCGGACAGCATCCAGACTGGCGAGGCCGCCGTGGTGTCGGAGACCTGCGAGGTGTACGTGTGGGGCAGCAACAGCAGCCACCAGCTGGTGGAGGGGACGCAGGAGAAGATCCTGCAGCCCAAGCTGGCGGCGAGCTTCGCAGACGCACAGACGGTGAGAGAGAGCGAAAAGAAGAACAACATTGCTATACTCTAGCAAACTATTAGACAGCATTAGTCCATATTAAGTGTACTTTTGGTACTGTATCACTCCCTCCCTCATTCTCTCCCCCCCTCTGTCACTTACTTCCCCCCCCCGGGCAGATCGAGGCGGGCCAGTACTGCACCTTTGTGATCTCGTCCGATGGCTCCGTGCGGGCCTGCGGTAAAGGCAGCTATGGCCGCCTGGGCCTGGGCGACTCCAACAACCAGTCCACGCTGAAGAAGCTCACCTTCGAGCCCCACCGCGCCATCAAGAAGGTCTCCTCCTCCAAGGGCTCGGACGGCCACACGCTGGCCTTCACCACGGAGGGGGAGGTCTTCAGCTGGGGGGACGGGGACTACGGCAAGCTGGGTCACGGCAACAGCTCCACGCAGAAGTACCCCAAACTCATCCAGGGCCCGCTGCAGGGGAAGGTAGGACCTCACCCGCAACCTCTGGAGTCCAGATGCAAAGCAGCAGCGACGTGATCCAGATGTGAACGTCTTTTAGAGCTGGACTTTAAAAAACTCAGGATATCTATTAGATCCTATTGGTTCTTAATAAATATCAGCTGAATATTAAAATGCATTCAGGCATAAAATGCATTTTTTGATAAAAAAAGAAAATGAAAAGGTGTGTTTTAGTGCTTGGTTTTGATTCATTGTGCGTGTGTGTGTGTGTGTGTTGGGGGGTCAGGTGGTGGTGTGTGTGTCTGCCGGCTACAGACACAGCGCTGCAGTCAGTGAGGACGGAGAGCTGTACACGTGGGGGGAAGGAGACTTTGGGAGACTAGGTAAGTCCCAGAACTCCTTCATCCTTCTTTAGGTGGACAAAAGGATGTCTTTGATATTCAGCTGTTTCTTCCAGATGTTTCGCCGTCACGGTTAAAACAACGTTTTCTTCTGTTCAGGCCACGGCGACAGCAACAGCCGCAACATCCCCACCCTGGTCAAAGACGTCAGCAACGTGGGGGAGGTGTCGTGTGGCAGCTCCCACACCATCGCTCTGTCCAAGGACGGACGCACCGTGTGGTCCTTCGGAGGAGGGGACAACGGTGAGGACCACCCCCCCTCCCCCAAACAGGACATCCCCAATGTTATGATTTACTGTTACTTCAATTTAAAAGTTTACATTTTTAAGTTGAAGAACTTTGTACGTAGTACTTTCAGTTTTGTTATTTTTCTGCTTCTTTACATTTACAATTTTACAAAAATTTGAATATCAACAAAGTTTATTCATTTCCTGCGTTTATGCATTTTATTTCTGCTTTTTAATTCTTAAACTAACTTTAATTCTATTTCTAGCTTGTTTAGTGTTTTAATAACTTGTTTTTATATTCCCCTTTCTTTTGCCTTCTGTTTTGATGCTTTGACGTTTTACGCGAATAAACTCACCTCGTCATCCTTCAGGGAAACTGGGCCACGGCGACACCAATCGGGTCTACAAGCCCAAGGTGGTGGAAGCCCTCCAGGGCATGTTCATCAGGAAGGTGTGCGCGGGGAGCCAGTCGTCTCTGGCCTTGACCTCCACCGGACAGGTAGGACCTCCGTCGGGTGTAACCACGGCGCAGCAAAGGGCCCGGTGTGCTGATGGCTCGCGCCTCGCTCCGCAGGTGTACGCGTGGGGATGCGGCGCCTGTCTCGGCTGCGGTTCCTCCGAGGCCACGGCGCTCCGGCCGAAGCTCATCGAGGAGCTGGCCACCACCCGGGTGGTGGACATCTCCATCGGGGACAGCCACTGCTTGGCCCTGTCGCACGGTAGAGTTTCCCCTCTTCTGTCTGTCCCTCTGGATCCACTGAGAGAACTCACTAGGTCTTCAGTGCAGAAGAACACGGTTCCACTGACTGAAATCGGTGTCAAGCATCTCTCCCCTGTCAACAAAGGGGTTTCAATGGAGGGAGGAGTTCCTCAAAGCTCCTCATCTGTCTCAGATGAATCAATGGTGGCTTCATAGTTTCTCTGAGGGGGTCAGAATTGAATGTTTTTTTAGGAGCGTCAGAAACAAACAAAGTTTTTCCTACAGCGCCTGGCTGATAAATGGAGAAGAGGGTGGAAGGTCTCTAGCGTGATGACATGACTTATTTGTCCAAGCTAATACTTAACCGAAGCTCAACATAAAAGCCGCGTTTAAGTACTTGATTATCTGATCTTGTGTCACTTCCCCGACCACCATCCAGACAACGAAGTGTACGCATGGGGCAACAACTCCATGGGCCAGTGTGGCCAGGGCAACTCCACGGGGCCCATCACCAAGCCCAGGAAGGTGGTGGGCCTGGACGGAGTTGCCGTCCAGCAGATCTCAGCCGGGACGTCCCACAGCCTGGCGTGGACCGCCCTGCCCAGAGACAGGTCAGCTGAATGGGGGAGGGGAGGGGGGCGGGTATTGCATAATGTGAGTCAAAGGTCAGAGAGAAACGAGAAACCCTTTCTCTTTGCTTCGGTGTGGCGCTTCCTTTAGGTGTGTGTCACTTTGTCTCCTGATGTGTGAAATGATGTGACACATAAATGAGACGGATCTGAATAATTGTTGGAATGCATTGAGATGCATTCCAAGTATTGTTCTTCGAATCTTTATTGTTGGAATGCATTGAGATGCATTCCAAGTATTGTTCTTCTAATCTTTATTTCCGACTTATTATTCTATTTCTTCCGCGCCCCCTTTCAACTCCTTCACACTTTCAGCTATTAAAATCCTTCAAATATTAAAATGTTCAGCTCCTTTCTGGCTTGAGGGCTATGACTTTTCAGCTTTCTACCTCTTAAGCTTGAATTTATATAAATCAATAATCATTAATATTTTAACATGGTTTTCAAATGGAGTTTGCTTTCAAATCCTCCTAAACTTCTTCAACTTTCAGATTTTTCAGCTTTGCAAATCTTTCAGCTACAGACACCATTTAAACTTTTAAATGTTGACACAAGTCTTAACTATTTTATGAAAAAAACTGCTTCTTGATATCTATTGTACTTTTTTCATAATCACTGATTATGTTTCACTAGTTCTTCGCTCCGTTTCTGACTTTTACATGAGTGTGTATTGCGTCTGCTAGAGTGGAGAGCTCGAGGCTAGAGGCTGAAGCAGCGCAGAAATCTGGTTAAAAAAGTATGGAACTTCTGTCCTTGCAGCCAAAGTATACACTCTAGAGGCTTCATTTCTTCAGATTAATGAGGGTATGGTTGTGCTGATTGGATTAATGTGTTCATGGAATCCCAGAGTTCTTTAGTTTTGGCGCAAGGAGTGTTTGAGTGACACAACCTCTGCCAAAAGCCCCATAGGCTCCAATACAAATCTGCCGACATATTTCTCACAAAAATCCACAAGGTACACGTTTTGTCAACGGCCATAGGAGCCGTATTTATTACCGGACAGACATAAAAACACATCCACGCGTTCGGTAGAGTCTTGGGTCTCATACAAACGCCGTATTTTTTAGATAGCTGTTATAGTTTTGCGCTGGTTCTCATTTGTTTGAGGTGTGGATTCTGTGTAACTCGCTGTCCTGTGTCTGCACTTTTGCAGCCGCACAGGTGCGCCGTTGTCGTGGTTACGAGCACTCACATGCTGCAGGATCTGTCTGTGGCTCACAGCTGCTCGCTCCTATGACCTGATTAGTGGAGTCACATGACGCAGCTATGCTTTCTGTCAACAGACCAATATGATAAAGACACTAGCCCCCCCTCCCCCCTCCCCCCTGACCTCTACTTACTGTTAATCACTCTCAGTCAGTCAGTCAGTCTAATTCTCCTCCCCTCTCCCTCTCTTCCTCACCACCATTCCCTTCCTCACCCTCTCACCCTCCCTCCCTCTATCTACACCCCCCACCCCACCCAATGCAATAGGTGCGCCGTTGCCGTGGTTACTCGTAAACACGCTGCAGTATCTCTGTGTGTGACTCACAGCTGCTCCAATGACGTGATTAGTGGAGTCACATGACGCAGCTATGCTTTCTGTCAACAGACCAATATGATAAAGACACTCGCCCCCCCTCCCCCCTCCACCCTGACCTCTTCTCACTGTTAATCACTCAGTCAGTCAGTATGTCTGTCTATTTCTCCTCCTCTCTCTCTCCCTCTATCTCTTCCTCACCACCCCTCCCTTCCTCACCCTCTCACCCTCCCTCCCTCTATCTACACCCCCCCAACCCACCCAATCCAATAATTTCAAAATAAAAGCCACATGGAGGGAATTTTTACTGTAATGTTTGTGATGAGGCCTATTAATTAAAAACTTCTTAGTTTGAATAACAAACATTCTGTCTCCCACTACGAATATTACTCGTACTTCTAGTACTACAACTGATACTTCTACTACCATACTACTAGTATTTCTACTGCTATTAATACTACAACTACTACTAATGTTATTACAAATACGACTATGGCTAATAGTATTACAGCTGTTTCTACTGCTATTGATACTAAACCTACTATTACTGCTAGTACTACTAATACCACAATTATAACTAATACTACTACTAATATTACTACAAACAATTTTAAACAAATTTAAGCTCCTGCAACTTCTGTTTTTAGAAAATCTATTGAAATTCAGCTTCCCCACTTCCTGTATTTTCAGCAGTTCTTTAAAATAATTTCAGCTATTCTTATGCCTCTATCAACAGCAATTTTTCACTATTCATTTCTGTATTTTTTTGCAATATTTCAAATTTATTTCAGCTGTTTTCATTTCTGCTTTTTCAGCAAATCTATTGAAATTCCTTTCAGCTTCTCCCATTTCTGTATTTTCAGCAATTTCAAATTCATTTCAGCTTTTCTAATATCTATAATTTCAGCAAATGTATTCAAATTCCCTTCAACTTTCTGTATTTTCAGCTATTTTAAAAAGTTCATTTCAGCTTTCAGCTTTTTGCATTCCAACGCATTTTCAGCAGGAAATGCATTTTCTAGTTCATTTTGTAGAGTAGTCAAACTCTTTTATTGTTGGAATGCATTAACGATGCATTCCAAGTATTGTTCTTCGAATCTTTATTTCCGACTTATTAGTTGGAATGCTTTAAGCATTCCAAGTATTGTTCTTCTAATCTTTATTGTTGGAATGCATTAACGATGCATTCCAAGTATTGTTCTTCGAATCTTTATTTCTTCATCTTCAACTTCTTCTATTTCTTCCGCGCCACCTTTCAACTCCTTCACACTTTCAGCTATTAAAACCGTTCAAATATTAAAATGTTCAGCTCCTTTCTGGCTTGAGGGCTATGACTTTTCAGCTTTCTACCTCTTATGCTTGAATTTATATAAATCAATAATCATTAATATTTTAACATGGTTTTCAAATGGAGTTTGCTTTCAAATCCTCCTAAACTTCTTCAACTTTCAGATTTTTCAGCTTCGCGAATCTTTCAGCTACAGACACCATTTCAACTCTCAAATGTTCACACAAGTCTCAACTATTTTATGAAAAAAACTGCTTCTTGATATCTATTGTACTTTTTTCATAATCACTGATTATGTTTCACTAGTTTTTCGCTCCGTTTCTGACTTTTACATGAGTGTGTATTGCGTCTGCTAGAGTGGAGAGCTCGAGGCTAGAGTGTGGGGCAGCGCAGAAATCTGGTTAAAAAAGTATGGAACTTCTGTCCTTGCAGCCAAAGTATACACTCTAGAGGCTTCATTTCTTCAGATTAATGAGGGTATGGTTGTGCTGATTGGATTAATGTGTTCATGGAATCCCAGAGTTTTTTAGTTTTGGCGCAAGGAGTGTTTGAGTGACACAACCTCTGCCAAAAGCCCCATAGGCTCCAATACAAATCTGCCGACATATTTCTCACAAAAATCCACAAGGTACACGTTTTGTAAACGGCCATAGGAGCCGTATTTATTACCGGACAGACAAAAAAAGCACATCCACGCGTTCGGTAGAGTCTTGCGTCTCATACAAACGCCGTATTTTTTAGATAGCTGTTATAGTTTTGCGCTGGTTCTCATTTGTTTGAGGTGTGGATTCTGTGTAACTTGCTGTTCTGTGTCTCCCCTTTGCAGCCGCACAGGTGCGGCGTTGTCGTGGTTACGAGCACTCACATGCTGCAGGATCTGTCTGTGGCTCACAGCTGCTCCTATGAGCTGATTAGTGGAGTCACATGACGCAGCTATGCTTTCTGTCAACAGACCAATATGATAAAGACACTCGCCCCCCCTCCCCCCTCCACCCTGACCTCTACTTACTGTTAATCACTCAGTCAGTCAGTATGTCTGTCTATTTCTCCTCCTCTCTCTCTCCCTCTATCTCTTCCTCACCACCCCTCCCTTCCTCACCCTCTCACCCTCCCTCCCTCTATCTACACCCCCCCACCCCACCCAATCCAATAATTTCAAAATAAAAGCCCCATGGAGGGAATTTTTACTGTAATGTTTGTGATGAGGCCTATTAATTAAAAACTTCTTAGTTTGAATAACAAACATTCTGTCTCCCAACCCCCCCTCACCCAATTCCATCATTACAAACTAAAAGCCTCAATGATTATCTGTACCTTAACCATGAAGCGGTTTCGTTGAAATACGCATTGCTCTTTCAAATACTATAACCACTACGAATATTACTAGTACTTCTAGTAGAACTACAACTGATACTTCTACTACCATACTACTAGTATTTCTACTGCTATTAATACAACTACTACTAATGTTATTAAAAATACTACTACGGCTAATAGTATCAGTATTCCAGCTGTTTCTACTGCTATTGATACTAAACCGACTTCTACTGCTAGTACTAATACCCAAATTACAACTAACATTACTACAAACAATTTTAAACCTCTTTTTATTCATCTCAGCTTTTGTTATTTCTGTACTTTTTAAAATTCATTTAAGCTCCTGCAACTTCTGTTTTGCAATATTTCACATTTATTTCAGCTGTTTTCATTTCTGCTTTTTCAGCAAATCTATTGAAATTCCTTTCAGCTTCTCCCATTTCTGTATTTTCAACTATTTCAAATTAATTTCAGCTTTTCTAATATCTTTTATTTCAGCAAATGTATTCAAATTCCCTTCAACTTTCTGTATTTTCAGCTATTTTCAAATATTCAGCAAATGTACTCAAATTCCCTTCAACTTTCTGTATTTTCAGCTATTTTCAAATATTCAGTGCAGCTTTCAGCTTTTTGCATTCCAACGCATTTTCAGCAGGAAATGCCTTTTCTAGTTCCGACTTATTCCTCTATTTCTTCCGCCGCACCTTTCAACTCCTTCATACTTTCAGCTATTAAAACCATTCAAATATTAAAATGTTCAGCTTCTTTCTGGCTTGGGGGCTATGACTTTTCAGCTTTCTACCTCTTAAGCTTGAATTTATATAAATCAATAATCATTAATATTTTAACATGGTTTTCAAATGGAGTTTGTATTCAAATCCTCTTCAACTTCTTCAACTTTCAGATTTTTCAGCTTCGCCAATCTTTCAGCTACAGACACCATTTCAACTCTCAAATGTTCACACAAGTCTCAACTATTTTATGAAAAAAACTGCTTCTTGATATCTATTGTACTTTTTTCATAATCACTGATTATGTTTCACTAGTTCTTCGCTCCGTTTCTGACTTTTACATGAGTGTGTATTGCGTCTGCCAGAGTGGAGAGCTCGAGGCTAGAGTGTGGGGCAGCGCGAAAATCTGGTTAAAAAAATATGGAACTTCTGTCCTTACAGCCAAAGTATACACTCTAGAGGCTTCATTTCTTCAGATTAATGAGGGTATGGTTGTGCTGATTGGATTAATGTGTTCATGGAATCCCAGAGTTTTTTAGTTTTGGCGCAAGGAGTGTTTGAGTGACACAACCTCTGGCAAAAGCCCCATAGGCTCCAATACAAATCTGCCGACATATTTCTTACAAAAATCCACAAGGTACACGTTTTGTCAACGGCCATAGGAGCCGTATTTATTACCGGACAGACATAAAAACACATCCACGCGTTCGGTAGAGTCTTGGGTCTCATACAAACGCCGTATTTTTTAGATAGCTGTTATAGTTTTGCGCTGGTTCCCATTTGTTTGAGGTGTGGATTCTGTGTAACTTGCAGCCATGTCTCTGCATTTTGCAGCCGCACAGGTGCGGCGTTGTCGTGGTTACGAGCACTCACACGCTGCAGGATCTGTCTGTGGCTCACAGCTGCTCCTTGTGACCTGATTAGTGGAGTCACATGACGCAGCTATGCTTTCTGTCAACAGACCAATATGATAAAGACACTCGCCCCCCCTCCCCCCTCCACCCTGACGTCTTCTCACTGTTAATCACTCTCAGTCAGTCAGTCTGTCTAATTCTCCTCCCCTCTCCCTCTCTCTCTTCCTCACCACCATTCCCTTCCTCACCCCCTCACCCTCCCTCCCTCTATCTACACCCCCCCACCCCACCCAATCCAATAGGTGCGCCGTTGTCGTGGTTACTCGCTCACACGCTGCAGGATCTCTGTCTGTGGCTCAAAGCTGCTCCTTGTGACCTGATTAGTGGAGTCACATGACGCAGCTATGCTTTCTGTCAACAGACCAATATGATAAAGACACTCGCCCCCCTCCCCCCTCCACCCTGACCTCTTCTCACTGTTAATCACTCAGTCAGTCAGTATGTCTAATTTTCCTCCCCTCTCCCTCTCTATCTCTTCGTCACCACCATTCCCTTCCTCACCCTCTCACCCTCCCTCCCTCTATCTACACCCCCCCACCCCACCCAATCCAATAATTTCAAAATAAAAGCCCCATGGAGGGAATTTTTACTGTAATGTCTGTGATGAGGCCTATTAATTAAAAACTTTTAAGTGTGAATAACAAACATTCTGTCTCCCACTACGAATATTACTCGTACTTCTAGTACTACAACTGATACTTCTACTACCATACTGCTAGTATTTCTACTGCTATTAATACTACAACTACTACTAATGTTATTACAAATACTACTATGGCTAATAGTATCAGTATTCCAGCTGTTTCTACTGCTATTGATACTAAACCGACTTCTACTGCTAGTACTAATACCCAAATTACGACTAACATTACTACAAACAATTTTAAACCTCTTTTTATTCATCTCAGCTTTTGTTATTTCTGTACTTTTTAAAGTTCATTTAAGCTCCTGCAACTTCTGTTTTGCAATATTTCACATTTATTTCAGCTGTTTTCATTTCTGCTTTTTCAGCAAATCTATTGAAATTCCTTTCAGCTTCTCCCATTTCTGTATTTTCAGCTATTTAAAATTAATTTCAGCTTTTCTAATATCTTTTATTTCAGCAAATGTATTCAAATTCCCTTCGAGTTTCTGTATTTTCAGCTATTTTTAAATATTCAGCAAATGTACTCAAATTCCCTTCAACTTTCTGTATTTTCAGCTATTTTTAAATATTCAGCAAATGTATTCAACTTCCCTTCAACTTTCTGTATTTTCAGCTATTTTTAAATATTCAGTGCAGCTTTCAGCTTTTTGCATTCCAACGCATTTTCAGCAGGAAATGCCTTTTCTAGTTGTTGGAATGCATTAACGATGCATTCCAAGTATTGTTCTTCGAATCTTTATTTCCGACTTATTGTTGGAATGCATTAAGATGCATTCCAAGTATTGTTCTTCGAATCTTTATTCAACTTATTATTATTATTCTTCTATTTCTTCCGTGCCACCTTTCAACTCCTTCACACTTTCAGCTATTAAAATCCTTCAAATATTAAAATGTTCAGCTTCTTTCCGGCTTCCCTGCTATGACTTTTCAGCTTTCTACCTCTTAAGCTTGAATTTATATAAATCAATAATCGTTAATATTTTAACATGGTTTTCAAATGGAGTTTGCTTTTCAAATCCTCTTCAACTTCTTCAACTTTCAGATTTTTCAGCTTCGCGAATCTTTCAGCTACAGACACCATTTCAACTCTCAAATGTTCACACAAGTCTCAACTATTTTATGAAAAAAACTGCTTCTTGATATCTATTGTACTTTTTTCATAATCACTGATTATGTTTCACTAGTTCTTCGCTCCGTTTCTGACTTTTACATGAGTGTGTATTGCGTCTGCTAGAGTGGGACCTCGCAGGCTAGAGTGTGGGGCATCGCAGGAATCTGGTTAAAAAAATATGGAACTTCTGTCCTTGTAGCCAAAGTATACACTCTAGAGGCTTCATTTCTTCAGATTAATGAGGGTATGGTTGTGCTGATTGGATTAATGTGTTCATGGAATCCCAGAGTTTTTTAGTTTTGGCGCAAGGAGTGTTTGAGTGACACAACCTCTGCCAAAAGCCCCATAGGCTCCAATACAAATCTGCCGACATATTTCTCACAAAAATCCACAAGGTACACGTTTTGTAAACGGCCATAGGAGCCGTATTTATTACCGGACAGACATAAAAAGCTCATCCACGCGTTCGGTAGAGTCTTGGGTCTCATACAAACGTAGTCTTTTTTAGATAGCTGTTATAGTTTTGCGCTGGTTCTCATTTGTTTGAGGTGTGGATTCTGTGTAACTCGCTGCCATGTCTCTGTCTTTTGCAGCCGCTCGTTAATGATCACAGGTGCGCCGTTGTCGTGGTTACGAGCACTCACATGCTGCAGGATCTGTCTGTGGCTCACAGCTGCTCCTTGTGACCTGATTAGTGGAGTCACATGACGCAGCTATGCTTTCTGTCAACAGACCAATATGATAAAGACACTCGCCCCCCCTCCCCCCTCCACCCTGACCTCTGCTCACTGTTAATCACTCAGTCAGTCAGTATGTCTGTCTATTTCTCCTCCTTTCTCTCTCCCTCTATCTCTTCCTCACCACCCCTCCCTTCCTCACCCTCTCACCCTCCCTCCCTCTATCTACACCCCCCCACCCCACCCAATCCAATAATTTCAAAATAAAAGCCCCATGGAGGGAATTTTTACTGTAATGTTTGTGATGAGGCCTATTAATTAAAAACTTCTTAGTTTGAATAACAAACATTCTGTCTCCCAACCCCCCCTCACCCAATTCCATCATTACAAACTAAAAGCCTCAATGATTATCTGTACCTTAACCATGAAGCGGTTTCGTTGAAATACGTATTGCTCTTTCAAATACTACTACAACCACTACGAATATTACTAGTACTTCTACACTAAAACTGATACTTCTACTACCATACTACTAGTATTTCTACTGCTATTAATGCTACAACTACTACTAATGTTATTACAAATACTACTATGGCTAATAGTATTCCAGCTGTTTCTACTGCTATTGATACTAAACCTACTATTACTGCTTATACTGCTAGTACTACTAATACCACAATTATAACTAATACTACTACTAATATTACTACAAACAATTTTAAACAAATTTAAGCTCCTGCAACTTCTGTTTTTAGAAAATCTATTGAAATTCAGCTTCCCCACTTCCTGTATTTTCAGCAGTTCTTTAAAATAATTTCAGCTATTCTTATGCCTCTATCAACAGCAATTTTTTAATATTCATTTCTGTATTTTTTTGCAATATTTCAAATTTATTTCAGCTGTTTTCATTTCTGCTTTTTCAGCAAATCTATTGAAATTCCTTTCAGCTTCTCCCATTTCTGTATTTTCAGCAATTTCAAATTCATTTCAGCTTTTCAAATATCTGTCATTTCAGCAAATGTATTCAAATTCCCTTCAACTTTCTGTATTTTCAGCTATTTTCAAATATTCAGTGCAGCTTTCAGCTTTTTGCATTCCAACGCATTTTCAGCAGGAAATGCCTTTTCTAGTTATTGTTGGAATGCATTAACGATGCATTCCAAGTATTGTTCTTCGAATCTTTATTCTTCATCTTCTATTTCTTCCGCGGCACCTTTCAACTCCTTCACACTTTCAGCTATTAAAACCGTTCAAATATTAAAATGTTCAGCTCCTTTCTGGCTTGAGGGCTATGACTTTTCAGCTTTCTACCTCTTATGCTTGAATTTATATAAATCAATAATCATTAATATTTTAACATGGTTTTCAAATGGAGTTTGCTTTCAAATCCTCCTAAACTTCTTCAACTTTCAGATTTTTCAGCTTCGCAAATCTTTCAGCTACAGACACCATTTCAACTCCCAAATGTTCACACAAGTCTCAACTATTTTATGAAAAAAACTGCTTGTGGATATCTATTGTACTTTTTTCATAATCACTGATTATGTTTCACTAGTTTTTCGCTCCGTTTCTGACTTTTACATGAGTGTGTATTGCGTCTGCTAGAGGGGGACCTCGCGGGCTAGAGGGTGAAGCAGTGCAGAAATCTGGTTAAAAAAGTATGGAACTTCTGTCCTTGCAGCCAAAGTATACACTCTAGAGGCTTCATTTCTTCAGATTAATGAGGGTATGGTTGTGCTGATTGGATTAATGTGTTCATGGAATCCCAGAGTTTTTTAGTTTTGGCGCAAGGAGTGTTTGAGTGACACAACCTCTGCCAAAAGCCCCATAGGCTCCAATACAAATCTGCCGACATATTTCTCACAAAAATCCACAAGGTACACGTTTTGTAAACGGCCATAGGAGCCGTATTTATTACCGGACAGACATAAAAAGCACATCCACGCGTTCGGTAGAGTCTTGGGTCTCATACAAACGCCGTATTTTTTAGATAGCTGTTATAGTTTTGCGCTGGTTCTCATTTGTGTGAGGTGTGGATTCTGTGTAACTTGCTGCCATGTCTCTGCATTTTGCAGCCGTTAATGAGCACAGGTGCGCCGTTGTCGTGGTTACGAGCACTCACACGCTGCAGGATCTGTCTGTGACTCACAGCTGCTCGCTCCTATGACCTGATTAGTGGAGTCACATGACGCAGCTATGCTTTCTGTCAACAGACCAATATGATAAAGACACTAGCCCCCCCTCCCCCCTCCCCCCTCCACCCTGACCTCTACTTACTGTTAATCACTCTCAGTCAGTCAGTCAGTCTAATTCTCCTCCCCTCTCCCTCTCTTCCTCACCACCATTCCCTTCCTCACCCTCTCACCCTCCCTCCCTCTATCTACACCCCCCCACCCCACCCAATCCAATAGGTGCGCCGTTGCCGTGGTTACTCGTAAACACGCTGCAGTATCTCTGTGTGTGACTCACAGCTGCTCCAATGACGTGATTAGTGGAGTCACATGACGCAGCTATGCTTTCTGTCAACAGACCAATATGATAAAGACACTAGCCCCCCCTCCCCCCTCCCCCCTGACCTCTACTTACTGTTAATCACTCTCAGTCAGTCAGTCAGTCTAATTCTCCTCCCCTCTCCCTCTCTTCCTCACCACCATTCCCTTCCTCACCCTCTCACCCTCCCTCCCTCTATCTACACCCCCCCACCCCACCCAATGCAATAGATGCGCCGTTGCCGTGGTTACTCGTAAACACGCTGCAGTATCTCTGTGTGTGACTCACAGCTGCTCCAATGACGTGATTAGTGGAGTCACATGACGCAGCTATGCTTTCTGTCAACAGACCAATATGATAAAGACACTCGCCCCCCCTCCCCCCTCCACCCTGACCTCTTCTCACTGTTAATCACTCAGTCAGTCAGTATGTCTGTCTATTTCTCCTCCTCTCTCTCTCCCTCTATCTCTTCCTCACCACCCCTCCCTTCCTCACCCTCTCACCCTCCCTCCCTCTATCTACACCCCCCCAACCCAC
This sequence comes from Gasterosteus aculeatus, assembly GCF_964276395.1. NCBI lineage: Eukaryota > Metazoa > Chordata > Actinopteri > Perciformes > Gasterosteidae > Gasterosteus > Gasterosteus aculeatus. The sequence continues at coordinate 23,298,135 of NC_135700.1, read as the reverse complement.
CCAATCCAATCATTTCAAAATAAAAGCCACATGGAGGGAATTTTTACTGTAATGTTTGTGATGAGGCCTATTAATTAAAAACTTCTTAGTTTGAATAACAAACATTCTGTCTCCCACTACGAATATTACTCGTACTTCTAGTACTACAACTGATACTTCTACTACCATACTACTAGTATTTCTACTGCTATTAATACTACAACTACTACTAATGTTATTACAAATACGACTATGGCTAATAGTATTACAGCTGTTTCTACTGCTATTGATACTAAACCTACTATTACTGCTAGTACTACTAATACCACAATTATAACTAATACTACTACTAATATTACTACAAACAATTTTAAACAAATTTAAGCTCCTGCAACTTCTGTTTTTAGAAAATCTATTGAAATTCAGCTTCCCCACTTCCTGTATTTTCAGCAGTTCTTTAAAATAATTTCAGCTATTCTTATGCCTCTATCAACAGCAATTTTTCACTATTCATTTCTGTATTTTTTTGCAATATTTCAAATTTATTTCAGCTGTTTTCATTTCTGCTTTTTCAGCAAATCTATTGAAATTCCTTTCAGCTTCTCCCATTTCTGTATTTTCAGCAATTTCAAATTTATTTCAGCTTTTCTAATATCTATAATTTCAGCAAATGTATTCAAATTCCCTTCAACTTTCTGTATTTTCAGCTATTTTAAAAAGTTCATTTCAGCTTTCAGCTTTTTGCATTCCAACGCATTTTCAGCAGGAAATGCATTTTCTAGTTATTCTATTTCTTCCGCGCGACCTTTCAACTCCTTCACATTTTCAGCTATTTAAACCGTTCAAATATTAAAATGTTCAGCTCCTTTCTGGCTTTAAGGCTATGACTTTTCAGCTTTCTACCACTTATGCTTGAATTTATATAAATCAATAATCATAAATATTTTAACATGGTTTTCCAATGGAAATTGTTTTCAAATCCTCCTTAAACTTCTTCAACTTTCAGACTTTTCAGCTTCCCCAATCTTTCAGCTACAGACACCATTTAAACTTTCAAATGTTGACACAAGTCTCAACTATTTTATGAAAAAAACTGCTTCTTGATATCTATTGTACTTTTTTCATAATCACTGATTATGTTTCACTAGTTCTTCGCTCCGTTTCTGACTTTTACATGAGTGTGTATTGCGTCTGCTAGAGTGGAGAGCTCGACGGCTAGAGTGTGGGGGATCGCAGGAATCTGGTTAAAAAAATATGGAACTTTTGTCCTTGCAGCCAAAGTATACACTCTAGAGGCTTCATTTCTTCAGATTAATGAGGGTATGGTTGTGCTGATTGGATTAATGTGTTCATGGAATCCCAGAGTTCTTTAGTTTTGGCGCAAGGTGTGTTTGAGTGACACAACCTCTGCCAAAAGCCCCATAGGCTCCAATACAAATCTGCCGACATATTTCTCACAAAAATCCACAAGGTACACGTTTTGTAAACAGCCATAGGAGCCGTATTTATTACCGGACAGACATAAAAACACATCCACGCGTTCGGTAGAGTCTTGGGTCTCATACAAACGCCGTATTTTTTAGATAGCTGTTATAGTTTTGCGCTGGTTCCCATTTGTTTGAGGTGTGGATTCTGTGTAACTTGCTGCCATGTCTCTGCATTTTGCAGCCGCTCGTTAATGATCACAGGTGCGCCGTTGTCGTGGTTACGAGCACTCACATGCTGCAGGATCTGTCTGTGACTCACAGCTGCTCCTATGACCTGATTAGTGGAGTCACATGACGCAGCTATGCTTTCTGTCAACAGGCCAATATGATAAAGACACTCGCCCCCCTCCCCCCTCCACCCTGACCTCTTCTCACTGTTAATCACTCTCAGTCAGTCAGTCTGTCTAATTCTCCTCCCCTCTCCCTCTCTATCTCTTCCTCACCACCCCTCCATTCCTCACCCTCTCACCCTCCCTCCCTCTATCTACACCCCCCCACCCCACCCAATCCAATAGGTGCGCCGTTGCCGTGGTTACTCGTAAACACGCTGCAGTATCTCTGTGTGTGACTCACAGCTGCTCCAATGACGTGATTAGTGGAGTCACATGACGCAGCTATGCTTTCTGTCAACAGACCAATATGATAAAGACACTCGCCCCCCCTCCCCCCTCCACCCTGACCTCTTCTCACTGTTAATCACTCAGTCAGTCAGTATGTCTGTCTATTTCTCCTCCTCTCTCTCTCCCTCTATCTCTTCCTCACCACCCCTCCCTTCCTCACCCTCTCACCCTCCCTCCCTCTATCTACACCCCCCCAACCCACCCAATCCAATAATTTCAAAATAAAAGCCACATGGAGGGAATTTTTACTGTAATGTTTGTGATGAGGCCTATTAATTAAAAACTTCTTAGTTTGAATAACAAACATTCTGTCTCCCACTACGAATATTACTCGTACTTCTAGTACTACAACTGATACTTCTACTACCATACTACTAGTATTTCTACTGCTATTAATACTACAACTACTACTAATGTTATTACAAATACGACTATGGCTAATAGTATTACAGCTGTTTCTACTGCTATTGATACTAAACCTACTATTACTGCTTATACTGCTAGTACTACTAATACCACAATTATAACTAATACTACTACTAATATTACTACAAACAATTTTCAACAAATTTAAGCTCCTGCAACTTCTGTTTTTAGAAAATCTATTGAAATTCAGCTTCCCCACTTCCTGTATTTTCAGCAGTTCTTTAAAATAATTTCAGCTATTCTTATGCCTCTATCAACAGCAATTTTTTAATATTCATTTCTGTATTTTTTTGCAATATTTCAAATTTATTTCAGCTGTTTTCATTTCTGCTTTTTCAGCAAATCTATTGAAATTCCTTTCAGCTTCTCCCATTTCTGTATTTTCAGCAATTTCAAATTCATTTCAGCTTTTCTAATATCTATAATTTCAGCAAATGTATTCAAATTCCCTTCAACTTTCTGTATTTTCAGCTATTTTAAAAAGTTCATTTCAGCTTTCAGCTTTTTGCATTCCAACGCATTTTCAGCAGGAAATGCATTTTCTAGTTATTGTTGGAATGCATTGAGATGCATTCCAAGTATTGTTCTTCGAATCTTTATTCCGACTTATTATGTTTCTTCTATTTCTTCCGCGCCGCCTTTCAACTCCTTCACACTTTCAGCTATTAAAACCATTCAAATATAAAATTATTCAGCTCCTTCAGGAGAGGGGTGCTATGACTTTTCAGCTTTTTAGCTCTTAAGCTTGAATTTATATAAATCTATAATCATTAATATTTTAACATGGTTTTCCAATGGAGATCGTTTTTCAAATCCTCTTAAACTTCTTCAACTTTCAGATTCTTCAGCTTCGCCAATCTTTCAGCTACAGACACCATTTCAACTTTGAAATGTTGACACAGGTCTCAACTATTTTATGAAAAAAACTGCTTCTTGATATCTATTGTACTTTTTTCATAATCACTGATTATGTTTCACTAGTTCTTCGCTCCGTTTCTGACTTTTACATGAGTGTGTATTGCGTCTGCTAGAGTGGAGAGCTCGACGGCTAGAGTGTGGGGCATCGCAGGAATCTGGTTAAAAAAATATGGAACTTCTGTCCTTGCAGCCAAAGTATACACTCTAGAGGCTTCATTTCTTCAGATTAATGAGGGCATGGTTGTGCTGATTGGATTAATGTGTTCATGGAATCCCAGAGTTTTTTAGTTTTGGCGCAAGGAGTGTTTGAGTGACACAACCTCTGCCAAAAGCCCCATAGGCTCCAATACAAATCTGCCGACATATTTCTCACAAAAATCCACAAGGTACACGTTCTGTCAACGGCCATAGGAGCCGTATTTATTACCGGACAGACATAAAAACACATCCACGCGTTCGGTAGAGTCTTGGGTCTCATACAAACGCCGTATTTTTTAGATAGCTGTTATAGTTTTTCGCTGGTTCCCATTTGTCTGAGGTGTGGATTCTGTGTAACTTGCTGCCATGTCTCCCCTTTTGCAGCCGCACAGGTGCGTCGTTGTCGTGGTTACGAGCACTCACACGCTGCAGGATCTCTGTCTGTGGCTCACAGCTGCTCCTTGTGACCTGATTAGTGGAGTCACATGACGCAGCTATGCTTTCTGTCAACAGACCAATATGATAAAGACACTCGCCCCCCCTCCCCCCTCCACCCTGACCTCTTCTCACTGTTAATCACTCTCAGTCAGTCAGTCAGTCTGTCTAATTCTCCTCCTCTCTCTCTCCCTCTCTATCTCTTCCTCACCACCATTCCCTTCCTCACCCTCTCACCCTCCCTCCCTCTATCTACACCCCCCACCCCACCCAATCCAATAATTTCAAAATAAAAGCCCCATGGAGGGAATTTTTACTGTATTGTCTGTGATGAGGCCTATTAATAAAAAACTTTTAAGTGTGAATAACAAACATTCTGTCTCCCACTACGAATATTACTCGTACTTCTAGTACTACAACTGATACTTCTACTACCATACTACTAGTATTTCTACTGCTATTAATACTACAACTACTACTAATGTTATTACAAATACTACTATGGCTAATAGTGTTCCAGCGGTTTCTACTGCTATTGATACTAAACCAACTTCTGCTAGTACTACTAATACCACAATTACAACTATAACTACTACTACTACTAATATTACTACAAACAATTTTAAACCTCTTTTTATTCATCTCAGCTTTTGTTATTTCTGTACTGTTTTAAATTAATTTAAGCTCCTGCAACTTCTGCTTTGCTTTGCAATATTTCACATTTATTTCAGCTGTTTTCATTTCTGCTCTTTCAGCAAATCTATTAAATCCTTTCAGCTTCTCCCATTTCTGTATTTTCAGCAATTTCAAATTCATTTCAGCTTTTCTAATATCTGTAATTTCAGATATATTCAAATTCCCTTCAACTTTCTGTATTTTCAGCTTTTTTTAAATATTCATTTCAGCTTTCAGCTTTTTGCATTCCAACGCATTTTCAGCAGGAAATGCATTTTCTAGTTATTCTATTTCTTCCGCGCGACCTTTCAACTCCTTCACATTTTCAGCTATTTAAACCGTTCAAATATTAAAATGTTCAGCTCCTTTCTGGCTTTAAGGCTATGACTTTTCAGCTTTCTACCACTTATGCTTGAATTTATATAAATCAATAATCATAAATATTTTAACATGGTTTTCCAATGGAAATTGTTTTCAAATCCTCCTTAAACTTCTTCAACTTTCAGATTTTTCAGCTTCGCCAATCTTTCAGCTACAGACACCATTTCAACTCTCAAATGTTGACACAAGTCTCAACTATTTTATGAAAAAAACTGCTTCTTGATATCTATTGTACTTTTTTCATAATCACTGATTATGTTTCACTAGTTCTTCGCTCCGTTTCTGACTTTTACATGAGTGTGTATTGCGTCTGCTAGAGTGGAGAGCTCGAGGCTAGAGTGTGGGGCATCGCAGGAATCTGGTTAAAAAAATATGGAACTTTTGTCCTTGCAGCCAAAGTATACACTCTAGAGGCTTCATTTCTTCAGATTAATGAGGGTATGGTTGTGCTGATTGGATTAATGTGTTCATGGAATCCCAGAGTTCTTTAGTTTTGGCGCAAGGTGTGTTTGAGTGACACAACCTCTGCCAAAAGCCCCATAGGCTCCAATACAAATCTGCCGACATATTTCTCACAAAAATCCACAAGGTACACGTTTTGTAAACGGCCATAGGAGCCGTATTTATTACCGGACAGACATAAAAACACATCCACGCGTTCGGTAGAGTCTTGGGTCTCATACAAACGCCGTATTTTTTAGATAGCTGTTATAGTTTTGCGCTGGTTCCCATTTGTTTGAGGTGTGGATTCTGTGTAACTTGCTGCCATGTCTCTGTCTTTTGCAGTAGATCGTTAATGATCACAGGTGCGCCGTTGTCGTGGTTACGAGCACTCACACGCTGCAGGATCTGTCTGTGACTCACAGCTGCTCCTATGACCTGATTAGTGGAGTCACATGACGCAGCTATGCTTTCTGTCAACAGACCAATATGATAAAGACACTCGCCCCCCCCTCCCCCCTCCACCCTGACCTCTGCTCACTGTTAATCACTCTCAGTCAGTATGTCTGTCTATTTCTCCTCTCTCTCTCTCTCCCTCTATCTCTTCCTCACCACCCCTCCCTTCCTCACCCTCTCACCCTCCCTCCCTCTATCTACTCCCCCCCACCCCACCCAATCCAATAATTTCAAAATAAAAGCCCCATGGAGGGAATTTTTACTGTAATGTCTGTGATGAGGCCTATTAATTAAAAACTTTTAAGTGTGAATAACAAACATTCTGTCTCCCACTACGAATATTACTCGTACTTCTAGTACTACAACTGATACTTCTACTACCATACTACTAGTATTTCTACTGCTATTAATACTACAACTACTACTAATGTTATTACAAATACTACTATGGCTAATAGTATTCCAGCTGTTTCTACTGCTATTGATACTAAACCTACTATTACTGCTTATACTGCTAGTACTACTAATACCACAATTATAACTAATACTACTACTAATATTACTACAAACAATTTTAAACAAATTTAAGCTCCTGCAACTTCTGTTTTTAGAAAATCTATTGAAATTCAGCTTCCCCACTTCCTGTATTTTCAGCAGTTCTTTAAAATAATTTCAGCTATTCTTATGCCTCTATCAACAGCAATTTTTTAATATTCATTTCTGTATTTTTTTGCAATATTTCAAATTTATTTCAGCTGTTTTCATTTCTGCTTTTTCAGCAAATCTATTGATTCCTTTCAGCTTCTCCCATTTCTGTATTTTCAGCAATTTCAAATTCATTTCAGCTTTTCAGCAAATGTATTCAAATTCCCTTCAACTTTCTGTATTTTCAGCTATTTTCAAATATTCAGCAAATGTACTCAAATTCCCTTCAACTTTCTGTATTTTCAGCTATTTTTAAATATTCAGCAAATGTATTCAAATTCCCTTCAACTTTCTGTATTTTCAGCTATTTTTAAATATTCAGTGCAGCTTTCAGCTTTTTGCATTCCAACGCATTTTCAGCAGGAAATGCCTTTTCTAGTTATTCTATTTCTTCCGCGCGACCTTTCAACTCCTTCACATTTTCAGCTATTTAAACCGTTCAAATATTAAAATGTTCAGCTCCTTTCTGGCTTTAAGGCTATGACTTTTCAGCTTTCTACCACTTATGCTTGAATTTATATAAATCAATAATCATAAATATTTTAACATGGTTTTCCAATGGAAATTGTTTTCAAATCCTCCTTAAACTTCTTCAACTTTCAGACTTTTCAGCTTCCCCAATCTTTCAGCTACAGACACCATTTAAACTTTCAAATGTTGACACAAGTCTCAACTATTTTATGAAAAAAACTGCTTCTTGATATCTATTGTACTTTTTTCATAATCACTGATTATGTTTCACTAGTTCTTCGCTCCGTTTCTGACTTTTACATGAGTGTGTATTGCGTCTGCTAGAGTGGAGAGCTCGAGGCTAGAGTGTGGGGCATCGCAGGAATCTGGTTAAAAAAATATGGAACTTCTGTCCTTGCAGCCAAAGTATACACTCTAGAGGCTTCATTTCTTCAGATTAATGAGGGTATGGTTGTGCTGATTGGATTAATGTGTTCATGGAATCCCAGAGTTTTTTAGTTTTGGCGCAAGGTGTGTTTGAGTGACACAACCTCTGCCAAAAGCCCCATAGGCTCCAATACAAATCTGCCGACATATTTCTCACAAAAATCCACAAGGTACACGTTTTGTAAACGGCCATAGGAGCCGTATTTATTACCGGACAGACATAAAAACACATCCACGCGTTCGGTAGAGTCTTGGGTCTCATACAAACGCCGTATTTTTTAGATAGCTGTTATAGTTTTGCGCTGGTTCCCATTTGTTTGAGGTGTGGATTCTGTGTAACTTGCTGCCATGTCTCTGTCTTTTGCAGTAGATCGTTAATGATCACAGGTGCGCCGTTGTCGTGGTTACGAGCACTCACATGCTGCAGGATCTGTCTGTGGCTCACAGCTGCTCCTATGACCTGATTAGTGGAGTCACATGACGCAGCTATGCTTTCTGTCAACAGACCAATATAATAAAGACACTCGCCCCCCTCCCCCCTCCACCCTGACCTCTGCTCACTGTTAATCACTCTCAGTCAGTATGTCTGTCTATTTCTCCTCCTCTCTCTCCCTCTATCTCTTCCTCACCACCCCTCCCTTCCTCACCCTCTCACCCTCCCTCCCTCTATCTACTCCCCCCCACACCACCCAATCCAATAATTTCAAAATAAAAGCCCCATGGAGGGAATTTTTACTGTAATGTCTGTGATGAGGCCTATTAATTAAAAACTTTTAAGTGTGAATAACAAACATTCTGTCTCCCACTACGAATATTACTCGTACTTCTAGTACTACAACTGATACTTCTACTACCATACTACTAGTATTTCTACTGCTATTAATACTAAAACTACTACTAATGTTATTACAAATACTACTATGGCTAATAGTATTCCAGCTGTTTCTACTGCTATTGATACTAAACCTACTATTACTGCTTATACTGCTAGTACTACTAATACCACGATTATAACTAATACTACTACTAATATTACTACAAACAATTTTAAACAAATTTAAGCTCCTGCAACTTCTGTTTTTAGAAAATCTATTGAAATTCAGCTTCCCCACTTCCTGTATTTTCAGCAGTTCTTTAAAATAATTTCAGCTATTCTTATGCCTCTATCAACAGCAATTTTTTAATATTCATTTCTGTATTTTTTTGCAATATTTCAAATTTATTTCAGCTGTTTTCATTTCTGCTTTTTCAGCAAATCTATTGATTCCTTTCAGCTTCTCCCATTTCTGTATTTTCAGCAATTTCAAATTCATTTCAGCTTTTCAGCAAATGTATTCAAATTCCCTTCAACTTTCTGTATTTTCAGCTATTTTCAAATATTCAGTGCAGCTTTCAGCTTTTTGCATTCCAACGCATTTTCAGCAGGAAATGCCTTTTCTAGTTACTTATTTCAGTTAAATATACTATATCACGTCACATCAGTCCTACGATGGTGTTCGAGGGCCGTTGAAGGTAAAACACATCATGGAGGTGAGGGGAGACGAGAAGGCGTATATTTTTGATGTTTTCCGGGATTACAGTCCCACACTAGCAAGAGCCCCCACCTTCCCTATGAGGTGCTTGAGCCCCCCCACATGAGTGTGCGTATTGACCCCGTGTGGTCTGCAGGCAGGTGGTGGCTTGGCACCGGCCCTACTGCGTGGACCTCGAGGAAAGCACCTTCTCCCACCTGCGCTCCTTCCTCGAGCGCTACTGCGACGGCATCAACAGCGAAGTCCCTCCTCTTCCCTTCCCCTCGTCCAGGTAAATGCACCACTACTAAAAGCCTCATCTAATGTATGTATGATATACATCCGATTGCCATGTGCAAGTTCCACTTAGTTAAACTTAACACACAAGAAAAAGCAACATAATCTTCCAGTTGGCGGATCCGGGCGCTTTGTGTATTTTCTCTTCGTTCACTCCTCCGTTTTCTTTTCAATCGTAAATTGGTGTAAAATTCTAAAAGATCTGAGATATAATCTCTTGCAAGTTCTGAATTATCCATATTTTATGTGATCTGCATTTTATGTGTGAAACTTTCACATCGGCAAAGAGATTCAACATCTCAGTAAGATCATTGTTTCTAAATCTACTTGCAGGGAGCATCATAACTTCCTCAAGCTGTGCCTTCGGCTCTTGTCCAATCACCTGGCTCTGGCCCTGGCGGGGGGCGTGGCCACCAGCATATTAGGGCGGCAGGCCAGACCCCTGAGGAACCTGCTCTTCAGACTGATGGACTCCTCGGTGCCCGATGAGATCCAGGAGGTAAGAAGACGCTCAGACGCTGAGAACTGTGTCACCTTTCCATCTCTTCAGCTGTTCTGTTGGACGCAGTGGTTGTCAATCATTGTGATTGATTAACACAGTGGAACTTAAAGGGACAGCAGTGTGTGTTTCTACGACTAGTTTGTGTTCTGAGTTTGCATGAGTTTGAAGTTCCATTTAGAGTATTTTCACCTCTTGGCTGAAGTCTCTGCTCTTTAAACGCAGCAGTAATTTCAGCTGTCAGATCAGCTGCTGCCTCCATCTGTTTGTGTGTGTGTTATTGTGTGTCTTTGTCTGTTGTAGCAGCGATTGATCAGCATCTCCCATAATATGTGAAGTTAAATCTTTGTTTTTGCTAAATGAGTGTTGGAAGACGGCTTCATTTCCCTGTTCCCTTGTTTCTTTTGTGCGCTCACAATAACACACACCGACTGAAAGGGATTTAATTTATCTACACAAACAAAACGTACTTCATAGAAACCAAAGAAAATGTAAAACAACCTCTGGACCAGCTGTGTGTCTTTGTATCTCCCCCGTCAGGCGGTCATAGAGACTCTGTCGGTGGGGGCCACCATGCTGCTGCCTCCGCTGAGGGAGAGGATGGAGCTTCTTCACTCTTTGCTGCCTCAAGGCCCCGATCGATGGGAGAGTCTCTCCAAAGGACAGGTACGCCACGACACACACGCACACGTGCGTCCTCCAGATGAACCCGGGTGTGTTTAAGTGTGTCTGTGTGTGTCTGTGTCTGTGGCTCCAGAGGATGCAGCTGGACATAATCCTCACCAGCCTGCAGGACCACACCCACGTGGCCTCGCTCCTGGGCTACAGCTCGCCCGCCGACGGGCCCGAGGGGCTCTGCTCCGGCAGCGGCTTCGGCGCCGGCTTCCCGGGTGCCTCGGACGCGGGGGCTGCGCCGGCGGGGGAGGGGGGCCACCCGGACACCCACCTGGCAGAGATCCTCATGAAGACACTGCTCAGGAACCTGGGCTTCTACACTGTGAGTTCGCTCTCATCGGCTAGTGAGCCACGTTTCTTGTGCCGTGCTGACCGCGTACCCTTTTTGAACACCACCCACCCCACGCCCGTTTGTGCCGTCTAGGACCAGGCGTTCGGAGAGCTGGAAAAGAACAGCGATAAGCTGCAGCAGGGCACCTCCTCCTCCGACAGCAGCCAGCCGGCTCACCTCCACCAGCTGCTCTGCTCCCTGCAGAAGCAGCTGCTGGCGTACTGCCACATCAACTCCGTCACCGAGGTAGGGGACGCCGCCCCCACGCCAGCGCTCATTTACTCCACACGCGATGCTTACCCATGGTTGAAAAGAGGCGTCTTCTCCCTCCCTGCAGAACTCCAGCAGCGTGGCCCTGCTGCACAAACACCTGCAGCTGCTGCTGCCGCACGCCACCGATATCTTCTCCCGCTCAGCGGCACTCATCGAGGAGAGCTCGTGGAACGGCAGCATACGGGAGAAGCTGCAAGGTTGAAGAGCGGAGTTCTCTCGCTCGACTCGTCAACCTTTTTACCTTTTACCTAAACGCTGACCCCTTCCCTCTGCCCCCCCCCCCCCCCCCCCCCAGACGTGGTCTACGTGTCAGCGGCCGGCAGCATGCTGTGTCAGATCATCAACTCGCTGCTGCTGCTCCCGGTGTCGGTGGCGAGGCCTCTGCTGACCCACCTGCTGGACCTGCTGCCGCCTCTGGACCGCCTCAACAGGCTGCTGCCCGCCGCCTCCCCCCTGGAGGACCAGGAGCTGCAGTGGCCCCTCCACGGTGAGCATGAGGCCCCCCCTCCCACGCATCGTAAACACTAGATATATAGATGTACAGTACCAGTTTGGACACACTTTGTTCTGTATATTGAGATATATTACACATGTTAGTACATATACTATACAACTGTATATTGGATGTTTGTGTATTGAAACCTGCTTTTACAGGTTACACAACATTATATCTACGGTGGTTTAGCTTACACTTTGACCTCATTTAACACTGATGTTCAGTGAAACAAGGTGGAATTTAGTTTGGATAGTTATAGTTGGTCTTTGCAGTAAAGATCAAATCTTTCTTCTAAGATTTAGCATCTCGATTTAATCATTTACTCATTCTGTGCTTGAGACTTTTGGGGCGGTTTGTGATGCACAAACGTGATTTAGGACTCTCTCATAGTTTTTGGCTCTAATCCCTGTCTGTGAGTCTGTAAACGCTTTTCACGTCTGCTGGCAGTAACTCACGCCCTGCGCCCCCCAGGTACGTCGGACTCGGCCGAGCCGGCCTCGGGGACGTCCCTGCCGCAGCTGGCGCTCTGCTGGGTGTGGCTGGTGGACCTGGAGAGGACGGTGGCCCTGCTGGTGGGCCGCTGCCTGGGGGGGATGCTGCAGGGGAGCCCGACCTCGCTGGAGGAGCAGGACACCGCCTACTGGCTCAAGACCCCCCTCTTCAGCAACGGCTTGGAGGTGGACATCCCGCAGCTCGGTAGGGGAGCCGACAGAGACGCTTTCACCCGCCTGCTGCGCTTTTGTGTTTTCCACATAGATGTGTTTCTTCTCTTGACCCCCTGCTGGCGTCCTGCAGACTCCTCCATCAGCTCGCTGCTGGAGGCGGCGCTGTCCGGGGACGAGGAGCAGAAGCCCTTGGACTCCACGCTGCGCCCCGACTTGAGCGTCCTGGTGGACCTGGCGCTGTGTTCCACCAAAGAGCCGGCCAACAGCCTCTGGATCAACATGCAGGACTACGGCATGAGCAAAGGTCCCCTCTCATGCGCGGAAACGGTGAATCTGGTGTTTTCGGGCCTGAGGCGTCCTGACCCTCAACTGGCTGTACTGTGTGTTCTGTTGCAGACTGGGACAACGCGTCTCTCAGCAACGAGAGCCTGCTGGACACCGTGTCCCGGTTTGTGTTGGCGGCCTTGCTGAAGCACACAGGGCTGCTGGACCAGGCCTGTGGGGAGGGCAGGTAACCCGATCTCTGTGGTCTCTGTGATGTGTGGAGCTTCTCCACACTGTGCCGCACTGACAGAGATAATCAGATGTCACAGGTGTATCTTCATGCCCCTCGTCAGGTACCAACCATCTAAGACCCTGGCGGAGGTCTATCGCAGTGTTTACAAGGTACGGAACCGCCTGCTGGCCTGTAAGAACATGGACTTCATCCAGACCAGATCCTCTTCTCGCGAGAGGAGGGTGAGTTCACCTTCTTTTCAGTCTTCTCGCACAAACAGTTGCATGTTGGGATGGATTTCACATTATCACATCCTCACATAGAACCAGTATCGTATGGGCCGCAGTCGCTCCGTACTACTGAGAACAAATTTATGTTTAAATGGGCAGGAGGACGCGAGATGTTACGTTAGCAGCTCAGCTAACGACTAACACATTCATTAAATCACATTGTGATGCGTCCGTAGAATTCATCCACCATCGGTACCAACCGCATCATGTCTTATCTTATGGTACTGCATCGTATACTATAGTATGATATCATAACTTATGTTGCAGTACAAGATGTCTTATCTTAATGTATCCTACGGTGTCTTAGCGTAATGTTTCTCATATTACTGTATCCTAGCGTAATGTTTCTCATGTTACTGTTTCTCATGAGGTCGGGCTCCCCTGTATCCTCGCGTAATGTTTCTCATATCACTGTATCCTTGCGTAATGTTTCTCATATTACTGTATCCTCGCGTAATGTTTCTCATGTTACTGTATCCTAGCGTAATGTTTCTCATGTTACTGTATCCTCGCGTAATGTTTCTCATGTTACTGTATCCTCGCGTAATGTTTCTCATGTTACTGTATCCTCGCGTAATGTTTCTCATATCACTGTATCCTTGCGTAATGTTTCTCATATTACTGTATCCTTGCGTAATGTTTCTCATGTTACTGTATCCTCGCGTAATGTTTCTCATGTTACTGTATCCTCGCGTAATGTTTCTCATGTTACTGTATCCTCGCGTAAGGTTTCTCATGTTACTGTATCCTCGCGTAATGTTTCTCATGTTACTGTATCCTCGCGTAATGTTTCTCATATCACTGTATCCTTGCGTAATGTTTCTCATGTTACTGTATCCTTGCGTAATGTTTCTCATGTTACTGTATCCTTGCGTAATGTTTCTCATGTTACTGTATCCTCGCGTAATGTTTCTCATATCACTGTATCCTTGCGTAATGTTTCTCATATTACTGTATCATCGCGTAATGTTTCTCATGTTACTGTATCCTAGCGTAATGTTTCTCATATTACTGTATCATCGCGTAATGTTTCTCATGTTACTGCATCCTCGCGTAAGGTTTCTCATGTTACTGTATCCTCGCGTAAGGTTTCTCATGTTACTGTATCCTCGCGTAAGGTTTCTCATGTTACTGTATCCTCGCGTAAGGTTTCTCATGTTACTGTATCGTTGCGTAAGGTTTCTCATGTCACTGTATCGTTGCGTAATGTTTCTCATGTTACTGTATCCTTGCGTAATGTTTCTTATATTACTGTATCCTCACGAATGTTTCTCATGTTACTGTATCGTTGCGTAATGTTTCTCATATCACTGTATCCTTGCGTAATGTTTCTCATATTACTGTATCCTTGCGTAATGTTTCTCATATTACTGTATCCTCACGAATGTTTCTCATGTTACTGTATCGTTGCGTAATGTTTCTCATATCACTGTATCCTTGCGTAATGTTTCTCATATTACTGTATCCTTGCGTAATGTTTCTTATATTACTGTATCCTCACGAATGTTTCTCATGTTACTGTATCGTTGCGTAATGTTTCTCATGTTACTGTATCGTTGCGTAATGTTTCTCATATCACTGTATCCTTGCGTAATGTTTCTTATATTACTGTATCCTCACGAATGTTTCTCATGTTACTGTATCGTTGCGTAATGTTTCTCATATCACTGTATCCTTGCGTAATGTTTCTCATATCACTGTATCATCACGAATGTTTCTCATATTACTGTATCCTTGCGTAATGTTTCTTATATTACTGTATCCTCACGAATGTTTCTCATGTTACTGTATCGTTGCGTAATGTTTCTCATATCACTGTATCCTTGCGTAATGTTTCTCATATTACTGTATCCTTGCGTAATGTTTCTCATATTACTGTATCCTCACGAATGTTTCTCATGTTACTGTATCGTTGCGTAATGTTTCTCATATCACTGTATCCTTGCGTAATGTTTCTCATATTACTGTATCCTTGCGTAATGTTTCTTATATTACTGTATCCTCACGAATGTTTCTCATGTTACTGTATCCTCGCGTAATGTTTCTCATGTTACTGTATCCTCGCGTAAGGTTTCTCATGTTACTGTATCCTCGCGTAATGTTTCTCATGTTACTGTATCCTCGCGTAATGTTTCTCATATCACTGTATCCTTGCGTAATGTTTCTCATGTTACTGTATCCTTGCGTAATGTTTCTCATGTTACTGTATCCTTGCGTAATGTTTCTCATGTTACTGTATCCTCGCGTAATGTTTCTCATATCACTGTATCCTTGCGTAATGTTTCTCATATTACTGTATCATCGCGTAATGTTTCTCATGTTACTGTATCCTAGCGTAATGTTTCTCATATTACTGTATCATCGCGTAATGTTTCTCATGTTACTGCATCCTCGCGTAAGGTTTCTCATGTTACTGTATCCTCGCGTAAGGTTTCTCATGTTACTGTATCCTCGCGTAAGGTTTCTCATGTTACTGTATCCTCGCGTAAGGTTTCTCATGTTACTGTATCGTTGCGTAAGGTTTCTCATGTCACTGTATCGTTGCGTAATGTTTCTCATGTTACTGTATCCTTGCGTAATGTTTCTTATATTACTGTATCCTCACGAATGTTTCTCATGTTACTGTATCGTTGCGTAATGTTTCTCATATCACTGTATCCTTGCGTAATGTTTCTCATATTACTGTATCCTTGCGTAATGTTTCTCATATTACTGTATCCTCACGAATGTTTCTCATGTTACTGTATCGTTGCGTAATGTTTCTCATATCACTGTATCCTTGCGTAATGTTTCTCATATTACTGTATCCTTGCGTAATGTTTCTTATATTACTGTATCCTCACGAATGTTTCTCATGTTACTGTATCGTTGCGTAATGTTTCTCATGTTACTGTATCGTTGCGTAATGTTTCTCATATCACTGTATCCTTGCGTAATGTTTCTTATATTACTGTATCCTCACGAATGTTTCTCATGTTACTGTATCGTTGCGTAATGTTTCTCATATCACTGTATCCTTGCGTAATGTTTCTCATATCACTGTATCATCACGAATGTTTCTCATATTACTGTATCCTTGCGTAATGTTTCTTATATTACTGTATCCTCACGAATGTTTCTCATGTTACTGTATCGTTGCGTAATGTTTCTCATATCACTGTATCCTTGCGTAATGTTTCTCATATTACTGTATCCTTGCGTAATGTTTCTCATATTACTGTATCCTCACGAATGTTTCTCATGTTACTGTATCGTTGCGTAATGTTTCTCATATCACTGTATCCTTGCGTAATGTTTCTCATATTACTGTATCCTTGCGTAATGTTTCTTATATTACTGTATCCTCACGAATGTTTCTCATGTTACTGTATCGTTGCGTAATGTTTCTCATGTTACTGTATCGTTGCGTAATGTTTCTCATATCACTGTATCCTTGCGTAATGTTTCTTATATTACTGTATCCTCACGAATGTTTCTCATATTACTGTATCCTTGCGTAATGTTTCTCATATCACTGTATCATCACGAATGTTTCTCATATTACTGTATCCTTGCGTAATGTTTCTTATATTACTGTATCCTCACGAATGTTTCTCATATTACTGTATCCTTGCGTAATGTTTCTCATATTACTATATCCTAGCGTAATGTTTCTCATATTACTGTATCCCCGCATAAGGTTTCCTTTTGGAGTGAATGTGTTCATGAAACAGATGTTTTTCCATCAATGTTTCCGTCAGATCTCAGACAACCAGGACTCGCTGGACCTGGACCCTCAGGAGCACTCCTTCACGCGCACCATCGACGAGGAGGCGGAGCTAGAGGAGAGAGCCGACCGGGAGAGAGAGGAGGGGCATCAGGAGCAAGACGACGAAGAGGACGACCGGGAACACGAAGTGATGACGGCTGGAAGTGAGTACGCCCGGCTGTGTTCATACGCTTCTGTGTGCTCGTCTGCAGGACTCTGCCCTCATGTATCAAGTAGGCGCGGCCTATTCAGTGATTTCTGAAGTTCTGAATTCAATGGTGATCTTAAATTCATTTTCTGTGACAAAGCATCCTTGTCCTGCACAGGATTTAATGTTTTTTTATTTGGTTTGAGATTTTAAACAATTTTAATATATAGACTAAAATATTTATTCACACTGTGATGAACGGTGTAGTTTTGGGGTCCAGCGGGTTCCTCAGAGGCCTCCACATGACACACAGCTGTAAATGAGCTCTTTGGATTGTAAAGTCAGCGTTGTAGTAGTCTGTAGTGTTGTAGTGTCTCTTGAGGAGTCGTTGCGGGGGCTCCGGCGGGGACCTCAGCAGCTGACAGGAAGTGTTTTGTGCGGCTGCTGCCCGTCCTCTAACCCAGCGTCTTGTGTGTGTCGTATTTGTGTATGTGCATCTTGCACCACACAGAAATCTTTCAATGTTTTCTCTCAGCGCGGGAGGTGGCTCGCAGTCGGGACAGAGAGCGGGCCAGCAGCAGCACGGGACTCTGCTCCGGCTCCGCCTCCAGGAGCGGGGGCGTGGGAGGAGGGGAGGAGGACGCCGTCCCGTCCCAGGAGGGCAGGAGGGGCAGCTCCGGCCTCCCGGAGGGGCAGGACCTGTACACCGCCGCCTGCAACTCGGTGATCCACCGCTGTGCCCTGCTGCTGCTGGGGGTCAGCCCTGTGCTGAACCAGGAGGAGGGGCAGAACCAGTCCGCCACGGGGACACCGGAGGGCCTGAGCTTTATGACCAGGTCAGAGCACCGTCGGCGGGGGGCGAGGGGGGATTCTGTGTTGTTACTACCAGCAGGAAAGCTTGTTTTACCTTCACTCCCTTTATTCACTTCATAAATGAAAGATTCGGCTTTGTAAAAACTACAGACACCACGTTTTAGATGGAGGCACAGGTCACAGGAGACAGATCTTATTATTATATTTATTATTAAAATCAGGGTTATCATTATTGTGTTTGTTTGTGCGTCTGTGTGTATTTTTAGGAGCGAGAGTCTGAGTGCAGAGAGCCGGTCGGTGCAGAGCGGCCCGGGATGCAGACTGAAGTCCAGGAGCGAGTCCGACATCTCTCAGCCCGAGTCCGACGAAGAAGGGTGCTCTCTGGTAGAGCGCACACACACACACACACTCAGACTCTCACAAACACACACACACACACACACACACACACACACACACACACACACGGACTCTCACACACACACACACACACACACACACACGGACTCTCACACACACACACACACACACACACACTCAGACTCTCACACACACACACACACACACACACTCAGACTCTCACACACACACACACACACACACACACACACACGGACTCACGGACTCACACACACTTGTCTCTGAGATCCGAAAGCCGCGTCACGCTTTTTTCTCTCCTTTGTCTCGTCTTCAGAGCGGGAGGAGGAACGTGGACCCGGACTTGGCGTTCTCTCACAAGAAGAGAGGTAAAGATAATTCTTGGGCCAGGATGATGATGATGACGATGATGATGGCGGGTCGTCAATCACGCGCTGCTCTTGTCTCTCCCGTCTCTCGGCTCCTCTGTGTAGTTTATTTGCTTCTTTTGGGCCAGTTGAGCCCCAAAGGCAAGAGGACCTCCAAGCAAGTACACGATGGCATGTTTCTTTCCTCTTGTTAGCTCATGACTGACACCCCCCCCTCCTCTCCATCCATCTGCCATGATGACGGCTCTGTCAAAGTCTACCTTCTGTGCTAATGCGCAGACAGCAAACAGGAAACCAACAGTTCATTCTGCTGCTTAGTTCATGTTTGTTACTCTGCACAGAAAAGGCTCGTTTCTGGTTAAGATTGAGATCTGTGAAGGTTTTCATAGAATTTACTGGTCGCAGAAATCACCAGAACTGATTGTTCAAAGGAACATTAGTGATGTTTAGAGTGGGGTTCTCCTCCAGAGGAACCGTGGAGAACCACAATCAGAGGAAACCACATCACTGTGTCCCTATTTTAACTTGGGGTCTTTCAGTCTGAATATGGAAAATACCATTTCACTTCTAGACTGCAGCATTTTATTTTCCTCCGGCGGGGGTCAGAAACCCGGTGCATTATAGACGGATCCATAATGGCTCATGAAGGCATTTCTCCATCTGACGAGCTCTCATAGCGTAACCAAGCTTTGCTCCTGAAGCGATACAAAGCAACGTGGCCCGTCTATCATAAAAGAGTCCCCTTGTGCATTTATGCATCTGAAAGACCCTCTCCCCCTTCTCCCTCCCCTCTCCTCCCTCTCCTCAGGCCTCCTCCACGGCTCCCCGGACTCCCTGGCCGAGTCCTGGTCCCGCGCCAAGCTGAGCCGCAAGCGGAGCTACGGCTCGGCGCTCTTCTACGAGGAGTCTGAGCTGGAGCTGAGCCGCTCGCTGGGCGTCCACGCGCTCATCGACAACACGGTCAGCTTCATCAGCGGCGACGTGGGCCTGGCTCCGGCCTTCAAGGAGCCGGAGGAGAGCATGTGCACCAGCCCGCAGGCCACCATCCTGGCCATGGAGCAGCAGCAGAGCCGGGCGCAGGTGAGGTCGCCGTCGCCGTTACAGTGCGGCTAACAACAATGTAGCAAACACATGTGACGCTGTTGGATCGTCTACCTGACCGCCCCCCTTTGTGTTTTCCTCTTTCAGCTGCGGTTGGAGGCGCTCCACCAGATCGTGGTGCTGATCACCAGCATGGAGGAGAAGGGCAGCCAGCTGGGGAGCGTGGAGCGGCCAGGGGGGGCCTTCCAGTCCTCCTCCCTGCTCACCTCCGTCCGGCTGCAGTTCCTGGCGGGTTGCTTCGGCCTCGGCACCGTGGGCGCCGGAGGGCTGAAGAGAGAGAGCGTGCAGCTGCATCACTACCAGGTTCATACACTATTTTCACACTCAGCTTTCAGCATAAACCGTATAAAATAAAAGGACATAGTTATCATGATCAATTCGTGCAATTTTGCTTAGACGTCCCCTGCTTTATGGTCTGTTTGACTCTAAATGGACCAGAATGTTCTAAATGAACATCACGCTGTATTGAAGAAGACTTGAAACTAGAGACTGAGACCATAAACTCATGTTTACAATGTTTACTGAGGGAATAAATACAGAGGAGTAGAATCATTTCCTCATAGACCTGCTGGTCACTACAGAGAATGCAGCATTATCACATTCGCTTTGACTACTTTAAAGAACCGAGGTTGCCTCTTGGTTCCCTGTAATGTCGTTGTGGGCACGTTAACTGTGTGTTCACTTCCTCTCTGCAGGATGGTGTAAAAGCAGCAAAGAGGAGCCTCCAGATGGAGATCCAGACCGCTGTTCATAAGATCTACCAGCAGCTGTCCGTCACCCTGGAGCGAGCACTGCAGGCCAACAAGCACCACATAGGTGACATTTATCAGGATGCAGTTATTCAGCTTGTGAAATCTACAAATAAAAGAAGCTCATCACTTAACTTCACTTAAGTCCCAGCGATCGTCTTTCACTTGTTCACGTGAAGCGGTTCTATTGGTTTGCGTTATTTCACTGGAGGTTTATTAGAAGAGTTAGAAAGCCTTTAGTTCTGTGCTGCTGTAGACATCAAGTCGTTCACAAACCAAACTACACCGCGTCTGATGCTCTCTCCCCCGTCCCCAGAAGCTCAGCAGCGCCTCCTGCTGGTCACCGTCTTCGCGCTGAGCGTCCGCTACCAGCCGGTGGACGTGTCCCTGGCCATCTCCAGCGGGCTGCTCAGTGTGCTGTCCCAGCTGTGCGGGACGGAGACGATGCTGGGACAGCCGCTGCAGCTGCTGCAGAAACCCGGAGTGTCTCAGCTCAGCACCGCCCTCAAGGTGGCCTCCACCCGCCTGCTGCAGATACTGGCCATCAGCACCGGGTAAGAGGCGCTGGGGGGAGGGGGGGGGATTAAGTATGTGCTGTGTGAACCCAAAGATCGCATCAACAGAACCCCTCTCTTTGGACTCGCAGGACGTACGCGGACAAGCTGGGTCCCAAAGTGGTCCAGTCGCTGCTGGACCTTCTCTGCAGCCAGCTGAAGAACCTGCTGTCTCAGGCCGGAGGCAGTCTGCTCTCTTCTGGAAAAGAACAAGACGACAGCAAAGAGGAGGACGCGGCGGACTCTGAGAAGAGAGACTTGAGAGGTGAGGACGTTTCGGTCTTGAGAGTACCTGCATAATACATGGATAGTATACAGATTATACTTGAATCATAAATGAATACTACAGGGACGGCACATGGATGATACACAAGTAGTAGTTGATAGTACAGGGATAGTGCATCGATAGTACCTTGATAGTACCTCGATAGTACATCGATAGTACCTTGACAGTACATTGATAGTACATTGATAGTACATGGGTAAAACATTGGAAAATGTTGGTCGTCCCTTTTCCCGCCTCCAGTGAGTCGTTAGTTTTTTATGATTGGTAACCGAAGGTCGTTCCTCGTCTCGCCCCCCAGCGCTGATCCGCAGGCAGCACACGGCAGAGCTGCACCTCGGAGACTTCCTGGTCTTTCTCCGGAGGGTGGTCTCCTCCAAGGCCATCCAGTCCCAGATGGCCTCCCCCAAATGGACCGAAGTGCTCCTCAACATCGCGGCGCAGAAATGCTGCTCAGGTACAACCAGCACTGAGGGGCGGGAGGGAGGGGGGGGGAGCGCTGTGCCTCATGTGGCCAGGCGGAGATACTCATCCACACTGGGGGGGGGCTGTTTGGTTTCTAGGGGTCCCTCTGGTGGGCAACCTGAGAACTCGGCTCCTGGCCCTCCACGTGCTGGAGGCCGTCCTTCCCGCCTGCGAGGCCGACATGGAGGACGAACAAACCACTCAGGTCGGCCTTCTTCGCCTCTGAGCGTGCGAGTCGTCGGTGGCGTGCGCCGAGCTGACGGAGTCTTGTTTCCTCCCGCAGGTGGTGGAGCGGCTCTTCGCCCTTCTGTCCGACTGCATGTGGGAGGCGCCCGTCGCCCAGGCCAAGCACTCGGTCCAGGTTAAAGAAAAGGTCCAGGAGCTCAAGCTGCAGGTGTGGTAATCGCCCCCCCACCACCACCCGCTCCCCTCCCAGACTCCCTCTTCCGCAGTTGTGACTGTTCCTCCTCCCCCACTTAGCAGGGCGAGTCGGAGGAGGAGGACGAGAACCTCCCCATCCAGGAGGTGTCCTTCGACCCGGAGAAGGCCCAGTGCTGCGTGGTGGAGAACGGCCAGGGCCTGACGCACGGCAGCGGGGGCAAAGGCTACGGCCTGGCCTCCACCGGCGTCTCCTCCGGGTGCTACCAGTGGAAGGTACGTGACCCCCCCCCCGCTGCTCTCACAGGCTCCGATGAACTCTTTAATGCAGATATGACGATTGCATTGACCTTTCACAATAAAAGCCCAAGAGATAACAGCTGTTAGCCAGATCTCAAATTCAGATTGCTCTGCATTATTAGGGTGCTGGTAGCTGCTCCTCTAGCCTTTTTAAGACTGTATTCACTTCCACAATGAGTATTTTCCATTATTGTGTTGTTAATTAGTCACACCCTCAATGTGACTAATATAGTTGTTGTTTTTAATTAACATTTACTACCTTTTACCCTCCTGCCAGTTACGTGGCAGCTGAGCGATCCATGAATTCACTTATAGGTGAAGGTTTCTTTCGTTCATCTTTTATAACATCAGTTGCGGAAGTTGTTTTCAACGTCTCTCCTGGTGTTTGTTCTGACTTGAGGGCCTTCGACACCACAGGAATGAAGCGTCCACAAGCGTTGTACAATATCTCTGCTCTCAGCGTTTTTTTAGTTCCTTTGTACCAGACATCAGCTGAATGTCCTCCACTGAATAATATAATAATCTGCAAAAAGGACAACAGCAAACGTCTGGTTATTTTCCCCTGTTGTCTTGTTGTCTATTGCCACACTGTCTACTGTCGCGCACCAACTGCCAAGACAAATTCCTTGTATGTTTGACATATTTTGGTAATAAATGTTTCCTGATTCCTGTTGTTGGATCACATCTCGCCTCCTCCGTAGTTCTACATCGTGAAGGAGAACCGGGGCAACGAGGGCACCTGCGTGGGCGTCTCCCGGTGGCCCGTGCACGACTTCAACCACCGCACCACCTCGGACATGTGGCTGTACCGGGCGTACAGCGGGAACCTCTACCACAACGGGGAGCAGACGCTGACCCTCAGCAGCTTCACTCAGGGAGACTTCATCACCTGCGTCCTGGACATGGAGGCCAGGACCGTCTCCTTCGGCAAGAACGGAGAGGTGAGACCCGCTAAACAACGGCGGAACACAAAAGAAGAGCCACGTGTCGTCCTCTGAACGCTGACTTGTGATCCTGCAGGAGCCCAAGTTGGCCTTCGAGGATGTCGACGCCACCGAGCTCTTCCCCTGCGTGATGTTCTACAGCAGCAACCCGGGAGAGAAGGTGACGTCCACATCCATCTCCTCCGCTGGGAGGAGATCCCATAACGTCCCCGTGTGTTTGTTGCTGCCTGTAACGTTTGTGTGTTGTACTTCCTGCAGGTTAAGATCTGTGACATGCAGATGAGGGGGACTCCTCGCGACCTCTTACCCGGCGACCCGGTCTGCAGCCCGACGGCCACCGTCCTGGCCGAGGCCACCACGCAGCTGATCCGCATCCTGCACCGCACCGAGCTCTGGACCCACTGCATCAACCGGACCATGACGGAGCGCCTGCACAAGATCAAGCCCTGCTTCAGAGAGGCCGCCGGCGGAGGGGGGGCGGGTGGGGGCCAGAGGCTGAAGAAGAGCCGCTCTGTGCAGAGCCGCGAGGAGCACGAGGCCCAGAGGGAGATCCAGGAGACGCCCGTCCGCACGGAGGAGGAGCGGGCGGGACGCCACGGCCGGCAGCACGGCCTGGGCGAGCTCTCGGAGCTCCACCTGCGGACGCTGTGCACGGAGGTGTGGCCGGTGCTGGCGGTGATCGGGGGAGCCGACGCCGGGCTGCGCGTGGGCGGGCGCTGCGTGCACAAGCAGACGGGGAGGCACGCCACGCTGCTGGGCGTGGTGAAGGAGGGCAGCACCTCGGCGAAGGTGCAGTGGGACGAGGCCGAAATCACCATCAGGTACGTGGGGGGCTTTCTCTGTGGTACCTTCTTCTGCCCCCTTCCTTTGTCCTTTTTATATGTTGCTGTTTCGTTATTTACTGGTATCCATTTACACTTGTGTGTACTTTATGCTGTGAGTTTATTCATTATTCTTGTGGATATTTTGACACTCATTTAATGTGCCGAGTCATCGCTTTCTGCTTTTAACGGAAGATCATCACATGAGCAGCGTGCACCAGTGTTCATTTCGTCGACGAAGACTATGACGAAAATGTTTAGTTAACGAACCTTTTTTCCATGACTAAGACGTGACGAAAACGATCTTAAAAACTATGACTAAATCTATTCTAACTTTCGTTAACGAGACGAGATGCACATGTTGGTGTATGACGAAGTCACGATACTTTTTTCCCCCTAAATTCGCACGCAGCTAACATGCAACAGGCAAAGTACGGCGGATGTTAACGCGTCATGATGACGTCATCCACCAACCCAGAAGGGAAGAAAAGGAGTTTAATGTGGCTGTTAAATGGGACTAAAACGATTACATTTTAGTCTAGTTTTCGGCGACTAAAACTAAGAAGGATTAAAATGACTAAATGTGACTAAAACTAATATGCATTTTTCGTCTAAAGACTAAGACTAAATCAAAAATACCTGCCAAAATTAACACTGGCGTGCACAAGCTCCTGCTGCTCAGAGCACGTTGACGCATTCAAACCTGATCACAATCGCCTGGATCTGAATCTAAAAAACTAGATTCAGATCCATCGGTGCTTCTAATGACCTCATGGCAGAAAGAAGGGTAGAGCTTCCTACACCGGCTGAACCCCCCCTGGACCCTCTGCATGCCCCCCCTCTCCTCGTTTCTCCTTCTGTCTCTCTCTCTGTCTCCTGCCCTGTTCCCTCACTGTGTGTTTCCTTCCCTTGTCTCCTTAAACTCTCCACTCCCTTCTATTAAAGCTTCCCAACTTTCTGGTCGCCTAGTGACACTCCGCTTTACAACCTGGAGCCGTGCGAGCCGCTGCCCTTCGACGTGGCGCGTTTCCGCGGCCTCACGGCCTCGCTGCTGCTGGACCTCACCTTCCTGACCAGCATCCACGAGGAGGCCGCCGCCAAGCTCGGCGCGCGGCGCCACGACAAAAAGCACCGCGGCGCGGCCACGCCGGGACCCGAGCCGCCAGCGCACGACGACAAAGCGGAGAGCCAGGAGCAGAGAGAACCCCCCGGCTCCGCGACCTCCGACCTGCGCGTGTCCCACAGCCTGGACGAGGTGAAGGCGCACGTGGCGCCAAACTCCAAGTCGGAGAGCGAGATCTCCTCGGCGGTCGGCGGGAACGATGCGCTCTTTGCCACGCCGCCACACGCCCCCGCCGAGGGGGGCAGAAAGAAAGGCCACGAGCACGGCCCCCGGGCCCACGAGGCCGGCGCCACGCAGTCGGAGATCCACGCCGTGCAGCTGTCCTACCTCTACCTGGGCGCCATGAAGGCCCTCAGCGCCCTGCTGAGCTGCAGCAAGTACGCCGAGCTGCTGCTCATACCGAAGGTACCAGATCACCTCCTCAAAGGGATTCCTTGTCATGGCGCATCATCCGGATCCCGCTCACCCCCTCCCCCCCTCTCTCTCCTCTGACCTCTTACCTCCAGGTGATACCCGAGGCGGCGGCCAGCGGCCACAACGCCGACCTGAACGCGGCGGCCGCCACCTCGCCGGTGTGCCAGGAGGAGGCGGAGATGCGGGCGGCTCTGCAGTTCCTCATGCGCCACATGGTGAAGCGGGCGGTGATGCGCTCCCCGATCAAGCGGGCCTTGGGCCTGGCCGACCTGGAGCGGGCTCAGGCCATGGTCTACAAGCTGGTGGTGAACGGGCTGCTGGAGGAGCCCAATGGAGGCAAGGCCCGGACCGGTGAGGGGGGCGGGGGGGGGGCTTATATGTAAAGAACGGAACCTCCTGCGTTAGCTGTTTCTCCTTTAGAGCAGATGAATTATGTTGTCGTGTGAGTGAATTACTATAAAATACATCTACATGTGTGGTTAAGTCAGTGCTGTTATTCAGTCAAACGGCAGCGAAGGTCAACCAGCTCTGTTCTTACCGACCCGACGGATGTGTTGTTGTGTTTATACTGAATATCCGCCCATATAAAGACTTTTATATCTGAAGGCATCAAACACACTTTCCCTTCCCTCCCCCTCCAGGCGTGAGAAGCGAGCCGGAGGGGGAGGGGGACGGCCCCGAGGGCGAGCAGCTGGCTCAGACCCCCGTCACAACCAGCCCCTCGGCCTCCAGCACCACGTCCTTCATGAGCTCCTCGCTGGAGGACACCACCACCGCCACCACGCCCGTCACCGACACAGAGACCGCCCCCGCCTCCGAGTCTCCGGGGGTCATGCCCCTCAGCCTCCTCAGGTCAGGACCTCCGGTTTCCCGCCAACGATTAAATCCGGAGGATTTTTTTATTTTAATGCTTCTGTGTGACCCGACAGGCAAATGTTCTCCAGCTACCCGACCACCAGCCTGGCTCCGTCCCGTCGGGCTCAGACCCCCCCGGTGTCGTCCCTGCCGACCTCGCCCTCAGAGGAGGTCGGCCGCCGGCAGAGTCTCACCTCGCCCGACTCCCAGCCCTCCAGACCGCAGAACCGAACCGGCACCTGTGAGTATTTGGTGATTCTGTATAATATATAATATATTCTGCGTTCGATAACAATGTCACTGGTGGGTTTGTTGTTGTTGTTGTTTTCTGCAGCGCTGTCGGACCCCAGCAGCAGGCTGTCCACGTCCCCCCCGCCTCCCGCCATCGCTGTCCCCCTGTTGGAGATGGGCTTCTCTCTGCGGCAGATCACCAAAGCCCTGGAGGCCACCGGTCAGTCCTCTCTGTTTGATCCCGTTTATTATGTATTTATCCAGTTCGTATCCTCACCGACACATTGGTTAGTTTAACGCAGAGGATTTTGAGCGCCCGTTGATTGACGTTTTAGCTCTGTGGCGATGACTGAAAAAAGACGAGGTGAATGAATGAGATGGTGCGAGATCGTGCACGTACAGGGACTATTTTTCTGTAGACCACTGAAATGAGATAGACAACGTGTGGTGGCTAATACTATTAGGAGTCTGCGGTGCGACTCATCCTCTTCTTTCGTGTCCAAGGCGCTCGCGGCGAAGCCGACGCCCAGAACATCACGGTGCTCGCCATGTGGATGATCGAGCACCCTGGCACGGACGACGAGCACGACGAGCCTCACGCCAGAGGAGGAGGAGGAGGAGGAGGAGGAGGGGGCGTCGAGGTGGTTGTCGGGGGCGACGGGTCCGACTCGTCCTGCCCGGGAGCGATGGCCTCTTCAGGGGGCAAATCTCTGGAGCGGAGCCCCTACCTGTGCTCCCCCGGGGACATCGCCGACGCCTCGGAGATGGAGGAGGGCTTCAGCGAGAGGTGCGGCGTGTGCTTATCGGTCTATAAAATAATGTTGTATTTATTTATGAGGGCTTTGCAATTAAAGGGAACTTTAAATAAATAAAGTTTCAATTAACGAGCAGTTATGGTCAAATGTTAATGAGCAAAGAACAAATATGAAGTCGTAGAAAACCTTAATAGAAAGTACACATTGTTTACAACAGTATCCTGATGATGTCGTGATCATTTTGGCGATAAACCTCCTGTGACAGCTGCAGTGTGTATAAAAGTGTGCGTCTGTGTTGCAGTCCTGAGGGTCTGGACCAGGACGCCTCCGGCGGCGGGCCACTGCGAGGTCGCTCCGCCGCCGGCAGGAAGCACCGCTTCGACCTGGCAGCGCGCACGCTGCTGGCCCGCGCCGGTAAGAACTTTACTCCTCTTTCCATTCGTCTTACCTCTTACTTTATCCGCACTCACCTCAACTCGGAACCCCCCCCATCCCCCTTTTCCCAGCCGGGCTGTACCGCTCGGTGCAGGCCCACCACAGCCAGTCGAGGCGGGAGGTGGCGTCCCTGCAGCAGCAGCAGCAGCAGCAGCAGCAGCAGCAGGACCCGGGCGCCCTCTACGACTTCAACCTGGACGAGGAGCTGGAGATGGACCTGGACGAGGAGACCATGGAGGCCATGTTCGGCCAGGACCTGGCCAGCGACACCGACATTCTGGGAATGTGGATCCCGGAGGTACTGGACTGGCCAACATGGGTGTGTGTGACTTTAAGCTCTGTCCAGAGGGGCCGCTCTCTGCCTGCGCTGCATCACTCCTCAGGGCCGACCCTCTGAACATCTCAAACATTGCACTATTTAACAATATGCGATTTTCAGATTTAAATGAGAACAAAATGTTGAAGGAAATTCAATTGTAACCTTTATTTTGGCTGCTTTATCCGACGTGAGCATCCGCCCCTAACGATCAACCATTGAACGATTACCACGGCGGTTCAGGGGGTCGACTCTTCTTCTCGGCTCGGCTCTCGTTGGAACGAACGACTAAAAACGGAACGATGCGTCGCCTGTCGCTTGAGACGCCGCGCAGCTCTCTGCGATTCATGTTGGGAGGCGTCCCCACTGTCCTCGTCCACTCTGTCCCGTGTGTGTACTTTTGTCTTCATGTGTGTCACCCTCTCTGCCGCCGTACCTCCACGCAGCACGTGTGCGAGACGGACGACCGGGACGAGGTGGTGGTGTGCGAGCTGTGCGAGGCCAACGTGGCCAACTTCAACCAGCACATGAAGAAGAGCCACCCGGGCTGCGGCCGCAGCGCCAACCGGCAGGGTTACCGCAGCAACGGCTCCTACGTGGACGGCTGGTTCGGGGGGGAGTGCGGCAGCGGGAACCCGTACTACCTGCTGTGTGGGGGCTGCAGGGAGAAGTACCTGGCCATCAAGAGCAAGGCCAAAGTCCCCGTGGTGGAGAGGTAGGCGGCCCAGGACCAAACCGGGGTGAATGCCGGCTGGTGATGGAAGACATCCTCCCAATTTAGATATTCGTTTATTATACATTGTAATATGAGATCGTCAATATAATATCTACATTTTAGTTTTAGTTTAATTTACAGTAGAAATGAATAAATTAACATAATTTGATTGAAATAAACGTAGAATGAAATAAGTACAAACATCAATGATAACTGAAGGGGGTCTGAGATGGACGTAACTTACAGAAGTTGAGGTTACAAATTCACATTTTTAACTGGTTACACATTTCTTACCTTGTTTTGAACTCCCAAACATTGATATTGGCCATAAAAGTTCACCAAAGAAAATCAAACATTTCACTCTTACTTACAAATGTATATTTGTGTGTATTTACATTGTAGTATTTGTGTTTTTTATTTTTTGTATATTATTTTGAGGGCTAATCAGTAAACATGTGAATATATAAGCGATATGTTTTATTCTGAAAGCGGATCCCATGTCATGCCGTTCTCTGCTGTGTATTCAGGTACAAGGGACAAGCTCCGGACCTGCTGGGAAAGCAGGACAGTGTCTACGAAGGTGAACGCTTTGAGCTCCTCGTTTCACACACAGATGTCTCATGTCAACAATAGTGTTGTTGACTTCCTCGTAGTTTCTTTTGTAAAAATGCAAAAAGAAAGTAAACGCCAAAAGTATGGTTTACGCTTCATCCCTCGCCTTCATCACACGCGTGAACCGTCACGCTGAATGTTTCGATCCGCCCGTCCCGCTGCAGAGGACTGGGACATGCTGGACGTGGACGAGGACGAGAAGCTGACTGGGGAGGAGGAGTTTGAGCTCCTGGCCGGCCCGCTGGGCCTCAGCGAGCGCCGGCTCGTCCCCGAGGCCGTCCAGTTCCCCGACAGCGACCCGCTGGGAGCCTCTGTCGCCATGGTGACGGCGAGCAACAGCATGGAGGAGACGCTGCTGCAGATAGGTGCGAGACGCCGCCCCCCCCCCCCTTCCCCCAATATGACAAAAGCATGACTGACCTGAGCGCCTGTGTGTCTTCAGGCTGTCAGACCTCGGTGGATAAGAGCTCGTCAGGCAGGGTGACCCTCGGGGAGCAGGCCGCCGCCCTCCAGAACCCCCACGACCGCGTGATGGCGCTGAGGAGGGTGACGGCCGCGGCGCAGGTGCTGCTGGCCCGGACCATGGTGATGAGAGCCCTGTCCCTGCTGTCCGTCAGGTGGGTGTCTTCTTGACGGAAGTAGTCATTTTCTAATGCACTTCTATGGGGCCGGAGAGGGTCGCCCCCTGCTGGTCAGTAGACAGAATCCAGCTGATGGAAGCAGTTTTCTTTCCATCGTGTAACTCGTGACTTCGCCCTCCCTCCCTCCTAGTGGCTCAAGCTGCTCGCTGGCCGCCGGCCTGGAGTCTCTGGGTCTGACCGACATCAGGACCCTGGTCCGGCTCATGTGTCTGGCGGCGGCCGGCCGGGCCGGTCTCTCCACCAGCTCCACGTCGGGTTCCGGTCACGCCGACAGGCCCCGCGGGGCCGCCAAGGCCAGTAAGCCCATCTCCAGCCTGGCGTATCTCAGCACCGCGGTGGGCTGCTTGGCCTCCAACGGTCCCAACGCCGCCAAGCTGCTGGTGCAGCTCTGCACTCAGGTAACCATTCAGCACATCCAATTTTAAGTGTCTTTTCGGTTTAGAAGAATAGAGAAGTGACAGTTGAACTCTGGATGTTGCAGTGAAACATGCATGTTTTATTTTCCAGCTGTCTCTCCTTGTTTTTATGTGTAAATCAATCACTTTGTGCTGCATTTTTCTGTACGAATGGTGATAAAGTTTAATATAATTATTATTATTGTTATCTCGCTAAAGTAGAAGAAGCATTTCTATTTTTTGAAACTATCAGGTGCTTTAGATAATTATTGTAAATTTAGATAAAAACACCGGCCTTTATTTTGAAATCTGTTTCCTGCTCGGCTCGCAGCCATACATACAAACCCACAACTCTTTGTCGATAAAGAAATGCTCTTTGCTCTGCAGAACCTGATCTCTGCGGCAACCGGCATGAACCTGACCACGGTGGACGACCCCATCCAGAGGAAGTTCCTGCCCAGCTTCCTGCGCGGCGTCGCCGAGGAGAACAAGCTCGTCACCTCCCCGAACTTCGTGGTGACCCAGGCCCTGGTGGCCCTGCTGGCAGACAAAGGGGCCCGACTGAGACCGGCCTGCGACAAGGCGGACACGGAGAAGAGAGGTTTGTACGCTCAGCAAAAGAAAGCTTCTCGTTTGGCTTTTCCTTTAGTTCACCCAAAAAAGCCCAAAACATCTTTTTTTCTGTAGCTAATTATATAATATTATTAAATTGTGCTTTATCAGCCGTAGAGAAGTCTGCAATCCCTTCCATTAGATGACATAAAAAAAGATCTGATCACTCACAATAACCTGCTAGCTCGCCTAGCGCCGCGGAGCTAGTCGACGAGCACGTCGTTACATTATGAGAGCGCTTCCTCCTGCGAGGAGAAGACAATAGTTTCCCCATGACGTCTCGGCTCTGATTAACAGCCTTGCAGGCCGGGGCACGATGTGCACTTTCGTAGTGGATTGGTTCTCTGTCATCATTCCTTCTCTCTGCTTTGTGTTTTTTTTTTTTTTTTTCTGTGTCTCTTTGTGAGTCCGTCCCCTTTGCTTTGCCTCCCCCTCACTCACCGGGTCGCCCTCTGTCCCGTGTCCAGCAGGTCTAATTGCGCACTTGTATGCTCACCCCTCCCATAACCCCCTCGCTGTAGGGCCCCTGGAGCTGGCCAACGCTCTGGCGGCCTGTTGCCTGTCCTCCCGGCTGTCCTC
The DNA here is from genome assembly GCF_964276395.1 of Gasterosteus aculeatus. Taxonomy (NCBI): domain Eukaryota; kingdom Metazoa; phylum Chordata; class Actinopteri; order Perciformes; family Gasterosteidae; genus Gasterosteus; species Gasterosteus aculeatus. The sequence goes on along the minus strand of NC_135700.1, from coordinate 23,266,251 downwards.
GCAGCACCGCCAGTGGGCCGCCCAGCAGCTGGTCCGCACGCTGGCCGCCCACGACCGCGACAACAACCACACCCGGCCGCAGAGCTTCGCCGACCTGGCGGGAGACCTGCGCAGGTGCTCCTCCGTCAAGCTGGAGGCCCACCAGAGCAGAGTGAGTCCCAGCTGGGGACGTGTGTCTTCTGTGAAACTGCTGGTGTTGGGTGTTGAACGAAGTCCGTGCTTTCAGGTCATCACCTGCAGGTGGTGCAGCAAGAAAGGCCTGTTGGCCACGAGCGGCAACGACGGCACGGTGAGGATGTGGAACGTGACCAAGAACCAGTACGCCCTCCAGCAGACCTGCATCTTCAACAAGGAGTAAGCATGGTTATCATCACCTAACTGGATGATGCGATAGGAATGCTCACATCCTCCCCGTCGTCAGGCCATAACTCCCCGTACTCTCTTTTCTCCTCAGCGACGGCTCGTCGGAGGACGGCACGTCGGGTCTGGGGTCTCCCAGCGACCCCTGCATGTCGCCTCTGGCCTGGAGCGTCACCGGGAAATACCTGGCATCCGCCATGGAGAAGCTGGTCAACATCTGGCAGGTTAATGGTGAGCATTCATGTCCTTTAGGACCGGTCGCCATCGGCTTCTATCGGCCCGTTTCCTCTTTGAGTGGAGCGATCAGGTCCTTCTGCAGTTTGGTGTAAAACATTTAACTGGTAATTTACTTGATTATTCCTACTTTATCTAACTTTATACTTCTTGATCACTACCTCTCAGAGGGAAATATGTACTTTTAACTCCATTTATTAGACAGAATTCGTTACTAGTTCCTCTATTCTGCAGATTTACATTCTAAACACAAAATATAGGTGAACTATGTTGTGTGATTACGTTAAGTTGGCGTTTAGGTGGTGTTTTCTGGAGATAAGCTCCTCCCCCTCTCGCAAGCAAATAAAAGTACAAACCTTTGAGCTCCACCCTGACCTCTGACCCCCCCCCGCCTCCCTCTCTAAGGCGGTAAGGGGCTCCTGGACGTGCAGCCTCACTGGGTGTCGGCGCTGGCGTGGCCCCGGGAGGAGGCGGAGTCTCTGTGGTGCGGGGAGCCCCGGGACGTGCTGCTGGTGGGACGCATGGACGGGTCTCTGGGCCTCATCGAGGTGCTGGACTCCTCCAGCATGCAGCGCACCGAGCTGGAGCACTGCTACAGGAAAGACGGTAGGCGCCGCCGCGCTCTGCTGCTGTCGCCATGTTGCTTTCATCTGGAGGTTTACGCCCCCTCGCCTCCCTCTCCTCACCCTCCTCCCCCTCCCTCTCCCGCTCAGTGGCGGTGATGCACATCGCCTGGTACAGCGAGAACAAGCCCTTTGCCGTCGGCTACGCGGACGGGAAGCTGCTGATCGGATCCAAGGAGCCTTTAGAAAAAGGAGCCGTCGTGGTCATTGACGCTCACAAGGTCAGATGGTTCTCCTGGATTCTTCTCTGCAGGATTCTTCTCTGCAGGATTCTTCTCTGCAGGATTCTTCTCTGCAGGGTTCTTCTCTGCAGGATTCTTCTCTGCAGGGTTCTTCTCTGCAGGATTCTTCTCTGCAGGGTTCTTCTCTGCAGGGTTCCTCTCTGCAGGGTTCCTCTCGGCGTTTGAGTCGTCTTACAACACACACGTATTTAACTGTGACCTGAAACATGCCATCAATCATCTTAAAGATAGACATATAGAAACAAGAGTATCCCAACAACTAAGATTTAAAAGCATCTGATGATGAGACCTGATGTATGAAGAACTTTTGTGAACTCATAGATTTATACGTAGCTCCTCCCACTGCGAGCCTCATGTGGTTGGCGGGACGTTTCTGTCCTCTCGCTGCTCACAGGAGGCGATCAGCAGCATGAAGTGGAGTCCCGACGGTCACGTCCTGCTCACCTGTGCCAAAGAGGAGACGGTGAAGCTGTGGGCCGGTCCGGACCCCCTCCGTCACTCTCAGTCCGCCTCCGGCTGGCGCTGCCTGCAGAGCCTGCGACACCCGTCCCAGGTCAACGGCGTGGCCTGGTGCGGCCAGCTGGGACGCGGCCCGAGGCCCCTCAGCATGTTGGCCATGTAGGTCGACCTCTTGTAGTATATAGATGTTAATATATAATATATATTATATAATATATGAGAGGAAACCTCTCGTGTTGCTTTTCATTCTTTTTTTACAGATGTTGCCAGAACGGCCACGTCTCAGTCTGGACCGTTCCTCAAAACACCTCCAGCTTCCCGGATTCCTCTTCCTCCGAGTCCGAGGGCTGGTGGGAGAACGAAGCCAAACCCAAATTCATGGTACGCACCAGGTTACCCACGTTTGTGACGAGGTTTTTAACTCACAGCACTCACCTTAACCCCCCCCCCCCTCCCCCCTCCGCCCTCCCTCTCCTGGCGTTGCAGTCGTCCCGGTGGTCGGGCAAAGGAGCGGCGTGCGTCTTCCAGCTGAAGGGCCACATCACCCCCGTGAGGACGCTGGCCTTCAGCCCCGACGGCCTGGCTCTGGCCACCGGAGGAGTGGGAGGCCTCATGAACATCTGGTCCCTGCGGGTAAGGAGCCCACACGGTGTGTGTAACTGCTGCAGGTAGAAGTACACACAGGGGTTCACACAGTGTGTGTGTGTGTGTGTGTGTGTCTGTGCCCAACAGGACGGCTCGGTGCTCCAGACGGTGGTAGCAGGTTCAGGTGCGATCCATAATATCGTCTGGATCCCAGATGTTGGTGTCGCCGTCTGCTCCAACAGGTCCAAGGTACCACATCTGGACACCTTGTCCACCCCCCCCCCCCCACCACCCACCTCCTTTTGAAAGGGGACAAATGTCTTTTTGCTCTGCTTTGTCCTGCAGGACGTGCTGGTGGTGAACTGCTCCAAGGAGTTCATGGCGTCCAACCACGTGCTGGCCACCTGTCGCACGGCCCTGAAGCGGCAGGGGGTGGTTGGCCTCCACGTGGCGCCCTGCATGAGGGCCTTCCTGGAGAGACTTCCTGTGATGCTGCAGGAGCAGTACGCCTACGAGAAGGTCCTACTCTCACATTCAGCAGCATTCAGGGACATTCAGTCCAGCAGATGGCAATAATACCATTTTATTTCAACACGTCTCAGCTGTTTTTCCTATTTTTTTATTTGTTATTTATTTTTCTGATTTTCACATAAAATTACTAGAATTATTTACAATTTTATGATATTTTTCAGTAAATTATTTACATATTCATCTTACTGATGTTTGGAATTTTTGGGTTCTTTTTTTTTTCATTATATTTATATATATATATATATTTTTTTTTTTTTTCTTTCACACATTTTCTGACGTTCACATATTATTCCACATACAATTTAAATTTTCAGATGATTCTCTAAAATGTATTTACATATATTTTGGACATCCTTCAGGTGGTTTTCCATATTTTTTTCACATATCATACAAATAATATCTATTTCCTGGTCATTATTTAGAAGGTTTTATTCACACTACATTACATTTACACGTTTATTCATCACATCTCTCGATTGTTGCTGATGTTTTTCCCGTCTTCTCCTCCACCTCCAGCCCCACGTGGTGTGCGGCGAGCAGCTGGTGCACAGCCCCTACATGCAGTGCCTGGCCTCCCTGGCCGTGGGGCTCCACCTGGACCAGCTCCTGTGCCGGCCCCCGGCGCCGCCCAACCTCCGGCACTGCCCGCCGGAGTCCGGCACGGCCGTGTGGTGCGCCAGCGAGTGGGCCTGGCTGGACTGCTTCTCCACCACGGTGAAGGCGGCGGAGGCCCTCGCCCGCGGCGCCAGCTTCTCCGAGTCGTTCTGCGTTCCCGACCTGGAGCCCGTGCCCAAAGACGAGATGGCTCTGCTCATGGTGAGTGGGGGCGGCCCGCTGCCGGGCATCGCTTCGGTCCAACCAACACCTACTGTGTCTTAACACCCTGTGTTTCCAGGACAACAGCAAGTGGGCGTCTGGCATGGACGAGCAGATCATGTCCTGGGCCACGTCCAGGCCAGAGGTACTGTAGACGCCCAGAGCAGCTGCAGCGCCCGACTGAGTTCCCTCTCACACTCCTGACCAGCGAACACTGTATTTTGTGTGTGTGTGTGTGTGTGTGTGTGTGTGTACAGGACTGGCACCTCGGAGGGAAGTGCGACGTGTATCTTTGGGGTGCCGGGCGACACGGCCAGCTGGCAGAAGCCGGCAGGAACATCCTGGTGGCCACGAGCGCCCCGTCCTTCTCCCAGGCCCAACAGGTAGTGAGTCAGTGACGCAGCTCGTCTGCGGCGTAAGACGTAATATCCTTCATAGTGAAACCCAGCGAGAGCTGGCAGCGCAAACAAGCCGCATGCTTTGTGTTCATTCTGTAAATATACAAATATAAACTCGTATAACTACTTCATTGGTGATCAGTGTGTGTGTGTGTGTGTGTGTCCGTCCTGCAGGTGGTGTGTGGTCAGAACTGCACCTTCGTGATCCAGTCCAACGGGACGGTGCTGGCCTGCGGGGAGGGCAGCTACGGCCGCCTGGGGCAGGGCAACTCCGACGACCTGCACGTCCTCACCGTGGTCTCTGCTCTGCAAGGTGGGACGACACATCACACACACACGCACACACGCACACCACACACGCACACACGCACACATACACACACAAATACACACATACACACATATACACAGATACACATATATATACACATACACACATATACACATATACACATATATACACATATACACATATATACACATATACACATATATACACATACACACACATACACACATGTACACATGTACACATACACACATATATACACATACACACATACACACACATATATATATACACACACACACACACACACACGTACACATACACACACATACACACATGTACACATACACACATGTACACATACACACATGTACACACATATATACACATACACACATATATACACATACACACACATATATATACACACACACACACACACACACACACACATATATACATATTCACACACACACACACACATATATACATATTCACACACACACACACACATATATATACATATTCACACACACACACACACACATATATACATATTCACACACACACACACACATATATACATACACACATTTACATGCACACAACATTGTGTCCCCAGTTTATGGTCTCAATAGTTTCTTCTTCAACACAGCATGATGTTGATTCAGTAAATTATGGTCCATTTCCATGCCCCGCCCCCCTCACAGGTTTTGTGGTGACCCAGCTGGTGACGTCGTGCGGCAGCGACGGACACTCCATGGCGCTGACGGAGAGCGGCGAGGTCTTCAGCTGGGGCGACGGGGACTACGGCAAGCTGGGCCACGGCAACAGCGACCGGCAGCGCCGGCCCCGGCAGATCGAGGCGCTGCAGGGCGAGGAGGTGGTGCAGGTCGGTCAGGGGTCACGGGGTCACTCGTCGGGGTGAAACGTCTCGCGGATCGGTCGCTTCACCTGGCTCCTCTCGCTCCTCTCAGATGTCCTGTGGGTTCAAGCACTCGGCGGTGGTCACGGCCGACGGGAAGCTTTTCACTTTTGGGAACGGAGATTACGGCCGGCTGGGTTTGGGAAACACGTCCAACAAGAAGCTCCCGGAGAAGGTCACCGCCCTGGAGGGGTACCAGGTCGGACAGGTGGGTGAGAATCTCGCCGGGTCAGATCGCAAATAACATAGTTATGTGCTAGATGAGCTTGTGTGGGTATTTAAACAGATCATACTCATCTCTAATATCTATTTCATATTCATGTGACATTCATTCAAGACATCTGAATCTATTCTAGTTTATCATTATACATTTTACAGATTACCTGTGAACACATCTTGATAAGGTGTTTTTCACTGATCGGAGCCTGAACGCGTCATGATATAACTGAAGTGAATCTCCATTGGTAACATTGCTGGCTCTCCTCTTGTGGATCAAACACCGATTGGTTGTTTGTCACATGATCAGAGACCAGAAACCCATCGATGATGTCATCAGCTATTATTTTACTATTTATTTACCCCCCCAGGTGGCCTGCGGTCTGAACCACACGTTGGTCGTCTCCGCTGACGGGATGATGGTTTGGGCTTTCGGCGACGGAGACTACGGGAAGCTGGGCCTCGGCAATTCCACGGCTAAGTCCTCCCCTCAGGTACTCATCACATCACACCACATGTCATTACATCACACCACATGTCATCACATTACACAACATGTCATTACATTACACCACATCACATGCCATTACACCACATCACATGCCATTACACCACATCACATGTCATCACATTACATCTCATCACATCACATGTCATTACATCACATTACACCACATCGCATGTCATCACATGCCATCTCATCACATCTCATCTCATCATATCACATGTCATTACATCACATCGCATGTCATCACATCACATCTCATCACATCACATGTCATTTAGCTGACGCCTTTATCCAAAGCGACTTACGTGCAAAAAAACAAAACAAGAAAGTGCAATTTCATCAAATAAGCCGATCTACAACTTGCTGTAGATAATAAATATAAGTACAGTTAGTGTGTTAGTGGAGGTAGAGTCTGAAGAGGTGTGTCTTTAGTCTGAAGATGTGAAGGCTCTCTGTGGTCCTGATGTCTTCAGAGACCTCCTTCCACCATTTAGGAGCAGGACAGCAAAGAGTGGAGATCTAGTCGAGTGTTTTGTTGAGGTTCATCCATTCGTCTTCATTCCTCAGAAGGTGGACGCCTTGTGTGGAAGCGGCATCATCAAGGTGGCGTGTGGAACGCAGTTCTCTGTGGCTTTAACCAGTGACGGAAAAGTCTTCACCTTTGGCCAAGGTATATTATTTATGTGCATATGTATGATGATAATAATAATACAGTAATGAGGTAATGAAGTTAGTTGTTAAGTATAAATACTGTGTACATTTTGGTACATTTTATAAGCTTAATAAGCTCTAGAGCTCTCTTCTATAATAAAGTTGAGATTGACATATTGGTTGTCCTTGCACACATGATTTGATCAGACCGGCTGATCGGGCTCCCTGAAGGCCGAGCCAGGAACCACAACCGGCCCCAGCAGGTCCCGGCCCTCTCGGGGGTCCACATCCAGGACGTGGCTGTGGGGGCCGAGCACACGCTGGTTCTCTCCTCCACGGGGGACGTTTACACCTGGGGCAGCAACTCGGAGGGACAAGTGAGCTGCACAACACACACACACACACACACACACACACACAACGCCCCATGAAGGGATTTCAGCATGTGACCTTTGACCCTTTGACCCTGCAGCTCGGCCTGGGTCACACCAACCACGTCAGGGAGCCCACGGTGGCCACGGTGCTGCAGGGAAAGAACATCCACCAGATCTCCGCCGGGCGCTGCCACAGTGCCGCCTGGTCGGCGCCCTCGGTGCCGCCTCGAGCTCCAGGTCTCTCACACACACACACACACACACAAACACGCGTCCGGGTCACGATGTCATAGCGGACAGAACATTGTTGTCGCAAAACTATTTTTGTGTGACCTTGTGGCGGTCGTGTCTCCCTCTCCTCCTCCTGGTCCTCAGGCTCCTCGGTTCCTCTCCAGCTGGGCCTCCCCCTGGCGGTTCCACCTCAGTACAGCGGGCTGAGGGAGGTCAGCATGGAGGCGGTGAGGGCTCGCCTGCGCCTCCTCTACCACTTCTCTGACCTGATGTACTCCTCGTGGAGGCTTCTCAACCTCAGCCCCAACAACCAGGTGAGCAAAGACGCCTGTCGGCCAATGAGGGCGTGGCTCTCGGGCTGTGGGCGGGGCCTCCCGTGTTTGTTTTTGAAGTCGCCGTCGCGTCACTTCCTGTTTGCGTGTTGACGGTGAATTCTTTCCGCGCAGAGCTGCACGTCACACTACAACGCCGGCACCTGGGGGATCGTGCAGGGCCAGCTGAGGCCCCTGTTGGCCCCCCGGGTCTACACGCTGCCCATGGTGCGCTCCATAGGCAAGACCATGGTGCAGGGCAAGAACTACGGCCCCCAGATCACCGTCAAACGGATCTCCACGCGGTCAGTGCCTGCTTCCTGTGGGGGTCCTCAACGAAGGGCTTTATGGTTTTACTCCTTTGTGAAGTATTTAGCGAGCGAGTTGAGCAAGAAACAAACGTTATTTGTTTTACACGGAATTGGAAAACTAGATGTGTTCTATGTATTTCAGATATTAGAAACTGGTTTGTGTTGAACGCTGTCCCTCTTTAACCCCCCCAGGGGGCGGAAGTGCAAACCCATCTTCGTGCAGATCGCCCGTCAGGTGGTGAAGCTCAACGCCTCCGACCTCCGCCTGCCCTCCCGGGCCTGGAAGGTGAAGCTGGTGGGCGAGGGGGCCGACGACGCGGGGGGGGTGTTCGACGACACCATCACAGAGATGTGCCAGGTAGGCCCGTCACCGCGACGATTCCCCACGGGACATGTTTACCGGGCGCGTGGTGACGGCTCTGTTTTCTCCGTGTCGGTAGGAGCTGGAGACGGGGGTGGTGGACCTCCTCATCCCCTCCCCCAACGCCACGGCCGAGGTCGGATACAACAGAGACAGGTGAGAGGGAATCTGTCAATGTCACAACGATATTTCTGTATTAAACAGGCTACTTATTGTGCTGCATGGAAGTAAAGAGAATCTTTCCTCAGCATCATTCTTCTGTAAAGGATGTTTGTTTGGTGAATCTCCGATGCAGATAAACAATGTCAGGGTTTATTTGGGTAGTATGGACAGAAGGACCGTGGACATTAAACATTCATTCACTACAATGTCCGATGAAGACAAGCAGAGTCGTCAAAGCTAAATGAGTCCATAGAAATGTGGACGAAAGGGTTCCTTCTTTTTTATGCATTTCCAAATCAACTATTACATTTGAGATTATAAAACAGGGGATTTGATATCCGTTTGCTGGTTTTCCTATTTACAAAGCATGTAGGAGTCTCATCATTGGTTCTATTCAACTGTGAGTGACAAATCCAGAAAATCACATTGTAAGATTTACAAAGAATATTTAGCAGTTTATTACGTGACATTAACAGACATCAGAAAAGGCGAACTTAATATTTGGTACACAAACCTTTGTTTGCGATAACAGACGTCATACGTTTCCTGTAGTACCAGGTTTGCACACTGCAGCCACTCCTCCATACAAACCTTCTCCAGATCCTTCAGACTTTCAGCTCCCTCCAAAGAGTTTCTATTGGGTTCAGGTCTGGAGACGGGCTGTCTCGTCACTCACAGTTGAAAAGCACACACACAAATAAAATGACAGACTCATTTTTAAGTAGCAAAACCTGCAAAAAAAAGGCAGTGTATCAAATCCTTGTTCTCTACGCTGTATCTCGTGTCCTCACCTTGTAAAATCTGTCGCCGTGGTAACCCAAACGCCATGCCCCCCCCTTCGCCCCCGCTCAGGTTCCTCTTCAACCCGTCCACCTGCCTGGACGAGCATGTGATCCAGTTCCGGTTCCTGGGCATCCTGATGGGCGTGGCCATCCGCACCAAGAAGCCCCTGGACCTCCACCTGGCCCCGCTGGTGTGGAAGCAGCTGTGCTGCATCCCGCTGACGCTGGAGGACCTGGAGGAGGTGGACCTCCTGTACGTGCAGACGCTCAAGAGCATTCTTCACATTGAAGACAGCGGCATCACCGAGGAGAACTTCCACGAGGTGCGAAACTCATGACGCCGGGACATGTGAACGACACGTGACCAGATGAAACATCTGGATCTCTTTTTAAATGCTTTAGAAAGAAAAGGTCTTAAACTCAAATTAATATTTGACCCCTGAATCAGGTTGTTTAAAGGACAGGTTGCTTCTTTCTGATTTTAATACTCGTTATAAAGGTAATAAAGTAGCCTAGTTCACAGAGTGCGCCCCCTGGTGGGGAGACACAATAATAATCCTTGATTAGTGTTCTGATGTATTATTACAAATATCCCTGTTACCCCCCCCCCCCACCTCCCCCCGCAGATGATTCCTCTGGATTCCTTTGTGGGGCAGAGTGCAGATGGGAAGATGGTGCCCATCATCCCGGGAGGAAACAGCATCCCGCTCTCCTTCTCCAACCGGAAGGAGTACGTGGAGCGAGCCATCGAGTACCGGCTGCACGAGATCGATCGACAGGTACTAGGTGTACAAGTACTGTGAAAGCACAGGTACCGACAGGTTTACGAGTACTGTGAAACCACAGGTACCGACAGGTTTACGAGTACTGTGAAACCACAGGTACCGACAGGTGTACGAGTACTGTGAAACCACAGGTACCGACAGGTGTACGAGTACTGTGAAACCACAGGTACCGACAGGTGTACGAGTACTGTGAAACCACAGGTACCGACAGGTGTACGAGTACTGTGAAACCACAGGTACCGACAGGTTTACGAGTACTGTGAAACCACAGGTACCGACAGGTTTACGAGTACTGTGAAACCACAGGTACCGACAGGTGTACGAGTACTGTGAAACCACAGGTACCGACAGGTGTACAAGTACTGTGTATTGTGGATTCATGTGAATGAATGAAAAGAAGGACTTCATGATCTCAGACATAAACCGTCTCCTCGTGTCTCCCCGTGTCCTCACCGTGTCTCCCCGTCTCCTCGTGTCCTCACCGTGTCCCCTCGTCCCCCCAGGTGGCGGCGGTGCGGGAGGGCATGTCGTGGATCGTGCCGGTGCCGCTGCTCTCGCTGCTGACGGCCCGCCATCTGGAGCAGATGGTGTGCGGGATGCCGGAGATCTGCTGCGAGGTGCTGAAGAAGGTGGTGCGGTACCGGGAGGTGGAGGAGCAGCACTCCCTGGTGCAGTGGTTCTGGCAGACGCTGGAGGAGTTCTCCAACGAGGAGCGGGTCCTCTTCATGCGCTTCGTCTCCGGGCGCTCCCGGCTGCCCGCCAACACCGCCGACATCTCCCAGAGGTTCCAGATCATGAAGGTGGACCGGGTGAGTCTCACACCCCCACACCTTAATAAGGCGCGCTTGATTTGACGTGTGCTGGGTCAGAACCGCGTCGCTGCGGTCTGCGGGAGGGAGAAGTGTCTTCAGAAGAGCGTGACATCGCTTTGACCTTTGAACCCAGAAGATTAAATCCATCCCGCTGAAATATTAATGAAGATTAACTCGTCTTCACCGATCTCACCAACTGTGTGTGTGTGTGTGTGTGCGCCCCCCCCAGCCCTACGACAGCCTCCCCACCTCTCAGACCTGCTTCTTCCAGCTGCGTCTGCCTCCGTACTCCAGTCAGGCCGTGATGGCCGAGCGTCTCCGCTACGCCATCAACAACTGCCGCTCCATCGACATGGACAACTACATGCTGTCCCGGAACGTGGACAACGCGGACGGCTCCGACACGGACTACTGACGCGCACAGACACACATTTTTTAAAAGAATCCCTTTTATGTACTTTCAGCACAGCTTCGTTTCTCTTGGTGGTTCATTAGCGTTTTTTAAATGACACAGAAAATCCACACGAGACGTGTGTTTACTGTTAATTATTATGCTCTCATGACTCCACATCCCATTTTCAGGGTTTCTGCATGGAGGTGCGTTTATTTGTTTGGAAAATGTGTATAAAATATTCAAGCAAGTGGCCGGAGGAAGAATGTTGTACATTGTGTAAAATGCTTCATTAGGAAAATGTTTTGCATAATATCCATATTTATTGTTTCCAGAAGCATTAAAAACAACAACAATAAATGCTGCATAACTGACGCTGTCTCAGGTTTGTTTCCTCTCAGAATGTCACATTTAATTCTGAAGTACAAAATATCACAACGTCCGTCTTTAATGAGGAGCAACTAAAAAACACTGCTTTGGATCCTTATAACTGGAGATGTGCTGTGACCCTCGTCCTCATGCTCTCATGCCGTCATGCCCTCATGTCCTCATGGACGGCATGAGGAATGACGAGTCACATCGCTCTGACCTCTGAACCCAGAAGAAGATTCAAACCCGAAGGGGGGGGGGGGCGGAGCCTCGCCATGAGCATCACATCAGTAGTAGTAGTATTATGTACTATGTACCTCTGCCTCCTTTCTCTTATGTGACTCAACAGAGAGAAGCAGCTGATTTCCTGAAATCCTCCTTAGCCGTAATGTTTCTTAGAAGCAGAAAAGGGCATTTTTATTACCAAGTTCTCTGCATTTAACCCGTCCCACACAGTGGGAGCTGTATATGTGTATGTATATATATATATATATATATATATTCCTCAACTTTATTTATTCATGACACGTAGCTTCTGTTTGGATTCACATAGTTTTTTTATTTCGTTATACAACTGAACCGTGTTTTTCTGCAGCGGCTTCAAACTTCATCGACTGAATACAGAGAATATTCTTCTATTTCTATTCTCTTAATCTCTTCATGCAAACGACCAGGGTGAGCAGGTTTATCCAGGTGGGACCTGAAAAGACAAAATGGCACATTTCCATTTAGCTTGTTCACATTGACTTCACTTTATAAACTACTGTCTCTAATAAACACCTGTTGAAAGAGAAATCTAACATTGTAGGAATATTACATCAAATCTCACAAGAATTCCCATTAGGTGTTATGCGTGTATCCTGATACATCTCATTCCTCGGTGCCAACGGATCCACTACTTCATCACAAAGGTTGAAAGTCACATAAAAGAAACAGGAATTGTGGGAAGTTGTGAAATATGAAGCAGAAACAGAAAACCGAATAAGACCAGCATGCCCCCATTAACCTTCATGCAGTGGAAATGTGACAAATATTATCTGTTGTCAGTTTAAGAGCCCATTCATCCATTCATCTGTTTTTGTAAAAAAAAAGGAATTAATTATTTGTCTGTAATCCTTTATCTGCTAAGTAGCCTGATCTGCTACACTGGGATCGATTGCTTTGGTCTTCACCAAATTCTAGTAGATAGTTTACTGAGGAAACACAAATAAAATCACTGAAACACAGAAAAGGATAAAGTTGTATAAAAAGAAAACGCAACGAACTCCCAGAGTGGACAACGTCTCTGTTAGAGACCTGTCAATCAGTGTGTAGCCCCGCCCCTAAAGCGTCCCCAGCTTTATGGTCTGTTTGACTCTAAATGGACCATAATTCACTAAATGAACATCATGTTGTGTCGAAGAAGACTTGAAACTAGAGACTGAGACCATAAACTCATGTTTACAATGTTTACTGAGGGTAAATGTCCTAATAGACGTCTATGGGAGCAGAGGAGTCGCCCCCTGCTGGTCACTACACAGAATGCAGCTTTCACTCATGAAGCTTCACTTTACAGACCCGGAGTTTTGCCGCCTGCATTTCATGTGTTCAGTTGGTGAGATGTGGTGAAATTACTACCGACATGGCTTGTTTTACACGTCACGTAGACTCACCTGACCGATTCCCTCCGTTTGGTGCCAAAGTGACCGGATCTAAACAAAACAAAAAAACACCTCCTGTTAGCTCACCGCCTGCAAGAAGGTTCCGCCCCCTCACCCGTCACTCACAACCACCTGACATCCGGGCCAGCTCCACGCTGAAGTCGGAGAACTCGTGCGGTTTGCTCACAGAACAAACGTGGGTCCCGAAGTCCTGCGCGCCGACGCTTCGGATGGTGAGCGTGATGCTGCCGGGCCGGTAGGCCACGGCGTACCCGGCCGAGCAGTTCCGGTAGGCCTTGTGTTTGATGTAGTGACACAGCAGCTGGTCGCCGGGGCTCCTCCACTGCACGGACAGCTGGGAGACGCGAGCGTGATCCTCGTAGTGGTACGAGCACGGCAGAGACACCGGCTGACCGGGCCGGCAGAGCACGCGCACCGCGCCGCCTGCTGGGGCGGAGAGGTCAACGGCAGAGGTCACACACGGAATCAGCTCAAACTACGCAGCCTCTTTCAATGGTGATAGGAAGTGTGTGAATAGTTACACCACAAATAAATCCTGCGTGTGATCAGCTAAATGTACTTAAAGCTACTAGAAGGAACGTTTATGTTGTGTTGATTCTGCTGCCCCCTGTGGACTAAAGTGGTAGCGTCTCTACCACCAGGGTCCCTTTAGAAAACCTCTCATTTCACAGCACTCGTTTTCTGTCCCTCAGTCCTGATCCAAAAAGCCCTACATGACTTCATAAATGCAACTTCTCCCACAAACTAAAGCTGTAAGACAAATGTAAAACAGTACAACATGTACCGCTGAGACGTAGTGAAGTGAAAGTACTATATTTACTTTTGAACTTGTGGAAGAAGTACAACGTTGCATGCAATAGAAGTAGAAGTACCTTCTACTATAGTATAGTATAGTACTCATTACAGCCGGTCACTTCATCGTACAGACTTTGATGTCAAGAGATAGTAAACATGTTAAGCCCCATTCTTCTTTGAGTCATTGAACGCACCTTCTCCGATCAAATGGGTCAGGACCAGTCCGAGGCACAGAGCCGTCCCGGTCCGGTCCGGAGCTCGTGTCCTCATTTCCAGACGGGTTCAGTCCGAAGGCTCAAACACACCAGAACATTGAGAGCCTGCAGCACGATGTCCAGAACCTTCTGCTCTTTCGTTTTCACGGCTTCAGATTGCAAGCTGAGTCTGTGGTTTCCGCGGCAACGCCGGGCTCCCGTCACCCGAGGCCACGCTTACAGTTTTTGTTTTGAGCCACATGAGGAGTTTCATCAGAATGTTACGAATGAGTCGTTGAACCCTGAACCCTCAGAGACTTGAACCCTGAATAAATGTGTATCTGTCGCCTGCTGTGTTCAAGGAAACTAAACCAGTTTATAAACTATGAAAGTAGACAATGAGATATATTTAAAGAAGGTTTGTGGTAGTAATTAAAAAAGTAAAATAAATATTTAATTTCCTTAGTAAGAGACACTGAAGTATGAATGTGACTTTTATCAGTTGTACGATTAGTATTTATTATTTTATAACTTAAAAAATAAACTTAACTTTCTCCATCAGTTCTCTGATGAACTGTCTACATATCAAAGTCTTTAGTTACCATCTTGGGTTTAGAACCTATTAGAGAATATTCAGCGGACATTATAGCAGACTTGATGTGAGTCACCTGATCTCCATCCAAGAGAAAGCAGGTGAAACAATGCTCCTCACTTCCTGTTTGAAGCCACTTGGAAGCTTCAGGGAGGCAGAAGCAGGAAGGAACATCTGGAGGTATCAGAGCGTCTCATTGCTGTCCTCACTAGGGTCACACACCTCTGGTCCAGCTGCAGCTGCCGTGGGATCTGATTGTCGTAGGACCTTCTGACTAAAGGCTCGGGACATGCGTCCCACATTCGGCCTCATTATAAACGTCCCGATACGTTGAGCAGAAGTTACTGCACGTTGTCCACGACACACGGAGCTGAGACGCTGAAACCAGGAAGGACGGCTGGTGGGACGATGAAGAGGAACAACTTGAACCATTTCAGTCGACATTACAGCCGTATGATGGTTATGGAAATGTCTGTGAGCCAAAATATGACCTTTGAACTCCACGAGTATGAGTTGGACGTTTGATTGGCGTATTGCGCGCCCCTGATGTAGAGGATGCGTTGTAGCATGATGCTATGTAGCATGTAAAGGAGTGTGATGTAGCATGATGCTATGTAGCATGTAGAGGATGGCGTTGTAGCACGATGCTATGTAGCATGTAAAGGAGTGTGATGTGGCATGATGCTATGTAGCATGTAGAGGAGTGTGATGTAGCATGATGCTATGTGGCATGTCGAGGATGGCGTTGTAGCATGTAAAGGAGTGTGATGTAGCATGATGCTATGTAGCATGTCGAGGATGGCGTTGTAGCATGATGCTATGTAGCATGTAAAGGAGTGTGATGTAGCATGATGCTATGTAGCATGTCGAGGATGGCGTTGTAGCATGATGCTATGTAGCATGTAAAGGAGTGTGATGTGGCATGATGCTGGCATGATGCTATGTAGCATGTGAAGCTGGGGAAACATGTCTCAGCCTCTCGGACCATCAGCACCGGTTCCCCCCAAGGCTGCGTTCTCTCCCCTCTGCTCTTCTCCCTGTACACCAACAGCTGCACCTCCAGCCACCAGTCCGTCAAGCTCCTGAAGTTTGCGGATGACACCACCCTCATTGGACTGATCTCTGGTGGGGACGAGTCCGCCTACAGGTGGGAGTCTGACCATCTGGTGTCGTGGTGCAGCCTGAACAACCTGGAGCTCAACGCTCTAAAGACAGTGGAGATGGTTGTGGATTTCCGGCGGAACAGAGCCCCACCCTCCCCCATCACCCTGTGTGACTCCCCCGTCACTATTGTGGACTCCTTCCGTTTCCTGGGCTCCATCATCACCCAGGACCTCAAGTGGGAGCTGAACATCAGCTCCATCACCAAGAAGGCTCAGCAGAGGTTGTTCTTCCTGAGGCAGCTGAAGAAACTCAACCTGCCAAAGACGACGATGGTCCACTTCTACACGGCCATCATGGAGTCCATCCTCTGCTCCTCCATCAGCGTCTGGTACGCTGCAGCCACAGCCAAGGACAAGGGCAGGCTGCAGCGTGTCATCCGCTCTGCAGAGAGGGTGATCGGCTGCAATCTGCCGTCCCTGCAGGACTTGTTCGTTTCCAGGTCTCTGAAGCGAGCTAAAAAGATCGCGGCCGACCCCTCTCACCCCGGACATAAACTGTTTGTGCCCCTTCCATCTGGCAGGAGGCTGAGGTCCATCAGGACTAATACCTCCTGCCACACGAACAGTTTCTTCCCGTCGGCAGTCGAGCTCATCAACAGAGCCGGTCCCCCACTGACTGACTATAACACTCCACCAGTCACTCCCCCTCACACTGCACATGCCACTATAACTGCAATTCATCACTTTGTCACTTTGTCTCTTGTCTGTTACTTGTTTGTTAGTGCACTTTATGCTTAATATTTTTCTTTTTTACTTTTTTATATTTATAATTTTTTTAACTTTATTCTCTTGTTTTATACTAACCCATAGCCTTATTCTACTAACCCATTGCATTAGCATTCCATTCCACTTTATTTTATTACTTGTGCACTGTTGTCTTGTCTGTCTACTGTCGCGCACCAACCGCCAAGACAAATTCCTTGTATGTTTGACATATTTTGGCTAATAAATGTTTCCTGATTCCTGATTCCTGATGTAGAGGAGTGTGATGTAGCATGATGCTATGTGGCATGTCGAGGATGGCGTTGTAGCATGTAAAGGAGTGTGATGTAGCATGATGCTATGTAGCATGTCGAAGATGGCGTTGTAGCACGTAAAGGAGTGTGATGTAGCATGATGCTATGTAGCATGGAAAGGAGTGTGATGTAGCATGATGCTATGTAGCATGTCGAGGATGGCGTTGTAGCATGTAAAGGAGTGTGATGTAGCATGATGCTATGTAGCATGTAGAGGATGGCGTTGTAGCATGATGCTATGTAGCATGTAAAGGAGTGTGATGTAGCATGATGCTATGTAGCATGTCGAGGATGGCGTTGTAGCATGATGCTATGTAGCATGTAAAGGAGTGTGATGTAGCATGATGCTATGTAGCATGTCGAGGATGGCGTTGTAGCATGTAAAGGAGTGTGAACAAGTTTGAACATTTGAATCCAGTCTGTGTGTACATGTGTGTATTAGTGTGTGAGTACGTGTGTGTGTAGAGGACACATGGACCCGCTGGTTAGAAAGGTTGTTACCACCCGTTGCTCCACAGCGCCCCCCTCAGGTGGGCAGCAGCTGCACAGGGAACCTTTGGCGTCGCCTCATGAGAATAAAGAGAGGAAGTGGGAGGAGTTTCATTGATTTAATTCACAGGTAGAATCTGATCGCTGTACACAACCGTCACACCTAAACGGATTCCTATCAATGCGCATCCCCCCCGTCCCCCCGTCCCTCCCCCAGGCCGACGCTCATGAGACCTCGGTGAGTTTACAAAGTCCTCAGTCAGTCTGATTTAAACGTAAACCTGAAGGTTTCAAAGATGAACTGAGATGTTTGTTTCATCAAGTAAAATTACAAAGAATCTTTCACACAAAGTCAAACATTTACAGACGTAAATACATGCGGCTGATTTGTTTTCCGTAATTTATGAAACACAAATTCTTACACAGAATTAAACGTCAAGGTGAGTTTCCAAAAAATATCAAACTGAGAAAAAACAACTCACAAAGCAAAGACTTTAAATTAATGAAACTTTAGAAATGACAGCTCAACAAAAACATTGAATAGTTAATATTCATATAATAGTGTAACCGCATCAAAGTTAAATCTGTAGAATCAGAGACTTTTCTCTGAGATTTTTACAGAGAAATGACTCGAAATAAACTCTGAATTAAGTGTTTTACAGTAGAGGTTTTTCTATAGTACAAAAAAACATTCTTACGGCGACATTAAAGCCGTTTGAATGAATTTTCATGAATTTAATTCACATGAGCACAAAAATAGTCTTTATTTAGACTACGTGTCAAAGAAGCAGAGAACATGCAATAATAAGAGATGAAATGACCTAAACAATAAGAGCTCTCATCCGACTGCTCCTGTTTCTACTTCCTGTCCTCCAGCTTTTATTTTGGAGAGTAAAATGTAAATACAGTTGGACATGAGATTATTCTCAATTATTTAAAATCTCGCTCCAAATAAACTGGTTTTTAAACAGATTCCGTAGAAGCGGATTATTTTTTTTAACAATGAACCTCATAAACGCAATAACGTTTTAGTAAACAAACATCATTAAAATGAAACATTGATCGTTGATCAGTTTGATGAAGCACAGCAATCATTTATCTTCAGATAACGAACATAACGGCTAACAAATACTTATTTAGTAGTAGTATTCATTCCTTTTGTCCTTGAAGTGTTGAAGGATTTATTGTAGTGATGCTTTAATCACAGATTTATTGATCACTGCGGCTTCGATTAAAACCATTTCTCTTGGTTTCTCTGACTGATAAAACACGTTAAACTTAAAAACACACACAACAATAAATAAAGCTTATTTTGTATAAAATGACTTCAAGTTAAAGTAATTCTAACATTAGTCTTTGTACGCTTTACAAATATCCTCCACTGAGTATTTACACTTTAGTTTGCGTTCCTGAGCTCGACGACGGTCCAGGTGTGTGTGTGTGTGTGTGTGTGTGTGTGTGTGTGTGTGTGTGTGTGTGTGTGTGTGCGTGTGCGTTACAGGTAAGGCTCTCCAAACGTCCTGCGGCACTCCATGACCCCGGTGCCGGGGGGGCGGTCACAGTTGTGGGTCAGCTTCACCAGAGCCGGCGGCAGGCGGTCGTACGCGGACTTGTACTCGCGGTCGAAGGCGTCTGAGGGACGGAGAGAAGAGGCGTGAACTCTTGTGTCCGTCCTTCAGAGGACGAACAGAGGCTCTGAGCTGCCTGCTTATTCTGCCCCCTTGTGGCCAAAACACAGCGTTAAAAGGTTCATTCTTGAAGTAGTTTTTCTTTAGATCAAACTATTTAAACCACAGACAGTGATTGATACACGTATTCGCCTTAATGATCATAAAAACATGGATGACTCACCGATGTCGATGTTGTCTTTCCCCAGAGCCACCAGGGAGAGGAAGAGGACGTCTCGGTACAGACTCCTGAGGGACGGAGAGTCCAGGTTACCAGACAGTTACTAACCAGCTGCTAGGTGACGGCTGGCACTAACTAGCTGACCTCTGCCGTTTGACCCCCAGCGTGTTCGCCAGCAGCTGCAGCAGCTGCGCCATCGGCCGGCCCACGTCGTTCCTCTGGATGCTCCTCACCACGCTGTGCAGCAGCTCCTCGCTGAGCGGCTTCTCCTCCTCGGGGACGGGCCGGGTCAGAGGGTACCCCACATCTACGGGACACACACACACACACACAGAGAGACACACGAACACACACACACGTCAGGTGGACTTGTCTCAAACACAAAGGACCAATCAGAGCGCGGCGTTCCACAGACTCCACAAGAGACTCGCTCTCTAACCACAGAGCACACTTACGACCTGCTAACAGCTGTTAGGCCACGCCCCCTCTAACAACCAGAGGCTGGGAGGACCGGGCCTACGGCCCGGTCGGTCCCTGAACACAGCGCGTCAGAGAGGACGTGTGACTCACTGAAGGTGTTCCACAGGATGTAGAGCGGCTGGACAGAGTCCTGGTGGAGCTTCAGGTTGTCCCACAACATCTGGATCAGCACGTGCTTACTGTCCTCAGACATCCAGTGACGAGGGACCTGGGGTGGGCGGGTGAAGAGAGTATGTTGTGTGCATTATTGTGTGTTTGCCGTTTGTGTATCTTCTCATTCAATGCAAATGAGAAAGTTTGTCCAACTTTTGATTGGTACTGTATGTATCATGTGTGTATGTGGTGTACATCATGTGTGCTGTGTGCACAGTGTGTCGCTTTTGTGTATTATGTGTGCATGTTGTGTGCACAGTGTCTCTTTTGTGTATTGTGTGTGCATGTTGTGTGCACAGTGTGTCTTTTGTGTATTGTGTGTGCATGTTGTGTCTATTGTGTGCATGTTGTGTGCACAGTGTCTCTTTTGTGTATTGTGTGTGCATGTTGTGTCTATTGTGTGCACAGTGTCTCTTTTGTGTATTGTGTGTGCATGTTGTGTCTATTGTGTGCATGTTGTGTGCACAGTGTGTCTTGTGTGTGCATGTTGTGTGCAGTGTCTCTTTTGTGTATTGTGTGCATGTTGTGTCTATTGTGTGCACAGTGTGTCTCTTTTGTGTATTGTGTGTGCATGTTGTGTCTATTGTGTGCATGTTGTGTGCACAGTGTGTCTCTTGTGTATTGTGGGTGCATTGCGTGTATGTTGCGTGCGCTCTCACCTGTGAGTCCCTGTTGCAGTGCTCTGAGGTGAGCATGAGGCCCGGCAGGTTGCTGGGCAGGTCCAGCCTCCTGAAGTACCAGACCAGGTTCCAGTAGATGATGGGGTGCTGGTCCACCACGTCAGCCTCTGTGATCACCGGGTCGCCCTCGTTCTCCAGCAGGCTCTCGAGCTCCTTCCACAGCACCAGCGGGCTCAGGTAGGGCACCGTCACCGGCTCGGGGTGGTGCAGCCGCCACTCCATGTTCAGAGGGTCCTACGGTGGATTTACAGCTCAACTGGTTAAAGTGAACTATTTATTTGTCGTGAGATTATAAATGATAAACTTTTTTAACGAGATGTAGTTGTGTTCACACACGATGCGTTCAGGGACCCTCTGCTTTGATAAACACTGTAGTTCTGCAGATTGTTTTGGGGTTCAGAGGTCAAACCCACGGCTGCTAATAACGGCTGAAGAGACTTTCTACTAAATAAATAAATAAAGCTGTGACCCGTTTCCTTGTTGCCATGGCGACAGTAAAGAGGTCCGTACCGTGGTGTCGTTCAGGCGGCTGGGCAGGCTGCCCGACGTGGGCACGCCGCGGTGGAGGCGTGGCGGCTCGTCCAGAGGGCCGAAGGCGCTGATGCTGCGAGCCATCGGGGCCCCGGGGGCCGGGGGGGGGCCGCTGATGCCCTGAGCTCCGCTGGGTCGGGTCCTGTGAAGATTTACATTCATTGCTTTTTAAGATTTAAATATGTTCTAATCTTCACTGTTGGGAAAAAAAGAAGCACCAGCAAATGTTTTAAGGGTCTGAATCATTTCAAGTGGGAACATTTTTTAAATTTTATTTTGCATTTGCACCAAAACACAATAATTACCAAATAACATGAAGCTGGGACTTTGCTTTTGAGTAAAATGTGTTTCAGTCTGAAGAACAGACATTAAAAGTGTGATCAAGAGGTTTCAGGCTCTCAGGTTGAGAAACTCGCACACAGATGAAGGAAAAGACGTTTACAGGAAACATCAAAAAGATTCTTTCGGAATTTTCACTATTTAATCATAATAATAAAACTCTGAAAGAGGTTGTTGCAGATAACTAAATGAAGTACCGTCTGCTCCCCGGACCCTCGGGGGACGGGGGGAAGACGGCTGTGGTGGGACACGGGGTGGACAGGGTGGAGGCGCCGGTGTCCGGACCCGTGGAGGCGGAGCACGACGAGGTCACGGCCTCCTCCACCGACGAGCTTCCCTTCAGGAAGAGCCTGCGGAGGAGCGGAGGTTATCACCAGGCGCTGCACACGGGGGCCACACGGGGGCCACACGGGGGCCGAGGACCCGAGCGACTGCGGTACCTGCCGGGTCCCCTCAGGTCCCGGATCTCCACGTTGAGGAAGGGCAGGAAGGGGTTCCCACAGAAGGGACAGGTGGTGTTCAGGTTGGAGTCGTCCGCCGTCCAGCCGGCCATGATCTCCTCGTCGTACACCAGGCAGTCGCACGTCTTACAGCGAGAGCAGCTGGAGATCAGCAGCTGGACGGGGGGGGAACATATTTGGATAAAGAAATAAATGGATAAAACTACAGTTTCTGTTTCCCCGTCTTTGACCTCCGGGACTTCTCCACCAGGGGTGGGGTTTACCTCCATGGCGTAGCTGTTGAAGATGCTGGTGTTGCTGGTGTAGTGGGAGGAGCCGAGGTCCGACTTGTCCGTCAGAGGAAAGCCGGGAGGCGAGAGGACGCATCCTGCAGGAGACATGAGAGATGAGACATGTCCCTCGGCGACGTGTCGCGTCCTCAAGGTGACCCACCAGGGAGCAGCGATGAGGGGCTGTCCAGCCCGCTGCGTCGGGGGCTCCTCCGGCGGGGCCCCGGGGGGCCGTTCCTCTGCGGAGAGATGACGGAGCCCCCGCGGTCCTCCTCATCCAGCGGGGAGGAGCGGTCCGGATCCCCAAACCCGAGGGAGGAGACGCTGAGGCGGTCGCTGTGAGCGTCCTGGAGGGAGAGGGGGGGGGGGGGGGTCACACGATAAGATGAATCTATGACTACCTATGACCTCTGACCTATCCTCGGCCCCCTACCTTGGTGGGCGTGGTGTACGTGGACAGGCGCGAGTACCAGCGGCTCGCCTTCTCCGCCACGCCCTTCCCCGCCGAGAACACGCTGGTTTTGAACACGTCGAGCGACGGCGTGAGCAGGGTCTCCAGCGCGAAGGAGGAGGAGGAGGAGGACGATGGCGACGCCAGGCTGCCCCGGTCCGCCCGGTCCCTGCGGGGGCTGGGTCGGGGGCTGGCGCTGGGCGTGGTGTTGCCGGAGCTGCGGCAGGACGGCGAGGACAGCAGGCGCTGGCGCGGCACGGGCCGGGAGGGCGAGGGCGGGTGGAAGGTGCGCGAGCGCGTCACCCCGGCGGCCCTGAGGGGGGAGCCGTGGGGCAGGCTGGCCCTGCGGGGGCCCGCCGGCGGCGGCGGCGGGGCCGGGGGGAGGAGCAGCGAGCCGCCGTAGTCCTGCAGGTCCAGGCTTGGCGTGCGGCTGCTCAGCGGGCTGCCCATGTGGTTCATGTAGAGCTCGATCTCCCGGGCCAGGTGCCCGCGGGCGCTCGGCGTGCCGACCTCGGCCCCCCCCGGGTACCGGTCCTCGTCCTCGTCCTCGTCGGGCCGGGACTCCGCCGCCAGCAGGGACAGCGGGTCGTAGCCCGCCCGGATATCCGTGCGCTTCACGCTGCGCTCCACGCTGCGCTCCACCACCTTCGTGTGCGATCTGCTCCGCCCCCCTGTGGGTTTTTTTTCCGAATCCAGGTCCTCAAGGTCAAAAATGGCGTCCGCGTTGCCCCCGTCCTCGTCGCTGGAGTCCCGCCCCTCCTCGTCCCCCTCCCTGCAGGCCGCCCAGCCCAGAGCCAGCGAGCGAGGCCTCTCGCTGAAGGTGGCGGCGGAGAGGATCTTAACGTCGGCGCCGAGGTGCCCCGCGATCTTGTCCGGGTCGGTCTCCCCCCGGCTCATGCCGAGGCCCAGGACGCCGCCGCCTGCCGAGCCCCCGCCCACCGCGTCCTCCAGAGCGCTCTTGTGTCTCCTCAGCAGGCTGCGGGTTCGAACCTCGCCGATCTCCTCCAGGGAGGAGGTGAAGAGGAGGCCCGCCACGTGGCCTGTGAGGGGGGAGGGAGGAGTTCAAGAAGTAAACAACACGATCATCCGACGAAGCTGCTTAAGGAAGTTTTTCCTTTAGTCAACACGTCTTTACTGGACATGATGTCCTTGTTGACACCGTCCTTCAACGCAGCTGTAATCAAACCTCTTAGACGTTTTCTCCCCATGAAGCTTCTCATCTCTCTGGGGAGTTTTTCCTGTGACGATGTGAGCGTCTCAGCACAGAGGATGTCGCATGTGTACAGACTGTAAAGCCCTCCGACGCAAATTTG
This sequence comes from Gasterosteus aculeatus, assembly GCF_964276395.1. Classification (NCBI taxonomy): domain Eukaryota; kingdom Metazoa; phylum Chordata; class Actinopteri; order Perciformes; family Gasterosteidae; genus Gasterosteus; species Gasterosteus aculeatus. The sequence continues at coordinate 23,242,090 of NC_135700.1, read as the reverse complement.
TAATTTGCAATTTTTGGCCACAAAATCAAATGAGTTGATTTGAACAGCTGGAATACTTGTGGCAGAAAACAAAGAAAAAGGCGATAGAGGTGAAATAAAGTGGGTTTCATGAGAAGCTGCTGATGTGGACGGACGGCTGTAATCAAATAAAACAGAAGACGACGACTAAAGAAGAAGGACTGAAACACACTCATTTAACACTGACAAACAGTAAAACTGTTTCCATAATCAATGAAGTCCTTCAACTCTTTTTCAACGAATGCAAAAAAACAAACATCTCAAAGCGTCAAAACTTTTAAAGAAATGTGGAATCAGCTTCACTAATACGATGACTGGAAGAGGAAAGGCGGCTCCACTCTAGTGACGCAGAGCCGGTCGGATCGCAGTTGGGTATTTAGCAACATGGACCCCCCCCCCTCCTGCTCTCCTCCTCATCATCATCCTCATCCTCATGCAAATTCCATGTAACGTTAAATGAGTATCTGTCCCCTGGTGCTCTCTGTCCACGGCTGGAAACACTGAGCTGACAGCGGCCGGTTATCAAAACATCGGCCAAATGACCCGTTTCAGACTTTATGATGAAACACAGAATCCCTTTGTGTTCATTTCTAAAGCCGCTTTGAGACACACGTCACTTTATTTAAGACGCTGCGCTACTTGCAGGTCTCTGTGTCGTGCCAGATTCTCAATTAAGTTAGAAAAAACGTGTACGGCAAACCCGCGGTGATGAAGATCCTCATTTTATTCCTTTATTTTCATCGTTACACGGAATCTGCATGTCGCTAAATACCCAACTCAGATCGCCTCGTGCGTTCTGAGAAGGGATCCGACCACTCGGCGCTACTGTAAACACGACTCTTTGTAAAGAGGAGGCCCAGATAAAGTCACGTTTTATATCTCAGTTTCCATGGCAACGGGGCTCGTCGGCGGCGGTGGTGCAGGCGGACGTCCCTCCTCACCTGCGCTGGAGGAGCCCTTGGGTTGGCAGGAGGCGTCGCCGTAGGGACAGCTGCTGCGTACGATGCCGCGGGGTCTGAAGGAGGAGTGGAGCTCCGTGTCCGGCTGCGGGAGGAGGTCCTTGCTCCCCTTGGTGCTGTCCGACTCCGACACTGAAACAACGAGAGCATCGTTCAAATAAGAGCCGCGTCTTGAGGCTCCGCCCACGGCGAGGAACTCTACATAAAAGTAAAGCAACACTGTGAAACTACTCCAGTCGATTTGTTACTCTTGCAAATTCTGTAATAGAATGTTTAAATATAACATGAGGAGTTATCTTCTTAAATGTGGTCCACAAGTCAAATGTGAACGTTGAAGTAAAGTTGGGAATATAGAATCAAATAGATTGAGTTTTATCTCCTTGAAGGATAACACGACTGAAAACGCTTTGATGTTGAGAATCCTCAAGAGAATGAATCCTCTGTGGAGGAGAGAGATGAAGGAGGAGGAAGAGGAGGAGGGATGGTGTTTCTAAGAAGGTTCAGTAGACACGAGAGAACTGACGGGAGCTGCAGTCGCTCTCCTTCTTGGTGTCCGGAGCTCCTCGCCGGACCTCCTCTTTGGACAGAGAGTTGTAGCCCAGATCCGATTGGTCACCTGGAGGGAGAGAGAGAAGAACAGGAGGAGTCAGACGAGAGGGACGCACGTCTCTAGATGTTAAACCCCATGACGAGCCGGGCAGAGGAAGAGGAGCAGGAACGAGACGCTCCTTCCTCCCATGATCCTTAATGACCTTTATTTCAATCTAAATTCTTGTTTTAACAAAGAAAACATTTGGACTTCAAGTTAACTGAAAACTTTTCAACATCTGATCAATATCTGATCTTCACGAAGGTTAAAACGACTGAAATGTGACTCAAACCACGAGAAAGATTCGTATTTAAAGACTAAAACTAAATGACAAAAACCACACGAGGGAAAAGGAGGCGGGGCCTCCGGGGATCACTCCGGAGGGAGGAGGCGGCAAAGAGGCCCCCGGAGGTGAGACACGCAGACAGACAGGAGGAGAGCATTACCTGGGTGGGGGGGGGCTCCTCCGGGCTCCCATCCCCCCCGCCGTGCATGAACCACGCAGCCGCCCCCGCGTGCCGCTGCATGCAAGCAGTGAGTGATGAAACAAAGAGAAGGGACAATGATGGAAAAGAGGAGGAAGCGAGGAAGACGCCGGTCGGTGGGCGGAGGAGGTGGGACACAGAGACGGCGTGGAACAAGATGGCCGCCGGGGGGGGGTTGGCGGGTACCTGTGCTGGATCTGTCGTCGGCGGGGTCGACCCGGGCCAGGGGGGCGTCGGCGGAGATCTCCAGGCTGGCCTGACTCACGGCGTCCAGGTCGCTGCCATCTGCCCAGAAACAACAAGACGTTACAGGGAAGCTCCTCCTCTCTGCGCCCCCCCCTTCCCACCCCACACACACACACCATTAAAGCTTCCTACTCAAACCAGCTTTAATACACCTTTACTGGTGTATTAACCAGCTGCATCACCGTGTGGTACGGCAGCACATCCACCGTGGACCACAAACGCCTGCAGAGAGTGGTGAGGACGGCAGAAAAGATCACCAAGACCCCACTGCCCTCCCTGCAGAGCATCTACCACCGCGGGGTTCACAGGAGAGATGCCTCCATTCTCAAAGACCCCCCCCCACCCCAACATGGTCTGTTCACGCGTCTACCCTCAGGCAGGAGGTACAGAAGTGCCAAATGCAGGACCACCAGACTGAAAAACTCTTTTTTCCCCACTGCCATTAGAGCCGCTGAGAGGACTCCAACTGCTCTGCACAGCTTGTTAGGATTCACTGTTACTGTACTGTTCATTTATATTGCACACATTTAATTTAAGTATTTTTTTACAACATGCTCAGTCTTGCACTTTTCCCCTTACCTCATCTCTGCCTTATTTTTATTTTATTTCATGTGTATTTATGTAAATATTGTATTTTTTTTTCTATTATATTATTTTCTGGTCGGCTTTCCAGAAAAGGCAAGCACAATAATTTCAGTACACAGGGCGTGTGTAACTGATAATAAAAATCCTAAACAGGAAAAAAGTGGTTAATATTTAAACCAGCGGTACCTGACAAAGGATTCTGGGTAATCGGAGCATGGCGACGTAGTGCCCGCTTGAACTGAGCCACGCCCAGAACCACATTCCTCAGCTTCATCCACAGGAAGTAGCCTCCCCTGGTTCTGGAGGGCCACGTGCTCTCCAACACTGCCTGCACGCCAGGAGGAGGAGTTATCAGCAGTGATGAACACATGAAACTCCTCTTTCCTCTCCTCGCCGTTTGAATAATTAATACAATCAAAATGTAACACACACAAAACATAATTAAGATTCTGATCATCGAGAAACACAATTCATAATGTGGAATAATAAAACTTCACGATCTGAGAGACTAAAATTGAATAAATAAAAGAACCACTGTAACGTTGTCCCTGCTTACGAACATGGTTTTAGTTAAAGTGACGTGTGTTAGGAAGATGGATCATCGGAGCGCTGACATCACTACTGCTTAACTGCTCCACGCAGGCTGAGCTTCACAAACAGAAGCTGCCAGCGGCCTTCAAGCTGCAAATATCTCAACCGCCGGTGACTTTTAACCGTGGAGCTTCAGGTTGTGTCTCTGCACTCAGTTCAGGAGGAATTTTAGTCTTGTGGATTTATGCATATAAAGGACAAACGAGGAACATCACTGCAGCACATTCGATCCTTTACCACTTGGGCATCAACAGAGCAGCACTCCACCTTGTTGTAGTAGCCGTAGGTGATGGCGTTGGGGTGCACGCCGGCCTTCTTCATCTCAAAGAGGACCCGCACTGCCAGGACGGGCTGTCCATACTGTCCACACAGCTGCATCAGCACCCGGTAGCAGACCTGCACACAACACGCGCATGAGCGTCGCGGTAGAAGAGGACGATGAAACAGTGCAGCGGCGTTGGATCACGGGGGTGCGTGCACCTCGTCGGGGGGCTGCAGCTTCTTGGCCTGCATCTTCCGCAGGACGTCGTACGCCGTGCGGAGCGCCCGCACCTTGGAGTGGCAGACCTGGACGTAGGCCGGCAGGCAGATGAACCACAGGCCGTAGCAGTGGCGCAGGAGGCACTTGGACCACAGCTGGGGTACGGAGGAGTACTTCCTGGCTATCTTCTGGGCTGATTTGATCTCCTGTGGAGGCAGCGGGGGGGGGGGGGGGGGTAACAGGGTGCTCCACAGCAAGACAGTGGATGATGGCGTGAGACTGACCTGCTTCGTACGTCTGAACATGGGGGCGGGGCTTGTGGGGCAGCTGTGCCTGGCGGCGAGGCGGGAGGTGGGGGTCCTGAGGCCCTCCAGGGGGTCGAACAGGTCCAGACTCAACACCGGGAAACCGTCGTACCTAGAGGAACGTGTACGGTATGAAAGTATCACACCAATTGGCCAATTGCCAATGTGCGGTGAAGCAGTAACCTTGGTTACCTGTAACAGAGAGGGTGCTCCGCCCCCTCGGGGAGTGGGGGCAGCTCGGGGGGCGTGATGAACACGGTGTGCTCGCTGCGCTGGGACTCGTCGGTCTCGATCAGGCGGCTCTCCTCTGCTCGCTCGCCCTCCGCCTGCAGAGCGGGCAGACGCGTTAGGGCGGAGGCACCGCCACCCTCCGTCCTCACAGCTCCCTCTTTAGCCGCAGTCCAAACCCGCCCGCGACTCAGCCGGCGAGCACGCTGCCCTCTTCTCCCATCTGGCGTTCAGTATACTCACGCAATGAGCCCGTTGGACAGATTACGTGTGATTATTAATCGTTGTATTCATTGCATTGAGGATTTGGCGTCACTGCTCTCAGAAAGGGGGAGTAGAGGCACCCGAAGGGAAGGAGAGTAAGCGTGAGCTGAAAGCGTGGGAGGGTTACGGTTGTACCGTTGGACCGTTGGAGAACCGTCGCTGCGGTTTGTTGGCTCTGCAGAGGATCTATTTTTCGGACTGTGTTATTTGTCTCCGTAAGAGTAGATATCTGGCGAGAGCTCTGGTAAACTATTCTTTCTTCATTTGAACGTGTGGTCCTGGTCAGTCATTTTAACTACGTATGGGGTGAGAAAGAAAGAATTGAACCTAAACCTCTTTCGCCACTTAGGAATCTAGGAAAAACAGAGGTTGGGGGCTGCTACAATTAACATGAATATTTCTTTAGAAGAATACACCTTGAGAGCCACATGGATTCATTCAGAAGTGACTTTATTAAACGGAGCCGGGGAAGCAGATGCCTTCTGATGTGCTTCAAAGTGACATCCAGGACCCCGCACAGGCTTCAGAAGCCCCCGAGGCGTTAAAAGCCTCTGGTCATGAAACATTCAGGGCTCACACATTTCATTTGGGATCAAGAACCCCCCCCACCCCCCACGTACCTTTCCTCCTTTGTCTCCACTCCGCTCTGAGTTGTAAAGCTGCTCGTAAACAGAAGCAAAAAGAAGGGAAACAGAAAAGGGAAAACTGAAGTTAAAACAGAAACCATTAAACTACATCAGAGGCTAAGCCCCGCCCCTTCTGCTGGACGGCAATGGGACCGTATTCTGTAAATAAAATGCCAGGCGAGAAACATAGAACCGTGAGATCCTGTTTGAATAGAGCGACAGGACTGTTGGCTGATAGGAATAAGTACTGAGACACAATACACTCGTTAAAAACACATCAGGTGATGAAGCGCTTTGAACAAAGGTAGCTAGTAAAGCCACGGTGACGGTAAAGGCTGATTGACAGGCCTCTAATAGACCATAAAGTAGGGGATGCTTTAGGGCGGGGCTACCCGCTGATTGACAGGTCTCTACCAGAGACGTAGACAATGGCTGCGCTGGAACAGTCCTTTCTTCTTAAGAAGGTTCCTCACTAAGTGAAGTGAACTAGTGGAAACGGCCGCCATGATAAGGAAAGGAGCCTCAATGCTTCCTTAGCTCCTATAGCATAGGAACCATTGGACCATCCTTTACAAAAGGAAATGAGATCATTCCGTCCCACAATTCCTAGCAGCGCCGATATTAAAATAGTGACGCATCATTGGTCCGTTCAGGAGGAACATCGATCATGACGTAGAAACGCAGATCATGTGAGTAACCGTCATTTATGTTAATAAACATAATTTATGTTAATAAAGTTTTCCTTTGAACCGGGTTGTTTGTGTGTCCGCACAGCGTGACTCACACTAACAACACGTGAAGCATCCGAGACGCTTCTTTGTAGCCGCTGCAGACTGACGTCACCATCACAACAACACAACCGTGTCCTTTCCTAACTCCTCATCCACTCTCCTAACCACCTTCCCTTGACCCTGTGACGTTTTCCACAGAGATCACTGAATAGAGGAAGGACATTTTTTGGTTCCTCAGCCCTCATATGGTCACTTGTTGCAAAAAAAAACAGATGCTTTTTTTCTTGCATAACCAAACAGACTTTCAGGACTTGTGATCTTGATCTTTTAAACTGACAGACATTTGTGTTATTTGTACTACAATTCAATAACACGGTCCCATGGGGGACACAGGAAGGGTCCCCCATGGGACCCCTGCAAAAGACTAAGATGCCTTTAAAATAACATGAAAATACCTACAATAATCCTAATAATATTTTTTAAAAGAACAGCGTACTTTGTCCACGCAGTCGTCGAAGAAGGCCAGGCTGGCGTCCTTGTCGCTGACGAAGGAGCACTCCTCAATAAAGCGGATGAACATCTGGGTTTTGGTCATCAGCGAGTAGAACTTCTGGTGTGAGCGGTCGCGGCTCTTCAGGAACCCTGAGGAGTGATTTATAGAACATATCACAACATCCCCCATTACACGGGGAACCCTTTATCCTACTGAGAGCTTTCCTTATTTAAATATGTATAACAGCTGGTTAAGATTGCAATGCTTTATATCAAAATATCATGCATATGCAAAATGAAGACGAGCTGGCGACGAGCGACCTGCATCCAGGTACCTTGCAGGTCAAAGAGCGAGCTGGCGTCCGTGGCCTTCTCCGAGGGCGCCTGGGTGATGGGCCGCAGGAAGGAGCGGTAGCCTTTCAAGATGGCCGCCATGAAGCGCAGGAAGGCCTCCTGGATCTCCAGCTCCAGCGCCTGGAGGCTCTTCCCACAGCTCAGCTCCGAGGAGGCGCTCACGCTGAGCTCCAGCTGCCCGTCGCAGCGCTGCTGACCTGCAGACGGATCAAAGTCATTACTTCTGCAGGGAGTCCGTGACGCGTACCGATGTCCTGATACCAGAGGAGGTTTCAGCCTGCAAAGATATCGGAATATTACAGTAAGTCATTTGTCTTTACCCACATTATACCCACGATTCATCAGAAATCATCCTGGATAAATGCTTCATGAAATGCATTCTGAAGTCTTGATTGGAGGATATGAATCAAGAGGACGAATAGTTTACATTATTATAATAATAAAGTCAATAAAGAGTTTGAAATGTCTCAGCATTAAATATCAATATTCATCACTAGATGGAATTTCAACTTCACTGAATCAGATGATTGATTTTATTCCGTTTCTGTTCAATGATTCATGGGATTATTATTAAGGTAAAGACGGAACCATCCAAAAAGCTGACAATGATGAATGAATGAATGGGAATACTTACAGGTACAAGTCTGAGGTACTATTTAAGGCAACTTTATGCTTCTCTACTGATGTTCTATTGAAGTACACTGCAGTCTAACTAATCAATGGCAACAACGCGTGTCCGTCCTCCGACTCGTGTCATTAAGCCGTCATTGGAAAATGGGTTCTGGTTTTATCTGTTTAAGTTCTGTAGCATGTGGGTTGATACATTTGTCCCTTTGTTGTTTCCATCATACGAACGGCAGGTCACTAACCCTGTTTGAGAATGTTTTACTTTTATACTTTAAGTAGTTTTGAAACCAGTACTTCTTTAGCTTAAGTTGATACTTTAACTGCTACTAAGTTATTTTATTTTAGTATCTATACGTAATGCATGTGAAGACTTTTGACACCTCTGACGATGAGTACATTTGTCTGATACTGTGGTAACACCATATCTCTACAGGAAGAGGAGATGCTTCCTTTCAGAATAAAAGCAGCATGGAGGACGTCCTCCTGAGAGAACGTTCAGTCCATAAGCTCACCGTCCACCAGCTGCTGGTAGAGAAGGTTCAGCACGTTCATCAGGTTCTTACAGGCCTTCTTGGGCAGGATCTTCCACGTGAGGGCTCGCTTGTCTTCATTGCTGGAAAGGCAGAAGCACACGGTGAGCTCCCCCCCCCTCTTACAGGGACTCCAGGTCGACCCCGGGAGCTCATGAGTCGGCAGCTCTATGGTGCGTGTGCGTCGGGCTCACTGGAAGATGGTGCTGGTGTCCAGGTCCACGCAGCTCACGTCAGGCGGGGGGTCATACAGGTCAAAGTAGCGGGAGTCCACTCCAACAATGAAGGGACAGGGGGCGCTCAACACGTCTGCCAACGCCAGCGGGCACAGAGGAATGTAGGGGCAGGGCCAGTGGAACGGGAAGATCATCTGGGGGGGGGCAGAATTTACCACCGAGAAGTTACAGAGAGAAGAGCCGGATGGGAGGTCGCAGTCACTTTGACCTTCGACCTCTCAGCAGCACAATCCCATGAGCTCTTTGAAAGGGACTCCCTGCAGGTGTTCCTGTGATACCAGCGAGTGAAGGGGGGGAAGGGGGGGGGGGGGGGGGGGGACTCACGGACACCAGGGCCTCGGTGACGCTGGTCAGGACGGCGGGCCGCAGCGAGTGGACCAGGATCTTGTGCTCGGTGACGGCGAACACCAGCAGGGTGACGGCGTTCTCCGGGCCCAGGTTCTGCAGCAGCATGGAAAACCGGCCGCCGCTGCAGAGGAAACGCTCGGCACTCAAGATCTACTTTACGTCTTTACGAGACATCCGACACCAAAAAGGGAGTCCGAGCCGACGGTCCTTGATCACATGTGACCAACGCTTTGCTCAGAGAATAAATAGAACATCAAATTCTGATATTTCATTTACAAAAACAAACATTTTATTCTACATTTCTCCTTTAAATAAACTGTTTACTTTGACCAAAATCCGGTAAGAGATTAAATTCTGATCTCCTGACTGAAACACATGAGGATTCATCTGAGACGTCAAATCACAGAAACTTTATTAAAAGGAAATGAACGTTGTATTGGCGAGTAGATTGAACAGCTGATCCTCAGTCTCAGTAGTTTCTTTTCTTTCTACGGTTATTCATCATTTAATGGCGCGTCTCAGTGTGTTTGTCCTTGAAGAAACAGAATAAAATCTCCCACATAAATTCCTTTAACCATCTCTCCTCTTCTTGTTCAACTGCTACTCTTTGCATCTCCTGGGCCCGGTTTTTCAAAAGTAATCCACTAGGATTTTGGATAACGGATTGGATAAAAAAAAAAAACGGATTACAAAATCGGATTGGATCACGTAATCCAATATTGGTTTTGATCCGGATCAAACCTTTAGTTTGGGTTTTTCAGAACTTTTTTTGTAGGATTTGGATCACTTTGATCCAAAAAATCTGGATTAAACTGATCCCATCAGAAGGGTGGATTCAGCGTGGATTTCATGCCCAAAATGTAATGAAAACTTTAAAAATGTATCAAATAATACTATTTTTGGATCATGCAGTATCTTACAAGATATCCTATTTATTCATAAGGTTTTAATTTTATTTGTTCATCCGTCAGGCTACAGTGATTAGGTAGGCTTTAACGTAGTCAGCCTTTCAGTATAGACCTACAGCAAAGTAGAGTGTGGTCTCATAAAATAATCCCCCAAACAGCTGTCAAAATTGACCAAAAACAATACATTTTATTCTGTCACTAATTGACATATATATTCATCACAATCGAAAATATTTTAGTTTTTAGAATATTTTTTAGTGATGCATGCAATGATTACAGAATAACCAAAAAATGCAGAGAATGGCAATCACTGATTTTTGAAATCCAAAACAAATCCAAATCAGAAATAGTGTCTAACTATTGCGTCCCTTGTTGCTCGTCCTGTTTGCTGACTGACTCTGACCAAACTGCAGCAAACCAAGGCCAGACTTGAGATCCGCCTCCTAAAGGCTACGCTCAGACAAGCTGGTCTCTCCACATCAGATCAGGAAGTCTGAAAATATTGGAGTATTTTACATTAAGTCTTTTTTTTTAATTCAATACATCTATATTTGAAACTTGTTATAAATATCCTCAATGTACAGTGTTTGTGTTGTAGGTCTCGGATGAGCGCACTGCTGGAGGAGGATGGAGTCTGTTTTTCTTGGTTTTAGTTTTTTTAAATGTGTTTGTTTTCGTTTCAAAATAAAAATAAACTTATATTGACCCCACACTGGCTATTCTACTGGTTGCTCTTTACATATCTATAGTTCTACATTGTGATTTCCTATCCTGTTTGAGCGCTGGTTATCCAGATTTGGTGATCCTGAAAAGTTCCTATCCGGATCAGATTGATCCAATCCGATGTTGCTTTGAAAAACTGTCTCAAAAGTAAACTGGATTACGTGATCACGGATCGCAAGAAAAAGGATTACTAAATCCGGATCAATTTGACCGGGCACAGATGCTGAACCACTGAAAGCATTTTGAAATGCATGATTCCTCCCCACGGGGGGGGCAGGTGTGCAGCCGCTCTCACCTGAGTGGCAGAGGAGACGACACCGGCTGGCTGAGCATCAGGCTGTCGTGAGGAGAGAGCTGCAGAGCGAGAGGAGATCGTTTAAACGTGGAGGACGATGTGCACGAACAACAAATACTCGTTTCCAACGCGACTCACCTGCACCAGAATGCGAGGCCTCTGAGAGGAGGGGAAGGGAACTTTGTGCATGAAATGACAGATGTGCCTGCAATAAGAAAAGAGACGGTGGGATGTGAGGCCAAAAATAACAGCAGCTGTTGGAGAATAATCTGGTAAGATTCAGTATCCTTCGGCTTTTCTTTCACTAATCACCTGCGTTATTAATTACTACGTGGCTTGTTATAGATAAGATAATGCTTTATTACAGATTATTGCAGAGTTTCGTAGCAGCAAAATGAAAAAACACATAAAAACACCAAAGTTCTCTTTTTAGGGTTTGTTCCATAAAGAACCGTCCAATCACAGGGCTTCAAACCGTCGGATTAGCACCTCATGCGTGCTCATTAATCAGGCAACTCTTAGTTTACAAATTCAACAGAGAAGCATGTGACGGGCCGCTGAGGCTCAGGGGTATTTTAGGGTTTGGACAGATGTTTGGTGTCTCTCTTCCCAAATAATTCACATGGGCCTGAAAGTTCTCTGGGATTCTACGTGCAGAAGCATCGAGGACTTTAGTTAGAGAACTAAAACGCAAGTACAGAAGGTGTCAAATGAAGCAGGAGAAGTCATCGGAGCCTCAGGAGGAGGAGGAGGAGGAGGAGGAGGAGGAGGAGGAGGAGGAGCGGTGGAGGGGGGGGCTCACTTCTCGATGGGCAGCGCGTGGGGGCCAGAGATGGAGTAGCGGTACAGGAATGTGAGGAACTTGCGGAAGGCGTCGAAGAAGGGCCAATGGGAGAGCAGGCAGATGCACTTGTTGGTGTGCACGGAGCGCGTGGGGGAGGTGGTGTTGGTGGTGTTGGTGGTGCAGGGTGGCTGTGGGTCGGGGCCCAGCAGACCCAGCTGGGAGCGCTGCTGCTCGCTCAGACACTCCTCGGGGAAGGGCTCGTAGAACTGGATGGCCGCTCCGTAGACCTGAAACATGGAACATCTCAACCTGAAGCACAACCACCACCTCTCTAGAAACACAGGGGACGGAGTCGTGTCACTTCACGGGTGGAGCTTTTTACGGTGTTTGTGAGCCTGTAATAAAATGTCCAATCAGCCTCATGTGATCGATAATAAAAAGGGTTTTATTTCGTTCAAATGTTGCTCGACGTTGACCTATATATATATAAAAATAATATATATAATGCACATTAATATACGATATGGAATAAAATACACATTTTATATTATATTTTATATAATTTACATATTATTTTTAATAATATGAGATATATAATATATATATATATATATATATATATATATATAAATAAAAGAGTGATCCTTTATTTTATGAGATTAAAATAATCGTCATATAAAACTGTGTTTTGAAACCCTCCAACTTTCGAGTCCAAGTTAGAAAAAGGTTTTCCATGCAGAGACAATGTGCTGGTTAAAGTCAGCGTGTGTGTGTGCGTGTGCGTGTGTGTGTGCCGCCCCCCCCGCTGAGATGTTTGTCAGCCATGTGAGTGAGAGAGGAGCAGACTGGTCCATCGTACCTTCTCTGCGGAGGCCCCGGTGAGGACGAAGGTGGAGAACACGGGGAGGGAGTACTTGGTGGTGGGGGGCCAGCACTCCATGGTGGCCCCCATGGGGAGGCAGAAGAGGGGGACCGACTCGGGCAGAGGGAAGGACTCGTAGTCCTCCTCCGGGTACCTGCTGAATAAACCTGGAGACGAGAAAACCAAAGACAAACCCACTGAGGACTCAGAAGACAGAGACAGAAGAGGATGGAGGCGCTCCATCTTCCCTCCACAACAACGTCAGCTCTTTAAAGCCTGAAGGTGGACTGATGGTGTCCTCTGGAGAGGCAGTGCGCGATCAATCCTTCAGGTCGTTCAGCAGCTGGTCCAAACGTTCCATGGAGACCACTTGTGAACGTAGACTTTAAATGAATGTGTGTGGTCTGTCGCTGAAGGATGGAGAAGAGACTTATTCTCACACACACACGTTTACCTGCTTTGTAGGCGATCATGTTGGTCTTGGCCACAGACTTCTTGTAGCACAGGTAGACGGAGGAGCCCCACTGGAACCAGAGCAGAAGCAATGAGACAATGAGGAACATCAGCAGCGTCTTCCTTTAAAATGAAACCCGATTGTGATGAATGATTCTGACGCGCGTCAGAAGTCTTAACAGAACGTTGTGGAGCGCTCTCACCATGCTGCTGTTGAGGTTCTTCTCCACCTTGCAGAAGGTGTGGGGGGGCGTCTCCCCCTTGCTGGGGATGATGACGCAGACGTCGGTGACGGCCAGCGCCGAGTGCGGCCGGCTCTCGGGCGCCCGGCGGTAGGTGACGTAGACGCGCTGGGAGGAGTTGCCGCTGATGTTGGCGGGCCGACCGGAGGCCGTGGTCTGGATGAGCTGGCAGCCCTGCATGAGGCGCTCCTTCCACTCGTACAGCACGCTGGGGGAGGGGGGGGGGGCATTATTAATATTTAACGGCTGATTTGCGTGCCGTTGGTGATCAATGAGCTTGTGGCGAGGCAGACAGAACACCAACGTCTCAATAACCTCCAGCACTTTCACACACAACAACAACAACAACTCCTGCAACTTCAGGGAAACTTCAGACTGCTGGTTGCAGGAAGTCTGGAGGCTCGTGGAGCTGCACTCAACAAGCACTGACCTGAGCAAGTCGCTACCAACCTGCATCGCTACGTGATTATTTCTGCTTCCTTTTAACCCGTTTACTGCCGCTAACCACCTGGGAGTTGGTGATGTTTCCACGTGTGGAGTTGTGTTTGTTGGACCAACCTTCTTTCACTGTTTAACACGACGTCACTGGCTTTTGTCACGTGGATGCTTTTATTTTGTCAACCGCTACAAAAAAACCTCCTTGTTGACTTTAGCGAGACACACACACACACACGCACACACACACCTAAATGTACATTTTCTCTATGTAAACTACTACCAAATTAATCTTCAAAATGATGATGTTTTTATCCAAAACCTTGAGATTAAAACCTTTTTACGTTTGTTAACCCATAAATGGTGGTGGGTGACCCCCTGCTGTGCTTGGAGTCAGTGAAAACACACCAACAAGACATCACTTAGTGGACTCACAACAGCAGTGAACCCAACCATCACTGCCACGATTACTGACTTGCGTGGAGCTCCATGAGTGTTTTGTGGCACTTTTTTTTGGAGATTTTTATTTTGTCTGGTTTTCTTATGGGGCGGCACGGTGGTGTGGTGGTTAGCACTGTTGCCTCACAGCAAGAAGGTCCTGGGTTCGATTCCGCCCAGTGGCCTTTCTGTGTGGAGTCTGCATGTTCTCCCCGTGTCTGCGTGGGTTCTCTCCGGGTTCTCCGGCTTCCTCCCACAGTCCAAAGACATGCTCTGGGGATCAGGTCAATTGGGGACTTTAAATTGCCCGTAGATGTGTGAATGTGAGTGTGAATGGTTGTCTGTCTCTGTGTGGCCCTGCGATTGGCTGGCGACCAATCCAGGATGTACCCTGTCTATCGCCCGAAGTTGGCTGGGATGGACTCCAGCCCCCCCGCGACCCTGTGTGCAGGATAAGCGGTTTGACAATGGATGGATGGATGGATGGTTTTCTTATCAGCCTACAGTGCACCGCGTCCGCGTTGAACCAGAGAGACCTGAGAAACCACACTGGTTTAACGTCACATCTTAAAATCATTTGGAACGAACGTCTGCCGTGAGAAAAAGATAACAAGCCTGTTTGTGTATTCTGAATATCTGAATCAGCGAGTTAATACTTGATTATTTAGTGAATTATGGTCCATTTGGAGTCAAACAGACCATGGAGCAGGGGAGGCTTTAGGGCGGGGCTACACCCTGATTGGCAGGTCTATTTGGTGTCTCTACGTCCTCCTCAGTGGTTACATGAACACGTTTAATGGTTGCCCAAACAAGACATGCTCCTTATATGCAGTCCGTGGTTAAAAACGTATTACTTTTCTAACTATTCCCTCTGCAGCCTGAGGAACAACTCACTATCAGCTGAGACAGAATGGACACACACACACACACACACACACACACACACACACACACACACACACACACACACACACACACACACACACAACCCCTCTGGGCTGTCGGCGCAGACCAGCTGCTGATGAGGTGTGAGCAGTTTGATAAGCTGGTCTCTCCGTGGTGTCGGAGTTTTCTCGGCCTGGTTCCCGTCCCCCTCGCGGATGTATCGTTAGAACGCTATTGTTCTCACCGAGCCTCATCACCGGGTCACTATCTTCATCCGGCGAGGAGGTCGCCGGTACTCACCCCAGGTCGGTGAGCGGCGGCTTGTCTCGGCCTCGCCTGTAGCACAGGAAGATCTGAGGCGCCATGAGGCCGCCGTTGTTGAGGTCCGCCGAGTGGCCGCCGGGCGTTTCCTCCACGCAGGTGAAGCCCGGGGGCACCTCCTCGCCCATGGAGCGGATCACCACCGCCACGTCGGTGATGGGCGCCCTGGGCGTGGCCGACTTGTGGCAGACGTCGTCAAAGTGGATCTCCTGGTCCAGCGGCTTGGACGGGTCCGTCAGACCGGCCACCACGAAGTAGTCGGCTACACGAGGCCCTTTGTCCTCCATCATGGCCCATCCCCGCCTGCTCAGTTACAGAGGGGGAGACAAAGAGGGGGGGGATTGATTTTTGTTGTGGTGGCAGGTAGGATGCTTCCTGCTCTCTTGCAATGGCAGTAAAATAAAATCGGATAGTCATAACTCTTGCCGGTGGACGGGCAAAAGAGGCGGTACAACATGAGGAAGAGGGCGGATGTTTTCGGTTTAGGTGGACGGACGGCCGCTGACCGGATGGAGCTTAAAAGTTTATTGGCTAAAGGTTGGAGGTGGAGGAATTTCTTGTTTCCTAGATTCATAAATCACCAGTTCGGTTTACTTTCAGCTCAGTGTGAGTAACACAGTAGGAGGCAATCAGATAGAGACCTGTCAATCAGGGTGTAGCCCCGCCCTAAAGCATGTTTTATGGTCTGACTCTAAATGGACCATAATTTACTAAATGAACATCATGTTGTATTGAAGACTGAGACCATAAACTCATGTTTACAATGTTTACTGAGGGAATAAATCCAGAGAGAAGTAGAGTCTTTTTCTCATAGACGTCTATGGGAGCAGAGGAGTCGCCCCCTGCTGGTCACTACAGAGAAGTAGAGTCATTTCCTCATAGACGTCTATGGGAGCAGAGGAGTCGCCCCCTGCTGGTCACTACAGAGAAGTAGAGTCTTTTTCTCATAGACGTCTATGGGAGCAGAGGAGTCGCCCCCTGCTGGTCACTACAGAGAAGTAGAGTCATTTCCTCATAGACGTCTATGGGAGCAGAGGAGTCGCCCCCTGCTGGTCACTACAGAGAAGTAGAGTCATTTCCTCATAGACGTCTATGGGAGCAGAGGAGTCGCCCCCTGCTGGTCACTACAGAGAAGTAGAGTCTTTTTCTCATAGACGTCTATGGGAGCAGAGGAGTCGCCCCCTGCTGGTCACCACACAGAACGCAGCTTTAACTCATAAAGCTTTGACTTCACTTCATAGACTTTGCGTTGACGTTGCTTCTGTACCAACAGGTTGGGCGGAACAACTGTGCTTGAAGGTAAAGATTTGACAGTCTTTTGTTCGGGATGTTCTGAGGATGACCAGAGGACCTTTAACGGGTTCACTGGGGCTTTGAGCCTGGTTGTTTGCGGAGTTGCGACCACTGTGATTTAGGACCAGTGAGGCCAGAGTTGAGAGAACCATCCTCCATCAACATCCGGGCTAGGCGGTTCTTATACCTACAGGTGGACTCTCTAAAGCCGGGACACTGGCATCTTATCGGTGTGAGATATGACCACGCCATCCCGGCACTTGTAATGTATAACCTTGTTTGTTGAATGAAACATGTTGAAGGGTTACATACGTTTTTGCCATCACGTCATCCACTGAGGCGGCGATGTCGTGAGGAGAAACTGGGATCTATGAAGAGCAGCTGCTGGCAGCGTGGCCACATTTGGGTTCTATTGGTGTTTCTCCCTTCTTTTTTAAAAAGGGATTTTTTTTTTTTTACTCCTTGATGTGACTTTTAGGGGATTTATATTTCAGCGGTCCTGAATTACATTTTGAGCTTCAGAGCTTTAGTAGAAATCGACTTGTAATGATTCTCCGTGTGTCATTAGAGCAGAATTCTTTGTTCGCACGCTCAGCCGCTTCGCACACAAAGATCAACTCAAAGTGTTCGAAGTTGTTTTTCTGACCTCACGTTTGGGTCTTGCTTGTCCACATAATCGTATGCAGCCGCCAGGCGCAATACACAGAGATGCATTCTGGGTCTGAGCTGGTTATGCATGCTGAGAGCTGTAGGAAATTGCAGCTGGATGTATTTGGCCAATAAGGCAACTTTTTAAACTAGAATCGCTGCCTTTGTGTCGGGCCACTGTGCAAAATGTCATAATTAACATATGAATTTATGAGATCAGTGACCTCTGACCTCCAAGTGTGACGCTTCTGGCAAATCTGAAGAAGAAATTCCCCCGAGGTGCTCCTGAGTTGTCCCAAATTACCAGAATCTGTCCCCCATCTACGATCTTCCTCTAGGTGTGAGCACAAACGATCCAATGCAGCATCGTTTGGCTGGATTATTTCACGTAAACGGCATCACTGGTGTCACATGATTCACAGCAGACCTTTGCGTTTCTTTCATACAGATCAAAGCAACGTTCATCATGTGTCGTGAACGGCACATTGTTGGCCCTGAAGGATGCTGCTCGTGTGTCGGTGACCACTCAGAGAAAAAGGGAGTCTTCTCCGGTCTGAAGACCCCGAGCATTGAACAGAAATCACATTTTGTATAAAAGCACAAAGAAATACTGTGGTCCCGTTCCGTCTGACGCTGGCACGTATTGTCTTAAAGCGCCTCGCTGGCTGGAGTCTTCACTCGGCCTCTGACACCCGAGCACCCGGGAAACCACGTCGATTCCGCGGGGGGAAATGAAACTTTACCCCCCCCGACCAGAACCAGAGCAGAGAGGAATGTTTATGCTTACACGGCAGATTGAATATCAGAAACAGACGATTCAAACGTGTCTCAGCTTTTCGGTTTCTTTGAACACATTCCCTTGTCGGTGACACAGATCATTTTAGTCACACTCAGACATCTCATTGCAACCACATTTTCATTTATTGTTGAGTAATCGCACTGGATGTGGTCTGTGATTCTGACCACATGCAGTGACAGAGTGTGAGGATCAGCGAGCACGCTGCTGGCTGAAACGGAAAGGAGGTGAAACAGCTGCCAGCTCCCGTCAGCGTGACGCTATGCTCGCTGGCAGCTCCTCCTATCATTTTCCTCAAAGAAGACATGAGACTGAGACCTGAGACTCGTGTGTACAGAGGGAATAAATCAGGAGAGAAGTCACATTCTCATAGACTGCTGTGGGATCAGAGGAGTCGCCCCCCGCTGGTCACTACAGAGAAAGCATCAAACATCAACTTCACTCTGCAGAACCGGAGGTTTCCGTGTCCTGGGAATAATTGGTTAAACGAATACCGACCTCTAAAAAAGGAGGCCGCACATCTGCACAGCATTCCGAGTCCAAACCACAGACTATGCTGCACTTCCTGTCCAGCAACCGGAGCGCGATGACGAACGCTGGCGTTACACCCCGGAGACGGGAGACGGGCCACGTGCTCACACCTCCCCCAGACACTCAGGAGAGGGAGGAAACACCGCGCTTCACGTCTCACAGTTTAAACTCGGCGCTGTTGTGGTTCACAGTGTGCGTGTGTGTGAGATTCTTGCATTTTCACAGGCAGCATGAAAGACAGAAACTAGTGTCGTCAACACGTTATTTTTTGCTTTACGCTTTGCAGGACAGTAAAGTACCAGACCAAGTTCCCCATTGGAACATTTTAAAAGCACACGCAAGCGATACCCTCATGAAGGAGGGCTGGAGGGACACTGGGTGTGTCGGTACCGCGGCCTCATTGACCCAGAAGGTTTGAGCATGAGACAGTTTGAGGCTTTCCTGGCACACATTGTAAGCACGGCTCACTGACTACATGCACACTCATGTTACACTCATGTAATCATCGTGTGATGAGACGTGTGCGGTATGGGGGTCCTATTCAGGCTTTAGGAGGATTGATTGTACGGAGCGCATTCTGAATATGCGTCGTAGTCATAGACTGTAAATAAAAGTGGACGTAGTCATGGCGACGCCACTCTTTCATTTCTGGACGGATGCTTTGAAGCGTTTTTGTTGCCATTTTGGATTTTGCCTCCAATGGTGTAAGAATGTTTCCATATTCGAAATACAGAACAGCGACGTGTAGCCCCGCCCTAAAGCATCCCCTGCTTCATGGTCTAGTAGAGACCTGTCAATCAGCGTGTAGCCCCGCCCTAAAGCATCCCCTGCTTCATGGTCTAGTAGAGACCTGTCAATCAGCGTGTAGCCCCGCCCTAAAGCATCCCCTGCTTCATGGTCTAGTAGAGACCAGTCAATCAGCGTGTAGCCCCGCCCTAAAGCGTCCCCTGCTTTATGGTCTGTTTGACTCTAAATGGACCATAATCTACTAAATGAACATCATGTTGTATTGAAGAAGACTTGAACTAGAGACAGACCATAAACTCATGTTTACAATGTTTACTGAGGGAATAAATCAAAAGAGAAGTAGAGTCGTTCCATCATAGACGTCTATGGGAGCAGAGGAGTCACAAAAGTAGAACAAAAGTCTACAATCCAAGAAGAAACACAGACTTCAGACATTGTCAAGCCAAAGCAAAAACTGGAATGTTGGTGCAGGTTTTCTAGAACGGTGGCTTAGTTCGTTATAGAACTCTGGTGTGCCCCCCCCCGGTTGGACCAACCAAAAGAATGGCACTCATCCCTGCCATGCAGTCAGTCCGCTAAAAATACAACGCACCCTCTGGCCCACGACACACAAGGACCACATACATATATATTCATTTATATATGCAGGATATGTGGGACAATCCTGAACCCCTTTAAAATCAAACCGCCTAATTTTCACCAGAGGAGAAGAAATCCTCAGCGTGAGAAATGGATTTCACACTTTCACTTCTTTTAAAGTTGATGAAGCAAAGATTTCTGGGGACAATGTTGCACTCGCCCCTAGAAGAACTCCAGGTGTTCGGTCTGCACATGTGTACAAATGTAACAGGCAGCGTTGAGTTGAATCAAAGCGCTGAGCAGGCACATCTGGATTCTCTTACACCTGCATCCAAAAAGGTCTGAATACAACAGATCTGCATCACAGCTGGATGCAGAGAACCACTACAGGGACCACCACCATCAGACAGAACCACAGATCTACCTATCACCGTCCACAGTGGACAAAGACTTTAGAGAAGGGTAATGTTGGTTTATGATGACAGGGTTAGTGTCCCCAACGTTGGAAATAAAATGGAAGCTCTACTTGAACATCTCATCCTGACATCCTCTCGTCTTCGTCAGCCTTCTTTGGTCATGTGACTTCGATCACCGTCCCCGCTTTGCACTGAGCAGCAACGCTTTTTTGGGAAATGTATTTTAATATTCCGGTTGGAATGAAATGTTCATTTCAGGGTTTCCATAAAATGAGCTGTCGGAAAGACATAATATATAACGAGAAAGAAGTTTGAGTTTTTGTCGATCCCGTCATTTCGTTTTGGGGCCTAAACTGGGGCCCCATGAGGAGCCTGGCGCCAGAGCCGTGGACATAAAGCTTCCCAGCCCAAACTCGCTGACTCATAACAGCAGCAGATGTTGGGGGGGGGGGGCACGAGAAGACGTAAAGGCCCGACAGCCCGTCAGCTGCTTCCACAAGGGTCTCGTTTTAGCCGGACACGGACTGCGCGCACGTGGAGGAAGGTGAAGAGGAATGTGAACACAAGCACAAAAGCCGGTGGGGAGCATCTCCAGCCAAACATCTGCTTCCAGTTAGCCCGGCGGGGACGGGAGGCTCTTCACTGGAGGAAAGACGAGCTCTGTGAGAAACACGTCCTTCCACGTAGCGCCGCATCTGGTCGCCCGACGCCGCGTCGGGTTCAAATAAATACGAGAGGAACTCAACGCTGCTCACCGCCGCAGATGAGTCTTTGCGTGGGAAACGCTGAGGTCACACAACTACAATGGAAAGAATTGAAATAATAGACATTAGTGCTATAGAGTGAGTGTCTGTTCGTGGGAAGTAAATCCTCATCGGTTTCCAGGTAACAATAAACACGGTGACGATTGAGCTGATCAAGTATTCACTTTGTTCGTTAACGAGATGGAGAAAACGCACCGGCGAGCGTGCTTTTGGGATGTTTCTGTTCATTCGTTCCTGAAGCGGTTGTGACCATGAATACGACTGACAGCAGCTTCATTAGGAGCACAAGGAACCAACGGATATCGTCATTGTGCATTAATTAACTAGTTGTTTGGTTTATAGAATGTAAGTTTGTTAACCTTTGTTTCCCAAAATAGCAAAAGAAAGATTTTGTCTCTCGTTTTTTCTCTTGAAAAATAACTTGATCATCAAAATATTCATTTAACCGATGACAGCCCATCCATTCTTCTGTTGGCATCAGGGCAGATTCAGGGTCAGTTTGGCGTGACGAGTTATTGACTTTAGTAAAATGATATAAATAAATGTATAAAGTCAGAAAGGCTCCAAATCCGCTCCATAACATTTCATTAATAATTGAAAATAAGAGCTGATACGGATGCCGTGACGCATACATGTAACAATAAACCCTTATTTATTTATCTGCATGCAGTCCTTGTGGTTTGTGTTTAGATATTATGGGACGTCTGACGCTGTGCGTTGAAGGTAATTGAACAGAACACCACTAAGTGGAGGATTCATGGAGCCATTTGCTCCTCGCTGGGACGAACATGCAGCATTCATGAAGATGCTAATGCTACTCCAGGCCTCGCCCTCCGTGCCTGATGGGTAATCAGCAGAGAGCGTGATGGATGGCGATGCAGCAGCGTGAGGCACAGAAGTGTCAGACTTCAGCTACCGATCCAATTAACATCGCTGATTACATCGAGAGGAGAGACAATAAAACGCTGCGGCGTTTCTTCTCATCCACATACGCTGCGTTTTTACAACTTCCCTCAGTGTGCTAAAGCAAAGCGACCTAATTGTTTAGTGAGGGTCTTAACTTCCCACCTGGGTTAGATTAACGTTTTATAGGGAGATCACAGAGACCCGTTATGACGTCACGATGACGTCCTGCACTGATTTTGTACAACAATCCGGGATCACAGACCCCCCGGCTCCAACGCCACAGCGCCCGGTCCGCCTCAGAGCCCGTGGGAATCAACACCAGCTCTCAGGGGGAACCCGATCGCGGCGACCCGCCTCGTCTCCCAGCCCGATCTTTTAAACCCCTCCTGGCAGAAGAAGAAGTCACACAAAGTGATTCACACGTGTTGCTTTTTCCGGTGTGATCGGTTATTATTTGCGGCTTGTTGACTCTGGCGTCTGGCAGCTTTGTACTAAGCAACGCCTAAATTAAGGTGGGGGGGTGAACCCATGTGAACCCAGCACCGTCAGATAATTACAGCAGAGGCTTCAGTTAAATGATCAGTGTGGGACATTTTAACTGGCTGGGCTTATTTATTGTTTATTGGTTCACATGTTTTCCTCCAAGTCAGTGTTTCTCAACCTTTTTTGCGTCAAGGCACACTAGAGACACAGAAAAAAATATCCCGGCACACCAACAACCGGAGATGATATGAAAGTCAATCCCAAACATAGTTTCAGCATGAGCATAATATACTCTGAGAAATCAGGGAAACGCGTGTTCTATTTGTTGTGTTTTATTAAACTTAACATGCATCCTAATGCCAAGATGGCACCGGCTTTATGCCCAGGTGTCTCTAAAGCCTGGTTTATGCTTCTGCGTTTTCAGAGCGACGCAGACGCAAGACGCCCTTCGCGTGTGTCGAGACATTTTTCTAGGCTTGTGTCGAAAGCGACGCAAGCAACGCAAGCCTCCCGCAGCGCACCAGGCTGCGATCGGTCCGCTAACTGCGTCCTTTACGGAGTCTCACATTTACGCTTTCACAGCCCGACGCCGCCATTATTAAAACTAAGAATGTTTACGAGAGAAACGGATCAGATTTAAGAACTTTTGTCCGAGGAAATGTGCAAATATGAGCGCAAATATGGGCGCTTATACGAGCCGTCATTGGTGGGTTGTAGAAGCGGGTTGGATTCACGGAGGGAGATCGCCGCAAAACATGCGCCGGCCTTAAATCTCACTTTTTTAAATTGTCGCCTCAATCTGCCTATTAATTATGCTGCGTAGCGCCACCCACAGGCAGAGGGGAGTATTGAGCCTCCATACCACCAACAGCGCGACGACACACAAACACACAAGTTGGCTCTTTTTTTTCACCAATGAAGTGACAGTATGTAAAAAAATATTTTTTTTCACGGCACACCGGTGTGCCGCAGCACACTGGTTGAAAAACACCGCTCTAAGTGGAGTCGAGTGGGATTCCCACGTCTCCCAGTTATGAAAAGCCTCATTTGAGGCTCACATTGTAACGTCCCGACCCGAGTGGAACACGAGAGAAGAACAGACACGGCCCTGTTTTCCCGTGGTGGTTTTGACTTGTGCAAAGATAAATGGTGGTTGTTGTTGGTGGTGGTTGCCATGGTGACAACAGCCGTCAGCGGGGCGAGAGACGCGTGGACAGACGGACCCGGCGGCTCCCCTCATTAGTGGCATTGCAGCGGCTGTGAGGAAGCTTAGCTAGCGAGCTGTCCGCGGGTTTCCGAGCCAGCTTTAGCTTTAGCGTGGCATTACGGAGGAGGAGCCGAACGACGGCGTTCCCGTTGATCGCTGCGTTCTTTCCTTCGCCGGGAGAAGAGCGTCAAACACATGTAACTATGACCTCATGCAGAAGAGGGAGAGTCATTTTCACATAGACTTCTATGGGAGCGGAGGAGTCGCCCCCTGCTGGTTGCTGCAGAGAATGCAGCTGGCTCAAACAGAAGAAACAAGCAGGCGGCGAAAGCTCAGTGGAATGACTGGACGCGCGCGCGCACACACACACACACACACACACACACACACACACACACACACACACACACTCTGAGGACAGCGCTCTGAAGTGGAACTCATGTTTACCAACTTGTGTTTGTGTTCACTGAATTACGCAAGGCGCCCTGCGCCTCCCGGGTCTCCACGCGACTGCAGCCGGCATCGACCCCCTGAGGGGGGGATCAGAGTCTGAAAATGCTCCCAGCAGACTCCGCCTGGTGTTTTACCGGCTCCCGTAGGAGGGATGCGGCTCATCGTGCGTCCTAGTGATGGACGATCGAAGAGTGTTTTACTCACTCGGTTCTTTGAATCTCGTTCAGTAAAACGAACAAATCTTGTTTCGAGTAATTCGTTCATTTAAACGGGGGGTGGGGGTAACAGTGTGGTGTAACAGTGATCCAGCGAGTTCCAGGATGAATGAAGCGAACTCACGGGGGAGTCAAAGACTACCCGGCAGATGAACGAATCGTTCACCGCCCGTGTCTTCGGATCAATGACTCGTTCATCTGCCGGGTACGAGTCTTTGGATCATTCTTCACGTGACCTGCATGGGCTCAGCAGTACCCAGTCGGTAAATGAACGAATCAATGAACAAATCATTTGTTTCCTTGACTGAGCCAACGCAACAGTCCAAATGCGCGGCCACGAGGAAATGAACGAATCTCCTCTGAGAGGACTCGTTACCCCAGAGTTCAAAACGGACGAATCGTTCACCAACAACACATCACCAATGCGTCCTTCTACCTCCCTCTGGCACGCCAACGTGAACGCACCGTAACGCAACGTCCATCACCGCGCACAACCACACAATCTCACCCGGAGAAATCCCTCCCCAGTGTGTGGGGAGACCCTTGAACGAAGCGCCAGAGGAGCGACGGGGTTCAAGCGCAGGTCACCTTGCCGGGGCCGTGCAGCGCGGATGAGGGTTTTTAAAAGCCAATGAACACAACCATATTTTTAGTTTTAAGATGTTTAATTAATATGATCTTTATTTTCACTGTCACAGAACCCTGTGGTATTAAATATTAGGTGTTATAGCCCTAATTACACTGTGATTAAATTATTTGTGTGTAACATTGCATCTGTGTCATCTGTCTGAAGAGGATCCTTTTGAGTTTCTCCTGATGTTCAATGAGGGTCTGAGGACAAAGGACGTCCTGCTGTGCAGATTCCAATCGATTAGATGTCATTGCTCCACAAGGCATTAATGACTCACGAATAATCCCATAAAGAGGGACAGACTAAATAAAGAACCACCTTAAAAGCAGCCGCTGTTTTAGGGGGTATTTTTAGTTGCGCCGGGCGGGTAAAACAGACGGTCCACGGCGGCAAGTTCTGTCCTTCACAGGTGATTTCAATATTGACAAATTGCTGCTATTCAACCTGTAGCGCTCACGAGCCGCGGGGTGACGACACGAAACGCGCGTAAACAAACGCGCAAGTGTGCTAACCGCCGCTAGCCGCGGGAGGACGTCCGGAGCTAGCGGCGGCGCTTGCGGCGGAGCGCCGCCCGGCCGGAGGGTCACTGTGGCGGGTCATCGTCTCGCACTCACCCCTCGCTGGTGGACGGCGCGCAACTTCTCCCCCCCGGTGTCGCTCTACCGGCGCCGGTTCATCGCGCCGCTAACGGAGAGGAGGGTGTGAGGACGACTGGGAGGGGGGGGCGGCTGGAACGGTCGTTGTTTGCGGTCCTGTTATTTAATCCCCGGGGGTTGATAACCGTTATCTGCCCTTCGTCTCCGGCCCGTCCGTCACCGAGCGGAGCCGGCTGTCCGCCGCGCCGCCATCTTGGTTTGTGATGGGGATCCGACGCGCGTGCACGTCCCCCTCTACACGCGCACCCCACGTCACAGGTAGCTTCTCTCTGCGCGACGAGAGTCTCTCTATTATCCAATCAGTTTATCACGCATTCTTCTTTTCACGCGGCCCTATTTCCGATCCTCTTATTGAACGATATAGTTTGTAAAAGCACGTTTGCCTACAACAACGTGTTTGTGTTATTATAAATGATTATTGGTTATATTCCAATGTGCATTGAAACCCATTGAATGGCCAGGAAAAAAACCGTAAAATGCAGACAAAGTTCTAAATGGTGGATTTCCTGTTTAAGGGCATGACCCAAATTACCCTTTTAAGTCTAAATGTGATAAATGTGCCTACTCAACGTGGTAAATCTCGATCAGTACCGCGGGGCTTTATTGAGCAGACTTGCCACTATAGTAGCTTTAAAATGCCTCAAGATTGCTAAATGTAGAGCTTCTGTGTGTGAAAAGGAAGTCGAAATATGTTGGAAAATGCTTTTTTAAAAAGTACTGAAAATATTCGGTAAAAAACTGTTTTGAAAATATATTTTTTTAAGTAAAAATATGTTTGGTTGTAAAATGTTCTAGAAAATATTAGGTCAAAAAGTGACATGGAAAAAAGAATATGTCAAAAATATTAGGTCTAAAAAAGGTTTAAAAAAATTCAAAAGCTAGGCTGAAAAAGTTTTATGAAAAAATATTAAGTCAAAAAATGTTTTGAATTTATATTTATATAACATAAATAACATTTTTTTTTTAAAGAAAATCAAAATATGTTGAAAGAAAGAAGAAAGAAAATTAACATGGAACAAACGTTTTAAAAATTAGGTCAAAAATATTTTGATAAAAAAGTCTAAATGATACAAAATTGTCATGGAAGACAAGGTTAAAAAATAAAAAAGCTAAACATTTTTTGTCGGTGAATGTCATGGACAAAAGTGAGTTTTAAGTTTGGAAAATAAAATGGCAGCTTTACGATACTAACCTACAGTTTTACTTTCAACAACAGATAAATTCTGTTTATTTGAATTCTGGCTGCACAGAGGAAAAGAAAACTGTTACAACTTTGCTATGAATGCGCTGGACATCTTTTATTTTTCACCATCATGAATCGTTGGATATGAGGTCATGCTTCAATGATAATAACTGTTAAACTAGTGCCGGATTTTCCGACTCGATGGTGACGACCTGGAAAAGTGTTTGTTCAAAATAGACCAGCAGGACAGTTAAATAAACAGAATATTCTCGACAGGATGAAGTGTGTGTGTGTGTGTGTGTGTGTCTTCAGAGGCGTCCACGCAGCAGGAACATGAGGAAGACGGCACTGAGGAGGATGCACAGCGTGCACACGGTGGGAACCACGATCTCCGTCACCATCTCCATGTGGCCGATCAGCGGATCTGAGACCCAAACCACAGAAACGTGAATTTAGATCAGTGGGAAACCCGATCGGATTATTGATCAGTGTGTTTGCACATGTGAGCACTTCAGCAAAGGTGAGTGGTGCCAAACACCAAATAGTATATTGTGTGGATTTGTGAATATGTTTACAGCCACTGTTGCATTACACATTTATTCAGTATTCCAAATATTTAGAAATAAAATAATATAAAATACATCCAAACTGTTAATTAAAGGGTCAAGTGTATATATTAATATTTCATATATTTATGTATAAATGACGGGACCTTTAAAATGTTCAATACGAGTCATGCAGCTCATAGATATGTGTTATCATTTATGTATCTACTACTGAGTGTATTTGTCTTTTCAAAATTGGTTGAGTTGCTTTTTGAACTCAAAGCCTTATATTTTATTTTATTCCTCGTGCACTGTTGTCTTGTCGTACTGTCTGCTGTTACGCATGTCTGACATGTTATGGTGATAAATGTTTCCTGATTCCTGATTCCAAAGGACAAAACACGTTAAATGTATTTAAGTAGCATCAATCTCAATAATAAGTAACAATATCTTATTCATAGTAAAAACAATAATAAGAGTAGTAATAATAATAATAATAGTGATGATAGTAATTACAATAATAACAGTAACAATACTAGTAATGATGGTAGTAATAATATAATAAAAATAGTAATAATAATAATAGATATTTAATTCTATTCATTTATTCATATTTAAATGTTAATTAATTTGTCAGGTTTAATCATTCTTTGTTAAGTTGCTCTTTGAATTCAGAATGAAGAAGCATTGATCTCCCTCAGAATAATACAAATATTATCAATATAAATAATATTAGTAATAATAATAAAAGAACAACTGTTGTACCTAAACTTCATCATGCACTGGCCAAGCCTGATCGCGACCCCCCCGGGGTTCTCTTCTAGCTGGAGGGGCGAAACAAAGAGTGAAGAACAAGCTTGAGACAGACTCTTCCTTTGTTTGGCCCCCGCCGAGCTACGTCACAGCTACGTCACCTCGTCTCCTACTCACCCGCGGCCAGCAGCTGGTTGCTGGAGGAGCAGGTCTCCACGGCTTTCCTCTTCCAACTCTCCACCTGCGGAGAGAGAGGTCAATGAATCACCGCGTGCTCCACCATGTGCTCCATCATGTCCTTCATACCATGTCCTCCACACCATGTGCTCCATCATATCCTCCCCACCACGTCCTTCACACCATGTCCTCCACACCATGTCCTCCACACCATGTCCTTCACACCATGTGCTCCACCATGTTCTCCACACCATGTCCTTCACACCATGTGGTCCACCATGTTCTCCTCACCACGTCCTTCACACCATGTCCTCCACACCATGTCCTCCACACCATGTCCTCCACACCATGTCCTTCACACCATGTGCTCCACCATGTTCTCCACACCATGTCCTTCACACCATGTGCTCCACCATGTTCTCCACACCATGTCCTTCACACCATGTGCTCCACCATGTTCTCCACACCATGTCCTTCACACCATGTGCTCCACCATGTTCTCCACACCATGTCCTGCACACCATGTGCCCCATCATGTCCTCTACAACATGTCCTCCATCATGTGCTCCCTCATGTCCTCCACACCATGTCCTTCACGCCATGTACTCCATCATGTCCTCTACAACATGTCCTCCACACCATGTGCCCCATCATGTCCTCTACAACATGTCCTCCATCATGTGCTCCCTCATGTCCTCCACACCATGTCCTTCACACCATGTCCTCCACACCATGTCCTTCACACCATGTCCTCCACACCATGTCCTCCACACCATGTCCTTCACACCATGTCCTCCACACCATGTCCTCCACACCATGTCCTTCACACCATGTCCTTCACACCATGTGCTCCATCATGTTTTCCACACCATGTCCTCCATCATGTCCTCCACACTATATGCGCCACTATATGCTCCACCATGTGCTCCACCAGCTGCTCCATCAGGCGCTCACCTCTCTCTGGTTGGGGAAGCCGTTGGAGCTGATGATGCGCTTGTAGAAGTGCACGGAGGCCTTCGGGTAGCGCGGCTTGGTTTTGCTCCTGAAGTCGACGTAGTAGAGTCCGAATCGCTCGGAGAAGCCCTCGTCCCACTCAAAGTTATCGAGGAGGGACCAGGCGGTGTAACCCTTCACGTTCACCCCGTCCTTCACGGCTTTGAGCATCTCATTGATGTAGTCTTTGAAGTACTGCATCCTCCAGTCGTCACAGAGGTCGGTGCAGAGCATCTTCTCCGACACGCCGTTCTCCGTCACGTGTATCATGGGGTTTCCATACTGCGTCTGAGAGACAGAGTCACATTCAGGGTGGAGTTCACACTGATGCGTATCGTTACATACTCCATAACTCACCTATTTGTCAAGTATCACTTGTATTTATGTATATGTATATATATATATATATATATATATATATATATATATATATATATATATATATATATATATACAGAGCTGGAGCTAGTAGGCCATTAGCTTAGCTTAGCATAAAGACGTGAAGTGGAGAGATTTAGGTACCCTTGTTCTCTTTAGTGTTCAATGGTATTTACGCAGAAAAACCTAAACCACACATCGCATTGAGTTTGTTTTAAATCCATCAATTGATTCTATTGAATATTGAATTTTTTTATTTTATTTCAAATGAATGAATAAATCTTTTACGTTGTTCATTCTGTACACATGCGACCTCCTCCTCCTTTGGAAAACTCCCCCTGAGAAAAAATAATAAACCTGAAGGAGAGCAACAGAGGAGGGATATAATATAATATGATCATATATAATAACCCTCTGTCAGGATGACAGTGTTCTGATAGATGTGTGCGAATTGTCCTCGGTTTACGATTGGTGACCCTACAAAATAAAGTGAACTTTGTCACCTTGACAAAGTTCAATAAGCGCCTGAAGCCCCAGGGAACCGAATAGAGCCACTCGGAGCCCGGGTCCGGCCACCGCGGGTCCACCAGCTCGGCCAGGTCGCGGTCGGCGAAGTAGCTGTCCCCGAGGCCCGACGGGTAGTTCTTCAGGGTGACGTAGCGGGTGGTGAAGTGTCCGAGGCCCAGGAAGTCGGAGGTTCCCTTGATGTAGCTCTTCTCCTGAGGCGAGAAGACAGGCAGCCGCGAAGCTCCCAGGCCCTGCTGGCCGCTCTTCCTGCCTGGGGGGGTCAAAGGTCAGGGATGGTGAGCCACTTAAAGACAGGGTCTGACCTAAAGTGTTAAGAGGTAGGAGTTTCATGTATAACTAAAAATACAAAAGAAGAAATCCTTTAGCTGAGAATGATGACTGAATAGAATGTAAAACCTACAAATGTAATCATGAAGTGAAGGTGCAACAAAGTCCTGAACTTCTGCTTCTTTGATATCTTCATCAAGTGAAAAGTCTGACTGTACTCATGAGACGTTATTGTGAAGAGCTCGGTCGGCCCTCGTTTCCCTGAGATGCCGCGGCGGAGACGCACCGATGTAATCCTTCATGACCTGAGGGTAGTCGCCGCTGAAGATGGGAGAAGCAAACCACCCCAGGTAGAACTGGATGTATCTCTCCGCGGCCTCGATGTCCCTCTGGTTGGTGATGTCCACCGGCTCCCCCCAGTCAGCCGTGAGCGAGATCCCAACCAGGCCTGCACACGCACACGCACACACATCTTATCTTTTGACTTCAGTCACACATAAAACACATTTCAAAATAAAATCTTTTTCTTTTCGTACCTTTTTGTCTGCTTCGCCACTTCATGTCGTACGTGTGCCACACTTGAGCATGAGCCTGTTTGAAGGTTTAGTATTGTTACATTTAGAGACATTAAATCACACAGATAAAAACGTAGGGGATTTATGTCCTTTGGCGTCATCGGTCAAAGACCTCAAAGAAGCACGAGTTCATGATTTTTTTGCACTTCTTAGAATACATTTCTACTTAAGATTTAATGACTAAAGTTATAACATTTGGTTCATGAAAAAACAAAATGTAATTGAGGCTTATACGATCAATAAATTTCCCCCGTATTGCCAAATATTATAAAAAAAATCATGTCAAACAGGCAAAGAAGAAAATACTCCTTGAATGTCTCATCACTTATTCAAATGATTTTGTTTTTTTGTATTGTGCAAATGTAACTATTCAAGGTTCGGTCACTGACAGTAGAAATGTGCTGCAGTGTAGACGATGTATGTATGTATGTATATATGTATGTATGTATGTAGAGGAATGAAGTGGACTGAACGCAACTGAGGGGGATTGAAGTAGACTGGACTGAAGTGGACTGGCCTGAAGTCGACTAAAGTGGACTGTAGTGGCCTGAAGTGGACTGAAGTGGACTGGGTCTTTCACACCTTGATGATGTGATGAGCCGCTCTGTATGCTCCCGTTCCTCTCAGCTTCAGGCCGGGTGCGTGCTCCCCGGTTTCATACCCCTCCACCGCGATGGACTGGAACCACGAGAAGCCAAAACGTCACCCCTGTTCTCACAAAGCCCCCCCCCAAAAAAACCCCAGACCCCTCAGACCCCTCAGACCCCCCAACCTACCCACGGGTTGTTGAAGGTGATCCAGTACTTCACTCTGTTCCCGAATCTTTGGAAGCACAGGTCGGCGAAGTCGTTGAAGTAGTTCACCATGCTGGCGTTCTGCCAGCCGCCGTACTTCTCCTGCAAGACCTGCAGGGGGTAGCGAGGGGTGGGGGGGGGGGGGGGGGGGGGCGTTAGCATTGCAGCCTGTGAGAGCACAGAGACACGACGGGGTGGTGGGGGCTCACCTGTGGTAGATCCCAGTGGTACAAAGTAACGACGGGCGTGATCTGATTGTCCAGCAGCCTGTTGATCAGGTCCTCGTAATATTTGATTCCTCTCTCGTTGAGCTCAGCTGACGGATTGAAGCCTCATCATCAACACTCATCATCAACACTCACCATCCACAGTCATCATCAACACTCATCATCAACTATCATCATCAACACTCATCAACACTCATCATACACACTCATCATCAACTATCATCATCAACACTCATCAACACTCATCATACACACTCATCAACTATCATCATCAACACTCATCATCAACTATCATCATCCAACACTCATCACCAACACTCATCATCAACACTCATCACCAACACTCATCATCAACACTCATCATCAACTATCATCATCAACACTCATCATACACACTCATCATCAACTATCATCATCAACTATCATCATCAACAATCATCATCAACACTCATCACCAACACTCATCACCAACACTCATCATCAACACTCATCAACTATCATCATCAACACTCATCAACACTCATCATCAACAATCATCACCAACACTCATCACCAACACTCATCATCAACTATCATCATCAATACTCATCATCAACTATCATCATCAACTATCATCATCAACAATCATCATCAACACTCATCACCAACACTCATCATCAACACTCATCAACTATCATCATCAACACTCATCAACACTCATCATCAACACTCATCATCAACTATCATCATCAATTATCATCATCAACAATCATCATCAACACTCATCACCAACACTCATCATCAACACTCATCATCAACTATCATCATCAACACTCATCAACTATCATCATCAACACTCATCACCAACACTCATCACCAACACTCATCATCAACACTCATCATCAACTATCATCATCAACTATCATCATCAACAATCATCATCAACACTCATCACCAACACTCATCATCAACACTCATCAACTATCATCATCAACACTCATCAACACTCATCATCAACACTCATCATCAACTATCATCATCAATTATCATCACCAACACTCATCACCAACACTCATCATCAACACTCATCATCAACACTCATCATCAACTATCATCATCAACACAAGGTGGAATTCAAGATGATCAAATGTGTGTAGTTTTGTGTTTAAAACAACATTAGCAGTTAAACAACTGTGTCTAAAATACACACTTTCTAAAGAGATTACTCAAAAACAAACATTCATTTTAAACAACATTCTAACAACAACAACAACATGTGCAATGAAACAGTTTAAATTATTTTTAATGTATTGACATCCCTAGTAATTATTGACTTTTTCTTTCCTTTTTGAAATGTCAATTAATTGTGAAAAACAATTAATATAATATGTTGGAGCCTTTGGTGATGTATTATGAGTTAAAACCATTTAGAAAAGTTATAGAAGCAACACTGGGATCAGCTAATTAAAATCAGTGTGACTATTTAGGTTATTGATTTAAATTTTCAATCATTTTGAATACTGATTTCAATCACAAGCCACTAAAAAGGTGAAAATGGTGAAAAACCATGATTACTTTTCTGTCCGCTTGGTAAAATCCTCGGCCAGGAAATGGAGAACCGATAATGGTTCAGTTTCATGTCCTTCATCAAGGTGATGTCATCCTGCAAAACAAACCACAAAGACACGTTCTAAAGATCAAACAAACGCACACTGAACTTTATTTTAATAAATAATTCAACTTTTTGGCTTTCTTGCTGAGAGTGAGATATAGAGAGAACGGCAATTAGCTCAGCTTAGCATAATGACTGTAAACAGAGGGAGCAGCTAGCATGTCTCCCTCCAATCTGGCAACCAGCTCGCTAAGGACCACCATACCTCTTGGTTAGAGCTTTTATTTTATAAACATTGTGTGTACATAAATAGAACAGGAGACAATCAAATCGATAAGGCCGTATTGTCCGAACAGCGGCCGTCTTTATTTGTACTGTTGCCCTGGCGACCATCGTAGCGGACCTTTGTTCTGGAGAAGCTTGGTGGAATGAGCAAACTAGCCAGCCAATAAATGAGTCATTTTAAACAAACCACTTTCATCCCTTCGTAGAAAATACAACTTTGCTCATTCTCTGTAACCAATGTAGCATTTAGCACAGTGGAATTAGCAAACTTGCAACCTAACTAGTGGACAACTCACTACTTATTTCATTCTACCCAAAGATCACATTTAGATTTCTCAAAAATTAACCCATGCAAGTGTAAGTACACACGGACTGTACAGTGAAACTGCAAATGGCTCATTAAATCTCTGCATTGGCAACAGGAAAGGACGGCACTTTATATAAAAAATAACTTCTAGCTTTCCTTTTCTCTCAGTGCACCAACCTCCCTTCATCATGTCACCTTGAACTTGGAGTATCCGTCACACGAGGAGTCCCCCGTGTCGTTGGACAGTATCTTCCCCTTCTTGTGGGCGAAGGCGTCCCAGATGCTCGTCCCTTTGCCGTCCACGTTCCAGGCTCCTTCCGTCTGGTAGGCGGAGCTGCCGGCCCCCCAGGAGAAACCTGCACGGCGGCAAGAGTCGAAGGTCAAACCGACGTTGGGTCGTCACCTCGCGTCCAAAGGCGCCACTCACCGGTCGGGAAGGTTCCGTAGTAGAAGGCCGTCCCCTCGTTCTTTGTCCAGTCAAAGTCGTCCCCTGCGCACACGCACAGCACCAGTGCGAGCACGTGGTGCGGCCTCAGGATGCACCGCCGCGCCATGGTCGGTCCACGGTTACACCTGCAGGGACCATGAACATCAGTCGCACAGACATCACGGCCCTCAACGGAGACGAAACCTGTCGAAGCAGCTCGACGGTCACATGACATAAAAGGTCCTAAATCACCGGCGTCTCAGAGCAAAAACTCACTGGGACGAGTCACGTGTCCACAGGTTTTCAGTAAAAACGCTCTTTGTTAAA
The DNA here is from genome assembly GCF_964276395.1 of Gasterosteus aculeatus. NCBI lineage: Eukaryota > Metazoa > Chordata > Actinopteri > Perciformes > Gasterosteidae > Gasterosteus > Gasterosteus aculeatus. Next base: position 23,207,367 of record NC_135700.1, on the reverse strand, counting down.
ACAGCCTCAGATAAAAACACCGGCGGGGGTCTCAGCCCTGAAGGAGGAATCTAGTCTGATGGGACCCAGCTGGAGGACCACCAGGGACAGGAAGTAAGCCAGCTTGTCCAGCACGCTGAGGATGAGCGACATGTTGCAGCTGATCTAGGATCTGTGGTAATAAAAAGGTTGTGTGCTCGCCTCCACCCCAACCCCCCCCCCCCCTCCCCCGCCCGCCCCCCACCACGGACGCACGTCTGACCTGCTGCACTTGCCTCCCGCCGGACGCCGAGTGCCAGAAACGTCCCCCGGCTTCTGGACGTGGTCAGTGGCTCCCGGGGCCCCTCTGCCCCCCCCCCCCCCCCCCCCCCTCTATCCCTCTACCCCCCCGAACCGTCAGGGTCACAGTCAACGTCACGGAGAACAAAAACAGAGTGAAGCACCCAGCGACATTCTGCTGTCAATCATCAGCCACACGGACGCACACACACACACACACACACACATGCACACACACACAGACACACACGCACACGCACACACACACACACACACACACACACATGCACGCAGTGTGAGGGCAGTGAGCTGTGAGAGTAAATCCGCTGCGGCAAACAGATCTGTTGGAGAAAGGAGGGATTCTGACGCTGTAAGCAAAGTTTGCAGCTCGGTCTGGTTCCGAAAATATAAAGTATGAAGTAAAAGAAGAGTAGAAATAAAAAGAGAAGTAAAGGAAGATGAGTTCATCAGTCTGGATAATAAACTATACATCATGTATCACATATGATAAACTATACATCTTGTATCACATATGATAAACTATACATCATGTATCACACATATAATAAACTATACATCATGTATCACACATATAATAAACTATACATCATGTATCACATATAATAAACTATACATCATGTATCACATATAATAAACTATACATCATGTATCACACATATAATAAACTATACATCATGTATCACATATAATAAACTATACATCATGTATCACATATAATAAACCATACATCATGTATCACATATAATAAACTATACATCATGTATCACATATAATAAACCATACATCATGTATCACATATAATAAACTATACATCATGTATCACATATAATAAACTATGTATCATCACTTATATCAGACGTGTGATTAATGTCGACCAGTTGCAGAGCTGCCTCTGTACATTTAGGTTCACGGAGGCCTTTGCGCCCCCCCACCCCCCCCTACCCCCCCTCCCTCGGGGTCACGACCTCTTTCAGTGAATACGGCCTGCTGGAGCTTTGCACAACGCACAAAGCGAGATCACAAACCTGCTCGTGAGCTGCTTTGTTGCACAGAAAAACGCTGAACTGTCCAAAGCCCCCCCTCCCCCCTAAATGCCCCCAAAAAGTGTTGGCACTGCACTCTCACGTGCACGGAGCCTCTGCGCTCCTTGTGTTCCACGTGCACCATTTCTATCGCTGTGTTTCTAGGTTGTTGTTGTTTTTTGTGCTCCGCATGCACTTGCAGTGTTGTGTGTTGAAGACGACACGAGTCCTCTGTGTGTGTGTGTGTGTGTGTGTGTGTGTGTTTAGCATATGAATGGCATCCAGGGCCCCGGGGCCCCGGCAGCAGAACCGCTGTGAGGGTTCTAGCAGCCGGCGGCCCGCTCGGCCTCGCAGTATTTAAGCGGCGCGGTGGCGGCGGCGCAGAGCGGACATGAACATCTTTACTAAAGTCCCAGGATTCGCCCAACAAACCAGGTACGTGGGGAACCCTGCAGCCGGACCCCCCCCCCCTCCCAAACGCACACCCCCTCCCCCCCACCACCGGAGGGATGGACGCCTCCAACACCAGTTTCACAAAAAAACGCACACAAACTGTACAGTTTAGATGCAAGTGGATGCTTTTATTTTGAAAGACCGGAGTGGGATGACACTTGCTGTAACACAAGTTATGAGCTCTTGTAGCCTCCCCGGGGAGTTCCTGCTGTGTTTATTCATGGGGGGTTGTGTTCGGGGGGGTGTTTCTGTGTCCACAGCAAGCTGGGTTCTGTGCTCCAACGCGCCTTCTATGGGTCCAGTGGGAGGGTGAGTCAGCAACTACCATGTTCCCTGTGCTTTAACTTCCAACATGATACTCAAGTCCTGAGGATTTCTGTTTGTTTGTTATATTTTACTTAGTTCCTTTATTTACAGCCATAACTTGGTAAAAATGTAAAAATCATCACGTTTTTAGTGTGCATCACAGCACAGATAATGGAGGCAGGGGGAAAAGCTCCTAAAGGTAGTGTGTTGTTTTGTCTGATATGAATTAATGTTGGTCTTTTTGTGTCATTGAGGAGTAAAATGGTGCCAGTTGAGCGACTTGAGCTTTACTCATTGTGGACTCATTAAATTAAATAATCATTCTAAGCCAGGGACGGCCTTCATAATATCCAGAAATAACACTTTTTGTGAGCGGGATCCAACAGACCGTTAAACACGTATTGTGACAAATATCTATTTCTTTAAACAGAAACGTTGCTTTTGATTTGCTTAAATATATCGGTTTGTTATTTTAAGCCCACCCTCAATGTGTTTTCTTTTCCTTAATTCACATTGAATGTTTTTATGGTAATGAAAACTTCTTGCTACGCAATATTTTGCATTTTGGGACAATTTGACTTGTGTCACTTGTGTTTATGGTCGTTTGCAATCTGCCGCTTCACCACCAGATGGCGCCAGATCTCACGTACATAAATTGACCCTTTAATTTGTACTCAATTGTTTTAATCAACACACAAACAATAGTTACTAGTTATGGAGTGCAATTGTACCTCAATGACACACCCAAGTTACCAGGAAGATTAATATTTAATCCGCATTACTACCTGTAAAAAAAAGTAATATTGCAGTTATTTGTAGTTCTAACCGGCCTCTTGAATCACACATGACTCTGCGATAAACGACGTTTACCGGTGTGAAAACGTTGAAGCAAGACGAGAAAAAACGTGTTGCTGGAGTTCGAGGCAGTTTAATGAAAGCAGCTGATTGGTGACGTCAGCTCGCGTTGTCCTCAGGTGACCCTTTTCGAGCAGCGGAACTTCGCCGGCCGGCGGCTGGACCTGAGCTCCGACTGCTCCCGGATCAGCGACAAGAACTTCCCGGAGCGATGCAACTCCGTGCAGGTGGAGAGCGGAGCGTGAGTCCCCCCCGAGACCCCTTCACCCACGCGTGTGGTTTAAGTGGCACTAAAATGCAACACGAATATCATTTAGAAAAGGACGTTGAACCCGGAGGTGACGACACTAAATTACGTCATCAGTAACTGGACGTGCATGACGTCTCTCCAGGTGGGTCGGCTACGAGCACGAGAACTTCCGCGGCCGCCAGTACCTGTGGGACATGAGCGAGCGCGGCGAGTACAACTGCTACGACAAGTGGTGCGCGCAGGTGGACCACGTGTCCTCCGTCAGGGCCGTGAAGCAGGTGAGGCGCGCGCACGCGCGGAAATGTTGGTTTGGACCATTTGAGTTCTGAGTCACAAAATGAAGGTTTTTCCACATTTGTTTCTCTTTAAATTAGTTTGTAGCCGCAAAAGGAATAAACACCAGTCACGCATTCAGAGGAAAAGGTCTTTAGATTACGAAAATTAAAAATTCATTCCCTCACTGGAGTCCTTTCCTTGCGTCCTCGTGTCTCCAGGACAACAACCCGGGCAGAGCGCAGCTGTTTGAGCGAGCCGGCTTCTCCGGGAAGAAGATGGAGATCCAGGACGACATCCCCAACCTGATGAGCCGCTACAGCCTGAACAGAGTGGCCTCCATCCGGGTGCTGGGAGGAGCGTGAGTGAGACGTCTGTGTTTACGGGTAATATGTCCCGTCTTTGGCTCCGAGTGACTCCTCCCGTCTGTGTGCAGGTGGGCCGTGTACCAGGAGCCCAACTACCGCGGCCCCCACTACATCCTGGAGAAGAGGGACTACAACAACTTCTCGGACTGGGGGAGCCAGAACAGCACCGTGGGCTCCATGCGGAGAGTCCGCTTCACCTGAAGCCGGCGCGCCGACCCGCCGGCCTCACGCACACAAACCACAAAACACTTATTTTAATAATAAACTGTTTACAAAAAGAGTTTGGGTGATTTGTTTTTATTGTATAACTGGTGGCACCAGCTGTAAACAATTATAAATACAAGGAGATTCACTTCATAAAACAGTGCACATGGTCATAGAATATTAAAACGACTGAATGAATAAAAGTTCACTACCGAAACAAAGCAGCAAAAAGTCAAGATGCTTTAAAGTTTTCAGTGACGTAGATTCAGATAAAAAAAAATGCAGCCAAGATGTGAACAGATTGTTAGAGTTTGAGGATTAAAAGAAAAACATTTCTTCCACAAGGTACAAAATATTAAAAACAAAGCGGAAGGAGGTCGACTTCTCAACTCTGGTTAAAGTGCACAAGAGTAAAATCAGAGGTTCCGCCAAACATCGCGAATTAAAAATAAATAAACAGAAAGAAACAAAGCCGGGTCCTAAACGTCCCCGTTGGATCAGAGATCAAGTGCCGGTTGGACTTGGGCGGCGGGCTCAGAGGTCGGCGAGCAGCGCGGAGGCCAACGCCGTCACGGTGGACGAGCTCAGCTGAGGCAGCAGGCTGACCTTCATCAGCTGGCTGCTCGAGTACTTCCTCTTCACCGCCTGCAGGGGGCGAAGCCCACGAACGCGTTCAGGTTCCAGAGACACAATCGCAAGCCAGCCAGTTTGTTTTACTCACCTGGAACTTGCTCCTCCCATCGTTCACCATGACAAGGTTCTTGGCCACGTGCTGCACGATGGGCTTCAGGTGGGCGTCGTCGTAGGTGGAGTAGAACGTCTGAGTGACAGACTGAGGCAGGGCGGGACGATGAAGAGAATGAAAACCCCGGAGCATTATGAAAATGTGACCATCCAGCAGGGATCAGAGTGGACGCTTCTTTCACTCACCCACGGCAGCCCGTCCAGCAGCAGCTGGGAGAGGCACAGCGCGGCGGCGGCGACCTCAGAGGGCCGGTAGTGGACCATGTCGTAGTCCAGGAGGGTCAGCTCCATCAGATACTTGGCCAGCGTGTGCCTCTGTGCGTCAGACTGAGACAAACATCAGAACATCTTAGACCGTTGGTACCAACGAGAGTCTGCAGGCCGGTTAAAGACGAAGGCCCCAAAGTCACCGTCCAAGCTACATCCTGGTCCACTCAAAGTGGTCGAGGAATTAAATTAAAGACGCTTGGATGTGGACAAAAGCACATTTGTTCCATAAATTAGGATTCTTACTGCAGGTCTGGCCCAAACAAACTTTACACCAGCTCATGAAGCCAACGCAATGACATCATCCACATTGAAGCCATGCAGGAACTCACGTTGGCCACCTTGGAGGCCCGTCTGAGGAAGTGCAACGGGAGGGGACGTCCCAGCTTGAAGTTCAGCGTCCTCAGGACCAGCTGCTCCATCTCCAGGACCTGGGCCTTGGTGAAGGCGTTGTCTGTGATGTAGGTGAAGTCCCCGACCTCCGGGGCGTACATCTCCTCGTACTTGCAGGCCACCAGCATGGCGGTGACGCCGACCAGCTGCAGCTTCCCACGAGAGACCTGCTGGACCTGCAGCACGGTGGTGAGGGGGGGGGGGCTCGTTCACAAGTCACCAAAAAAAACACAAAGACTGTTTAAAGGGTTCTCACCTGGAGGAATCGATCTATCACGGCGACGGTGAGGTACAGGGTCTCCTGCAGCAGCTGGAACCTGGAGTGGACCTGGACCAGCCAGTCCACCAGAAGAGCCCGCATGCGCTCTGTGATCTTGTAACCCTGCATGTAGTCGGCCCGCACGGCCTGCTGCACCTGTGAGAGGGGGGGGGGGGTTAAACAACGCCCCCTCCTGGGAGCAGCTATGGCTGCACGGAGGGAGGCACCTACCTCCAGGACGTGCAGGTAGCTGTAGATGTCTTTGACGTATTCAGAGCAGAGCTGAGGGAGGTCAGAGTCCTGCTCGTCCACGTCCTCCACGTGGAGCAGCGCATCGGAGAAAGCATGGCACAGCTCCTCCACCTTCTCCTCCTCCTCCTCCTCCTCCACGGACATGTCAGACTCGTCTGAGACCAGGGGGAGAAGATCGGCAGGAGGCACCTCCTCCGCCCGGACCAGAGGATCCTCCACCCGGACAGCTTTCCGCGCTGGTTTGGCCGACGGGTTTCCGGTCCTCTGGAGGACAGAGAGACACGAGGATGAAGAGCAGCGGACCTCCTCCGCTCCACAGGAACAAACTGGAGGGACGATGGAACCTAAACTACCCAGCATGCTCCCGGCTCACTGAGGCGTCAAGTGAAGATGTCAATCATCTTCCGTGAGAGACTCACGGAATACAAACATGTAAATGTCTAAAAGACTTTTTCACGTTCCCGTTTGGCAATTAGTGAATCAATGAGGCGTAACGTGTGTCCAGGTGTGTGTGTGTGTGTGTGTGTGTGTGTGTGTGCGCGCGCGCACCTTTGTGTTGTTGCCCGCGGCTCCGGTGAAGTTCGTGATCTCCCCGAGAGCAGCCCTCCTCGGGCCCGCGGGGGCCGCGCTCTTCTTCCCCGGGATCCCCGCGGCGCGGAGCTGCGGGGAGGGAGAGAAAAGCCGCACGGACGCCGTTTAAAAGAGGCTCCGCCCACCGCGCGCGGTGAGAAACACATGGCGACATTTAACTCACCACCACGCGCGCTTCCACGGACGACATGTCTGACGGAGAGGTCAACGGGAGAGGTCAACGGGAGGCGGGAATGTCTGCGCGGTGACACCGGCGGTCTGTCAACAAGGTCTATCTGCAGGTAAACAACGCGGAACCGGAACCTTTTAAATAGCGCGCGGTCAAATGTGATTGGACAAAGATTCGGTAGGACGCTGCTGATTGGCTGAGGATGAGTTCAAGGTCCCACCTACGTAGTCAGAATGACATGATAAAAATACAGTAATACTGTAATAATACTATAAAGGGGAGCAATTATTACTGTGACCAAAAACAACAATAATACTAACCGCAATATTAGTAAGATGAAAAGTTTAATTAAAATTGATAAATATATATATATATATATATATATATATATATATATATATATATATATATATATATATATATATTTATCCATATATATTTATGCATTGATACTATTAGATGATTATTTTTAAAAGACATTCACACAGCCATTTATATAAAAATATAAAACTGTACCCTAAACTGAATCCAGGTTTTAGAATAATGAAGTCACATTTAACACTGTACTGCTGTGATGTTGCTGCTCTTCCTCTTCTCCTTTTACAAATTATTATTATTGTCTCTTTTGGAAGGTTATTCTTTTGTTTCAGTTTTAGTTTATTTAACTTAATTTAATTTAATAATTTAATATTTCTATCTTATTATATAACGGGCGGCACGGTGGCGTGGTGGTTAGCACTGTTGCCTCACAGCAAGAAGGTCCTGGGTTCGATTCCGCCCAGTGGCCTTTCTGTGTGGAGTCTGCATGTTCTCCCCGTGTCTGCGTGGGTTCTCTCCGGGTTCTCCGGCTTCCTCCCACAGTCCAAAGACATGCTCTGGGGATCAGGTTAATTGGGGACTTTAAATTGCCCGTAGATGTGTGAATGTGAGTGTGAATGGTTGTATGTCTCTGTGTGGCCCTGCGATTGGCTGGCGACCAATCCAGGATGTACCCTGTCAATCGCCCGAAGTTGGCTGGGATGGACTCCAGCCCCCCGCGACCCTGTGTGCAGGATAAGCGGTTTGACAATGGATGGATGGATGGATCTTATTATATTGTATATAATGTGTATCTTTTTATTCTATTTTTTTCCCTGTACATTCTGCTGTGATACCAAAATTTCCCTCTTGAGGGATCAATAAAGTATCAATCAATCAATCAACACATTTAACCTTTCAGCTGGGACGCAGTCACATCTCGGCCTGAGACCTTATCGATGGTCTTATTGAGAAATCCCGCTGCTGTCACACAACAAACCAAAGTGACGCCGGCTCACTGCGTCTCTCAGGGATGCAAACGCGTGTTTGCTCAAAATAGAGAACTGAAGCTTGATACGAACGCTGCGGGGGGTCGAAGAGGAACCAGCGCTTTTTGTTTTTTGCGTGATAAATTGGATGTGTGGCGGGAGCGTCACGATCAACGCGTGAGTGATTGTTGGTCAGCTGTTGATGAAATTATAATCAGACCCCACTTAAAAAAAACCTCCTTGTATCTGCACGATTCACACAAGTCACCAAACTGAGGTGAAAAAAGCGCCTGTTTGCGTCCCTGGTCTTTATTTGAGCTTCTTCACAGCCTTGAACCAGACACACACACACACACACACACTAATATTAGTTATTGTTCTATTAAGAAACAAACCTGACAAACAGAACCAAACCAGTGACGCAGAGCTTTATTGACTCGAATGGTTCGTAAGTAGATCGGCTGGTTTAATATTTACATCCCCAGTGTTAAGTTAGACAAGTCAGAAAGAGCTCAGAGACAAACACATAGTTTGGTCTTTTCATTTGGAGATTAAATGACACAAGACAACCAACAGAACATCAACATCCTTCAAGACAAATCCAGAACCTTTCTAGAATAATAAGTGGAACTAATAACATCCTAAAATAACCCAAAATGTTCAAGACCCAGTAGCTGCTAAAGAGCACTGGTCACGCTTATTATTGTAGATTTGTGAATTCCATCAAATACAGGAACAAAATATTTTGTTGAAATACCACTAATAGCTATTAGTAACCATAGTAACGGTTTCTACAGAAAAAAAATCAAGATTATTTGTTGCTTTTTATTCAGTTTGAATCCAATTCACAGGAGGAACTCAGTAAAAACACATTCACTGTATTTATTGATCTGATCATGAATATTCTATTCAGATAATGAGCCACAATTTATGTGAACCGTGAATATAACGATTGGAAGTTAAGATGATAAAAGATGTAAAGCGAACGTCTTTGTGTTCAACCATTAAAACCAGGAATCTTCTGAAAGAATACTGAAAAAAACCTGATTGATCAGACAGATGTTGAGGGTGATGAAGATGAGGAAGATAATAGCTCTGTCCTCAGTCACTTCCTTCTAGTGTGGATGCAGACGGTTCATTTCAAAGTAAAAGGAGACACCGAAACGCGTGGAGGAGCTCGCTAGGGGCGTCATGGCAACCAGAAGCTGTGGAGGCTCGATGAGGAACAACAAGATGAAAAGTGTTTCACAGCTTCACACAAAGAACTTATTTCAAATGTAACTATTTGACTGTTGTTGTTGTTGTTGTTGTCTGATCAGTCGCCGCTCAGGTTCATCTGCAGGAAGTCGTTGTGCAGCTTCTCCTGGGCCTCGAAGAGCTTCCTCAGCTTCTTGGCTTGTCCTTTGCTCAGCTCCTTTCCTTCAGCGTCGTGGGTGGGAAAACCCTGTGGGGCGGGAAGGAGCACGACGTCAACAACAACAACAACAACATCACTCAGCGGACTTCTTCTTTCCCAGTGTGGCATAAAATCAAGTTATAGTACTCTATACTCTTCTTTTGGTGCTTCAAAAAGACCCTTTGAAGGGATTTACCGTTTCGTCAAACTTGGAATACTTTTCGGTCTCCGTGCGGAACATCTGGCCCGGAGGGAGCTTCATCTTGGCCAGTTTGAGCATCTGAGAAACAAGGAGAGGAATAGAAGAAGAGGAGAAGAAGAAGAATAACAGGGTGAGTGAGCGAGGCTCCTGAACAGAGAAACCCAACGAGTGGATCCGGAGGACTCACCTCCTGCTCCTGTTTCCTCCTGGCAGCGTCTTCCTTCTTCTTCTTCTTCTCCGCCTCCATCTGCAAAGAAGGAAGACCGGCAGCTAAACATCGGAGCCTTTTAAAACCTTTAAAACGTCCACGAATACAAGACTTCATTATTATTATTATTATTATTAATGGGTCGCTGGTTTCCTGCCGTGGTCCTCATATAATCACAGGGACCTTTTTCTCATTAATGTACATCCTAAAAGTACCTTTGAAGTATCTTCTCAGCAGAGTACTGACTAAAGTGATGATGTTAGCAGTGAAATACAACCTTAGCATTCAGTTATTACAGAATATTTACTGTAGGAATTATGATTGACATGGAAAGGTAAATCTCATGTACTTCCTGTAATCCAAAATACCCCTTAGGGGTACTAGTACCACCATTAGAGAAACACAGTTCGTTTATTGCACTTATTGTACGTCGCTTTGGATAAAAGCGTCCGCTGTAATGTTTATCATGTGATTCATTTGCATTAATGTTTTCTAATATATTATTGTATATTAAACCTGTACCGTTAATCCGCAAACTCTATTCGTGGTTTCCAACCCTGAAAAAGATCCACCGCTTTGGTCTCTACCTTTCACAATAAAAGCCCAGGAACTCAAAGAGCATTTCACTAAAAGGAAACTCGGGCAAAGAGCCAACCTATTTACCCATGATCCTCTCTGTTATGTGTGAAATATAAACCTCACCTGCTTCTTCTCCTCTCTCTCCTTCAGCAACGTCTCCTTGTCCACCAGCTTCACCACCGTGGGCAGACCTGGAAACACAGAGCGACCCACTCGGCTTATTTGACCGAGCTGAGGGGTGAAAACGACCCGAGGACACAAGATGAAAGTTTCCGTTCCGTTACCTTCGTGGTCTTCTAGTCGGACGCCGAGCTCCGGTAACGTGTCGTCACGGACGACGTCACACAGCTGCAGCAACTCCGTCACTAGATAACGTTAGATCAATTAAACGGAAAAGGAAAGTATTTTTAAACAGGAAGAAAAAAAAAAAGGAAAAAAGAAATATGAATTTAAAGTAATATTTTTAAAAAATGGTAATAAAAAAAATACTAAGAAGTGGAAAAAAGAAAATAATAAGACGCTGAAAAAGACGCTGTTATTACCTTTCTGCTCTCGGGCAATTTTTCGGACTCCCTCTCTGAAATCTGACAGCACGGTGAGGTACGGCATCACGGTGCTCTCCAGCTAGCAAACAAACACAAACACAGCAGAACGTTGCAGCTTGTTTATCAAATCATCTGTTATCAGATGTACATAATCTAAACAAATCGAGTGAAGTCCCAGAATATAAGGGGAGTCCAAAGAACCTGGATGAGATACTTATGGATACTTATAACTGCCAGTCGAGTGTACCTTAAATTAGCAGTGACCAGGATGTTAGTCACATGGCTAACCTCCTGGTCAAAAGAATAAAGTGATCTTCAGACATGAGAAATATTAAAAGTAATTTTGCTTGATTTAATGATCATCATTCAAAGTTAGCAGACCAGTTTCCGTAAACCATAAAATAAAACACAAATGTGTCGACTCACATCGATGCTCTGACTCTGTCCTCCCACCGGGAAGCCGATGGGCTCCGATCCTTCGATGGCCCCAAATACCTGAATGACAAAAGCCTCATTTCAGTTTCATGCAAACTGCAGAACAACAACAGCCAACTGGATGCAAGCCAGTCGCGGCACTACACATCGAGCTAATCGTGCAGCATCAGGACCATGTAGCAGCGAGCTCACCATGCAGCATCAGGACTCTTTATTAGCGAGCTCACCGTGCAGCATCAGGACTCTTTATTAGCGAGCTCACCGTGCAGCATCAGGACTCTTTATTAGCGAGCTAACCGTGCAGCATCAGGACTCTTTATTAGCGAAGCTAACTGTGCAGCATCAGGACTCTTTATTAGCGAAGCTAACTGTGCAGCATCAGGACTCTTTATTAGCGAAGCTAACTGTGCAGCATCAGGACTCTTTATTAGCGAGCTATCCATGCAGCATCAGGACTCTTTATTAGCGAAGCTAACTGTGCAGCATCAGGACCATGTAGCAGCGAGCTATCCGTGCAGCATCAGGACTCTTTATTAGCGAGCTAACTGTGCAGCATCAGGACCATGTAGCAGCGTGCTAACCGTGCTGGACTTAGGCCCCTTAACCTTTCATCTCACCTTCAGCATGCCTGTGAGGTACGTGGCGATGCCCTCCAGCAGCATGCGGTTGGGCCTCAGCTTGGCGCCCTTCCTGCCGGCGATGTAACTGTTGCTCAAGCCGACCAGCACCCTCATCTCCTCCATGGCGGTGCGGGTGTCCACATTGTCGCACAGCGCCGCGTGGACGGCCGACTTCCTGTCGTAGAAACTGGACGAGACGGGCGAGCCCTCCGTTACGAGCGGATGTTTACGCGCGACGACCTCCTCGTTCTCAATCGCGTCTTTGGTCTCTCACCTGTTGTTGAGCTCCATCTCGGCCGCCTCCCATTTCTCAAAGCGCCCCGTGATGTCGGTGGGAGCTCGCAGGACGTCTTTGACATTCAGGAAGAACTCCTGTCACACGGAGGGGGAGCGACGGCAGCCGGTTAACGGAAGGAAAACAAACACTCAAACTCTGAAGTAGAGAAACATGCGTCACGCTGCCATTACATTCATGAACTTCTCGTACTGCACGGCCGACTCCATCGTGTTGGAGGAGTAGTCCAGGGTGTCTTTCCAGGAGTGCATTAAGAAGGCCAGACGGAGCTGACGAGCTGCAGAAAGACGGAAAGAAGAAACGCTGCTTACTTCTGTCACTTAATAAAAAACAGAACCTCAGACAATGATTTCTGCTGGATCTTAAAAGGGAAAACTTCTCCTCCAGAGTATCAGCGTTCTACTAGATGGAGCAGAAACCACAACCAGAGCAAAGCAATGTTCAGCTGTGGACGTATTTTAGAACATAAAATAATCATATTAATCAGTTTAAGTATGAAGAATGTTTTCACTTTACGTTGAAGCTGTTTTTCTCCCTACAAACACACCCCACTTCATTCATGAAAACAGATATTTTAGTTTCTGAAGTACTTCTGCCTCCATCTGTTGGTCTGTTAGTTTGTGTATTGTTTTAATTTAATGTGCTTCGGTTTGGCCTTCAGACAGATTTACAAGCGTCTGCGACGTCCTGCAGAACCAGCCGAGTCACCTGTGTTCTTCGCCAAGGCGTCTTTAATGGTGATGAAATTCTTCAGAGACTTTGACATCTTGCAGCCTGCGATCGTCAGGTGTCCAGTGTGCAGGAAGTATCGGACCCAGCAATCGTTCTGGTAGAAAGCCTGTGAGGGGAAAACAACCGGAGCGCACACAGCGGATCCTCTTTAACTGCACACGAGCGCAACAAGTATACAACAACCCCGAAAGACGAACAGGAGCAACGCTTTCCAATGAGCAAATACAGCCGGATTCTGTTTGTTTGTACCTCGGACTGAGCCAACTCGTTGTCGTGATGGGGGAACCGGAGATCAAACCCCCCCCCGTGGATGTCCATGGACTCCCCCAAGATGGAGCCGGCCATCGCCGAGCACTCGATGTGCCAGCCGGGCCTCCCCTGTGGAAGCGGAACAGCATCCCGGTCACAACACAGAACAATGGGCGGGGGGGTTCAGCGAGTTCTGGTGGAGACCGGACCCCTCCCCCGCCCCCCCCCCAACACCCACCTTCCCCCACGGCGAGTCCCACGAAGGCTCCCCGGGCTTGGAGGCTTTCCACAGGGCGAAGTCCTTGGAAGACTTCTTGTCACTGAGCCGGTCGGCGGAGATGCTCAGGTCGCCTGCGGGTACAGTCGGATCACTACCAGTCTTTGTGCTAAGCTACGTTAGCTTCCAGTAGCACCAAGGTGAATCGGGCGGATATCTACCTTCTCCTTCTTGCAGGGCCTTCTGATCCCCCACCGCCTCGGGCACCAGCTTGGCGTACGAGTGCTGCGGGCTGCCGTCGAACTTCAGCGTGTCGAAGTAGACGGAGCCGTTGGACTCGTACCTGCAGAACCGGCCGGCAGGACGGGAACAGAACTGTTAAAACCGGGGGGCCAGAAAAAAACCCGACCGCCAGCCCGCTGAGTTTCTCTCCCTCACCCGTAACCGTTGGAGACGACCGTCCTCACAAACTCCACGATCTCCGGCACGTATTCGCTGACTCGAGTCAGCACGTCCGGAGGAAGAACCTGTGGTCAAAGACAATTTGTACACAATCAACAACCGTGTGACAAAAAGAACACTTTTACATTTGAACAAATAAATTCTCTCTGTATGTATGTGTACCCGCACACACATTATATATATGTATATATAAAATAACATTCTAGGGACCTCAAAGATTAAGAACCTTTATTAACATGGTTTAAAGTCCAGACAAAGAAAATGGACCCGCTGAATCATATTATAATATAACAAATACCCACGTTCAGGGCCTCCATGTCTCTGTGGTACTCTCCCTCCCAGTAACTAGGGAGAACGGAGAAGATGGAATTCTCTGTGACTTCGCTCCCAAACTGCTTGTCCAACCAATCAGAGAGCAGGTCCTTCGAGTTCTCCAACAGAACCTGAGAGGAATCAAGGAACAAATTAGAAACGTGATTATCCCAATATCTAATAATTCACTTTTTAATTTCCACGCAAAGATCCCCATGATGTTGTCCATTAAATATAAAGTACGTTGGATATTCTGTCTACGTTATTAAGTAGCAAGAGGAATAAACGTACACTACGGATTTTAAGGTAGGTAAAAGTGATCATTTGTGTTTTTTAGGGAGTAACTCTTTACACGTAGAGGGGAAGTCTCACCTCGGCAAGCGGCTGCACGACCTCGTGAGCGGCTTTGCCCTCGGCCGCCGCCTGCAGGGGCAGCAGAGCGGCGGAGACGGCGGCGTCGAGCCTCTCCATCATCTGCTTCTTATCCGGGTCGGTGGTGGAGGCCAGGGCGACCTTAAAGGGCTGTGAGGTCACAAATTCATCTCCATGTAGGTTCTCACCCTCATTCATTCTTTGGTTTTACTGTTTAATAAGTTAGTTTTGTGGTAAATATTGTAATTAATATTTTATTAAAAAATTTCCCGTTGTGATTTCAGTGTTTGACAAGTGACCTCCAGTTCTATAAAGTGATGTCAAATCTGCATTCTCTGTAGTGACCAGCAGGGGGCGACTCCTCTGCTCCCATAGACGTCTATGAGGAAATGACTCTACTTCTCTGTAGTGACCAGCAGGGGGCGACTCCTCTGCTCCCATAGACGTCTATGAGGAAATGACTCTACTTCTCTGTAGTGACCAGCAGGGGGCGACTCCTCTGCTCCCATAGACGTCTATGAGGAAATGACTCTACTTCTCTGTAGTGACCAGCAGGGGGCGACTCCTCTGCTCCCATAGACGTCTATGAGGAAATGACTCTACTTCTCTGTAGTGACCAGCAGGGGGCGACTCCTCTGCTCCCATAGACGTCTATGAGGAAATGACTCTACTTCTCTGTAGTGACCAGCAGGGGGCGACTCCTCTGCTCCCATAGACGTCTCTCTTGATTTATTCCCTCAGTAAACATTGTAAACATGAGTTTATGGTCTCAGTCTTTAGTTTAAAGTCTTCTTCAATACAGCATGATGTTCATTTAGTGAATTATGGTCCATTTAGAGTCAAACAGACCATAAAGCAGGGGACGCTTTAGGGCGGGGCTTACTATGATTGACAGGTCTCTACCGGAGGCTCCTTGTCATCGTACCAAAGACTGACAGACAGTTTGTGTCTCACCTCTCTGGCGTTCAGGACGTCCTGCAGTATCTGAGCAGCTTGGGGCTGTTTCTTCTTGTACTGGTCCAGGAGGTGGTTCTGCCGGGCCCTTCTGATGATCTGAGAGGAGAAACACACTTACATCTTTGATTTTAATTTTATTTATTTTGAAAAATAAACTGTTTTGATCACACGCGATGTGTTCAGGGACATTTGAAGAAATGAATATCTGGTGATAACCACAGATGAACGCTGCAAAAACCTATTTTTTTAAGTTTCAGAAGGTTAATAAAAGATATAATACTATACTGCCGAGACCACGCCTACCGAGACCACGTCTAATACTATAATAAATCTTTCTTGTACTCACTTTGTCGTCGATGTCTGTGATGTTTATGCAGTAAAGAACATCGTACTTGAAGTAGTCCTTCAGAATCCTTCGCAGAATATCAAACGATATGTAGGATCTGCACACAGAGACAAAATATTCTTATATTATATTATATTATAATATAATATAACGATTAGTAAGCCAACTGATTATTGATTAACTTAGAAACAAATTGATTTCCAGCCTCTAAAATGTGACTTTTATTGCATTTCTTGACTCTTTCATGACAGTAACTTTAATATCTGACAAAAACAAGTCATTTGAGGACGTCGTCTTTGGCTCATCGGCGTCCTGGTACCTGGCGTGTCCCATGTGCGAGGCGTCGTACACCGTCGGGCCGCAGCAGTACCACGTCACCCGGTTCCCCCTCTGAGGGACAAACGGCTCCTGAAACACAAAGTACACATGTGGGATTTGAACAACGTGGTGACTGGAGGAAAAGTTTCTTAAGGACGATTTAACAGAAACAAAATTTTAAAATCAGGACATTAGAATGAAAAACTGAGATTTGATTTACTAAAGAGAGGAGCCCTTTAACATAACGTAGACCTCCTGGTGCTCCTCAGTTTGACCTCTGGATCCTCCTCAGAGACAGACATGGAGTCCTACCTTCGCTCTGGTCAGGCTGTTGTAGAGGTGAAGTGAAGGAACATCTGTCCCCGCTGGAGGAGACCAGGGCGGCTGAACACGCTTCCCTGTCACTGGAGGAAAAAGAAGAAAATAGACAATTGGTCAGTTTTCAAAAATGTCCATTTCTTTCCTCCCAAGCTGTAAAGCATCTTCTGGTCCTCGGGTCTCCTCACTAGAACCGTTCGTGTTCCAACACGTGTGTCGAAGATTCTGCTCTTTGGTTTTGGGTTCTTCTAAGAGAAGAAGACTCCACACAACCTCGTGGTGAGGTCGCCGTGCTGATTGGACGAATCACTTCTCACACAGAACAGGTGTTGATTGTGTCGCCCGCTGTGGACTAAAGTGGCTCTAGCAGGGTCTGTCAGTCTGCCCCTCAGTCCTGGTCCTGGGTCACCCAGACCCCTTCCCTCCAGAATCCAGAACCATAAACAAACAAACCATCTTCTCCCTGAGGGTCTCGTTTACTGATGGAGGTCTATACCGGTACGGCCGGCGAGGGGGTGGTGCTGACGGTACACCGAAGTAGGCCATACTCCCCCGTCGGCGGCGGGCCGCAACGGTTTGAGCCCCCTGCTATAGAGGATCAGGACTACACTGAGCCTGGTTGACATAGAGGATCAGGACTACACTGAGCCTGGTTGACATCGAGGATCAGGACTACACTGAGCCTGGTTGACATCGAGGATCAGGACTACGCTGAGCCTGGTTGACATCGAGGATCAGGACTACGCTGAGCCTGGTTGACATCGAGGATCAGGACTACACTGAGCCTGGTTGAAATCGAGGATCAGGACTACACTGAGCCTGGTTGAAATCGAGGATCAGGACTACACTGAGCCTGGTTGAAATCGAGGATCAGGACTACACTGAGCCTGGTTGACATCGAGGATCAGGACTACACTGAGCCTGGTTGACATAGAGGATCAGGACTACACTGAGACTGGTTCTTCTTGTGACCCCTGTGAGGTTTTTCCCAGCTGCTGCTGACGTTTTGTTTGAACACCGATAAACTCTCGGCTACAAACACCACGAGCTCCTGTCGCCTTCATGCAGGTGGATGTTTGACGAGGTGCTCGACCTCAGACCGCCACACATCCAGGGACCGAGACCACGCCTACCGAGACCACGCCTACCGAGACCACGTCTACAGAGACCACGCCTACCGAGACCAAGTCTACTGAGACCACGTCTACTGAGACCACGCCTACTGAGACCACGCCTACTGAGACCAAGTCCACTGAGACCACGTCTACTGAGACCACGTCTACCGAGACCAAGTCTACCGAGACCACGAAAACCGAGACCACGCCTACCGAGACCACGCCTACCGAGACCAAGTCTACCGAGACCACGTCTACCGAGACCACGTCTACCGAGACCACGACTACTCACTGCTGCTCTCGGGGTGGAGGTCCGGCTGCAGGGCGGCTATGTGTCTGTACCAGCGCAGAGCGTGGACATGCCGCGGGTGGGGGGGCCCGCGGAGGAGCCTAAAGGCCGTCTGGTCGGCCTGGGAGGGGCTGAACCCGGCCAGGTAGCTGCGGGGGCTCAGGTAGTCGTTGAGGGCCGCTGCCAGCGGGGCCTCCTCACTTATCTCAAGCAAGAAGCCAAACTCAAAGGCTGCAGAAACAAGAGGGCAGACGGGTCGCAGAGTTACCGACCGGGCCGGAGGAAACCCGAGAGGAGACCCCCGGTTCACCAGAGCCCCCCCCCCCCCCCCCCCCCCCCCCATCAAACAACCACAGGACCCCTCAAACACGAACAGAGCCGCCGGCTGTCTCTCCTCTATATGGAGGGTTAATGAAGGGGAGTGATGTCGTGATGTTGTGATGCTGCTCTCACGACGTTTTACTTTATTTGAGACACTGTAGACGTCTGACATGACGTATCAGGGGGAGGAGAGACTCCTCGGGTCATTTCCCACATGTGACCAGTGACTGAGAGTGAAACTGTGAAAGTGTGAAACCCGTCAAACGGAAACTTAAATGTATTTTCTTTCTCTACTGATGCAGGATGAAGATTTGAGACGGAAGACGAGAGTCAGAAAGAAGCTGCGGACGGTTATTAATACAAAGTCTTGCTATAATAATAAAAATTAATCTTTGTCTAGACCAGCGGTTCCCAAACTCAAGAATGACAAAACATAAACTAGGGATGATTAAATGACCTTAAGAATTCAACCGATTAAAAATGTATTTACCGACAATGTATGTTTTGTATAATATTTTCTCCGGAGCTCATGTGCCGTGTTTTCCGCACAATAAGGCGCATCAGATAGTGCAGTCTATCAGCGCAAATCACTGTCAAAATTCGAGAGCGCAAATCAGGTTGATCTGTTCGTGTAAATTGTTTGTGCTTCATCAATTAATGTGTTTCACATAACTAATGTGCCGCATCATACATATTTTTTTAATTGAAAATTAAAACTTGAAAAAACTTTTTTTTAAATGTATTTATTGTAAATGACCTCTCTCGGCCCACCTGCAGTACCTTTGCGGCCCACCATGGGGCCGCGGCCCACACTTTGGGAATCGCTGGTCTAGACGATATCCACACACAGTAGAAATAAATACTGTTCTCGGGCAGCTTTTAAACTCCCATCATCATCATCATCATCATCATCACATGACTAAGAGTAGCTAAAATACGGATAATTAGAAACAATTATAAAAAAAGTCACAAAAGTGATCAACAAAAGATGCAACTGTGCAAAACTGAGAGTGAAAACATACACAAACAATTACAAACAGGATGGTGAACAATTGATAACGGCAGTATTTGTAATGATATCATTCCAAATCGTATTTTCGCGAGACCTTGATTCAAATAAACATATTCTAAAAAGATCGAAAATAAAACCCCAGCTCATTAGGAAATAAACAAATAATACAAAATGTGTGATTTAATATTAACTTTCCACCAAGATATTCCCGCGAGGTACTTCTCTCTGAGTGGACGTGAAATAACATCTGGCCAGATGTGCAGACGTCATAAAAGATGCTGATGTGTTTAGATGGAATAAACGGGCCATAAAATGACACGTTTTTGTGGTTTTGGTGATCTCCCATTAAAAACACGGGACCGCTTGAAGCGCAGTCGGGGCTCCGAAATGACGCAGAATGGAAGACGTGTGACCGATTGAGCAACGAGCTCCTTTAAATGAATAAAACCTCTGACACGTCCTCTGTCGCCCTCCGTTCACTGTCATTTCAAACCGCCGGACTTGTGACCGGGAGTCGGTCGGTCGTTAACGGACCCGGTTAGCCGACGTCAGAGCTTTAGCTAACGAAGCTAACGTTCGCGCGCCTGCCGTGACAGCTCGTGGACGCGCGTTACATGGCGCCGCTCGGGCCCGAACGTGTCTGATACGACGTGTAAAACGCAGAGTATTTGCTGTACCTGGCTCTGCTGAAGTCGACATCGCCGCCGTGCTGGAGAGTCGGAGGATGCTGATGCAACAATAACGTGTCCGGAAGAAGAACCCCGCGGTAGGAACCCGGAACCAAAGTGCTTTCGGCCCTGAGAGCGGCGGCGGGGGGGGGGGGGACGACGATGGGGGACGGACCGTCGACGCGGAAGTTTGTTTTCGCTTTCGGATGCGCCCCTAAACTAACTTAGCGGGTGTGTTTCGTAAACTCTGCGGCTAAATGAAGAGTCCTCGTGTAGCCGGAAGCTAAACATGTCCAACATTAAAGCGCACATCGCGAAAGCGACGCGCCTCTATGAGCGTTACACCGAGTACGTGAGGAGGAACCCGGGCGCCACCGCGCAGCTGGAGAGCACCGTGCGGACCCTCTCCTACCTGATCGCAGGTCAGTGACACCTGCGCCTTGGACGCATGGAGGACGGGACACCGCGAGGGAACTCTAGTTGGGTTATTGCTGCTTTTAACGCCTCTGAACTCTGTTTCAGACACTTTTAAACACGACAATAAGTGACCGTGTGGTGCACAGAGGGGCACTTCTCGCCATGTTTGCGGCACATAATGCATGACGTCATCTACTTACGTTTACACACTACATACTTGTTGATTCCAGCTGTGTTGTCCATGTTAATGACCGTTATGCTTATTTCTGTGTACATTGAATTCCTCGAGTCTTATTTTGCAGGACGATTTGCAGATTCCCATGAAATATCTGAACTGGGTAAGTGAGGGTCAAGGGTCAATAAGCCGGCTCTTTCGAGGACAGTTAGCTTATAAAATAAGACAATGCTTTGTCCCTCTTGAACTTGTACAGATTTGTTGGGATCCCAACATGAAAATGAGACATGCTTCTAGAATATCTGTTTACACGAAGGCCGACCTGATGAACCCTCGTCTCTCTTCCAGTGTACTCGGCCTCCAACCTGCTGGTGCTCTTCAACGACAGCATTCTGCGCAAAGGGCTGCGATGCTCCTTCTCTGTGGTGAGCGCCTCCACAGAGCTCCATCACAGACACGGGTGGTGCTCGTACAGACCGGCCTCCGTCTCTGCTACGCGGGAAGGAAAGCAAAAAAAAGATTTAATCAGAATAAAAGCTGCACTAAGATTCTATATTTAGATTTATTGCCTCAGAGGCCGGTTGCTGCGTCACATGACCTCCAGCCTGAGTTCAATTTACACAGAAATATTAAGCAGTACAGATGGGAGGATATTTATTTATTTATTCATCAACTAAATAATATTGAGTAAAAATGATTTAAATGACCCCTCATGCGAGGAAGGAACCTTGATGACACTCAAATCGAGGAGTTAAATGTATCAAATAAATACTCACATCTGTACATATTTGCGACGTTGTTATGGTGACATGAAAAGTGCCGTTCTGTTGTATTTGCACGCATTGAAGACCTCTCAGTCACTCAGCCATCCGCCAGGGTCAGTGAGTCCTCGAGGGGGCAGGCCTTAAGGGTTAGGGTGCAGGCCTTAAGGGTTAGGGTGCAGGCCTTAAGGCCCTAGGGTGCAGGCCTTAAGGCCCTAGGGTGCAGGCCTTAATGGCTCCATGTGTCTGACTGTGGGCTCCTGTGTGCTCAGCCCGTCTCCCAGCAGAGGCTCCTCACCTGGCTCTCCGTGCTGGAGCACGTGGAGGTCTTCCTGGAGATGGGAGCCTTCAGGCTGTGGGGGGACGCCGGCCGCTGGCTGGTGATCGGACTCGTCCAGATCTTTAAGTACGTTTGTTGAAAAGTGTTTATTATTATTTATTTACATTGGCTTGTGTCTTTACCTACTTTGAAAAGGTAAAGTGTGTGATGTTTTGGTGCGTAATACTGTGTCATCATCGCCCTTCATGGTGGAATGAATATTTAAAACGCTGAATTCTTCTTCAGGGCAGTTTTCCGCCTCGTTCTTCTTCTGTGGTACAAATCCGGCCTCCTGACCTCCCCCCCCATAATCCCGCTGGACCGAGGCGCCGAGTTCGTTGGTGAAGGTCGGTGCTCGTCTTCCTCTCGCTGTCTTCAGTCTGAAATGCGTCTCCTTCGTATTTGATGAGGAGGAGGAAGTGACGTGTTACACTCCTCACATGTTGTAGACGTGACGTTCGCTCAAATGAAAAACAGTATTCCTGCTTTTAGGAGCAATAATTGTTCAGGGGTTTATTTATATGTTCACTGAAGCAAACGCAGAGACGCAATAGTCCCGTAAGGATGATGATGGGAATCCGCTTGTGAGCAGGAATTGAATAATAGAAATAACATTTATACGTTTTTTACTCTCGAGCAAATTTAGTAGATGACCTCTGCTGTGACCTCTGATGTGACAGTTTGTTGATCCCGACGTGACTCAGCACCTAAAACATGAAAAGGAACCTGATCAAAGCTGCTTCATCGATATTCTTCAACCGCAGAGCAAATGAGGCATTTCCGAATACATAATTATGTGTGTGTGAGATATTTTCTGTCCTCTTCTCCACAGACGACGGTAACCGGGAGCAACAGGCGGACACCTGCTTTGTGGGTCAGAGGTCAGGGCGGGTCATCAGGCCTCTCGGCAGCGGTAAGACTCGTTAGTGAACAACTCTCGGTTCAATAAACTTCTTAAGCTGAATAAGAATCTGTGCAACTGAGTTCCCGTCAAAATAAAAGCCCGCTTACCAGGCCAAAACACTTTAGCGTTCAGCCGAGGTTCTGTAATGTCAAAAGACAAAGACAAATCATTAATACGGCACAAGTCAGTTTCCTTTACGCAATCTTTAACCTCGTCTTTCACTTAAAAGGTGACTTATTAATGACCTTCAAACATCCCGTTTACACATTTAAAGGATCAAATCCACACAAGGTCAGAGGTCACAGACGGGCTGCCTCTCATCTAATTTCTCCCCCACCGTCGACATTTCATATCAACTTTATTAATGTATATTACATTATAATACATTAGGACTTACATAAAATAAGTAATATGCAAATAATAAAATCTGTATATCAAAAATAATGATGAAAATCCACTTTCTTCATGCACGTGAAATAAAGACATCTAAACGTAAGAGACGTATGAGGCTTTCTGTCCCTGCGGTGAACCCGTCCTCCTCTCAGCCCCCTCCCTGCAGGCCCGGCTGTGGGGGGCGCCGACTCAGAAGAGGCGGAGCAGCTTCAGCGGGGAGAAGCTCCACAGCGAGCCGACGCCGCTCGGCCTCCGGGAGACGCTCGCCGAGTCCGCGTTCATCGGCCGGCCGCTCGTCCACCGTATCCTGACCCATCACGGGGACTGACGTCTTCAGAAGAACCTTTTCGTGTGATTGACTAACGGGTGTCCTTAATAGTTCTCATTACGGACGGCTGAGGAGGTGCTGAAGTAGTAGTCGACCTCGAGGTGGCAGAAGGTTACACAGTCATTGTTCCCAGAGTGAGAGACGGCGGCGTCTCCCAGCCATAAAGCATTGCACCTTCTAAGACGTTTTCCTTAAAGTCCCCCCCAGTACTCTGCCTGGGGCTCTGTGGGAAACGCTCGTGGAAGCCGTGGCTCGTCTCCGGCGTCCTGGACCTCTGCAGGTCTGCTCCTCGTGTCCTCATTCGTCCGATAGTAAATCATCTGCTCTTCAGACGCGGAGGATCGTATGTGTTCGGAAGTCGCAGCGTGTCACATTTTATTCCTTCCCCTCCCGTCAGCTTCGCCGTGCTCAGAGACGCGAGGTTCGTGACCCGCTGGGAGCGAGCGGAGATGAGGAGGAGAACCTTTCTGCTGCTCTACTACCTCCTCCGCTCGCCCTTCTACGAAAAGCACTCCGAGTAAGTCGCTCGCCCTCCTCCGGGTCGCTGTAGCGAGAGAGACATCCGACCGGCAGCTTTACCCCCTTGTTTGACCCGCAGGGAGAAGATCCTCTTCCTGCTCAGACTTCTGGCCGATCACGTCCCGGGAATCGGACTCGTGGCTCGTAAGTACCGGCCGGCTCGCAACCGAACGGTCCTGAATGTGGTTGTTTTTATTGTTCCGGAGGAGAGAAACAAGTGTTTTAACGTTGTGCTTCTGGTTTTACTTTGACTTGTTGTTGCTGGATCTTTAAAAGTGAATATTTCTGTCTGAAGACATTTATCACCCAGGACCTCCATCCTGTGTTTCAATTCATTTTGTAGCCCAAAATGGTAAATTAGTCTCGGGGGGCTTTACAGCCCACATGCGACATGTAATGAAGGAGACCTCGTTCCTTGCAGGTCCCCTCATGGATTACCTCCCCACCTGGCAGAAGATCTACTTCTACAACTGGGGATAAGAAGCCTCCCCGAGAACAACGTGGATCTGACGTCCACTTCGCTCCGACGGAGAGACAGTTTCATTTTACTAACAGAAATAAAAGCAGACGTGAAAAGAGCGTGCGCGTCGGACGTGGGTCCAATTCCTCTTCACAGTTTTGTACGGCGAGCGTCTCCCGTGTGATTTCCTCCCCCCACCTGGCCGGGCCTCCTTTAGAACTTTGAGCTCGACGCTCTGAAGACGAGAGGAAGAACCGGATCGCCTTCATTCCTGCTGAACTTCAGCTCCTCGTCAATCAAAGCTCAGGAGGCGGGACGGCGGTTTCAAATCTTTATTAACATATGGAATACGTTTCCTGTTTGTAGCCTCCAATAAATAGTTCAACGTTTCGTCCTTCTTTCATCTCAGGCTCTGAAGCCCTGAAGTAACATTTAAATCTTAAAACGGATCTTTGACTTAACAGATTCAAATGTAAACTTCCAAATGACAAAAAAGGTCCAACTGCACAGTTGAGATTGAAGAAGTGAGGTGGAGACACGGGACCCGTTGGATCCCACCTGGCTCTCACAGCCGGTTCTGGTCTCCACAAGGTAATAAATAAGCAGAGCCGCGCTGGTTTTATGATGTACGGTCACCGCAACAGGAATGTCAGTCTTTGAATTAAACACTGAATGCAAAATAATCAGTTTTCTTCAAATTATTGGTGGAAATAAACTGCACTTTTCTATTAACGTGGCAATAAAATAAAAACATTTGAAAACGTGAATCAATAGAATGAACACATTTTTTTTGAAAACAAAGACCAAAATAATGAAAAAGAATAAATCCCCCTCTTGACGGTTTCCTTTATGAAAATACATCAAGAGAAATACTGCGTCACTCCTGTGAAAGCGTCTCTGGGGGAGGAGGACGGCGCGCGGGCCTTCCTGCCGTCGGGTCCGTTCCATCAGTACGAGCCGTAACGATCCTGAGACAAAAGATTTAAAGGAAGAATCATTTCACACAGCTCCGTGCAAAGAATCTGCAGCAGATGGAGGAGAACCAGAGACGACCAGTGTCCTCGTGTGGACGTGTTTTGGGTCGTAGAATTCACCCTCATCAGAACCTGTCCCACCGAGAGGCTGCGCTCCGGCCTCTGCGCCGATAGTAGCCCACCCACGATAAGTAACAACCAACCGCTTTGTCTATCTAGACATAGTCAGTCAGGAGAAAGAGGGACGTCGAGTGTTTTGAGAAATAAATCATTACAACACAAACGGAACCTTTGCATTTAGTGAAAGGCCTGAAATGAAATCACAAACAGCCCTCGAGTCCTATAAAACAAGGAGATACCAGGTAAAAGCACATCTACGTGACTCATGCGTAGGAGCAGTCCACTTTTTCATCTGATCTATTGGATCCGACTAAATCCCTCGACCACCCACGAGCCAAAACGGGTCGAGTGTAGCTGAAAAAAAAAAACCCTCCTCACCCCCTAAACCTGCGCGGAAAGCGGCGACATTTTCTGTGAGGCGGCTGCACGTCACTCGCTAAAAACCACGGGTTCATTTCACGATTCGCTCGGGATGAATGTTCCCGTTTCTGCTCAGAACCCAAATGGGTGCTTTTGATTCTGACGTCTCACCTGGATCGTATTCATCACGCCGTTGGCCAGGACGGCCATCTTTCCTGCAACCGTCTTCACTCCCTGCTTGAACTGTGCGATGTCGGGTCCGGAGGGGAGCACGCCGTCGTAGCCCGCGGCGCGGCCTGAGAGGACGTTTGCACAAACGCCACATGTGAGCTTTCTCTTCTGGATCAGTGTGCTTGGATCATCATTCATTTGGGGAAACTTGGGTGCAAATATGACATTTTCTCGAGACATCAAGACAAAATAGTCCAACAGATGCACTATTTGTTTGTTTAAAAGACGACGTTGATCAGGAATTAATGAGCTTTTTTCAAAAACAAAGCTGCCAGGTGTGCCAGGTGTTACCTTTGAGGTCCGTTCCGTCCCCAAACAGCTCGGCCGAGCTGATGGAGGTGCTTCCAGACATCGTCTCCAGGCGGCTCTTGGCGTCGTACTGAGAGAGGAACATCAACGACCATCAGGTTTGTTTCATAAATCCCCCAGAACCGTACCGTAAAGGCCTCTGTGGGGGGGGGTTACGGATCACAGGGCGATGAGGACGCACCTCAGCGCTGCTCTCCCGACCGAAGAACATGTCGGAGGAGATGGCCTTCGCGTTGGCGAACTTCTGCCGGGCCTCGCTGGACTCGGACACCGGAGACGAGGCGTCGGCTTTCCTCCTGCTGGGGAGTCTGGGGGGAAAGAAAAAAAAAAACGGGAGAGCGCGCTCGCACACACGGGTCAGAAGGAAGTCCCGCCCCCTTTATTTCTGTGACCGGTAGAAATGAGACACCTCTCTCCGATGGGCTGGATGCTGGAGATGGTGACCTCCTCTTTGGGCTCTTCTTTCTCCAGAGCCCAGGAGGTGGTGAAGGAGGCGGTTCCTCCCTCTGTGTCCCACCGGGACCCGAAAGCGTCCCCCACCGTGAACGGGTTGTCCTTGTACCTGGAACATCCGTCAAGGGGTTTGATGAGCCAACGATGCCAACGTCACATTATGCTACAACAAACTCTATTGTGCAACTCTGTGGAGGCCGACGACCACGCAGAACAACACATGGCCGTCCTCCGAGGGGCCTCACGTACTTGGGGGGTCCGGAGGTGAAGCCCGGCTCCTCGAACATGTCCAATTTAGAGCGAGAGGAGGACTTGGTTCCCACCGGGGTCTCCTGCTCGATCACCTGCATCTCCGACATCACGGAGTGGGACACGGCGCTGAAACGAGACGCCGCGTTACTCAGACGAGAGTTACCGTGACAACGGGAGCCGGAAACCCCCCCCCGCCCCCAGCCGGACTCCTCTGTTTACCTCCTGTTGCCAAAGCCCATGCCCAGCCTCTCTGCCTGCTCCCTCTTCTTGCCCTCCATGGTCTGGATCTTCTTCTCCTCCATCTTCCTGTCGATCTCCAGCTCTTTGTAGGCCAGCCGCATGGAGGCCACGCTGCAAGAGCCACAACCATTAGACACGGAACGGCTCCTCCGAGGGAGGCCACGCTTTGAACGCTGAGGAAGAGAGGCGGACTAATGTTCCTCACATGGACTCCTCGGCGGCTCGATCCTCTCGCACCTTCTCCGCCACCTGCGCCTGCCTCTCCACCTCAGAGAAGCTCTTGCTGCTGACCTTCTGGGCTCCGAGGCCTTTCTTCGCCCCGAGCTGCGCGGAGTCAGGGGCACATGGGGAAGGTTAAACAGGGGGAGGGGGAGGGGGAGGGGGGCGCGCTGAAACATACGAGGTCTGTCCGACTCACCCCTTTCTTGGCCGCCATGGGCTTCTTCTTACCGATGAGGGAGGGCTTCACATCTGTAAGCCAGGAGAAGATGTACTGAAGCCTTCAGAGTTAGCAGAGCACAAAGCTGCTCTCTGAAGGTCCGTAGGAAATATACTTATGAAACATGCTTCGAAATGATGACCAATAGTTTCACCTCCAAACTACCGATAGAACGTTGCTATGATCCACAATACGAACATTAAACTGCGTTATTCCCTCATCCGGACAAGCTCGTCCCCAGCTGACCTTTAGTTCTCATCTTCTTTGTACTTTTAATTAATTAACGTGGGAACGTCAGCCTCAGAGCTTCATCTGCGGTTTCCTTTACAAGCTGCACCAACAAGACAAAGCCTGCCGCGCCTTCACAGCCGGAGGCTAAATGACCCATCAGGGAACGATTTGTTCTAGAGGATCCTTCCTCAGGCGGCACGACTCCGCCATGTCACCCGGCCGCTGAAGAGCCGCCAGCGTTTCCCCGGCAACCTTCAGGTATTCAAGCCGCACAACAACCTGGAACTCTTCATGACACGCCGAGCACAAGGAGCCCGCGCAGCCGCAACCGGGGCAACGTAACCCGGCGCGCTCGCGCAGCCGTGGTGACGGACGCGTGGTCGTCCAGGCGACGGGACAAACAACCACTTTCCCAAAACACAAGAGGCCGATTCAGCATCAGAATTAACGCTTCTTGATAAAGAAATTTGAGCCGTTAAATCACATTTTCTCTGCCTGTTAGGATCCCAAACAAACGAGTACAAAAGAGTAAATAACAAATAATAATAAAAAGATAACATAATGCTGAAAGCCTTAAATAAAGCAGCGGGTGTATAAGATGAAGACGCTCACAGGTTGTTTAAATGATCAATCGATCGATCAATCAATGAGTTACAAAGATGTTTCAGTTCATTTTGTTTCAGATAGTTGAGAATTATTCAAAAGGGGTTTCAGTTATTCATCAATGTCTTGTGATGTAAATGTTTTTATTCTATTTCCTGCAGTGCTGTAGTGGTAAAATTAGAGGTGGGTAAACTCTGACTTTTGTGATCATACAGACCTCGACGCGATGCGAAGTAACGCAACACAAAGCGTCGCGACTCTGTAAGGCTGTCCTGGCTATATTGCATTATGTTATCAGTAAAAGTCATATACAATCAATGACAATGAATAAATGTGTTAGTAGTTTATTAAATTTAAGAAAACCGTAAAGAAAAGTATGTCAACACAACAACACAATTCCTCTCACTGCCTGAAAAAATATGATGAATTTAAGAATTAACCTGTTAAGCAGCCTGTCAATTACACTGACAACACTCATGTACTACCTACGTCATCATAAATAGCCTACAGCATGGTTTTTTTCACATTGAGAACTGACTTGTTTTCTAATCTACGCGTCACCAGGCGTTTTTGTTGTCCTTTTACCGTGCACGACCAGCGAACACAGAGCGCGCGACTAATACCCCCCCCCCCCCGCAACGACTACTACCCACCCCCGTCGGACCTTCTCGACCAGTCCGCGAAATATTGTCTGACATGAAACCGGTCCGTGAGGTAAAAAGGTTGGGGACCACTGGGCTGATCCACAGCGTGTGTTTACACACCTCCTGGATCCTGATTGGTCGCTGCTGCAGCCGCAAGGCACTGATTGGATGCTCACAGACCGTAATACAGCGCAGATGAACATGATTCAGAATACGGCGTTTATATGTTCGACAATAGGAAACGTAGACTTAGCGGTTTTAAAATTACACAAGTTTATTTCGGATTATTCCAACGGAATAATACAAGGCGCAGGGAACTTTGAAGTGCGTAAACGCTATTTCCAAAATTGAAGAGGTGCGTAAACGGCGTTTACCCTCCATTACAGCCCTGATTTCCTGCTATAAGGTAACCTGTAGAGCAACATGCTAACGGATTAGCTGCTAATGATCGAGATCCCCTTTAGAAACAATTCTCTCCCTGATATTTAATTCTCCAGTTCAGATGTTCATCTCCATCTCTTTGTAAGCAGAGATGAGATGAACATCACTGGTGTCAGACACCACAGGGCGGTTCTGAGGTTCTGAAGGAGGCCGGTCGGGCTCGGGACTCACCCACGGAGGCTTTGGGCGACGTGCTCAGCCCTTCGATGCTCGGTCCGTCCTCCACATCTGTAAACACACACACACACACACAAGATGTTCATCCAGCCTCCGCCTGCAGACCACATCTCATGATGATCAGCAGAAGCTTTTTCTACTGACGGATGTCCTCCTGAACTTTGGCCGTCGGCTCCATCAGCTCCGACAGCCGAGAGCCGAAAGCGGCGCCGTTCTGCTCCGGGCCGGCGGGCGGCGCCACGGTCCAGTCATCAGAAGTCTGACAGCGTGAAAAAACAAGGAGGATCCAGAGATGTTTTTATGTTAATTGAGAGAGAGAGAGATAATAGACACACACACACACATTGTTTGTGATCTTTTAACATTTATACATAATCTATACCCATTTATCTAAAATGTTACCTATTTTTACTGTAGTTTTTGTCTTTACTTACTGATACTACCAGTACATTTACTTTCAGTTGTACTGTTGTATTTAACTTTATTAAATACTTTTATTTTTAAGAGATATTTTGTGTGTTTAAATGAATAGTGGCCAGAATTAGCTAAATATTCACTTTTACTAAGATAATACACAAAGATATTCCCTGATATGTGGCCATCATTCATTGGGCCCAAACTGATTGCGGCGTGTATTTAAAACAAAACATGCACGCACACACACACACACACGCACCTGTGTAAGCTCTTCAAAGAAGTCGGTCTCCTTCCTTTCTGGAGCTGTAGGAGTCCCTCCTGGAGAAGACTCGATCCACAGCTGCAAAGACAAGAGGACTTATTGAGACGCGGCGCTCTGGGTCTCTGTGGCATGGCGCCTGGTACGAGCTGCGCTGCCATTAGTGCTCTGATCGACGCGCCACGCGCTCAGAGTCCGGCTGAACCAGTTCCTCGGGTCGCTGTGTGAGCGCCGCCAGCTACCAGAGGCTGCGTGCGCTCGGTAGCAGACTCGGGGCGACGGGGCTGAACGGCACACCGGTTAAAACGGTATAAGATTTGCGCACGGTGAGAGTTTGTCGTTCATACCGGCAGAACAACACAAGAGCGGACGCTGCTCTTCGGCACGCGGCGGAATTTATTTCTACACGTCACGGAGGAGGAACGTTCAGCAGCCGGAGCCACTTGTCTAACATGTGTCGAAATTAATGGTTATAACAACAATGAATAACACACAACAAACGCTCTTTAACAGGGTAAAACACCACGACACAACAGCTTGTGACACATAAACTATTAGTTACACTAATAATTGCTGAACTGCATGCTGGGTAAAGCTCCCAACAAGAAGTAACTCTGTTGCTACATGGAAACACGGAAAAGAGCGACGCAGGAGGAACAAGGAGAGACCAGAGATGCACCAACACAACTTGTGCCCAACAGAGGAGCTCAGTCCGTTTGGAGGGTTTTTGGTTTTGGAAAAACCCGACGTAAGTTACGTTAGGTCAGAAAACGATTTATTGCAAAGTCTGTCGAGCCTCAGGTGGCAACACTAGCAGCCACAACGAGCTAACACGCTAACGAGCGGTGAGCGGCTGTTCGGGTCCTTTTCAGGGTCAATGAATTAATGCGTTTACGTCACATACCGGGGTACCGTCAGACTCTAAATACCGTGATATGGATTTCCGGCCGTACCGCGCAGCCCTACCGGACGATACTCACGTCAGAGCCGTACTTGGACAGCGCAGCGTTGGCCTGTTGCCGGACCTTCTCCCGGTACAGCTGAGCGGCCCGACTGTTGTACTTGGCGTTGGTGTCGTTGGTGGAGCAGCCGTGCTGGCGGAAGAACACCGTCTGCAGACGGGAAGGAGGCGATATGGATCCACAGCAGTGAATCAAACTATTCATTCATTCAATGATTATCTGGTTTCCTATTAAATGGATTGATTCACGCCTGACTCGCGCTGGCCTTACCGCGTTGGCATTGCCTCCAACCTGCATACATCTAAGCTGGAACCAGTTCCAGTTGGAGTCCAACTCGGTAGACCTGAGGAAAAGAGAGAAGAATATGGAAAACCAACCAGCCCTCCGGTGTGGCCTGTGACCTCATCGTGGCGTACAGGTCACGAAGGCTGCGCGTTTGGTGAACAGCAGGAATCCACTGAATGTGACACATGCCGGTTTCCCAGAAACCAGTTAAACAGGAACAGCGTTCCTCAATGTCCTCGTCTTCTGTGTGCATCACCAGCGGATGTGGTTGTTTACTTCTACTCTTTAGCTTCCATCTTCTTCACCTGCTTCCATCCCCACACGTCCCACAAACACCTACTGCATTCTGTCTGCTTCTACCGTCACTTTTCCCACATCGTAGATAAACAGACATTCTGGGGGTGCGGTTGGCGGAAGCGTCGACTGGCCCGGTGACGTAGCTTTCACGCCGTAGCGCCAGGTGACGGCGCCTTGCGTTGAGCCCTCCAGGTGTCGGTGTGACGAACTCGATGGCTCACCTGATGAAGCTGAGGTGGACCCCCAGGGAGCGGTGGATGCCCGAGCAGTCGATGCATAGGAACACGCCGTGAGAGATGCTCGCCCAGCTCGGGTTTTTGGCCGCGCAGTCAAAACACACCTGAGCAGAAACAAAACACTTTTCAGGTGAACACCTGAATGATTGTGACACCCGTTGACAGTTTATCACAGTCAACACCAACGCTTCCGTTGTATAAACATTCATCATCATAACTCCTTTAAAAGTCAAATATGTACTACATTAAAAAGAACAAGTTACATCTGAAACGTAGCGTAATAAAAAGTACAACACGTACCCCCGGGATGTACTGAGGTTACAATAAACGGTACAACATGTACATCCCAGATGAAGTGGAACAATATAGTTACATAACAAGTAGAATAACTGTTCTCACTTCGCTGCCACTGGATTTGATTAAACCTGAAACCAGCTCGATAAAAACGTTGATTTTAAAATCGGATACAATCATCCGGAATGAATATTAAAATTCCATTACGTCAGACGCTGCTAGCATTGGATAGCATCCGGTTCGTACGGTCAATCGTTATGACTCAAAATCACAACGTAACGTTAAATATCTTTACTAAACCTCGTGTCATTGATTTGGACATGTACGGTTTAGACTAAACAGTTGAACTGTTAATACATTTCCATCACGAATTGAGTGGTTAGCTTCCCTCCTCAGTATGAACACAACTAGTATACGTGGCCTTCATGTTCCACTGCTTCGCCGGCAGGCTAGCGGGCTAGCAGGCTATCAGGCCAGCGGGCTAACAGGCTATCATGCTAGCAGGCTAGTAGGCTAGCAGGCTAGTAGGGTAGTAGGCTAGCAGGCTAGCAGGCTAGCAGCCCCGTGTAGCCGGGCCGAGCCTACGTGCTAGCAAACAGTTTACCGGGTCTCTTTTTGGACCGAAAGAAGTCAACCGAATAACCGCCAGCACGACCCACTCACACGGATCGACACACACAACGCGGCGGCGTCACATCTCGGTTACCTTGTTGGTAGCGACGGATCTCAACCTTTTAAAAATGGCTAGGATCTCAGTCTTATTTGGTTCCGTAGCCATCTTGTTACTCTGACGATTGCCATTAAATTACGTCACTACGAATCGCCGTTGGTCAGAAATCCAACAAAAGCGAAAGCCCTTTAACGCTGACGTCATCGGCTTGCGTAGAGAGATCGGTGCGCGGCTTGCTCATTTTTAACTTTGCATTAATGGATGTCAAATCACAGAAGTGTTTTAAAATAAGTAGTCAACTGTTATTGGTTAGCTCATCAAGCAAGAAGTAAGAGTCATCTAAAGAAATGTAACAACACACGTTATTCACAGTAGTCCAGTATTTATGGGCTACAATGAATAACGTGTGTTACATTTTACGTGTGTTAACTCCTCTAATAGACACACAGTTATAAGAACCTGTATAAAGAACCGGTTTATAATAAGACCAACACATCCATTACATTACATGTCATTTAACTGACCCTTTTATCCAAAGCGACTTACAATACGTGCATCAACCATAAGGATACAAAGGGATATTCCGACCTTAGAAGAAGGCAAAGTAAAGTCCAGAAGAAATCGCATTAAAGTAAATTACCATCAATTAAAGATAATGTGCAGAAGAAAACATCTGTATCATTTGTTGTCAGCTAGGATTTGAGTGACGGTAACATTTCCTCAATAGGCCTAGTAGTTTATAGCAGGAATAAGCATATTAACAGTAATAAACTGAAAATACAACAAAAATATGACAGGAAATAATTAGAAGAAAACGAAGAAGAAATGAGAGAGCATTCATCAATATATTTAATAATATTAATAATAAGGACATTGATAATAATAGCATCCATAATAATACGTTCAAATAACAATAACAACAACGCTAATTTATAACTACTAACACTAAAAATACTGAGGCTAAAAAAACATTTTTTTAAACAATATCCCAAAATGTTTTATGTGGTTGAAACAGGAATAATAAAAAACAAACCTGCATTCATATGAAATAAAAAGTAAAATTGAAGGAAAAGACGTTTTGATAGAAATATGTTACTGATTCTGAGTGTTCAGGCCCCTGGTGGAATAAAGTCAATTCAGTTAAGAACTAAACTAAAACTTAACTAAAGTACGTTTATAGAGTATTTTCCGTTTTTATTAATTAAACGTCACGCAAAATGGTAGAAAGTCTCCACTTGAACCGGATCCTCTATTACAAAATATAAAATGGTATTTATTAAACATTGTTTATTTAAAAAAAAAACTGTTTCGTTTATTTATTTATTGTTTTAATATTTTCAGGACATTTTACTTTAAAAGTACCAGCGTACTGGTTGTTTCGTAAACGGTGAGTTGGTTCACGAA
Organism: Gasterosteus aculeatus; assembly: GCF_964276395.1. Taxonomy (NCBI): domain Eukaryota; kingdom Metazoa; phylum Chordata; class Actinopteri; order Perciformes; family Gasterosteidae; genus Gasterosteus; species Gasterosteus aculeatus. The sequence goes on along the minus strand of NC_135700.1, from coordinate 23,172,854 downwards.
TGTGCAGAAGACAACGAGACGATAAAGAAGCAACACGACTGGATTAAAAGCTAAAAAGATTCATTGACCCACATGCAGAAGAACCTGCTTTTCTGTTGATTATTGTCCACTTAGTCGGCGCCCCGCAGTGAATAATGATTTAACGGCAAACAACAACAACAACAACAACAACAACAACAACAACACAAGGCTCCTCCCACACCGAACCTCCCCGCGCCCTTCACAGCAACCCAAGGAATCCGGTCCGCCCGGTCCGCCCGGGACGGGGCCGCGCCCCGCGCTCTGCATCCGACGGGCAGCGCTCCTCGGCGGGTCACTCTGCGCGGGACTCGATGGAGGCCTCCGCCAACACGCCGACGCGGCTGCTGCTGCTGCTGCTGCTCGCACTCATCGCCTCTTCCTCCTCCTCCTCCTCTTCCTCCGCGTCCACGCAGAGCTTCTACGGGGACAGCGTGAGCTTCATGCCCCTCCAGAGCCGGGGGGACAACACGTACCAGGTGCGTCTTCTTTAAATACTCAGCATGTTTTATTACAAATGGCTTCTACTGTACGATGGACGATAGAGCAAATACCACATATACACTCACCTAAAGGATTAGACACATTGGAAATGCGCTTAAATTAAGAAAAGCCTTTTGACATAAGAGATGTTACTAATTCGGTAAGTGGCGGCTGGTGCATTTGGGCAATGCGGGCAAAAAAAAAAGTTATTATATTAAAACTACATTTTACAAATAGTCAATATTTGTGTATGTGTGTGTTAAGCTGTTGGAATAAATGTTAAATATTTAACTGTAAAGTAATTATGCGTGTTTTGGCCCTACCAAAAAAAAATCCACCAGCCGCCACGGTCAAACTTATTTTCCAATGCTTAATAATTGTTGTCAAGAGGGACGTTATTAGGAGAGAATCTGGTCAATTTAAAACATTTTTCAGAAAACAAGTCAAAAGACAAAAAATAAAGTTTATTTATTCTTTTTTATGGTCCGCGAACCCATTGTTAGGCACCACTGTGCTAGAACAGCTGTTTCCATCTTCTCACGTGACACAAATGAATCCGTGAGGCTCAAACTATTTGTGTCCCCCCCCCCCCCTCCTCCCCTCCCTCCCACACGCACACCTTGAAGGTGACCTTCCATCGCAGGCAGAACGGGAGGAGCGCGTGTGACGCTCAGTCGTCACACGCGTGTGACAACGGGCTGTGCACGCGCTCCAACCAGTCGGCCGTGCAGCAGACGGACCGGGACGCCACCGGACGGGGGGGCTGGTGTCAGTCCGAGAGACGCACGACGGCCACCGTCTCCACCAACCGCACCTCCTTCTCCCTGAGGTGACCATCGCTTTCGTCTCCTCCTCCCTCTCCTCTTTTTCCTCTCTTTCTTCTCTTCCTCCTTCACCTCCTTCTTCCTTCTCCTCCTTCTTCTCCTTCTCCTCCTCCTCCTTCTTCCTTCTCCTCCTTCTTCTCCTTCTCCTCCTCCTCCTTCACCTCCTTTGTCTCTTTCTTCCCGTTCTTCTCGTTCTTCTCTTCCTCCTTCTCCTCCACCTCCTTCTTCTCTTTCTTCCTCCTTCACCTCCTTCTTCTCTTCCTCCTTCACCTCTTTCTTCTCCTTCTTCTCTTTCTTCCTCCTTCACCTCCTTCTACTCTTCCTCCTTCTCCTCCACCTCCTTCTTCTCTTTCTTCTCCTTCTCTTCCTTCTTCTCCTTCGCCTCCTCCTCCTCTTTCGTCTCTTCCTCCTTCACCTCCTTCTTCTCTTTCTTCTCCTTCTCCTCCTTCTCCTTCTTCTCTTTCCTCTCTTTCTTCTTCTCTTTCCTCTCTTTCTTCTCATCATTCTCCTCCTTCACCTCCTCCACCTCCCTCTTCTCTTTCGTCTCTTCCTCCTTCACCTCCTTCTTCTCTTTCTCCTCCTCCTTCTTCTCCTCCTCCTTCACCTCCTTCTTCTCTTTCCTCTCTTTCTTCTCATCCTTCTCCTCCTTCACCTCCTTCCTCTCCTTCCTCTCTTTCTTCTCCTTCTCCTCCTCCTTCTTCTCCTTTGGCTCCTCCTTCTTCTTGTTCTCAATATGTTATTTTTCTGTTTCCAGGAGATTACGTCAACAAAAACAACGACAATTACAGGCGTGTAAACAAACACATCTTCCATACATACACAAAGATAGAAAGATACAATTAAGTTCATAAATCCTTAAATAAATACAAACCCAACAATTAAGTGAAATAACTCAACATAGATTATAGTGTGTGAAAGCGAATCAGCAGTCAAAACAAAATAAATCGATAAAAGCGAAAGAGACACGACCAGCCGCCGATGGGGGACACGCGGGGACACGCGCCGCCGATGGGGGACACGCGGGGACACGCGCTGCCGATGGGGGACACGCGGGGACACGCGCTGCCGATGGGGGACACGCGGGGACACGCGGGGACACGCGCTTTCGTCTCTTGAGCTACTTTTCACTCAACTTTCCAATCCAAGTCATGGGGATCTAACAACCCTCATGGAGGGAGATCTCCACCAACGAGGGGAACAAAGTCGTGGAGGAAAATACGGGACAGATGTGTCCTTGATGAAAAGCAGCAGTGTGGATGCACGCGGCAATAAAGTCTATGATAAATAAATAAAGCAACCAGCGACTTCCACATACAAAGACGTGACTTCAACAAAACACGTTACTCCGCCTGTTGTTCTGGAGGTGAATCACACGCGAGACCTTTAGAACCAGGAGCAGGCCGACCTGGTCCTCCTGCGCTCACTCACAGAGGGCGCCCCCCAGTGGACTTCTTAGGAATAGCAGCTACTTTTATAGAAGTACAATTCATGTCTTTCTGTAATTCTCACAATAGCAAAGTTATCCGGCGGGCCGCATTCGGCCTTGAGTTGGACACATAATGATGAAACCTCTCTTCTCAACATCTTTCTAAAATAAAACAAAAATCAACTTGTTTGACTTCTGAATCAAAACACGTCTTTTCCTATAGATTTGATTTCGTGTTTTGGGGCTTAACATAAACATTTTGAAAGAAAATGAAACACAGAGTTCAGGATAAGTGTGAAAAGTGAAATACAGCCCAGCTGTAGATATGAACATGAATCAGGTGAATGAATGTGGTAAAACCTTTAGGAGGACGTGATGACTTCCTCAAAACGTTTTAGCTCTGTCACTTCTGCCTTTTCTCCCCTTTGTTCTACAAGTTAAAGATCCGATGATCCGTTGCTAAGGTGCGCTATCGAGAGATGTTGTTTCCCGTGAACACAAATGGGATGATACAAGATGTTATCGTGATTAAAAATCACGATAAGTCACAAATATCTTCAATGTCAAAGATCTTTTTTGATTAAGAAAGATGAAGAATGGGAGCTAAAATAAATAAATAAATACTACGTTAGAGGGAGCAAATTAGAGAATGTTCTGTTTCTCTTTAATCTTGTGGAAAGGACCTGAGGGAATATGAGGCAGGTAATGAAGGTGCATTGCGATCCTGTAGATACACGCTCTACAACATCAGGAGAACACGTCCTCTTCTCACTCAGAAGGCAGCGCAGGTACTGATTCAGGCTCTTGTCGTCTCCCTCCTGGACTACTGCAACTCCCTCCTGCAGGTCTCCTGCTACCACCATTCCACCTCTGCAGCTCATCCAGAATGCAGAAGCTCCACTGGTCTTTAACTTTCCCTAGTTCTCCCTCACTCCTCCACTCCTCCGCTCTCTTCACTGGTACCGGTGGCTCATCCAGTTCTAACCACTGGTGCTCACATACCACGCTGTGAATGGATGGGGTCCAACTTACATCCAGGACCTGGTCCAACCCGACATCCCGACCCGCACTCTCCGCTCTGCATGTGATAAACTGCTTGTTCCTCCTCACTGAGAGCAAAACACTCCACTAGATCTCCACTCTTTGCTGTCCTGCTCCTAAATGGTGGAAGGAGGTCTCTGAAGACATCAGGACCACCGAGAGCCTTCACATCTTCAGACTAAAGACACACCTCTTCAGACTCTACCTCCACTAACACACTAACTAACTGTAGCACTTACATTGGACTTATAATGGTTCTTATCTACAGCAAGTTGTACATTGGCTTATTTGAGGAAATCACACTTTCTTGTTTCTTGTTCTTCTGAGTTTGTATCCTTATGGTTGAAAGCACTTATTGTAAGTCGCTTTGGATAAAGCGTCAGCTAAATGACATGTGATGTAATGTGAGTGTGTCACTGAACCTCCTCGTCCTCCTCAGGGACTCGGGTTGCTGCTGGACGTCCAACATGGAGGGGCAGACGAACTGGACGTCCCACGCAGAGTTGGACCTGGGCAGCCGATCCGACTCACAGGCTCTCAACGGCTGTCCCGTCAGCACCACGGTGTCCTCTCTCCGGTACGAGCGCCTCCCCCCGGACCGGGACGCCTCACAGATGTGCAGGAAATGTACCGTGCAACATCACGAGAGGCTTGACCACCACTTTAATGAATACGAACAGTATAAGTGTGAAATATGAACAAAGGGCTTTGAAAACAACATCATACGTCATATAATCACATCCATCCATCGTCAAACCGCTCATCCTGCACACGGGGTCTTGGGGGGCTTAAGTCTGTCCCAGCCTACTTCAGGTGATAGGCGGGGTTCATCCTGGACTGGGTACCAGCCAATCACAGGGCTACACAGAGACAAACAACCATTCACACTCACATTCACACACCTACGGGCAATTTAGTGTCACCAACCAACAATGATCCCCAGAGCATGTCTTTGGACTGTGGGAGGAACCCATACAGACACAGGGAGAACATGCAGACTCCACACAGAAAGGCCACTGGGCGGAGTGGAACCAGGACCTTCTTGCTGTGAGGCGTTGACCACCACGCCGCCGTGCCGCCCCTCATATAATATCAATTTCTTTTAAATAACAATACAAACATTCACAACCACTATATGTTTAACAATATCTTGGAGACAGAAACAGGAATCAGGAAACATTTATTGCCATAATATATCAGACATACAAGGAATATGACTTGGTGGTTTGTGCGCAACGGCAGACAGTACAACAATAGACAAGACAACAGTGCACGAGGAGTAAAATAAAAAATAAGGGTATTGGTTACTAGTATAAGGCGATGGGTTAGTTAAGAAATTAAAGAAATAAAAGTTAACGTTAGAAAGTTAAAAACACTTAAAAATTAAAGATTCAAATTAAAGTGCACCAGCGAACAGAAAGTGACCGGTGGGATGTCAGAGTCAGTCAGTGAGGGACCGGGCTCTGTTGATGAGGTGTTAGTCCTGATGGACCTCAGCCTCCTGCCAGGGGTCGGCTACCATCTTTTTAGCTGCTTCAGGGTCCTGGAAGCGAACAAGTCCTGCAGGGACGGCAGATTGCAGATCACCCTCTCTGCAGAATGAGTATAGAATTGGCATAACGATCGTAGAGTATTACACGTGTAAATACAATACATCCAACATGTCAACATGCTTTTGGTTTAGAGTCATTTCGATTTTCTTGCAGGGTGCCTCAGAACTGCTTCTCAAGGATCCAACTTCTGGCCCACGACCCGGACGGAGATCACGTGAGATGTCGCTTCGCCTCCAACGCTTCCGCTCCGGCAAACTTCACCATGGACGAGGTGACCCTGCGCCACATCGCGTCCTCCATGTTCAGGGTTGACTTGATTATATATATACATTTATTTTATTTAACTCTCCTCCCAGACCGGGTGTGAGCTGAGGGCTGCGGGTCTCGTTGCCGTAGGCGACCACGTGTTCAAGCTGTTTCTGGAGGACTTTCCTCGCCAAAACTTGACTTTGAGGTACGCGGGCGGAGCGTTGGTGTGGCGGGAAGCCTCCAACATGAACGCACCGCCTCTCTGCAAAGTCATGCTGCAGTTCTCCCTCAAGAGTGAGTGGGACCAGCTCCGCTGGACGCTTTGGTCACATTGGAACGACGTCGCCGCAAATCTTACAAGAAAAACGTTAAAAAGAATTAGTGGCTATTGAAGAGGCTTTGCATGTTTAAACATAGCGTTTCAGACAATTTACGACCCAATAAATAATCCTCACATGTCAGTAATGAATTTCATGTAAATATCTATGAGTTCATATTAGACCCCATTGACCCGAGTCTTCAACATGTCTGTAATTTGACTACCGCAAGCTAGTCGTAAATGTCTGAAAGGTGCCTCCTGCCCGGGTAACAACTAGTGTCTCTGGGTTCCAGTTCTTCCTCCCATCGCCTCCTGTGAAGCCGGCCACGGGCTCCCCGTGTTCTTGTCCCGGACTCCTTCTCATGGAGATGTTCTCTTTGCCACCGTGGGTCAGATGTTCCAGCTTTCTGCCCGAGCACAGGCTCACCATACCAGGTACTTTTAGAGTTAGCACTCTTTTTCATCCAGTTTTGTGTCTCTTTGTAGTTATTTAGAGTCTCTCTGTAGTTGCATATCGTGTCTTTGTAGTTGTTTTGGTCTTTGGTAGTTGTGTTATGTTTGTGTTTGTTTATTCACTTTATGTCTTTTTAGTTCTTTGGCCTTTAATATGGACCTTTAAGCAAGATCATCACATTTATAGTTGCCCAGAAGAAGATTTCACCAGATCATTGTTCTCCTGCAGCATCCACGACTTCCAGGTCAGCGGCCCCCAGAACATGAACAAAGTGTTCAAAGACGATCAGAACGGAGAAGCTGAAGTGACTCTGAGCTGGACTCCGGAGCTCAGCGACCTGTACAGATCCGTCCCAGTCTGCTTCACGGCAGAGACGAATGAAACGTGAGTTCCTCCACAGCCACTCATGGCCAAAGTATTTCCTTTTCATTGCTTGGTTTCTCGTTGGCGAAGCGGACATCTTTGGTTTCTTTGAATAAATCGGGGGAAAGGCCGGCGAGGAATAAAAGATCTTGTGTTGCTGTTTTCTGTACCCAACACTCGCTTTAAATATTCTCTCATAAACCTAAATGACAAGATGTTAACTTCAGTAACTTCATTGTAAATACCACTATCACCGATTGTTATATTTTTCCCTTTTTTGGCTCTGAAACATTTTCTCTGCTTTGGCATTCAGACAAACAGAGATGCGGTGCGTCGTTATCATGGCGACCCAAGCGGCTGTCGTTCAAGGTTTGTTGACTATCGGTTGTCTCCGTTTGAACAAAACATCGGTATCGGTACGCTCATTATCAGTTTCACTCTGACACCACGTCTACTTGATTTACAGGCCAGGCCAGCGTCACCTGCTCGCCCAACAAGATGATGGTCGCTCTGGAGAAAGCCTCCATGCCCGGCATCGACGTGAACTACCTGAAGCTGAGGGACACGTCCTGCTCGCTCACCGCCAACGCCACTCACATCTTGGGCGTTATGTCGTTCAGCACCTGTGGCACAAAACTGGAGGTGTGCAAAAACATTTACACTTTTCATCAAAATAAGCAGGTTTTCTAACTTGAACAATTGCAAAAGAGAGCTGCACGGGTGCTTTATTTCTTGAGGTTAGCATCGCCAATAAAAAACAATGAGAATCTTCCACTGGCTTTTTGTACACAACCAGGCGTGATGGCGTTCTCAACTAGCCCCATATTAGCGACCGCCTTCAAACCACTACCAAATTTACCAGTTGGGTATTTACTGACATATTTTACCATCATGGAACAAAAACTCATCAGCTTGTGTTGAGGACGTTGCTTTATTCAGACATCCAACTCAATTTAAAAAACACATTGACGCTCATTGCTGCAGTACTGCAATAAAGACAGAATATTACTTACATCACATGTCATTTAGCTGAAACTTTTATCCAAAGCGACTTACAAGTGCATTCAATCATAGGGAAACAAACTCGGATGAACAAGAAACACGAAAGTGCAATTTCCTCAAATAAGCCAATTTACAATTTGCTATAGATATGAACCATTATAAGTACAGTTTAAGTGCTACAGTTAGTGAGGTAGAGTCTGAAGTGGTGTGTCTTTAGTCTGAAGATGTGAAGGCTCTCTGTGGTCCTGATGTCTTCAGAGACCTCCTTCCACCATTTAGGAGCAGGACAGCAAAGAGTGGTGATCTAGTCGAGTGTTTTGCTCTCATTGAGGAGGAACAAGCAGTTTATCACATGCAGAGCGGAGAGTGCGGGTCGGGATGTCGGGTTGGACCAGGTCCTGGATGTAAGCTGGACCCCATCCATTCACAGCATGGTATGTGAGCACCAGTGTTTAGAACTGGATGAGCCACCGGTACCAGTGAAGAAAGCGGAGGAGTGGAGGAGTGAGGGAGAACTTAGGAAGGTTAAAGACCAGTGGAGCTGCTGCATTCTGGATGAGCTGCAGAGGTGGAATGACCTGCAGGAGAGAGTTACAGTAGTCGAGGAGGGCGATGACAAGAGCCCGAATCAGTACCTGGGCAGCCTTCTGAGTGAGAAGGGGACGTATTCTCCTGATGTTGTAGAGCGTGTATCTACAGGATCGTGATGTCGCAGTGATGTTGGGAGTCAGGGAGAGTTGGCTGTCGAGTGTCACGCCGAGGTTCCTGCAGTCAAAGTGAGCGTTAACACGGAGTTGCCAAAGTTGACCGTCAGGTCCTGGGTCGGAGAATCTTTCCCGGAAAGAGAAGTAGTTCAGTCTTGTCGGGGTTGATTTTCAGATGGTGACCGGATCCACTGAGAGATGTCAGTCAGACAGGCAGAGATCCGAGTGAGGGAAGGAGAGAATTAGTTGGGTGTCATCGGCATAGCTGTGGTAGGATAAGCCGTGCGAGCGAATGACAGCGCAGAGAGAGTTGGTGTAGAGCGAGAAGAGGAGGGGACCCACAACGGAAGCCTGAGGAACTCCAGTAGTAAGAGGACAAGGTTCCGACACAGATCCTCTCCAGGTTACCTGGTAGGTGCGGCCGTCGAAGTAGGACGAGAGAAGGGAGAGAGCAGAGCCTGAGACACCAAGTTCCTGAAGGGAGGAAATAAGGATCTCGTGGTTGACTGTGTCAAATGCAGAGGTTACAAGGGTAAGAACTTGGTTAAGAGACAGGGGGGTAAAAGAGGAAAGTGATGGCGATAGAGGTGAAGTCAGGAGAGTCTCTGCAGCAGCGTTCGGATGCAAGAGTGAGAAGGAGTCAGTAGAAGGGAAAGCTGATAGAACAGAGGAGGCCAGGGAGGAGGGAGAGGGGGAGCGAATGTTTCAGCAAACAGGTACACAGTCAGTCGATGGGCTCTGGCAGATAAACAGCAAGAGCTAAAGCAAATCCGCAATCAAATTAACTTAAAACACTAGAATCAACAACAAATTTAGCAGACTAGCTTGATTTAAAGAAAAGATACTTTTTCAGGTCGTCTGGATGTCTGATGGCCTTGTAGTAGAGATGCACGCTGTAAAACAGAAAATATTTTTGTTTTTTAGAACTTGAACTTGTTCATTTTCCTCTCATACCATTATTTTTTGGTTTGTAATACAGGATCAGGGCGACTTTCTCATTTTCCATAATGAGATAAACTCCTATGTGCTGCCAACCGAGGTTATAATCCGAAGGAAGAAAGTTAAGATTGACATCAATTGCCAGTTTCCGAAGACAATCAGCATCTCCAGCTACTTCAACCTCCAGAAATCTGACTATATCTTCACCGAGTCCAGCTTTGGCAGCTTCGGCTACACTTTTGAGATATTCACCAACAGCAACTTTACAAGCAAGGTGGCCGCCAGCGCCTATCCGGTGGAGGTCAGGCTGCTGGAGATGATTTACATGGGCATTCAGGCAGAATCAGATCTACCAAACGTGAATTTGTTTGTCGAATCATGCAAAGCCACTCCTGATGATAATCCGGGCAACACCCTCTCCTACGACCTCATCAAGAACGGGTGAGTGCTGATGCTCGCTTTGCTTTCTGATTTGAAAAGATTTGAAAATCATCTTTCATACACGGTTCCCTGATTATGTGTGTGGGTGACTTGTAACACATCATTTATTAACAGGTGCCAAGTGGACGAGACAATTATCATCCACAAATCGAATGAAACTTCATTCAACTTTGAGGTTCAAGCCTTCAAATTTACAGGAAACTATGACCAGGTAATAATGATGAATACTGATATAACGTTATATACTACATTACATTACATGTCATTTAGCGGACGCTTTTATCCAAAGCGACGTACAGTAAGTGCATTCATCCATAGGGTACAAACTCAGGAGAACAAGAAACAAGAAAGTGCAATTTCCTCAAATAAGCCAATTTACAATTTGCTATAGATGAGTGACGTTACAAGTACAATTTAAGTGCTACAATTTGTTAGTCTTTAGTCGGTAGAGTCTGAAGAGGTGTGTCTTTAGTTTGCGGCGGAAGATGTGAAGGCTCTCTGCGGTCCTGGTGTCTTCAGAGAGCTCGTTCCACCATTTCGGCGCAAGGACAGCGAAGAGTCGAGATCTAGTCGAGTGTTTTGCTCTCAGTGAGGGAGGGACGAGTAGTTTTGCAGATGCAGAGCGGAGAGTGCGGGTTGGGATGTAGGGTTTGACCATGTCCTGGATGTAAGCTGGACCCGATCCATTCACAGCATGGTACGTGCTGCATTCTGAATGAGCTGCAGAGGTCGAATGGCGGTGGCATGGAGACCAGCCAGGAGGGAGTTGCAGTAGTCCAGGCGGGAGATGACAAGAGCCTGAATCAGTACCTGTGCTGCCTTCTGAGTGAGAAGGGGACGTATTCTCCTGATGTTGTAGTGCGTGTATCTACAGGATCGCGTTGTCGCGGTGATGTTGGGAGTCAGGGAGAGTTGGCTGTCGAGTGTGACGCTGAGGTTCTTAGCGGTCAAAGTTGCCGTTAGTACGGAGATTCCAAAGTTGACTGTCAGGTCCTGGGTAAGCAAATCTTTTTCCGGGAAAGCGAAGTAGTTCAGTCTTGTCGGGGTTGATTTTCAGATGGTGGGCGGACATCCACTTAGAGATGTCAGTCAGACAGGCAGAGATCCGAGTGAGGGAAGGAGAATTAGTTGGGTGTCATCGGCATAGCTGTGGTAAGAGAAGCCATGCGAGCGAATGACAGCGCCAAGAGAGTTGGTGTAAAGCGAAAACAGGAGGGGACCCATCACGGAACCCTGAGGAACTCCAGTAGTAAGAGGACAAGGTTCCGACACAGATCCTCGCCAGGTTACCCGGTAGGTGCGGTTGTCGAGGTAGGACGAGAGAAGGGAGAGAGCAGAGCCTGTGAGACCAAGTTCCTGAAGGGAGGAAATAAGGATCTGGTGGTTGACCGTGTCAAATGCAGCAGAGAGGTCCAGAAGGATGAGGACAGAGGAGAGAGAGGCAGCTCTAGCAGTGTGGAGTTGCTCTGAGACAGCAAGGAGAGCAGTCTCTGTGGAGTGGCCTGCCTTGAAACCTGACTGGTGGGGGTCAAGGAGGTTGTTACAGTGAAGATAAGAGGAGAGTTGATTAAAGATGGCACGTTCAAGGGTTTTGGACAAAAAGGGAAGAAGAGAGACCGGTCTGTAGTTGTTTTCTTCAGAAGGGTTAAGGGTAGGTTTCTTCAGGAGAGGGTTAACTCTTGCCTCCTTCAGAGAATTGGGAAAACAGCCAGATAACAGAGCGTTGTTGATGAGACAGGTGAGGAACGGAAGAAGGTCAGGTGCGATAGATTGTAGAAGATGTGATGGAATGGGGTAGAAAGAGCTTTTGGCAGCAGAGATAGAAGCAGAAAACGAGGAGAGGAGAGATTGAAATTTAAGCAGGTCGTCAGGTTGTTTATATTTACGCCATCTCCTTGCCGACGCTCGCATGGTGGCTCTCATGGCACGGACCGGTTGAGACAGCCACGGAGCCGGAGGGGATTTGCCTGTCCGTCGTGTCGTAAGAGGGCAGAGAGAGTCTAGAGAGGAGGAAAGAGTTGAGAGGAGAGTCTCTGCAGCAGCTAAACTAAGTCCATATACTAAACTTAGTCCAGCGCATCCGGTTGCTAGGCAACGGGAGCGGCGGAGAAAAAGTGTCCCTGCTTTTTAGGCCGTCACCAAAGTGTTTTTCTGCAACCAGAAGTGACAGTAGAGGGTGGAGCAACGTACAGCCGCCAAATAATATTTATAGGCCACCAACATGATACAATAACCTCTAAATCTGTGTGTCCAGTTATACTCCCTGTTTATTCAACACTTGGCAGCTGATCAGAAATGACAATATTGTCAAAGACAAAATCAAATCAATCAATCAAATCAAATCAAATCAATGTTTGTGAAAGAACATGTTGAAACGCAAACGTACCTAACATGAGCCCCACCTTCCTGTTCTGAAAAGATCACTAAACCTCTTAACTTCCATCCTTCAGGTGTACATCACCTGCTCTGTCATCCTGTGCGAGGCTGGGAGTTCCTTTTCCAGATGTGCCCAGGGTTGTCTAAACGATCCGTCCCGGCGCAGACGCAAGCGATTGGCAAGCAGGGAGACAGTTGGACACTTCATTACCCAGGGTCCTTTGCGGTTTGTCGGACAGGCTGTTCCCAATATAGCTGTGGATGATAACGGCACTGAGATGAAAAAGAGTGACCCTCCAGCTGCAGGTGAATATGTGATCTATCAAACCAATTATTGATCTATCGACCGACCGACCGACCTAGCCCTTCCTACTTACCTTACCAACGAATTACCCACCTACGGTTAAGACTTGCCCCAACTCTGACCACGTTTAAAACAAGACTGAAAACTTTTATGTTCAGCTTCGCCTTCTGCTAAATTTTACCTACATTGCACTTTTAACCTCTGCTTTTAATTAAACAATTTAAATAAGATTTTAATTTATAATTTTATTTGCTGTTTTTAATTGTCTTCTAATTCCTGCATTTTATTTCACTTTATTGTATGAAATGTTATAATGTGAAGCACTTTGAGTCTGCCTTGTGTATGAAAAGTGCTATACAAATAAAATTGCCTTGCCTTGCCTTGCCTACATTCCTTCCTACTGACCTATCTAACACACCCTTTCAACAATTTTACCTTCCTACCTATCTACCGTACCAACAACATAGCTATCCGCCTTACTATCATTATACCTTTCTACCTAATTATCTATCTATCTACCTACATACCCAACACTTATCCTATCTTTCTGTCTTTCTATCTACCCTCCCAATGACTTTCCTAACTACCTACCTACCCACCGTACCAACAAACTTATCCATCTTCCTGTCAACAGACCTACAGTGCCATGAAAAAGTATTTGCCCCCTTCTTGGTTTCTTATTTATTTTTACGTATTTGGTACACTTACACAGGTCCTGAAGCTGCTAGGCAGCCCCAGACCATCACAACATCTCCCCCTTCTATGACTGCTGCTTGATATGACAGGACACACCCCTTCCAAAAAGTTAAACATTGGTTTCATTGGTCCACAGAATTAAAAAAGACATAAAAAACAAACAGAAGAACATTTGTTGGATGATCTGAAACATTTTATTGTGACGAATATGCAAACAGCATAAGAAACTAGAAAGGGGCCTTACTTACTTACTTACTTTTTCATGGCACTGTTCCCACTGACCAACCAACCTACTTACGGAGCTACTTACCTTTCAACTTACCGACCTACCACTCAAGTTAAAATCACACGTACTGTTGTATTTCAGTGAACCCTCCACCAGTTTATCCAGACATTAAATCCAGCGAAGGAGTTTGGGGAATCAAGAAGGCCCTCAACAACATCAGCACTGCGGTCTTTGCCAGCACCTTCTGCGTGTCACTGGTGTTGATGGCTACGCTCATTGGTTACTTCATGAGAAAGAGAAGAGATGAAGATCGCAAATCTCTTTTAGTTTCACAGTGGGAAAACTAAACCCAACTAATGTCAGTTACTATTTGTTTTATTTTGTCTTTCTCCAAATAATATTGTCTGTATGTAGATTCAGTCATGATCAGGTCTGGAAATCTGCATCACCGTCAGCCTGCCATGCTTTGACTAACTCGCACCAGAAATCTCTATTGCAGTCAACGACTACTTACAACATATTTTGCAATGTGTGGGATAGTGGACCTTTTTTGAAGCAGCCTTTGAACTTAGGGCAGAAACTATGTGCGTTCATGCAGGGATCGGCCTGATTTTCATACCCCTACTTCAATATACGTTGGAATGTTTTTTCTTGAGATCTCTTCCATCAGATGGCCAGAATGAACGGGAGGGGGTACTGCAGAAGACATTACCTGTTTCATTGTTCATATTAACACCTGACTGTGGTTGAAAGACTCAAACAGTTATATGACGGGCATTCCTGGTGGTGGATTGTACTACGGTGCATAATGATATATCCCTGAAATTAATCTGGATAGTGTAGCCCTACCTCTTCCTTGATTCCTGTGTAACTCTAAAATGAAGACCATAATAACCAACCTTAACCTGTTAAACACCAGCGCCCTCTGGGAGAATACTTATCAGATAACTGCCTCAATGAAGTCACAAATCACAAAGTTACATTTTATGTTGCATATCCTATTAAACATCAGGACCTGGGCTACCAGTTAAACTAAACTCCCCCCAAAAAATGATTACCAGATGTCAACATTCCCACGTGAGAAAATGCACAGAAAGTGCGCAGATGTTTAAAAAAAATGACCAGGTTTTAACAGGTTAGAGCCAATTCAATTGTTAGTACAATTGTCACTAACAATTGTTATTAGTTATCTTGTATAACGGCGAGGAAACCATTCGCACGCCCACACGCAGCTCAGTATTCACTGAATAACTTTTGGTTTCTAGAATTTAAAGAACGTTTTTACAGCTCATTTGCATCATTTTTCATTATATTTACCAGACAAATTTGGAAATACAATACAGGATAGAATAGATTTATGCATTATATAAACCTTCCATTCTATGTCTTTCTTAAATAATAAACAATTCTTTGTGTGTTATTGTGAGTGTGTGCAATGTAATTATTCAGGGATAATGCCAGCATGCTAATGCCAGCAACATGGGTGTATGTTAAGGAATAAATGTATAAAAACACCTAACTGGGCCAGCAAAGACCAACCTTTCCTCATTCCCATCTCTCTCTTAACCTTCTTCAGATCATCATATCCATAATGAGGTTTCCCATAAGAAGCGTAGTATGCTGATGAAACTGCAAAAGATGTGATAAATGTTAAATGATATATCTAAATGTTAAATATAAATGTAAATGTTATATCTAAATATATCTAAATGTTAAATCTAAATCTAAATGTTAAATGTTAAATGCCCCCCCCCTCCCCCCCTTGAACGGACCATTGCCAATGATTTGATCGCGACCGTCCGAGCCTGTGCACCGTTTGACGGGGGGGTTGCGCGATGATCCGCGCCCGTGCCACCAACCACCCCTGCATGACATGAAAGTGGACAGTATGTGGACTCCTAGCTAAAATGAGTATGACACCCCTGTATTATAAAAAGGGCTAATTCATTCAGACTTGCCAGCTTGTCTTACTGGGGCGTGAATTACCGTAAATATTGTAATGTTCAGTCGTCAATTCTGACATGTACAACATTTACATTTTTATTTGTTGGAATGCATCAAGCATTCCAAGTATAGTTCTTCGAATCTAAATTCCGCCTTCTTCTATTTCTTCCGTCGCACCTTTCAACTCCTTCACACTTTCAGCTATTAAAACCGTGCCAATATTAAAATATTCAACTCCTTTCCGGCTTTCCAGCTATGACTTTTCAGCTTTATACCTCTTAAGCTTGAATTTCTATAAATCAGTAATCATGAATATTTCTTCTAATGGTTTTCCAATGGAGATCGTGTTCAAATCCTCTTAAACTTCTTCAACTTTCAGATTTCTCAGCTTCGCCAATCTTTCAGCTACAGACACCATTTCAACTTTCAAATGTTGACACAAGTCTCAACTGTTTTATGAAAAAAACTGCTTTTGATATCTATTCTACTTTTTTCATAATCACTGATTATGTTTCACTAGTTCTTCGCTCCGTTTCAAAGTATACACTTTTGAGGCTTACTTTCTTTGGATTAATGATGGCATGGTGATTGGATTCATGTGTTCATGGAATCCCAGAGTTCTTTAGTTTTGGATTCCTGAGTGTTAAAGTGACACAACCTCTGCCAAAAGCCCCATAGGCTCCAATACAAATCTGCCGGCATATTTCTAAAAAAAAACAGAAGGTACACGTTTTGTAAACTGCGATAGGAGCCGTATTTATTACCGGACAGACATAAAAACCGCATCATGCGGTCGGTAGAATCTTAGGGGGGAGGGGTCTTAGGGGGGGGGTCTCGTAAAAACGTCGTATTTTTTAGATAGCTGTTATAGTTTTGCGCTGGTTGTCATTTGTTAGAGGTGTGGATTCTGTGTAACTCGCTGTCCTGTGTCTGCCCTTTGCAGCAGCTCGTTAATGAGCCCAGGTGCGCCATTGCCGTGGTTACTCGCACACACATGCTGCAGTATCTCTATCTGTGACTCACAGCTGCTCCTATGACCTGATTAGTGGAGTCACATGACGCAGCTATGCTTTCTGTCAACAGATCAATATGATAAAGACGCTCGCCCCCCCTCCCCCCTCCACCCTGACCTCTACTTACTGTTAATCACTAAGTCTGTCTAATTCTCCTCCTCTCTCTCTCCCTCTATCTCTTCCTCACCACCCCTCCCTTCCTCACCCTCTCACCCCCTATCTACACCCCCCCACCCCACCCAATCCAATAATTTCAAAATAAAAGGCCCATGGAGGGAATTTTTACTGTAATGTTTGTGATGAGGCCTATTAATTAATAACTCCTTTGTTTGAATAACAAACATTCTGTCTGCCAACCCCCCCTCACCCAATTCCATCATTTCAAAATAAAATCCTCAATGATTATCTGTACCTTAACCATGAAGCTCAGAATGAAGCGGTTTCGTTGAAATACGTCTTGCTCTTTCAAATACTACTACAACCACTAAGAATATTACTAGTAGTACTACAACTGATACTTATACTACCATACTACTAGTATTTATATTGCTATTAGTACTACAACTACTACTAATGTTATTGCAAATACTACTATGGCTAATAGTATTAGTATTCCAACTGTTTCTACTGCTATTGATACTAAACCTACTTCTACAGCTAGTACTACTAATACCACAATTACAACTATAACTAATACTACCACTAATATTACTACAAACAATTTAAAACCTTTTTATTCATCTCGGCTTTTGTTATTTCTGTACTTTTTAAAATTCACTTAAGCTCCTGCAACTTCTATTATAAAATCTATTGAAATTCAGCTTCCCCACTTCCTGTATTTTCAGCAGTTCTTTAAAATAATTTCAGCTTTTCTTATGCCTGTATTAACAGCAATGTTTTAATATTCATTTCTGTATTTTCTTTGCAATATTTCACATTCATTTTAGCGGTTTTCATTTCTTTTTCAGCAAATCTATTGAAATTCCGTTCAGCTTCTCCCATTTCTGTATTTTCAGCAATTTCAAATTCATTTCAGCTTTTCTAATATCTGTAATTTAAGCAAATGTAATAAAATTCCAAATTCTGAAGTTCATTTCAGCTTTCAGCTTTTTGCATTCCAACGCATTTTCAGCAGGAAATGCATCTTCTAGTTAACATTTATATTATCTAACAACTGTGGTACTGCCAAACATTATCCTTTGAAAAGTTATTGCATGAATTTACATGAATTTCTCTCTAAACTGACACGGGCGTGTGGCGGAGCCAAATGCAGCACAACGGCACGGAGTGTTTGGTTAACGCTTTTATTGAACACGGCCTCACAGCAGGCGTTCAGGCACAATGAGAGGCAGAGCAGAGTGCGGTCCTCAGGATCGGGGAGGAGATGCCGGGAGACAGCTGGTGCGATCGCTGGGCCGGTCGGGAATCCGGAGCACAGGGGCAGAGGCGCCGGGCAGTCCAAGGAGCAGGCAACAGAAACCCGAGGCGCTCAAGCAGGACTCGTGGTCAGGGACAGAAGGCTGAGGTGCTCACCGGGGCGGAGACAGACGAACAGGTCGGGAACAGGCAGGGTCGAAACCGGGAGATCAGTCCAAGGTAGAGTGCTGGAGAGACTTGCATGACGCGAAGAACAATCTGGCAATGACAGGCTGGGTGTGCAGTGCTTATGTAGCGGGGCTGATTGTGAATGCGAAGGAGTTGTGGAAGGCAGGAGAGTGACTGATTGTGGATGCGGGGCAGGTGTGGAAGATCGAGCTGGCAGGTGAGTGTGACATAAACGTTTGAAAAAAAAAAGTGACATATGAATATTGTCGTGCTTTTTTTACACTACATTACACTACATTACAGGTCATTTAGCTAAAGCTTTTATCCAAAACGACTTACATTGCATTTTTAACCCATGGCTATTTACATTTTTGCCTGGGGAGCAATTAGGTGTTAGGTGTCTTGCTCAGGGACACTTGGGACACACTTGGGCAGCGCACCCTCTCTACCCCTGCACCACATCAACCCCGGTATTTTACATTACATGTCATTTAGCTGACGCTTTTATCCAAAGCGACTTACAATAAGTGCATTCAACCATAGAGGTACAAACTCAATAAACAAGAAAGACGTTACAAGTACAATGTAAGTGCTACAATTACGGCGACCTTGGTGAAATACAAGTTTGACTGCAATGCGTTTGTGGTGGCGTGGTTTGGCTCAGCTGCAGAGGGGACGGAGAAGGGAGTGGCTCAGGGAACGGTGCCAGGTGGAGGCATAATTGGCCACAGGTGCAGGAAATCAAGAATTGTTTGTGCCTGTATTTCAGTGGTGGAGATCCGGCGACAGAGGCGAGAGACTCAGCCAGACGAGGAGGCTGGAGGCGGATGTATACTGCGCTGAAGTACAAAATAAAGTTCTTTACCGAAGCTATATGGTGTACACTCGTCATTCCGGGACCCCCCAAGGAGCCACACGTTACAGCGTTG
Organism: Gasterosteus aculeatus; assembly: GCF_964276395.1. Taxonomy (NCBI): domain Eukaryota; kingdom Metazoa; phylum Chordata; class Actinopteri; order Perciformes; family Gasterosteidae; genus Gasterosteus; species Gasterosteus aculeatus. The sequence goes on along the minus strand of NC_135700.1, from coordinate 23,154,005 downwards.
TTGAATAAATATCTTCAACGTTCTGTACAAGGATATTAAACACTTTGTTACTTGTTATAACTGTTGTAGTATTCCATTTGTCTCTCCATCACAAAACTCGTTCCTAATCGACTCGACATTGGAACAATTTTCTTCGGGAACGACACAGACTGCTTTCAGCAATGCTGAGACATGAAAAGAGAAAATAAGTATATACTGTTTTTATCTGAGTGTAGAAAGGCGAGAGTCCAGTGGCAGCATCATCAGCTGGTGGCTGGAGTTGTTTCCTTGTGGAGCTTTCTTTGATTTTCTTCAAAAGAACTTTCTGGATTGCTGCTTATAATAAGCGTTATGAACATCAATGTACCAACATACTTTTATAACAAATAGCACAACGGCTGAAAAGAGACTGTTTATGCTGCTTCCTGGTTGACAGATTGATAAATGATAACTTACGCTGCCTGGAAGGTGCCTGTTATAATGTAACTTTTTTATAACAAACTAGATAAAAAGTTAATGCCTTCTCAGTGGCAATTAAGTATAACTGCTCTCAGGTAGAGGAAATTCTGCTGTTAAAAGGCACCTTATTTGTTTAAAGTGTTTGTAAACCAGGAACCGGAATCAGGAAACATTTATTGCCATAATACGTCAGACATACAAGGAATTTGACTTGGCGGTTGGTGCGTAACAGCACAGCAACAGTACGACATTGGATGACAAGACAACAGTGCACGAGGAATAAAATAAAATATAATGCTATGGGTTAGTAGTAAAAGGCTATGGGTTGGTTTAAAAATGAAGTAATAAAAGTTAAAAAGTAAAAAATACTTTAAAATGAGTGCACCAGCGAACATAAAGTGACAAGTGAAAGTGACGTGTGCAGTGTGAAAGAAAGTGACCGGTGGAATGTTATAGTCAGTCAGTGGGGGAGCAGCTCTGTTGATGAGCCCGACTGCCGACGAGAAGAAACTGTTGGTGTTGCGGGAGGTCTTAGTCCTGATTGACCTCAGCCTCCTCCCAGATGGAAGGGGCAAAAACAGGTTTTGTCCGGGGTGAGAGGGGTCGGCTACCATCTTTTTAGCTGCTTCAGGGTCCTTGAAACGAACAAGTCCTGCAGGGACGGCAGATTGCAGCCGATCACCCTCTCTGCAGAGCGGATGACGCGCTGCAGCCTGCCCTTGTCTTTGGCTGCAGCGTACCAGACGGTGATGGAGGAGCAGAGGATGGACTCCATGATGGCCGTGTAGAAGTGCACCATCATCGTCTTTGGCAGGTTGAATTTCTTCAGCTGCCTCAGGAAGAACAACCTCTGCTGAGCCTTCTTGGTGATGGAGCTGATGTTCAGCTCCCACTTGAGGTCCTGGGTGATGATGGAGCCCAGGAAACGGAAGTCAAACTTAAATGTCTCGTCTTCGGAGGGGAATCAGGACTGTGTATGACCACATCATCCAAATATGCCGCCGCGTACCTCTTGTGGGGAGCAAAGACCCGATCCATCAAGCGTTGGAATGTGGCCGGTGCTCCGTGGAGACCAAAGGGGAGCCGGGTATACAGATAGAGCCATCTCCGGTGAATGTATCTCGCTTCCAGGACCCAGCCTCTCGTGACATCACAATATATATATATATATATATATATATATATATATAGAGTGTATATTTAGCTCTCCCCTCCTGCGCACTACAACAGGAAGTGAAACAGATATTCTCCAGTTAAATAGCAGGGAGTGGCGTTTCCCACAAGGACATCTTTTAATAAATGCTGCCAGAAGCAACATCAATTAGAATGTCCTTCTTTGTGTCCTTCTTTGTTTTGTTATTACTCAACTTCAATACCAAGAGAAGGGTTGAGCCCAACACGTGTGCAGCTTTCAGGTGATGATGTAAATGTTGAAAAACACTGTTTGGAGAGGATACACTTATATGTTTAGTGCAGAATAGAATATGTAACCATTTTTAAAATGAGTGGAACTCTAACTGTATCTATACACAAACACTTTTCTGTCTACATATCTGTATAACCTTGTGTGCTTGGAGTCTTGGTCTGTCTTGAGCCTCCTTCTAGCTTCCCCTCTCGTTCTGACAGCCTGTATTATCAACCTTGATATAGCGATAGCTAAATCCCTACTTACACAATTACACAGAGATGATTATAACACGAATATATGTTGGAATATAGAAAATGTTTCCCTCCACATTCCCCGCTTGAGCGACACATAGAGAATGGATCCTGCTTTCGATCTTCAGGTCTTTACCACTGTAGAGAACGCCCCCCCTCCCCCACCTGAGGTTACTAGCACCTGCCAAAGGAGGCCGAGGGTCCATGTAATGGTAAAAATATGTTATAACATTGTTTTGTGTTAAAGCCGTGTCTCAAGTGTCCTGTATTTGACCCTGATGTGCAAAGAGCAGCATGATACAAAATGTTAGTTTGCAGCTGTGCCCTGAGAAGGGAGGACAGTTGACTCGATCTCATAGAAGCTTCAAAACAAAGGACTCCTGTTCATGTCCTTGGTTCATATCTTATTCTGTACGAAAGTTCTGGATCCAAGTTTTACTTTTATGTCAAGTAATAATGATTTGCAGCGGCCATTGAGGAGGATCTTGTGTGTGTGTGCTACCCTCAGCTTCACCTGGGTTCTTATCTCAACCTGCTTTGCAGCTTCTCGTAACTGGCACGGAGAATGTCCTTCATATGTGTATAAAAACTCAGCGTTTTTACTGCTCGGAGACGCCATTTCCACAGAGCACCGTGATACGTGCCTGTGTATTTGACCTCCTGCTTGCAAGCAATAATTGGACTTTTTGCAACTTTGATCAGTCATCAAGACTCTGTTTTATCAGACAAATCATTCTCTTCTACCAAGCTTTTATTGAAATATTCCACAACATCCATCTTCTCACACGTTTGTGCTCCATCCTGGAAGACCAACGGTGAAGCACTGGTCATACTAACACTTCTAGACACATCCTGCATGTGTAACTATTATTCCAAATTCAAGATCCCAATCAACCACATGCCACTAACATTTAAGATGAACGTATTTAAACCAACATCGTAAACTAAATTCTAACTAACATTTAACACATTTATGAACACATTTAAACACAGATCACTTATAGTGACTATCACTATCGTTTCTATACCAACATCCTCGGCCTGTATGGTTCTAAACTTCACATGTGAAAAATGGAAATGCAACATTTTATTTATCCAGCTCATGGATACACAAGTCACTCATTGTTTTAAGATGAATTGGTCATATAGAAGTAAACTAAACTAAATAAGGGAACTTCCCACATCATCACGCATGTTCTATCTAAATAAGTAAACAGGTGAAAAGGAGGTGTGACTCTGGAACTTCTGGAATTTTAACTGTGTTTGTGTAAAGAACATAGGCGAGGCCTCCGGTAAAATATGTACAGTCTAACAGGTCTAACTAAAGAATATGAAGAAAAGAATGTTTGTGCTTTGCTCGAGAACTGGTTTGGCTCTCTGCCATTCATGCATTAAACAGGTCCAACAATGAAGGTGCTCAAGTTCAAGTTGTTTCATTGTCATACACTCAACCGAGAAGCTGTTGATGTCAAAGACTTCAATCTCAAGCTCCGTCTGACTAATACATCTTTGCATAAATAAGATATAAATATAGTAGATAGCAGGTTATTTGTGCAGTGATGTACTGCACAGTGATATGTACGATGCCCAACATGTTCTGTCTATGGACAATTTATACTGCAACTGAGACTGATAAATAGCACACAGGTAAGAAGAACAATGTCTTTGATTCCCGGCACGGTGAGCAGCATGCTGCCATTCGTCATGTTTCATGTTTGTGTAGCTTGGCACTGTTTCAGGGGCTTTGTGGCAAACAAGTTCGACAGCCTATTCCGGCACATCTCATACATTCCATCAAAACTGAAAGGGTCACCGTCATCGGCTCGGCGCAGACCTTTGTGTATATAAAGATGCTGCAGGTGGATGTGAGTGGCAGAGAACCTCCACACAGGTGAGTTAAGGGCATCATGGCTTCCACCTCAGTGCTCCTGCTTCAGCTGCTCCTGGTCTCTCAGGCGTCTGCATCTCACTTCTTTGGGGGAACCACGACCTACTACTACAAAGGCAAAAACCCAGATGGAACATTTAAGGTAAGAGATGTGACTTCATGTGATGCGGGACCGATGATCCGTGTCTCCCATGTGACCTGCCCCTTGACCCCTATAATCCCTATGATTGAACACTCTGAGTATGAACGTTTTTCGTTATTAATTATATACATTTTTGTAAAGCATGTTTGATTACATCAAAAGTATTTACATAAAATATCTGATTATTACTTACTGCTCTGGTTATTGATATAGATATTGATATCTACCAGTGAAATCCCCCCTGTGGGTGCTTAATGGATATTCTTATGTTTTAAAGCTCCTAGAGGGAGCTGGGATTTTTTTTGTAGTTATTGCAATTTCTACATCCACATCTTATTTCAATTAAGAGTCTTTAATGCGTGATGCAAGAAAAATGAATATGGGTAAATTTCTGATACATTTTTTCATCTTTGCTGAGAGGTTACATTACGGATTTTCACTGTTGTTGTTTCTTATAATCACTGCACACTCAGGTCAGATAAACACCCTAAATGATTTCACACAAGATTTATAACAGGGGTGTTATACTCATTTTAGGTAGAGGGCCACATAGTGTACACTTTAATCTCAAGTGGGCCAGACCAGTAAAATCATCGACGTAGACGAGGGGGGGTGGAAAATAAGTGCACGAAAAGTATTTTCCAGTTGAATATAGTTTTGACTCCGTTTTATAATTTTTATTTTTATAAAATATTTTTCGTGCACTTATTTTTATTTTGAATACATTGTTGTATTTTTCAATGTTCAACTACAAAACTTAATCTTTCAGGTTCACATTTGTTTTTCAAATGTTTCAGACAAAACAATTGGAACTTTTCTGACGACTTGCACTGTGTGGAGTCAGCCATGTTTCTTTTGAATGAAATAAAACTGTCCGTTAGTTAGCGAGAGTCAATCGCTAACTAACACAAGTTTTCTGTTAGCTCCTGCGGTCGATTGCGCATGCACGGGGACCTGACGTGATTTATATCCCAATGGCAGATCTACCGGCACTGACTTGGTGACCGACCTGGTCCCCCTGGTCTAACGCATGCGCTTACTCAGAGTGCGACCCCCAGTGGACTGATTAGGAATAGCAGCTGCTTTTATAGAAACGCAATTTATGCCTTTCTGTAATTCTCAAAATAGCAAAGTCATCCAGGGGGCCAAGCTGGACCCCCTGGGGCCGTATGTTTGACACCCTCAACCAGAACTTGTTCTGGTAAAACAAAGAATTTCCCAGTGGCTCGAATTAAAAAACCAATTACTTAACCAAAGAAAAGAGGAGAAAAGCAAGCAACAGTTTGATGAAAACAATGCTTTTATTTGTGTGATTTGTGTGTTTAACAGTGAAGACATCCTTGTCATTGTTGCCTTTATAGTTCCATCGTTTTCGTTGCTCTTCTTAGAACATATTGCAATATTATTGTTTTCATTATTTTTAATAAAATGCATTTTTTTGATGCTGCTTATGATTCAATTATAATTATGATTATTGAGTTAAAGAACTGGTGTGTTTACAAAATGCAGATAAATGTACTTGATAAGAATGTGCTCAGCTTCAGTAGAGAACCATCTTTAACTGGAGGATCTTCTTCCAGGTGGACCTTCGCTACAGGGACACCTTTGATGGGTGCGATTACTCTCTCTACTGGAGTTGTTCCCAAGGCAATTGTGGTAATGTCCAAAGAAGGGTGAGGGGTGAGATTGAAAGCAGCACCAATGCACCACTATTCAACAGTCAATGGTGTGAAACTGAAACCGTCAGCAGGACAATCCTCCAGAGTAACAAACCTTTTCAACTCACGTAAGTTGTTCTTTTACTTTAAATCCTAACATGTTTTTAATGTATTTGTTGTGCTTATAATAAGAAATGAAAGTTTTTATGTGTTTTCTGATTGATGCATTCATCAGGGCTGCCAGCTGCTGTTGGATCCCAAAGCGTACCGGGAATAATGATCAATGGAATCTACTGACTGCGGTGGATTTGGGGATCAGATCTGACACTAAAGAACCAAACAGATCACCAGCCGTTGCTATCCTCCCTTTCCTACGGTAAGTCCTCTGCAGGTGGCATCAGGTTTCTGTTTGTGAAAGAATCTGTGTAAAATGTCCTGCTTCACTGCCTCATAGTGGTTGTAGTCTGCCAGTCCTCTTCCATCCGAATCATTTGGAAACTGGTGTAATCGCAGAAAAGGAGTGGCTTTGGTTTCATGATTCTTGCAAGATAGTTCAATTACTTTTATTACCTGGAGTGCTTGCATGGATCCCTGGAATGTGTTTTTAAACCATTTTCCTGTTGGGAAGAGTCAAAGTAAATTAATCAAATTGATTGTATTTTATTATGAATTATAGTATAGTTACACATTTTGGGATGTGTTATCTTATATGTAACATGTTCTGAACTGTGCTACATTACTTTACATTACATTACATTACTAACACATGTGAATGTGTCTACTCAAGAGTTCCCCAGAACTGTCCCCGCACATACAAGCTGATGTCCTTCGATCCTGATGGAGACAAAGTTCGATGCAGATATGGAAATATCAACACTGGAGAGTGTTCCCTGTGTGACCAACCTTCAGGCTTTCACTTAGATCAGGTTAGTTGAAAAGTATATTTCCTAATACATTGTTCAATGTTCACTGATGCTTTGCTTCACTTAACTTGTTGTTCACATTGTCAGGACACCTGCACATTACATTACCACTCGTCTCTGGCTGACTCCAGAGTTTATGGATTTGAGTTGGTGGTGGAGGATTTCCCGGTAGGCTCCATCACTCTGACCTACTCCGATGGATCCCAATCCTCCAGGGCCCCACTGCTTGTGAGGCGTAAGAGATCACCAACCACCGTAGCCGAAACAACCACCGTAGCCGAAACAACCACCGCAGCACCAACCACCGCAGCACCAACAACCGCAGCACCAACCACCGCAGCACCAACCACCGCAGCACCAACAACCGCAGCACCAACCACCGCAGCACCAACCACCGCAGCACCAACAACCGCAGCACCAACAACCGCAGCACCAACCACCGCAGCACCAACCACCGCAGCACCAACAACCGCAGCACCAACAACCGCAGCACCAACCACCGCAGCACCAACAACCGCAGCACCAACCACCGCAGCACCAACAACCGCAGCACCAACAACCGCAGCACCAACCACCGCAGCACCAACAACCGCAGCACCAACCACCGCAGCACCAACAACCGCAGCACCAACAACCGCAGCACCAACCACCGCAGCACCAACAACCGCAGCACCAACAACAACACCATACCCCTGGTGGCATCATCATACAACCACTGCACCTCCAACAACAACACCATACCCCTGGTGGCATCATCATACAACCACTGCACCCCCAACAACAACACCATACCCCTGGTGGCATCATCATACAACCACCGCACCCCCAACAACCATTCCACCCTACCTTACCACCAGGATGCACAAGCATGCCACCACTCCTCCACTCAGTAAACTACCTTTGCAATTCTCCTTCCTTGGTGAGTCCATTTTGATTGTATTTGACATTTTATCAATGAGCCAATATTTTAGAAATCTTAACGTCAGGATTAGTCCCTAAAGTCCCTAACAAATGTTGCTTTAGATTTTCAACATTTTATAAATTCAGTAAAATCTTTGATCCTGACAATGAAGGCCGACGTTGTGTAAAAAACGTTTTCCTTTAAAATATCAACATAAACAGCCGCAGCCTGCACGCATTTCATGAATTTTTAACAGCCTTCCTCGGACGGCTTTGACGTTTTGATCCACAGACAGCAGCAGTGTCGGTTTTCAGCTTATTGCTTTTGGTCATTTAAATCAACCTTCTATTTTCAACTCCAGTGGACCCACCCGTTCCCTCATGTGCCGAGGGAGTCTACCTGCCGAGGTTTGTGGAGCCAACACCTAAAAATGGAGTCCACATCCAGGCAGAGGTCAACAGAGAAGTGGAGATCAGAGTGAAAGCAGTAGCGGCGTATTCAAAGTAATTGAGATTTAATGAGATCGCTGTTGCCTCGAGACGATCAGCAAGAAAGAGTCACTACATCTCTGGTTCCTCTGTGTTGTTTTCACACAGAATACATGATATAATCATAAGTGGCCCAGTGAACATCACCACGCAAAGGAACACAGATGGAGACTTTGTCATTAGGTGGACGCCGATCCAAGACGACCTGGGGGATTTCTTCTCCATCTGCTTTGCTGTTGAATCAGTGGCCGGGTGAGTTTTGGGTTCCTCGGGAGAGAACTTCTTTCTGTGTGCGTGTGTGTGTGTGGAGAGCCATGATTTGACTTCTGACATTTTTGCAGGTCCCATGGTAACACACCGCATTACTACACCACCCCGTCCTCACAGTAAGTGACATTTCTCCGTGTTTGGCGTCTTTTTCAAGCAACAAATTTAGAGATTAGAGACGACGAGACAAAAACACCAGTAGTAACTTTAACTTAAGACATTAGGATATAGCTGCTTAAATCTTCACTGATGCTCCTCAGGGCGGGAGTCTATCAGACCGAGATGAGGTGTGTTGTGGTGGAGGTCAAGACGAAGCACGGTGAGTCTACTTTAATGTCACACAACATGTGGTTGAGCTGCAGCTGTAATGGTGTACTTAACTTCTATAAAGAGCTGTGAGTGGGTGAACTGACCAAACTAAATTAAGAAGTATTTCCTTATTAAATGTATTTTGGAATGTTTATTAAGTATTTTAGATGAAAAGTCTTCTTCTTCCTTGTGTTTGCTGGAACATGACTGAATTAGTGAACAAGAGGAAAACTACAGGTACGATGTGTATTTTTAACAATCTCGTTCTCTAGTTAAAAGCAATGTGATCTGCACCGAGACCACAATGACAATAGAGCTTGAGAAAGCTTCTCTCCCCGGACACCATGCGGACCATCTGAGGCTCAACGACGCCACCAACACCGCCTGCCGCCTGAAGTCCAACACCACCCATATCTTTGCCGTCATCCCCCTCAACGATTGTGGGACCGACATCGAGGTGACGCGAGCTGCGCTCTTCTCCTAGTTGTTGTTGTTGCCTTTTATCTTCTGATAACTGACACTTACCTCTTTCACTCTGCAGGAAGACGACATTAACCTCAGGTTCAAGAACGCAATCACCACGTTTGACAACGTGGCCGACGTGATCACCAGGAAGCACCTGCTGGAGGTGGACTTCTACTGCCAGTACCCCAAACGTGGGAATGTGACGCAGGTCTTCACGGCACACAGGCCCAAGATCGAAGTTTGGGACAAGGGCTTTGGCACGTTCACCTACCAGTTTGAGTTCTATCCCAACGACCAATACCTCACCGCCATCGATCCCAGCACATACCCGCTGGTGTATGTTCTGGGGAGCAGGATCTTCATGCAGATTGAGGCCACCTCCTCCATCAATAACACCGTGCTGTTCGTGGAGTCCTGCAGAGCTACGCCATATGACAACCAGAACTACCAACAAACCTACTCCATCATCGAGAACGGGTGGGCACGAGTACTCAGTACAGATTGTTTTCTGTCATGTGAGAGTGGCTTCATAGATGGAATTGAAACGTCTCTCTATGTTGTGCTTCACTGTGGAGATCGGGGCTGCCCAATAGGTCGATCACCTGCCATTGACTAAAAAATCCAGTCGGGTCAATACGCATGCGCGGTCGTCCGCGGGAGCTAACGGAAAACTCAGTGCTAATTAGCATCCTTGCTTACTGTTACTGTTCCGTTCCCGCTACTACTCATTCGATGGGGGGGTAGTTCGCCATGACTTGGTGAGCTAACAAGTAGCTTGTAGGCCAAAAAAGTGTGGGCACCCCTGGTGTGGAGGATTGTCTCCTCTTGCTTTAGAGGCTCTATATGATTTCACTAGGGGTTGCCACCTTTAGTACAGAAAAATAAGGGATGCTTGACGACAGCTCGGAAAATACGGGACGATTCCGTATTTTAAGGGACGGGTGGCAACCCTAGATTTCACCGTAGTGGAGAAATGGCCCCTGATGTAGGCACTGTAGGTTTGTGGCTGTAGGCCAAGAGAGTGTTGACATCAACAAATGTTGATGTCAACACTCTCTTGGCCTCTTGTCCCTACGGCAGCGTCCGCTGAAAGGCGCCGACTGACAAATGTTCTGCGTCTTGTGCTTTTCTTGTGTCCTGCTCTGACCAGTTGTAACGTGGATCAGACTGTTGAAATCCACTCCACCTCCCACCAGAGACAATTCCAGTTCAGCATGGAGGCCTTCAAGTTCATCGGCTCGCACGATCAGGTAGAGGACGCAGCGGTGCACTGCTATGAATCTCTAAAAGATTCAACTAATTCATAATGTCCTGATGACCCATTCACACTTGTTGGACATACACAATGTTTCATCTGCATTGACTTGTTTTCTACTGAAGCCCCAGGGTGTCACAAACAAATCTATGTTTTGAAAGATTTTCCATGTTTCCCTGCTCACCTTCATAGAAAATTCAAATTTTCAAAGTGTTAACAATGAATTTGATTGGTTGTCACAAGCTGACATTGCACACTTGAGGTCTAATGATGAAGAGAAAGATATACGATGTTTGGAGGGACTCGAGGTGGAACGCCACCGTCTGTCACGTAGAGGCACAGTGGAGACGAGGAGGCTTTTTTACTGTCTGCTGATGTCATGACGACGTGTCCCGATGCATTCAGGTGTACATCAGCTGCACGGTCCTGATGTGTGAAGCAGGAAGCCCCAAAACCAGGTGCTCTCAGGGATGCGTCAACTCCACAAAGCAGAGCGGTTGGCCTGCTGCTCACCACCACAGGAAGAGAGAGCTCATCGCTCAAGGTCAAAGGCACTTTGTTTCCCAGGGTCCCTTGCGCCTGGGGAGATCAGCGGAGGACAACAAAAGCCCAGGTGGGAAAGCAGAGAGCGATTTTTTCATTTGTTCCTGCCCCACTTTGGACCAGATGTAATCAAGAACTGTGCTTCTTTCCTCCAGCGCTCCAGCTGAATCTGAACCTGGTCTTCATCGCCGGATGTCTCCTTGCAGCCGTTGGCATGATCAGTGCAGTGGCCTTGTACAAGGCCAGAGGGTCAAGGGTCAGATACCAACCTTTGTCCACGTTTGAAAGTTAAGTCAACAGGCGGAATTCCAAATTCGGTACGACCTTCATTCGACGATGTAAAGCTTTGCCACCAGTGGGGTGCTGGTGTTTCTTCTGTTTCAGCTTCATATGTTAACACCTCTATACCACCAGTGGACTGCTGGTGTTTCTTATGTTTCAGCTTCATATGTTAACACCTCTATACCTGTCTGCAGCTTCAATGGTAGAAATACTGAATCTGAGAAGAGTTTGGGGTACTTCTGTGTCTTTTTAAGGGGATTTTGTTCTTTTTTGCCATTTTGTGTCCCATTGAGGTGGTTTTGCTCCCTTTAATAGTCGATCACTCTCTTTGAGTCTCTACATGTTTGACCCATTCAGTAAGATGGCATGATTTAATCAATAGGTGCCACCCTATCCAGTCATTGTCATGTCAAAGGTTATCATTACATGTCAAAGGCTCTTTTAGTACTGGAACGTGTAATTTATGAAACACTTGATGGATCAATAAAAGCCTATTTTTTCCTGCATATTTGTTGCTTGCGTCCACTTTCATTATTTTTTCTCACTTATATACAAACACTTATTTTGATTCCTTATTGCCCATTACAGAAATATATCAAAAGACATGAACATGAACTCTGCAGCTCACTGATTAAAGTCAACATGAAACCTTCAAATGTTGTGTCTGTCAGAAATTCAGAGATGTTCCCTAAACTTTCTTTAAAAACAGAGCTGAAGACACATTTTACAAGTTGGGACCACGAAATCTCTTTAAAAATGAATATGCGGTAGAGAGGGTGTGCTAGGAACCACAAGGTTGGTGGTTCGAGTCCCGGCTGCCCCATGTCCCATGTTGAAGTGTCCCTGAGCAAGACACCTAACCCCTAATTGCTCCCCGGGCAAAATGTAAGAGCCATGGGTTAAAAATGTAATGTTAGTCGCTTTGGATAAAAGCGTCTGCTAAATGACCTGTAATGTAATATATCTTCAATTATAGGTTTAGGCATTTCATCAGTCCTCAAACATAAAATATAAATGTGATAAAGTCATAAATCTTTATAGGTGCAGGACAAAGACTAGGGAGTCTTTCGTGGAGTCCTCGGGGCGGCTGAATGCGGCGACTTCTGATATTTTTAATAATGTGTTTGACCCTTTTACCTGTCCGAACCTCTTCCTGCAGATACTACTGCCGGTCAGCTACTCGCAGGGCAGACTTCATCTCCGGCTTCCTCGCTCTCACTGAGACTTGGATCACACCTGAGAACACATCCACCCCAGCGGCTCTCTCCTCCAAAACATTCATGGATAAACACAATGTGGGTTAGTTTCGAGTTTAAAAAAAATCCTGTACACCTCTGCTGAAATAATGTTACGTAAGTAGTACAGGCTTCTGCTGTCCCGAGTTTATCAAATTATGATGATGACAGGAAGGATTTATGGTCTGTAGTCTGCATAATTAATACTGCACAATTGCGTTGACACACCACAGGGTGGCGCAATAATTGTCTTTATCAAATTATGATGATGACTGCGGCTTCCAGCGCTGCTTCAGGCGGAGCAGCAGCCGGTCTGATGACCTGTTGTGTCGTTTCGGTTTGTGTCTCGGTTACACACAAACTAACTTACAGGCGTTCAGTCTCTGTGTGCGTCTCTGGTCAGCGGCCGTTTAATAACGTGTATTCACGCTGTGGCAGCAGGACGGCGGTGATGACAAGCGGATCATCTCAACGCTGATTGGCTTTCGATAGACAGCGTCAGGCGTCTTTTTCAAAGTTGAAATATTTCAACTTTGGGCAAAAGAGCGATTTATTCACTTTGCTCGTTTTGCCTTTTCACGTCCCAAATCTTAGATTTTCTATATTTCAAAATAATTACTGCAGAAACTTTTATCAGTTTTGAAAGCAGTGTGTTAATCTGCAAATATACCGTTTTTTGCAGTTTTTGGAGTATGAATGACAAAAGTGTGGATTTTGAAAAATTTGGTGATTGAATGTATTTTGTCTGCAAGCAATGAAAAATTATTCACAGTTTGGTCCGTATACACTTGTGTATCTATGAATGTCTGAGTTTTGAAAATGTGGTTTGAGTAATGAACAATGCTTGTTAGCAATTGAAAAAAACTGTCACGTTGATTATTCGGCACTTTCTTGTTTCTTGTTCTCCTGAGTTTGTACCCTATGGTTGAATGCACTTATTGTACGTCGCTTTGGATAAAAGCGTCAGCTAAATGACATGTAATGTAATGTAATGTAATGTACAGGATTTTTTAAAACTCATTGTAACTAACCCACATTGTGTTTATCCATGAATGTTTTGCCCTTGATACATGTTTTTTCTTGTTTCTTAGATGTGTTATGCATTTCCTGATTTAACCTTTTGTAGTCCATTCAGCAGAACAAAGGAACGCCATCATTCCTTTCAACCATTCTATATACCATCAACACCCTCAGGTTGTTACCTTAGCACAACCATAAACAGACTCCCAGTGTTCAGTAGAGACCCAGTGCTGTTCATTGAATGGAAGGCTTTGTTCATATCACTTGTTGACAAAAAGGGAATTTCTTCAGATAATAAACTACATTACCTAAAGAAATCTATTTCATCTTGACTACTAGGACTTCAGACATCGGGGCGACCTGAAATCGGACGAAGTATCTTTTCTTTAAACCGAGCTAGTCTGCTAAATTTGTTTGTGATTCTACTGTTTTGAGTTTAACTTGATTGCTAGTTTGCGTTAACTCTTGCCATTTATTAGTGCCAGTTCTTGCTGTAGACTCTGCTATTAAGTTGACTGCTAGCGTGCCCTCCTATCTTTGCTAGGTTTGACCCGATCTAACTCTGTTCTGCCTTCTCTTCTGAAGCAGAGCTGACTTGAATCCTTAAAGTTTGTCAAAATAGTACATGTTGATTTTACTAGCGTGAGTGTTTGTGCAGACAGTACGACAATGGATGACAAGATAACAGTGCACAAGGAATAAAATAAAATATAATGCTATGGGTTAGTAGTATACGGCTATGGGTTAGTTTAAAAATGAAGGAATAAAAGTTAGTTAAAAATATAAAAAACCCCACCAGCGAACAGAAAGTGACGTGTGCAGAATGAAAGGAAGTGAGCGGTGGAATGTCAGAGTCAGTGGGGGACCGGCTCTGTTGATGATGTTCGTGTGGCGGGAGGTCTTAGTCCTGATGGACCTCAGGCTCCTTCCAGATGGAAGGGGCACAAACAGCTTTTGTTCGGGGGGAGAGGGGTCGGCGACAATCTTTTTAGCTGCATCAGGGTCCTTGAAACGAACAAGTCCTGCAGGGACGGCAGATTGCAGCCGATCACCCTCTCTGCAGAGCGGATGACACGCTGCAGCCTGCCCTTGTCCTTGGCTGTGGCTGCAGCGTACCAGACGGTGATGGAGGAGCAGAGGATGGACTCCATGATGGCCGTGTAGAAGTGGACCATCGTCTTTGGCAGGTTGAATTTCGTCAGCCTCAGGAAGAACAACCTCTGCTGAGCCTTCTTGGTGATGGAGGGAAGGCGTAACAGGGGACTGAGGAGGACTGGCTTAATGCAGGACACGTGAAAGGTGGGGTGTACCTTGAGGGACTTTGGCAGCTTGAGAAGCCAGACCTTGTCCCCCTCAGCATAGAGGGGTGCAGTGGAACGGCACTGCGTCAATTGGTTCCTTCTGTGCACAAACTGGACAGGCAGCGACAAAACCCTGAGCGCCTGTGTCATGGGCTATGTCACTAAGCACATCATTTACCATACTCTGGAATACTGCGGGCGCGTTGGTGAGGCCGAATGGCATGACCAGATACTCGAAGTGGCCCATGGGTGTGTTGAACCCGGTCAGCCATTCGTCCCCCTCTCTTATTAGATTAGATTAGATTCAACTTTATTGTCATTGCACAGGGTACAAGTACTGAGGCAACGAAATGCAGTTTAACATCCAACCAGAAGTGCAAAGTAGCAAAAAGTGCAGCGTATGTGCATATGTAAAGTGTAATAAGTGAATAAATAGATATGTACAGTAAGAAATAGTTATGCAATATGAACAGTAAGAAATGGATATACAATAACAGTGCAAATGTTCAGTGGCTGGAGGAGGGTGTGGCAGTCAAGCCAGGGTGGAGGGGGAAGTACAGTCACTGAGGGAGATGTGTGTGGGGATGGGGGGCAGAGTTCAGTAGAGTGACAGCCGCAGGGATGAAGCTGTTCCTGAACCTGCTGGTCTGGGAACGGAGCACCCTGTAGCGCCTCCCAGAGGGGAGGAGGGCAAACAGTCTGTGGCTGGGGTGAGAGCTGTCCTTTTCGATGCTGCGTGCCCTCCGCAGACATCTCTTGTCGTCTGCAAACTTGACAATGGTATTAGAACCATGTACAGGTGTGCAGTCGTAGGTGAAGAGGGAGTAGAGGAGAGGACTTAGCACACAGCCCTGTGGCACGCCGGTGTTCAGGATGAGGGTTGAGGAGGTGTGGTTTTCTACCATAAAAGACTGGGGTCTGTTGGATAGGAAGTCCAATATCCAGTTACAGAGGGAAGTGTTGATACCCAGGTGACTGAGTTTCGTGATTAGTTTGGAGGGGATGACAGTGTTGAAAGCTGAACTGAAGTCTATGAACAGCATCCTCACATAGCTGTTGTTATTGTCCAGGTAAGAAAGGGCGGGGTGTAATGCCGTGGAGATGGTATCCTCCGTACTCCTGTTCTTGCGGTAGGCGAATTGGAAGGGGTCCAGTGTGGGTGGTAAGCAGGTTTTGAGGTGAGCCAGGACCAGCCTCTCGAAGCACTTCATGATGGTTGGAGTGGGTGCAACTGGGCGGAAGTCATTTAGGCTCACTGCGGTGGAGTGCTTTGGCACTGGCACGATAGAGGTGGTTTTAAAGCACGTGGGGACAGTAGCTTGGGCTAGTGACAGGTTGAATATGTCAGTCAAGACCTCAGCTAGTTGCCCAGCACAGGCCCTGAGCACGCGTCCGGGGACGCCATCAGGGCCAGCAGCCTTATGTGCATTAATCCTGCTCAGTGCAGCATACACGTCGGTGGAGGAGAGTGTGAGGGGCTGGTGGTCTGAAGTGAGCGCAGCCTTGATGGCAGCCTCCTGGTTGTCCCTGTCGAAGCGTGCATAAAAGCTGTTAAGCTCGTCAGGGAAGGAGGCATCATTGTTTTGGGGGGTGGTGTTGGTGGGTTTGTAGTCTGTTATGGCCTGGATGCCTTGCCACATGCGACGGGGGTCGGAGTTGTTCTTGAAGTGCTCCTCAATCCTTAGCTTGTGGCAGTGCTTGGCCTGCTTGATGCCCTCTTCAGGTCAGCCCTGGATGAACTGTAGGCTTGAGCATCACCTGATCTGAAAGCGGTGTCTCGTGCCTTCAGCAGTAGGCGGACCTCTTTGTTCATCCATGGCTTGTGGTTGGGGAAGGTGGTGATTCTGTCGATGTTGGTGTTGATGAAGTCCAGAACGAAAGAGGCATAGGAATCAATGTAAGTGTGGGAGTCCAGTGTGGACTAAGTGGCAAACACACTCCAGTCTGTGTGTTCGAACCGAAGCTGTAGTGCAGAGTCTGCTCCCTCTGGCCACACTTTAACTGTCCTCACTGTGGGTTTCACACGTTTGATGAGTGGTGTGTATTTAGGGAGAAGAAACAAAGAGAGGTGGTCAGACTGTCCTAGGTGGGGGAGGGGGGCTGCCATGTAGGAATCAGCCATGTTGCTATAGACCTTGTCCAAAGTCTTGTTTCCTCTCGTGGGGTAGGAGACATGTTGGTGGGATTTGGGGAGTACAGTCTTCAGGTTGGAGTGGTTAAAGTCACCCGCAACAATGAAGGCTGCATCCGGATGTAAAGTCTGTTGCTTACTAATGGCAGTATGCAGTTCTTTCATTGCCAGTTTAGCATTAGCATCCGGGGGGATATGAGCTGCAGTCACAACAGTAAACGTAAACTCCCTGGGCAGATAGAACAGTCTACACCTAACCATGAGATACTCAAGGTTAGCAGAGCAGTGACTCTCGATGATAGCAGTGTCCGCATAACAAGCATTGTTTATATAGATCAGTGGTTACATTACATTTACATTACATTACATGTCATTTAGCGGACGCTTTTATCCAAAGCGACGTACAATAAGTGCATTCAACCATAGGGTACAAACTCAGGAGAACAAGAAACAAGAAAGTGCAATTTCCTCAAAGAAGCCAATTTACAATTTGCTATAGATCAGTGACGTTACAAGTACAATTTAAGTGCTACAATTTGTTAGTCTTTAGTCGAGGTAGAGTCTGAAGAGGTGTGTCTTTAGTTTGCGGCGGAAGATGTGAAGGCTCTCTGCGGTCCTGGTGTCTTCAGAGAGCTCGTTCCACCATTTCGGCGCAAGGACAGCGAAGAGTCGAGATCTAGTCGAGTGTTTTGCTCTCAGTGAGGGAGGGACGAGTAGTTTTGCAGATGCAGAGCGGAGAGTGCGGGTTGGGATGTAGGGTTTGACCATGTCCTGGATGTAAGCTGGACCCGATCCATTCACAGCATGGTACGTGAGGACCAATGTTTTGAACTGGATGCGGGCGGCCACCGGTAGCCAGTGAAGAGAGCGGAGGAGTGGAGTAGTGTGGGAGAACTTAGGAAGGTTGAAGACCAGTCTAGCTGCTGCATTCTGAATGAGCTGCAGAGGTTGTATGGCGGTGGCAGGGAGACCAGCCAGGAGGGAGTTGCAGTAGTCCAGGCGAGAGATGACAAGAGCCTGAATCAGTACCTGCGCTGCCTTCTGAGTGAGAAGGGGACGTATTCTCCTGATGTTGTAGTGCGTGTATCTACAGGATCGCGTTGTCGCGGTGATGTAGGGAGTCAGGGAGAGTTGGCTGTCGAGTGTGACGCCGAGGTTATTAGCGGTCAAAGTGGGCGTTAGTACGGAGTTCCCAAAGTTGACTGTCAGGTCCTGGGTAAGCGAATCTTTTCCGGGAAAGAGAAGTAGTTCAGTCTTGTCGGGGTTGATTTTCAGATGGTGGGCGGACATCCACTGGGAGATGTCAGTTAGACAGGCAGAGATCCGAGCCGCCACCTGGGTGTCCGAGTGAGGGAAGGAGAGAATTAGTTGGGTGTCATCGGCATAGCTGTGGTAAGAGAAGCCATGCGAGCGAATGACAGCGCCAAGGTGGTTCTTAACCTTGTTGGAGTTACTGACCCCCACCAGTTTCATATGCGCATTCACCGAACCCTTCTTAATTGGAAAAATACAATTCAAAACATAGGTATATATTTTATTGGTGCACAAAATGAACCGTGCATCAACATCAGTGTTCAAAGAACAAAACCATTAAAACAATTTTTAATACTTCTGCCAGTTTTGGAGGCAAGGTTTTTGTTGCCAACGCATGCCTGTGCAGAATACAATGAGTAACAATGATGTGTGGTGCATTGGCTTTCACTAGCGCACCAAAACCAGACTTTCTTCCCAGTATGACTGGGGCTCCGTCCCAACAAACTGCAGAAACCATATCCCATGAAAGATTGTTGTCTTTGAAGAAGTCATCCACAAGTTTCTTCACATCGGCTGCCTTAGTTGTTGTCGTAAAAGGCTTACAAAATAAAAACTCTTCCTTTATCACGTTGTCTTTCACATAGCGCACAAATACAGCAAGCTTGCTTAGATTGGAAACGTCTGTGGTCTCGTCCAGTTGAAGGCTGAATTTTGCCGGGCTTGAAATCAGATCTGCAACTACTTGAGCCAAGATGTCTTTGCTCATGTCCTCTATTCTGTCGCTAATGGTGTCATTTGAAAGAGGAATTTGGGATAACTGAACTTCAGCCGCTTTTCCCAGCATGATATTCGCCATCTTCAACACAGCTGGTTTTATGAGTGTTTCACCAATGGTGTGTGGTTTGCCCTGCCTTGCGATCAGGTAAGCAACTTTGTATGATGCTGTGAGGATCGGTTTGTTGATGGGTACAAAGCCGAGAACAGGCAGAGTAGCCTTTTCATCGAATCTGGCTCTCTTCACCTTGAATTCAGCGAGCGTTGTGTTCTTGTATTGTCCATCTCCATGCAGCTTAAGGAAGTGTTCTCTTAGTTTTGCCGGTGCTAGACTAGAATTGCTCAACTTGGCATTGCAAATCATGCAGTTAGGACGCTGACTCCCATCACGTTCCGTTATACATGTGAATCCATATTGTACATATTCGTCCGACCACTTTCTTTTTTTGCTCGACATAGTTAGTATGAAGGGATTCAAATATTAACAAAGGAATCACACGACGTACCATCACGACAGTCACAATCTGACTAATGAGCGCGCCAAATTCCCTGCAGCACAGATAGGCCAAGCGATATTGCGTGATCACCTGCAGCCAATGATGCCCAAGCGGGGCGTGTAATCACGAATCATATGAGTCGGGTGTGTGTCTGGACCTCCGCCGAACCCCTAAAACTGACTCACCGAACCCCTGGGGTTCGATCGAACCCAGGTTGAGAACCACTGATATAGATGCATAGTCCACCGCCTCTGGTCTTACCGGAGTCCTCTGTTGTTCTATCTGCCCGGAGGATGTAGCGCCCCGTTAGCTCGATGGCGCTATCGGGAACGCCGCTGTTGAGCCATGTTTACGTGAAAATCATGACGTTGCAGTCTATAATCCTTTTATGAGTGGTGATCCGCAGCCGCAGTTCATCCATTTTGTTCGCCAGAGACCGAACATTGCCGAGGAAAATGCTTTGTTTACGGTCTCGACGCCGCCTGTGAGCACTTCCGGTCGGCGTAGCCGGGTTCGTAGCTACCGCTGTCTTGGAGATCTCTGGAATGAGCCAGAGACCGCCGATAAAGTGGTCGAAATCGCAGGATTCGATATCCAAAAGTCGCTGACGGCTATATGAGATAATCGCAAGACTGTTCTGAGTGAACAGACTCGAAACAAATAGGCAGAAAACATAGGCAGGATGTAGAAGAAGATGACCTCTGAGTGATTGGCCTATAACAGCATTTTAAATGGTTCCGTCCTCATGGTCAAACGTGCAAGTAGTCTGCCGTCGAGGGTGGTTGCTTCCATGACCTCTGGGAGTTGCTCCTTGGATAGCCCCAGCCGTTCAAGAAACAAGAAAGTGCAATTTCCTCAAATAAGACAATTTACAATTTGCTATAGATGAGTGGCGTTAGAAGTACAATTTAAGTGCTACAATTTGTTAGTCTTTTATTTGAGGTAGAGTCTGAAGAGGTGTGTCTTTAGTTTGCGGCGGAAGATTTGAAGGCTCTCTGCGGTCCTGGTGTCTTCAGAGAGGTCGTTCCACCATTTAGGAGCAGGACAGCAAAGAGTCGAGTGTTTTGCTCTCAGTGAGGGAGGGACGAGCAGTTTTGCAGATGCAGAGCGGAGAGTGCGGGTCGGGATGTCGGGTTTGACCATGTCTTGGATGTAAGCTGGACCCGATCCATTCACAGCATTGTTCGTGAGCACCAATGTTTTGAACTGGATGCGGGCAGCCACCGGTAGCCAATGAAGAGAGCAGAGGAGTGGAGTACCATTTGTTTGACATTTGTCACCGCCTTGCTAAACCTGTTTTTTGACTCTTTGTACACGTCCTTGTCCCCACTCCTAAATGCCTGATCCTTGCAGAAGTAGTTTTCTGAGTTCCGCTGTAAACCAGCTTTTGTCGTTGTTATAACTCATCCTGGTGCATGATGGTACACAGCTTTAGTAGGGCGTGATGACTTTCTCTTATGAATATTCTCAAACGTTTTAGCTCTGTCACTTCTGCCTTTTCTCCCCTTTGTTCTACAAGTTCAAGATCCGATGATCCGTTTCTAAAGTGCGGTATTGAGAGATGTTGTTTCCCGTGAACACAAATGGAATGATACAAGATGTTATCGTGATAAAAACTACAATAAGTCACAAATATCTTCAATGGCTCTTTCGTTATCATGGAGAGGAAAAACAAAAAGTGAAACTCAAATGTGCCCAAATCCAAGAAGTAAATATTTTGTTTGCATAGATGTTTTTTATTAAAGATCGCCTCACAGATGTGCAGGAAATGTACCGTGCAACGTCACCATTGACCCGAGTCAGTAATTTGACTACCACAAGCTAGTCGTAAATGTCTGAAAAGTGCCTCCTGCCCGGGTAACAACTAGTGTCTCTGGGTTCCAGTTCTTCCTCCCATTGCCTCCTGTGAAGCCGGCCACGGGCTCCCCGTGTTCTTGTCCCGGACTCCTTCTCACAGAGATGTTCTCTTTGCCACCGTGGGTCAGATGTTCCAGCTTTCTGCCCGAGCACAGGCTCACCATACCAGGTACTTTTAGAGTTAGCACTCTTTTTCATCCAGTTTTGTGTCTCTTTGTAGTTATTTAGTGTCTCTTTGTAGTTGCATATCGTTTCTTTGTAGTTGTTTTGGTCTTTGGTAGTTGTGTTATGTTTGTGTTTGTTTATTCACTTTATGTCTTTTTAGTTATTTGGCCTTTAATATGGACCTTTAAGCAAGATCATCACTGTTCTAGTTGCCCTGAATAAGATTTCACCAGATCATTGTTCTCCTGCAGCATCCACGACTTCCAGGTCAGCGGCCCCCGGAACATGAACAAAGTGTTCAAATACGATCAGAACGGAGAAGCTGAAGTGACTCTGAGCTGGACTCCGGAGCTCAGCGACCTGTACAAATCCGTCCCAGTCTGCTTCACGGCAGAGACGAATGAAACGTGAGTTCCTCCACAGCCACTCATGGGCAAAGTATTTCCTTCTCATTGCTTGGTTTCTCGTTGGCGAAGCGGACATCTTTGGTTTCTTTGAATAAATCGGGGGAAAGGCCGGCGAGGAATAAAAGATCTTGTGTTGCTGGTTTCTGTACCCAACACTCGCTTTAAATATTCTCTCATGATCCCAAAATGTTTAATCTTTTAAATATAAATGACATGTCTTGTTTCCTCTCGTGGGGTAGGAGACATGTTGGTGGGATTTGGGGAGTACAGTCTTCAGGTTGGAGTGGTTAAAGTCACCCGCAACAATGAAGGCTGCATCCGGATGTAAAGTCTGTTGCTTACTAATGGCAGTATGCAGTTCTTTCATTGCCAGTTTAGCATTAGCATCCGGGGGGATATGAGCTGCAGTCACAACAGTAGACGTAAACTCCCTGGGCAGATAGAACAGTCTACACCTAACCATGAGATACTCAAGGTTAGCAGAGCAGTGACTCTCGATGATAGCAGTGTCCGCATAACAAGCATTGTTTATATAGATCAGTGGTTACATTACATTTACATTACATTACATGTCATTTAGCGGACGCTTTTATCCAAAGCGACGTACAATAAGTGCATTCAACCATAGGGTACAAACTCAGGAGAACAAGAAACAAGAAAGTGCAATTTCCTCAAATAAGCCAATTTACAATTTGCTATAGATCAGTGACGTTACAAGTACAATTTAAGTGCTACAATTTGTTAGTCTTTAGTCGAGGTAGAGTCTGAAGAGGTGTGTCTTTAGTTTGCGGCGGAAGATGTGAAGGCTCTCTGCGGTCCTGGTGTCTTCAGAGAGCTCGTTCCACCATTTCGGCGCAAGGACAGCGAAGAGTCGAGATCTAGTCGAGTGTTTTGCTCTCAGTGAGGGAGGGACGAGTAGTTTTGCAGATGCAGAGCGGAGAGTGCGGGTTGGGATGTAGGGTTTGACCATGTCCTGGATGTAAGCTGGACCCGATCCATTCACAGCATGGTACGTGAGGACCAATGTTTTGAACTGGATGCGGGCGGCCACCGGTAGCCAGTGAAGAGAGCGGAGGAGTGGAGTAGTGTGGGAGAACTTAGGAAGGTTGAAGACCAGTCTAGCTGCTGCATTCTGAATGAGCTGCAGAGGTTGTATGGCGGTGGCAGGGAGACCAGCCAGGAGGGAGTTGCAGTAGTCCAGGCGAGAGATGACAAGAGCCTGAATCAGTACCTGCGCTGCCTTCTGAGTGAGAAGGGGACGTATTCTCCTGATGTTGTAGTGCGTGTATCTACAGGATCGCGTTGTCGCGGTGATGTAGGGAGTCAGGGAGAGTTGGCTGTCGAGTGTGACGCCGAGGTTCTTAGCGGTCAAAGTGGGCGTTAGTACGGAGTTCCCAAAGTTGACTGTCAGGTCCTGGGTAAGCGAATCTTTTCCGGGAAAGAGAAGTAGTTCAGTCTTGTCGGGGTTGATTTTCAGATGGTGGGCGGACATCCACTGGGAGATGTCAGTTAGACAGGCAGAGATCCGAGCCGCCACCTGGGTGTCCGAGTGAGGGAAGGAGAGAATTAGTTGGGTGTCATCGGCATAGCTGTGGTAAGAGAAGCCATGCGAGCGAATGACAGCGCCAAGGTGGTTCTTAACCTTGTTGGAGTTACTGACCCCCACCAGTTTCATATGCGCATTCACCGAACCCTTCTTAATTGGAAAAATACAATTCAAAACATGGGTATATATTTTATTGGTGCACAAAATGAACCGTGCATCAACATCAGTGTTCAAAGAACAAAACCATTAAAACAATTTTTAATACTTCTGCCAGTTTTGGAGGCAAGGTTTTTGTTGCCAACGCATGCCTGTGCAGAATACAATGAGTAACAATGATGTGTGGTGCATCGGCTTTCACTAGCGCACCAAAACCAGACTTTCTTCCCAGCGTGACTGGGGCTCCGTCCGAACAAACTGCAGAAACCATATCCCATGAAAGATTGTTGTCTTTGAAGAAGTCATCCACAAGTTTCTTCACATCGGCTGCCTTAGTTGTTGTCGTAAGAGGCTTACAAAATAAAAAATCTTCCTTTATCACGTTGTCTTTCACATAGCGCACAAATACAGCAAGCTTGCTTAGATTGGAAACGTCTGTGGTCTCGTCCAGTTGAAGGCTGAATTTTGCCGGGCTTGAAATCAGATCTGCAACTACTTGAGCCAAGATGTCTTTGCTCATGTCCTCTATTCTGTCGCTAATGGTGATATTTGAAAGAGGAATTTGGGATAACTGAACTTCAGCCGCTTTTCCCAGCATGATATTTGCCATCTTCAACACAGCTGGTTTTATGAGTGTTTCACCAATGGTGTGTGGTTTGCCCTGCTTTGCGATCAGGTAAGCAACTTTGTATGATGCTGTGAGGATCGGTTTGTTGATGGGTACAAAGCCGAGAACAGGCAGAGTAGCCTTTTCATCGAATCTGGCTCTCTTCTTACCTTGAATTCAGCGAGCGTTGTGTTCTTGTATTGTCCATCTCCATGCAGCTCAAGGAAGTGTTCTCTTAGTTTTGCCAGTGCTAGACTAGAATTGCTCAACTTGGCATTGCAAATCATGCAGTTAGGACGCTGACTCCCATCACGTTCCGTTATACATGTGAATCCATATTGTACATATTCGTCCGACCACTTTCTTTTTTTGCTCGACATAGTATGAAGGGATTAAAATATTAACAAAGGAATCACACGACGTACCATCACGACAGTCACAATCTGACTAATGAGCGCGCCAAATTCCCTGCAGCACAGATAGGCCAAGCGATGTTGCGTGATCACCTGCAGCCAATGATGCCCAAGCGGGGCGTGTAATCACGAATCATATGAGTCGGTGTGTGTCTGGACCTCCGCCGAACCCCTGAGACTGACTCACCGAACCCCTGGGGTTCGATCGAACCCAGGTTAAGAACCACTGATATAGATGCATAGTCCACCGCCTCTGGTCTTACCGGAGTCCTCTGTTGTTCTATCTGCCCGGAGGATGTAGCTCCCCGTTAGCTCGATGGCGCTATCGGGAACGCCGCTGTTGAGCCATGTTTACGTGAAAATCATGACGTTGCAGTCTATAATCCTTTTATGAGTGGTGATCCGCAGCCGCAGTTCATCCATTTTGTTCGCTAGAGACCGAACATTGCCGAGGAAAATGCTGGGTAGAGAAAGCCGGTGAGGAGTTAGCTTTAGCCTAGCTCGTAGCCCTCCTCGCTTCCCGCGCCTTTGTTTACGGTCTCGACGCCGCCTGTGAGCACTTCCGGTCGGCGTAGCCGGGTTCGTAGCTACCGCTGTCTTGGAGATCTCTGGAATGAGCCAGAGACCGTCGATAAAGTGGTCGAAATCGCATGATTCGATATCCAAAAGTCGCTGACGGCTATATGAGATAATCGCAAGACTGTTCTGAGTGAACAGACTCGAAATAAATAGGCAGAAAACTACTATTTTGCAAATTCTGGAAAGACGCTGAGCCTCGCGTTGTTCACGCGGCGCCATGTAAGAACAACCTGATACAGTTGAGATGGTAGGCGTTGTGTAGATCAAGCTTCGTGAACACAGAGGCGCCCTGCAGGGAGTCAAAGGCAGAGTTCAACAACGGCAGAGGGTATTTGTTCTTGATTGTTATGTTATTCAAACCTCGGTAATCAATACAAGGCCTTGTTGCTTACTGAACACCTCACCCACGCTGTGATAAACCTCCAGAGACAAATCCGGGGGAGCGAACTGAACAACCTGGCTGAGAATAGACTGGGAACAGGCAGATTTAAGGCAGTTAGCATGACAATGAGCACTCCAACTACTAGCAACTTACCTTGCCTGTCACCCAGTCAAAGGTGGGGTTGTGTTTCCTCAGCCAGAGGTGACCAAGAATCAGGGGCATGCGTGGTGAGGACAGGATGTAGAAGAAGATGACCTCTGAGTGATTGGCCTATAACAGCATTTTAAATGGTTCCGTCCTCATGGTCAAACGTGCAAGTAGTCTGCCGTCGAGGGTGGTTGCTTCCATGACCTCTGGGAGTTGCTCCTTGGAGAGCCCCAGCCGTTCAAGAAACAAGAAAGTGCAATTTCCTCAAATAAGACAATTTACAATTTGCTATAGATGAGTGGCGTTAGAAGTACAATTTAAGTGCTACAATTTGTTAGTCTTTTATTTGAGGTAGAGTCTGAAGAGGTGTGTCTTTAGTTTGCGGCGGAAGATTTGAAGGCTCTCTGCGGTCCTGGTGTCTTCAGAGAGGTCGTTCCACCATTTAGGAGCAGGACAGCAAAGAGTCGAGTGTTTTGCTCTCAGTGAGGGAGGGACGAGCAGTTTTGCAGATGCAGAGCGGAGAGTGCGGGTCGGGATGTCGGGTTTGACCATGTCCTGGATGTAAGCTGGACCCCATCTATTCACAGCATGGTTCGTGAGCACCAATGTTTTGAACTGGATGCGGGCAGCCACCGGTAGCCAATGAAGAGAGCAGAGGAGTGGAGTAGTGTGGGAGAACTTAGGAAGGTTAAAGACCAGTGGAGCTGCTGCATTCTGGATGAGGTGCAGAGGTGGAATGGTGGTAGCAGGAGACCTGCAGGAGAGAGTTACAGTAGTCCAGGAGGGAGATGACAAGAGCCTGAATTAGTACCTGCGCTGCCTTCTGAGTGAGAAGAGGACGTGTTCTCCTGATGTTGTAGAGCGTGTATCTACAGGATCGTGTTGTCAGTGATGTTGGGAGTTAGGGAGAGTTGACTGTCAAGTGTCATGCCGAGGTTCCTAGCAGTTAAAGTGGGCGTTAACACAGTTGCCAAAGTTAACAGTCAGGTCCTGGGTAGGAGAACCTTTTCCCGGAAAGAGAAGTAGTTCAGTTTTGTCAGGGTTGATTTTTCAGATGGTGAGCGGACATCCACTGAGAGATGTCAGTCAGTCAGGCAGAGATCCGTGCCACCAACGGAGTGTCCGAGTCGCGGGACACCGTTGTTTCCAAGCACTGCCGCTGCTGCCTGGAGTAACGCGGGGGTCAGCACACTTTTTCGGCTCGCAAGTTACTTTTCACTCCAACTCATGGCGATCTGCCCCCCCTCGGGCAGTTCGCCGAAATAATAGTTTGCCACGGGTTAGGCCTTGAGTTGGACACCTGCGAGTTAGAACATAACGAAGATGATGAAACCTCTCTTCTGAACCTTTTTCAAAATAAAACAAAAATCATAGCAGCAGACAGTTTGACAATGGACAGATAAGACAACATAGTGCAAGAACATAGTGCAAGAATTTAAATTAAAAATAGGTTGGTAGAGCTGTGGGAGAGTCAGGACATTGACTCTGCAGTAGAACTCATTCAGCTTGTCTGCCAGGCGAAGGTCATTCATGGAATGGGGGGTTTTGGCTTGTAGTTTGTGGGGTGTTTGAGGCCTCTCAAAACCAAAACTGAGTCACTTTCTGAGAACTGTGCTCGCAGTTTCTCAGAGTACTATTTGTTTGACATTTGTCACCGCCTTGCTAAACCTGTATTTTGACTCTTTGTACACGTCTTTGTCCCCACTCCTAAATGCCTGATCCTTGCAGAAGTAGTTTTCTGAGTTCCGCTGTAAACCAGCTTTTGTCGTTGTTATAACTCATCCTGGTGCATGATGGTACACAGCTTTAGGAGGACGTGATGACTTTCTCTTATGAATATTCTCAAACGTTTTAGCTCTCTCACTTCTGCCTTTTCTCCCCTTTGTTCTACAAGTTCAAGATCCGATGATCCGTTTCTAAAGTGCGCTATTGAGAGATGTTGTTTCCCGTGAACACAAATGGAATGATACAAGATGTTATCGTGATAAAAACTAAAATAAGTCACAAATATCTTCAATGGCTCTTTCGTTATAGAGAGGAAAAACAAAAAGTGAAACTCAAATGTGCCCAAATCCAAGTAGTAAATAATTTGTTTGCATAGATGTTTTTTATTAAAGAAGAAGTGTCTCTTTGTAGTTGCATATCGTGTCTTTGTAGTTGTTTTGGTCTTTGGTAGTTGTGTTATGTTTGTGTCTGTTTATTCACTTTATGTCTTTTTAGTTATTTGGCCTTTAATATGGACCTTTAAGCAAGATCATCACATTTATAGTTGCCCAGAAGAAGATTTCACCAGATCATTGTTCTCCTGCAGCATCCACGACTTCCAGGTCAGCGGCCCCCGGAACATGAACAAAGTGTTCAAAGACGATCAGAACGGAGAAGCTGAAGTGACTCTGAGCTGGACTCCGGAGCTCAGCGACCTGTACAGATCCGTCCCAGTCTGCTTCACGGCAGAGACGAATGAAACGTGAGTTCCTCCACAGCCACTCATGGCCAAAGTATTTCCTTCTCATTGCTTGGTTTCTCGTTGGCGAAGCGGACATCTTTGGTTTCTTTGAATAAATCGGGGGAAAGGCCGGCGAGGAATAAAAGATCTTGTGTTGCTGGTTTCTGTACCCAACACTCGCTTTAAATATTCTCTCATGATCCCAAAATGTTTAATCTTTTAAATATAAATGACAAGATGTTAACATCAGTAACTTCATCGTAAATACCACTATCACCGATTGTTATATTTTTCCCTTCTTTGGCTCTGAAACATTTTCTCTGCTTTGGCATTCAGACAAACAGATATGCGGTGCGGCTGTCGTTCAAGGTTTGTTGACTATCGGTTGTCTCTGTTTAAACAAAACATCGGTATCGGTACGCTCAGTATCAGTTTCACTCTGACACCATGTATACTTGATTTACAGGCCAGGCCAGCGTCACCTGCTCGCCCAACAAGATGGTCGCTCTGGAGAAAGCCTCCATGCCCGGAATCGTCGCGAACTACCTGAAGCTGAGGGACACGTCCTGCTCGCTCACCGCCAACGCCACTCACATCTTGGGCGTTATGTCGTTCAGCACCTGTGGCACAAAACTGGAGGAGTGCAAAAACATTTACACTTATCAAAATAAGCAGGTTTTCTAACTTGAAAAATTGCAAAAGAGAGCTGCAGGGGTGCTTTATTTCTTGAGGTTAGCATCGCCAATAAAAACCAATGAGAATCTTCCACTGGATTTTTGTACACAACCAGGGGGGTATTCCAGAAAGCGGGTTATGTGAAAACCCAGAGTAAGTTAACCCTGAGATCAGGGAAACTCAGAGTTATCCGTTCCAGATAGAGAGGTAACTTAAACTCTGAGTCAATCACCATGGTAACAGACTCTGTGAACATAACCTTCTCGCTGGCAGGTTTACTATAAGAACCCCCGAGTTTCTACCGTCTCCTCCCACATGAAGAAAGATGGTAGACATGGATTGCCCTTTTCTAACAAATCCAATTGACATCGAAGCCGTTGTGATTCGAAATGCTTTACGTCGCGAGAGAGTCTTCCGACCCAGATTAGACGTTTTACAATTTCCAGAGGAATTTCTGTTAGAACGCTACAGCTTTACTGGTAACTAGGAAACATATGGACGACATTTAATTCCTACAGTTCCACATACAGATTTAACAGGTATTGACCGAATATCTCACTGTTTCAAGCTGTGCTGTGGGTTGGTGATGCCCAACCATGTTCTGTTCAAGGACAAGAATGTGCTAGTTAGCCATTATCTATGCTCATCACTTCAGTCTACATATCAAACTCCAAATTCCCCTCTAGAATGTGAATGGGCAGAGCACTGCCAGTAGATAATATTAAGACACACTTCAGTAGGCCCCTCCGGATCGCTCCCTGTGGCAGCAGACAGTTTCCTCCTCATCATCCTCCTCCTCCTGTGATGCAGGAAAAGATACTGTTACTGAATACTTTTAACTACCATCTGAGGCAAGGTCTGAGTATCTGCAGGGTTCACAACTGTGCAGATGACACCATCTACAACTGTTGGATGGGTGGATATATATTAATTAAAAAGTAGGCTAATTATATATATATATATATATATATATATATATATATATATATATATATATATATATATATATATATATATATATATATACACACACACACACACACATACATACATACATACATACATACATACACACTTTTTAATTAATATATATCCACCCACCCAACACACACACACTACCGTTCAAAAGTTTGGGGTCACTTAGAAATGTCCTTTTTTCAATGAAGATAACATTAAATGAATCAGAAATACACTCTATACATTGTTAATGTGGTAAATGACTATTCTAGGTGGAAACATCTGGTTTTGAATGAAATATCTACATAGGTGTGAGGCCCATTTCCAGCAACTATCACTCCAGTACATTGTGTTTGCCAATTGTCTACATTTCCAAAAATGTGTCTAAGTGTCTCCTAAGTGGGATATTAAGTGAAAAGACGTGTAAAAACATTTTATTAGGGGTTAAATTTACTATTTCAAGTAGCCACTGAATTAATATTTACTTTGTTTAATAGCCGAAGTCAATTAAAGAAAATTAATTAAAATTAAAGTGAGGCGCAATCATAGCAATATATGTCATACTTTTTTTATATTTCATTTTTAGCTGCTTCCAGGTGCTTTTTTCCCCTGTTGGATTGCACCTAAAATGAAAATCAGATTTCATTCCTACTTATATTCATAACTA
The DNA here is from genome assembly GCF_964276395.1 of Gasterosteus aculeatus. Taxonomy (NCBI): domain Eukaryota; kingdom Metazoa; phylum Chordata; class Actinopteri; order Perciformes; family Gasterosteidae; genus Gasterosteus; species Gasterosteus aculeatus. The sequence goes on along the minus strand of NC_135700.1, from coordinate 23,123,571 downwards.
TAGGCTGCCACGATCTTACGGTTAAATGTTATTTCAATGGAACAGTACATTCAAACTTACGCGTTGTCTCGGGCAGCAATTTTTACCCACGCAGTCTCTCTCTCCTTCGCTGCTGCAGCTGTATTATATCTGTGGCGAAATACATGCTCACACTCACCGTAGGCCTGCAGAAGGACGTCCAACTCCATCGCATTGAAATAGCTTGCTCTTTTATTTACTGTTGTCATTGTGACTCGTGCTATCGGGGCTCCATTGATGATGGCCTTTCATAATCGTCATGCACACGCTTAACTCAAGGTGAACATACTCCGAGTTGATTGAACTAACGCAGATCAGCTGTTCTGGAACCGGATACTCAGAGTTTCCCGTCTGAGTAAGTCAACTCTGAATTCAAGGATAGACTCAGAGTTTGTTGAACCTCCTTTCTGGAATACCCCCCAGGGGTGATGGCGTTCTCAACTAGTCCCTTGTTAGCGACCGCCTTCAAACCACTACCAAATTTACCAGATGGGTATGAAAAGATTTGAAAATCATCTTTCCCTGATAATGTGTGTGTGTGACCTGTAACACATCATTTATTAACAGGTGCCAAGTGAACGACACAATTATCATCCACAAATTGAATGAAACTTCATTCAACTCAATAATGATGAATACTGATATAACATTATATACCAAACTTAGTCCAGCGCAGCCGGTTGCTAGGCAACGGGAGCGGCGGAGAAAAAGTGACCGGGTTAGCGAAGACCAACCTTTCCTCATTTCTCTCTCTTAACCCTCTTCAGATCATCATTACCATAAGAAGCTTAGTAATGCTGATGAAAACATTTAAAAAGATGTGATAAATGTCAGGGTTGGGTAGGGAGGCAGGACTCAAAAGCAGACTTTTTAAAAAACAAAAGACTAATAGTCAAAAGGCAAAAGCAAAGGGGCAAAACCGCACACAGGAACCGCGGCAAAAATACAGGCAGGGCCCAAGCGACATCCACGACGATTGACAACGACGCGACAAGTGACAAGAGAGACACTGCTTAAATACACTAGGGAGGTGCAGGTGATTGGACACAGGTGGAAACAATCAGACAATCACAGACGATGACAGGACAAGGCAGGAAGTGAAGTTACCCAGGGAGACAAGAAGCAGAAAACTACAAAATAAGACAGGAAATAAAACCACACCGTGACATTACATATATTAGTGGTGTAAAATGCTGGATAAGTTCACAAAAGTTAAGTCAACGTTCATTGAAGACCTAGATCTATGACAACAGAAAACCACCTTTATTTTTATGCAACTTCAATACAATGAATAGAACGGACAACAGTTTTCAGTGTGTGCATCGGCCGTAGTATGAAGGAAGTCAGTCCACGATTATCATTATCCTTCTATGGCTGCTACTGCTATGGAGCCTGCTGGCTGGGCAGCGAGGGAGCAAATTATACTGTACATTACATTACAGTACATGTCATTTAGCTGACACTTATATCCAAAGCGACTTACAATAAGTGCATTCAACCATAGGGTACAAACTCAGAAGAACAAGAAACAAGAAAGTGCAATTTCCTGGTTCCTATCTACAGCAAATTGTAAATTGGCTTATTTGAGGAAATTGCACTTTCTTGTATCTTGTTCTTCTGAGTTTGTATCCTTATGGTTGAATGTACTTGTTGTAAGTCGCTTTGGATAAAAGCGTCAGCTAAATGACATGTAATGTAATGTAGGCAACTTTGACTTTAACACAGTGAAATCCTCTAAAATATGACACAATCATTTTTATCAATACTTTTACTAGAACATAGCTAAAAACAACGGTTTAGCATCCAATGGTGTTAGCTTACTAGCTAGCCTGCCAATTTATAGCAGAGCCAAATTATGTCAGCTATTTCACATAATACGTTTATTATTACAGAATGTAAGCCTTATTTGACAGCACGCTACATTCTTAACTATCGTATAAAACAAATGAAGTTACTTACCAAAGAATGGACCTCGGCCTGCGGTCGAGTTCAGTCGGTTTGTTCTCGAGCAGCCGCTCGCAGTCACGATAAATGTGGAAAAAATGATCCACATCCACAAAAGGTAGTCCCCCCAATTAAACACATTTATTTATATAAGGTTGATATACACCCCATCTAACATCTATCTAACTTCACTATCTCCTGACGCGGACAGTTTTTAGCTAACTATCCGGTAAAACTATTGATGAAAATGATTGTGTATTGTTTTCAGGGGTTTAACGGTGTTAAAGTAGGCGTTAACTCATTACCTTTCGAGGCAAATACTGTTTTAATTATGAAAGTAAAAATATTCATAACCAGAATCAGTAAAAGGACGCTAATGGCAGTAAATTAGCCGTGCGCTGCTATAGGCATGACCCGGACAGACGTCCATCGTCAGTTTAAAGATTTGTTTTTTGAGGAGGTTAAACGTTGGTTAAAGCCTAGTTTATGCTTCTGCGTTTTCAGAGCGACGCAGACACAAGCCCTTGCGTGTCCCTTGCGTGCCTTTTCACACCTCGTTGCGTCCTTGAGTGTGTCGAGACATTTTTGTCGCTGCGGGAGGCTTGCGTCGCTTTCGACGCAAGCCTCCCGCAGCGCACAAGGCTGTGATTGGTCCGCTAACTAACTACGTCCTTTACGGAGTCTCACATTTCCGCTTTCATAGCCCGATACCGCCATTATTAAAACGAAGAATGTTTACGAGAGAACGGATCAGATTTAAGAACTTTTGTCAGAAGAAATGTGGAAATATGACCGCTTATACAAGCCGTCATTGGCGGGACGCAGAAGCATGCGCTAGCTTTTAGGGTTCGCCAAAATTACCATCGATGCTGACAACACATCTGGGAACCCAATTCTGGCCTTTCAAAATAAGATATCCCGCTTCAACACCTCCAAATAGCGCAATAAAAGCTCTTTCATCGTCACTCCAGCATCGCCCAACCGTTGCCCAAGTGAGTCCTACTACTTTCTCATCAAAGTAACTTTCCTGCAGTAGGTAGACATGTAAATATTTATATATATTCATGAGATTTGACACATAGATGTATGAATTAATATCACTTACATTTCGACAACAAAAAGAATACCAGAAGTAGCTTAAAATTAGGAGCGTTGGGGTCCTGCATATAATAGCTTCCGCTGTCCGCGTTAGGAGACAGTGACGTTAATTAATTAAACAATTCATTCACAATTCAACAACTGTCAGGATAAATAAAAACAAGCAGTGTGTTCAACAACCAGTCCAGTTTGTTTATCATGGCCGCTAGTTCCATCATGACCAAGTCCAGATGTTCAGCAGCCAGAACTCACCTCACCTGAATCCCCCCTGGGTCCTAGCACCCTCCAAGTACTTCTTCTTATAAGAGTTAATAAGCATTATCATAACATCAATGTACCAACACATATTTATAACCAATAGCACAACTACTGAACCGAGACTGTTTATGCTGCTTCCCGGTTGACAGATTAATACATGTTAACTTACGCTGCCTGGAAGGTGCCTGTTATAATGTATCTTGTTTTTCTATATTGAAACTAGATAAAAAATTGATGCTCTCTCAGTGGCAATTAATTATAACTGCTCTTGTGTAAAGGGAATATTACTCTTAAAAAGCACCTTGTTTGTTTAAAATGTTTGTAAACCAAAGGTTATTGCCTTTTGATCATATATTAGTACTTTTAAATAAAACCTTTATATTCATTTTTGAATTTTGCACATTGAAATGGGATTAATTGTGATTATATATATGTAGCTCTCCCCTCCTATGCACTACAACAGAAGGTGAAGGAGTGGCGTTTCCCGCAAAGACAACCTTTTAACAAGTGCTGTCAGAAGCGAAAGCACTTACAATGTCATTCTTTGATGTGTTATTATTACTCAAAAATTCCGGCTGAGTGCCAAGAGAAGGTTTGAGCCCAACCCAGGTGATGTAAACGTTGGAAAATACTGTTCGGAGAGGATACTCATATATCTTTAGTGCAGAATAAAATATGTAGAATATGTGGTTTTTATTTTTTAAATGAGTGTAACTTTAAACTGTAACTATGCTAAGTAATGCTATTTTATTTCAAATTGAATAAGATTATTTTTCAGTTCGGTTAAACATACTGAATGCATTGGGGGTTTTCATGCCATTGGATGTGCCAGTAGCCACAACATACACAACTTACAGATATATCATGTATTCAAGGGGCAGTAGCTGGGATTGTTAAATATATTGCTATATGCTGAAGTTGTTTTTACTGTTGTTGTGTGTCCTTGTTATAGACACCAAACAGAGAAGAAAAGCACTTATTTTTAAATAAATCTTTTTATTGATTTTACGACATATTCCAGGCAGACTTATTTTTAAACAAACTACTTTCAGGATTTTTCAGTATATGGTTGATTCTGGTCTATATTGTTGGTTCCATGCAAAAACTTGCTGATGAAGTACCTTATTGTTTTTTCTCAGCTGCTTGTGGATTAGAGCAATGACTTGCTTCTCTTCTTCTTTATCACCACATGAGTGTGCATAAGGAACATGAACTGATAAAGACTCTTAACGCCACGTTTGAGGTTTGAATCAGTTATTGTACAATTTATTAAGTACAGTAAATAAAAGAAAGAGACAAGCAGGTCTTTTTAAGGGTGTTAAAAAATGAATTGGTCATATAGAAGTAAACTTAAATAAGGGAACTTCCCACATCATCACGCATGTTCTATCTAAATAAGTAAACAGGTGAAAAGGGGGTGTAACTCTGGAACTTCTGGAATTATAACTGTGTTTGTGTAAAGAACATAGGCGAGGCCTCCGGTAAAATATGTACAGTCTAACAGGGAACTAAAGAATAAAAAGGAAATAATGTTTGTGCTTTGCTCGAAAACTGGTTTGGCTCTCTGCCATTCATGCATTAAACAGGTCCAACAATGAAGGTGCTCAAGTTCAAGTTGTTTCATTGTCATACACTCAACCGAGAAGCTGTTGATGTCAAAGACTTCAATCTCAAGCTCCGTCTGACTGATACATCTTTGCATAAATAAGATATAAATATAGTAGATAGCAGGTTATTTGTGCAGTGATGTACTGCACAGTAATTTGTACGATGCCCAACATCTTCTGTCTATGGACAATTTATACTGCAACTGAGACTGATAAATAGCACACAGGTAAGAAGAAAAAAAAAGTGTTTGATTCTGTCTTGAGCCTCCTTCTAGCTTTCCCTCTCGTTCTGACAGCCTGTATTATCAACCTTGATATAGCGATAGCTAAATCCCTACTTACACAATTACACAGAGATGATTATAACCCGAATATATGTTGGAATATAGAAAATGTTTCCCTCCACATTCCCCGCTTGAGCGACACATAGAGAAATGGATCCTGCTTTCGATCTTTATGTCCAGGTACTTTACCACTGTAGAGAACGCCCCCCCCCCCCCCCCCCCCACACCCGAGGTTAAGCACCTGCCAAAGGAGGCCGAGGATCCATCTTCTCACACGTTTGTGCTCCATCCTGAAAGACCAACGGTGAAGCATTGGTCATACTAACACTTCTAGACACATCCTGCATGTGTAACTATTATTCAAACTTCAAGATCCCGATCAACCACATGCCACTAACATTTAGGATGAACGTATTTAAACCAGAGGAAGGTTGGTTTTCCGGGGAAGAGGCCCCGGGGAAGACCCAGGACTAGGTGGAGAGATTATATCTCTGCACTGGCCTGGGAACGCCTTGGGATCCCCCAGTCAGAGCTGGTAGATGTGGCCCGGGAAAGGGAAGTTTGGGGTCCCCTGCTGGAGCTGTTGCCCCCGCGACCCGACCCCGGATAAGCGGTTGAAGATGGATGGATGGATGGATGGTATTTAAACCAACATCTTAAAGTAAATTCTAACTAACATTTAACACATTTATGAACACATTTAAACACAGATCCCTTATAGTGACTTTCACTATCGTTTCTATACCAACATCCTCGGCCTGTATGGTTCTAAACACATGTGAAAAATGGAGATGCAACATTTTATTTATCCAGCTCATGGATACACAAGTCACTCATTGTTTTAAGATGAATTGGTCATATAGAAGTAAACTTAAATAAGGGAACTTCCCACATCATCACGCATGTTCTATCTAAATAAGTAAACAGGTGAAAAGGAGGTGTGACTCTGGAACTTCTGGAATTATAACTGTGTTTGTGTAAAGAACATAGGTGAGGCCTCCGGTAAAATATGTACAGTCTAAAAGGAAAGAATGTTTGTGCTTTGCTCGAAAACTGGTTTGGCTCTCTGCCATTCATGCATTAAACAGGTCCAACAATGAAGGTGCTCAAGTTCAAGTTGTTTCATTGTCATACACTCAACCGAGAAGCTGTTGATGTCAAAGACTTCAATCTCAAGCTCCGTCTGACTAATACATCTTTGCATAAATAAGATATAAATATAGTAGATAGCAGGTTATTTGTGCAGTGATGTACTGCACAGTGATATGTACGATGCCCAACATGTTCTGTCTATGGACAATTTATACTGCAACTGAGACTGATAAATAGCACACAGGTAAGAAGAACAATGTGTTTGATTCCCGGCACGGTGAGCAGCATGCTGCCATTCGTCATGTTTCATGTTTGTGTAGCTTGGCACTGTTTCAGCGGCTTTGTGGCAAACAAGTTCGACAGCCTATTCCGGCACATCTCATACATTCCATCAAAACTGAAAGGGTCACCGTCATCGGCTCGCCGCAGACCTTTGTGTATATAAAGATGCTGCAGGTGGATGTGAGTGGCAGAGAACCTCCACACAGGTGAGGTAAGGGCATCATGGCTTCCACCTCAGTGCTCCTGCTTCAGCTGCTCCTGGTCTCTCAGGCGTCTGCATCTCACTTCTTTGGGGGAACCACGACCTACTACTACAAAGGCAAAAACCCAGATGGAACATTTAAGGTAAGAGATGAGTATAAACGTTTTTCGTTATTATATATATTTTTGTAAAGCATGTTTGATTACATCAAAACTCTTTACATAAAAGATCTGATTGTTACTTACTCCTCTGGTTTTATTGATATCTACCAGTGAAATCCCGTGGGTGCTTAATGGATATTCTTATGTTTTAAAGCTCCTGAAGTGAGCTGGGATTTTTTTTGTAGTTATTGCAATTTCTACATCAGGAATCAGGAAACATTTATTACCAAAATATGTCAAACATAAAAGGAATTTGTCTTGGCGGTTGGTGCGTGGCAGTGTGACAATAGACAACAAGACAGCAGTGCACAAGTAATAAAATAAAGTAAAATGAAATGCTAATGCAATGGGTTAGTAGAAAAAGGCTATGGGTTAGTATAAAACAAGAGAATAAAGTTAAAAATTTAAAATATAAAAAAAGTTACAAAAAATATTAAGCATAAAGTGCACTAACGAACAAGTAACAAAGTGATTAATTGCAGTTAAAGTGGCATGTGCAGTATGAGGGGGAGTGACCGGTGGAGTGTTATAGTCAGGCAGTGGGGGACCGGCTCTGTTGATGAGCCCGACTGCCGACGGGAAGAAACTGTGGGTGTGGCGGGAGGTCTTAGTCCTGATGGACCTCAGCCTCCTGCCAGATGGAAGGGGCACAAACAGGTTTTGTCCGGGGTGAGAGGGTCGGCCACGATCTATATTCACATCTTATTTCAATTAAGAGTCTTTAATGCGTGATGCAAGAAAACTGAATATGGGTAATTTTCTGATACATTTTTTCATCTTTGCTGAGAGGTTACATTACGGATTTTCACTGTTGTTTCTTATAATCACTGCACACTCAGGTCAGATAAACACCCTAAAAGATTTCACACAAGATTTACAACAGGGGTGTTATACTCATTTTAGGTAGAGGGCCGCATAGTGTACACTTTAATCTCAAGTGGGCCAGACCAGTAAAATCATCGACATAGACGAGGGGGGTGGAAAATAAGTGCACGAAAAGTATTTTGGGGTTGAATATAGTTTTGACTATTTTTTTTCATTCTTCACTTGTATTTATTAAGGCTGAGGACAGAGTCGGACATCCCGGTTAAATAGCTTGTCAGCAAAACACAAATTCTGCAACCGAAAAATAAAACCGAGTGAATATCAAAAAATAAATACAAGGGAAGAATGAAAAAAATATATTTTATACAAAAGAATTATAAAAACTGAATCAAAAACATGTTAAACTGGAAAATATTTTTCATGCACTTGTTTTTATTTTGAATACATTGTTGTATTTTTTAATGTTCAACTACAAAACTTTCACGTTCACATTTGTTTTTCAAATGAACAAAACTTTTGACCTGGATTTGGCTCCATACGAACTTCCCTTCGCTCTGGAAGTATAATAACGAGCAATCGCAGTAACCAAAACAACGCTGTATACTGTGAGCGCAAAACTAATTGATATAAAAAATTAAATTCCTGTCTTTTAGAAGCGAGGGAACCATGACAAGTTTTCGGACGACTTGCACTGCGTGGAGTCAGCCATGTTTCTTTTGAATGAAATAAAACTGTCCGTTAGTTAGCGAGAGTCAACCAACACAAGTTTTCTGTTAGCTCCTGCGGTCGATCGCACATGTACGGGCCCCTGACGTGGTGACCGACCTGGTCTTACTCAGAGTGCGACCCCCAGTGGACTGATTAGGAATAGCAGCTGCTTTTATAGAAACGCAATTTATGCCTTTCTGTAATTCTCAAAATAGCAAAGTCATTCCCAGTGGCTCGAATTAAAAAACAATTACTTAACCAAAGAAAAGATGAGAAAAGCATAACAGTTTGATGAAAACAATGATTTTATTTTATATAACACTGAAGACGTCCTTGTCGTTGTTGTTTATAGTTCCATCAACGTTTTCGTTACTCTTCTTAGAACATATCGCAATATTATTGTTTCCATTATTTTAAATAAAATGCATTTTTCAAAACTAAGATAACATTCACTGTATTTGATGCTGCTTATGATCAAATCATAATTATCAAATTTAGAGTAAAAGAACTGGTGTGTTTGCAAAATGCAGATAAATGTACTTGATAAGAATGTGCTCAGCTTCAGTAGAGAACCATTTTTAACTGGAGGATCTTCTTTCAGGTGGACCTTCGCTACAGGGACACCTTTGATGGGTGCTATTACTCTCTCTACTGGAGTTGTTCCCAAGGCAATTGTGGTTATGTCCAAAGAAGTGTGAGGGGTGAGATTGAAAGCAGCACCAATGCACCACTATTCAACAGGCAATGGTGTGAAACTGAAACCGTCAGCAGGACAATCCTCCAGAGTAACAAACCTTTTCAACTCACGTAAGTTGTTCTTTTACTTTAGTTCCCAACATGTTTTTAATGTATTTGTTGTGCTTATAATGAGTAATTAAAGTTTTTATGGGTTTTGTGATTGATGCATTCATCAGGGCTGCCAGCTGCTGTTGGATCCCAAAGCGTACCGGGAATAATGCTCAATGGAATCTACTGACTACGGTGGATTTGGGGATCAGATCTGACACTAAAGAACCAAACAGATCACCAGCCGTTGCTATCCTCCCTTTCCTACGGTAAGTCCTCTGCAGGTGGCATCAGGTTTCATCTGTTTGTGGAACAGAATCTGTGTAAAATGACCTGCTTCACTGCCTTATAGTGGTTGTAGTCTGCCAGTCCTCTTCCATCCGAATCATTTGCAAACTGGTGTAATCGCAGAAAAGTAGTGACTTTGGTTTCATGACTCTTGCAAGATAGTTCACTTACTTTTATTACCTGCACGGATCCCTGGAATGTGATTTTAAACAATTTTCCTGTTGGGAAGAGTCAAAGTAAATGAATCAAATTGATTGTATTTTATTATGAATTATAGTATAGTTACACATTTTGGGATGTGTTATCTTTATGTAACATGTTCTGAACTGTGCTACATTACTTTACATTACATTACATTACTAACACATGTGAATGTGTCTACTCAAGAGTTCCCCAGAACTGTCCCCGCACATACAAGCTGATGTCCTTCGATCCTGATGGAGACAAAGTTCGATGCAGATATGGAAATATCAACACTGGAGAGTGTTCCCTGTGTGACCAACCTTCAGGCTTTCACTTAGATCAGGTTAGTTGATAGGTATATTTCCTAATACATGTTCATTGATGCTTTGCTTCACTTAACTTGTTGTTCACATTGTCAGGACACCTGCACATTACATTACCACTCGTCTCTGGCTGACTCCAGAGTTTATGGATTTGAGTTGGTGGTGGAGGACTTTCCGGTAGGCTCCATCAATCTGACCTACTCCGATGGATCCCAATCCTCCAGGGCCCCACTGCTTGTGAGGCGTAGGAGATCGGTTTTCCCACCAACATCTGCAGTATACAATTCGTGGTATAATTATCAAACCACCGCACGACCAATAACATACCCATGGTGGTATAATCCTCCACCCACTACAGCAAGAACAACCACCCCACCAACAACACCATACCCCTGGTGGTATCATCTTACACCCACTGCACGACCAATAACATACCCATGGTGGTATAATCCTCCACCCACTACAGCAAGAACAACCACCCCACCAACAACACCATACCCCTGGTGGTATCATCTTACACCCACTGCACGACCAATAACATACCCATGGTGGTATAATCCTCCACCCACTACAGCAAGAACAACCACCCCACCAACAACAACAACATACCCCTGGTGGCATCATCATACAACCACAGCACCAACAACAACCCCCCCACCAACAACAACAACACCCTACCCCTGGTGGCATCATCATACAACCACTGCACCCCCAACAACCCCCCCATCAACAACAACACCATACCCCTGGTGGTATCATCATACACCCACTGCACGACCAATAACATACCCATGGTGGTATAATCCTCCACCCACTACAGCAAGAACAACCACCCCACCAACAACAACACCCTACCCCTGGTGGCATCATCATACAACCACAGCACCAACAACAACCCCCCCACCAACAACAACAACACCCTACCCCTGGTGGCATCATCATACAACCACCGCACCCCCAACAACCATTCCACCCTACCTTACCACCAGGACGCACCAGCATGCCACCACTCCTCCACTCAGTAAACTACCTTTGCAATTCTCCTTCCTTGGTGAGTCCATTTTGATTGTATTTGACATTTTATCAATGAGCCAATATTTTAGAAATCTTAACGTCAGGATTAGTCCCTAAAGTCCCTAACAAATGTTGCTTTAGATTTTCAACATTTTATAAATTCAGTAAAATCTTTTGATCCTGACAATGAACGCCTGTTGTGTAAAAAACGTTTTCCTTTAAAACATCAACTTTCTATGAACATAAACAGCCGCAGCCTGCACGCATTTCATGAACTTTTAACAGCCTTCCTCGGACGGCTTTGACGTTTTGATCCACAGACAGCAGCAGTGTCGGTTTTCAGCTTATTGCTTTTGGTCATTTAAATCAACCTTCTATTTTCAACTCCAGTGGACCCACCTGTTCCCTCATGTGCCGAGGGAGTCTACCTGCCGAGGTTTGTGGAGCCAACACCTGAAAATGGAGCCCACATCCAGGCAGAGGTCAACAGAGAAGTGGAGATCAGAGTGAAAGCAGTAGCGGCGTATTCAAAGTAATTGAGATTTAATGAGATCGCTGTTGCCTCGAGACGATCAGCAAGAAAGAGTCACTACATCTCTGGTTCCTCTGTGTTGTTTTCACACAGAATACATGATATAATCATAAGTGGCCCAGTGAACATCACCACGCAAAGGAACACAGATGGAGACTTTGTCATTAGGTGGACGCCGATCCAAGATGACCTGGGGGATTTCTTCTCCATCTGCTTTGCTGTTGAATCAGTGGCCGGGTGAGTTTTGGGTTCCTCGGGAGAGAACTTCTTTCTGTGTGCGTGTGTGTGTGTGGAGAGCCATGATTTGACTTCTGACATTTTTGCAGGTCCCATGGTAACACACCGCATTACTACACCACCCCGTCCTCACAGTAAGTGACATTTCTCCGTGTTTGGCGTCTTTTTCAAGCAACAAATTTAGAGATTAGAGACGACGAGACAAAAACACCAGTAGTAACTTTAACTTAAGACATTAGGATATAGCTGCTTAAATCTTCACTGATGCTCCTCAGGGCGGGAGTCTATCAGACCGAGATGAGGTGTGTTGTGGTGGAGGTCAAGACGAAGCACGGTGAGTCTACTTTAATGTCACACAACATGTGGTTGAGCTGCAGCTGTAATGGTGTACTTAACTTCTATAAAGAGCTGTGAGTGGGTGAACTGACCAAACTAAATTAAGAAGTATTTCCTTATTAAATGTATTTTGGAATGTTTATTAAGTATTTTAGATGAAAAGTCTTCTTCGTCCTTGTGTTTGCTGGAACATGACTGAATTAGTGAACAAGAAGAAAACCACAGGTACGATGTGTATTTTTAACAATCTCGTTCTCTAGTTAAAAGCAATGTGATCTGCACCGGGACCACAATGACAATAGAGCTTGAGAAAGCTTCTCTCCCCGGACACCATGCGGACCATCTGAGGCTCAACGACGCCACCAACACCGCCTGCCGCCTGAAGTCCAACAACACCCACATCTTTGCCGTCATCCCCCTCAACGATTGTGGGACCGACATCGAGGTGACGCGAGCTGCGCTCTTCTCCTAGTTGTTGCTGTTGTTGCCTTTTATCTTCTGATAACTGACACTTACCTTTTTCACTCTGCAGGAAGACGACATTAACCTCAGGTTCAAGAACGCAATCACCACGTTTGACAACGTGGCCGACGTGATCACCAGGAAGCACCTGCTGGAGGTGGACTTCTACTGCCAGTACCCCAAACGTGGGAATGTGACGCAGGTCTTCACGGCACACAGGCCCAAGGTCGAAGTTTGGGACAAGGGCTTTGGCACGTTCACCTACCAGTTTGAGTTCTATCCCAACAACCAATACCTCACCGCCATCGATCCCAGCACATACCCGCTGGTGTATGTTCTTGGGAGCAGGATCTTCATGCAGATCGAGGCCACCTCCTCCATCAATAACACCGTGCTGTTCGTGGAGTCCTGCAGAGCTACGCCATATGACAACCAGAACTACCAGCAAACCTACTCCATCATCGAGAACGGGTGGGCACGAGTACTCAGTACTGATTGTTTTCTGTCATGTGAGAGTGGCTTCATAGATGGAATTGAAACGTCTCTCTATGTTGTGCTTCACTGTGGAGATCGGGGCTGCCCAATAGGTCGATCACCTGCCATTGACAAAAAAATCCGGTCGGGTCAATGCGCATGCGCGGTCGACCGCGGGAGCTAACGGAAAACTCAGTGCTAATTAGCATCCTTGCTTACTGTTACTGTTCCGTTCCCGCTACTACTCATTCGCCGGGGGGGTAGTTCGCCATGACTTGGTGAGCTAACAAGTAGCTTGTAGGCCAAAAAAGTGTGGGCACCCCTGGTGTGGAGGATTGTCTCCTCTTGCTTTAGAGGCTCTATATGATTTCACTAGGGGTTGCCACCTTTAGTACAGAAAAATAAGGAACGCTTGACGACAGCTCGGAAAATACGGGACGATTCCGTATTTTAAGGGACGGGTGGCAACCCTAGATTTCACCGTAGTGGCGAAATGGCCCCTGATGTAGGCACTGTAGGTTTGTGGTTCAGCAGGGCAAGAGAGTAGATTATCCATGCAGGTATTTCTGTTCCTCACATCATTTAATAGCCCTATAAACAAAGACACAAACAAACAAAAGATCTCTCCTGTGCTGTATAAAACCTTAAGCCCAACCCGTGCATGCTGGTCCTGTACCTGCCCACCTAAAATCGAGTATACTTAGACAATAACCAATGACTAATAAATTAAATCATCAAATAAAGTCAATGCCGACTTCACTTATTCTTTTGCATTATCTTCTTTTCCTCATCATGTGAATGCCTAAAACAGGACACACTTCTGTCCCTACGGCAGCGTCCGCTGAAAGACGCCGACTGACAAAGGTTCTGCGTCTTGTCCTTTTCTTGTGTCCTGCTCTGACCAGGTGTAACGTGGATCAGACTGTTGAAATACACTCCACCTCCCACCAGAGACAATTCCAGTTCAGCATGGAGGCCTTCAAGTTCATCGGCTCGCACGATCAGGTAGAAGTCGCAGCAGTGCACTGCTCTGAACTAATTCAAAATGTCCTTAGTGATGACCCATGCACACTTGTTGGACAGGTGTCACCTGAGAAAAATAATCTCTACACTAACTCTACTACATACACAATGTTTCCTCTTCATTGACTTGTTTTCTACTGAAGCCTCGGTCTGTCACGTAGAGGCACAGTGGAGACGAGGAGGCTTTTTTACTGTCTGCTGATGTCATGACGGCGTGTCCCGATGCATTCAGGTGTACATCAGCTGCACGGTCCTGATGTGTGAAGCAGGAAGCCCCAACACCAGGTGCTCTCAGGGATGCGTCAACTCCACAATGCAGAGCGGTTGGCCTGCGGCTCACCACCACAGGAAGAGAGAGCTCATCGCTCAAGGTCAAAGGCACTTTGTTTCCCAGGGTCCCTTGCGCCTGGGGAGATCAGCGGAGGACAACAAAAGCCCAGGTGGGAAAGCAGAGAGAGCGTTTTTTCATTTGTTCCTGCCCCACTTTGGACCAGATGTAATCAAGAACTGTGCTTCTTTCCTCCAGCGCTCCAGCTGAATCTGAACCTGGTCTTCATCGCCGGATGTCTCCTTGCAGCCGTTGGCATGATCAGTGCAGTGGCCTTGTACAAGGCCAGAGGGTCAAGGGTCAGATACCAACCTTTGTCCACGTTTGAAAGTTAAGTCAACAGGCGGAATTCCAAATTCTGTACGACCTTCATTCGACGATGTAAAGCTTTGCCACCAGTGGGGTGCTGGTGTTTCTTTTGTTTCAGCTCCATATGTTAACGCCTCTATACCACCAGTGGACTGCTGGTGTTTCTTATGTTTCAGCTTCATATGTTAACACCTCTATACCACCAGTGGACTGCTGGTGTTTCTTATGTTTCAGCTTCATATGTTAACACCTCTATACCTGTCTGCAGCTTCAACGGTAGAAATACTGAATCTGAGAAGAGTTTGGGGTACTTCTGTGTCTTTTTAAGGGGATTTTGTTCTTTTTTTGCCATTTTGTGTCCCATTGAGGTGGCTTTGCTCCCTTTAATAGTTGATCACTCTCTTTGAGTCTCTACATGTTTGACCCATTCAGTAAGATGGCATGATTTAATCAATAGGTGCCACCCTATCCAGTCATTGTCATGTCAAAGGTTATCATTACATGTCAAAGGCTCTTTTAGTACTGGAACGTGTAATTTATGAAACACTTGATGGATCAATAAAAGCCTATTTTTTCCCGCATATTTGTTGCTTGCGTCCACTTTCATTATTTTTTCTCACTTATATACAAACACTTATTTTGATTCCTTATTGCCCATTACAGAAATATATCAAAAGACATGAACATGAACTCTGCAGCTCACTGATTGGCCTCAGGTCGGTGTGAGGTTAAAGACAGCCTCTACTGAATCTGTTTTTTCCCCAACTGACAATGGTCAGTGCAAGTTTAAGACTGCAGTACCTCCTTCGATCAATCAATTTTTCCAAATCGGAAAGGATTAAGGTCTGTCATTTAGCTGACGCTTTTATCCAAAAGTTTAGCAGATGCAGAGCAGCGAGTGCGGGTCGAGATGACCACGCCCTCAATGTAAGCTGGACCCAATCCATTCACAGCATGATACGTGAGCACCAATGTTTTGAACTGGATCCGGGCAGCCACCGGTAGCCAATGAAGAGAGCGGAGGAGTGGAGTAGTGTGGGAGAACTTAGGAAGGTTAAAGACCAATCGAGCTGCTGCATTCTGGATGAGCTGCAGAGGTGGAATGGTGGTAGCAGGGAGACCTGCAGGAGAGAGTTACAGTAGTCCAGGCGGGAGATGACAAGAGCCTGAATCAGTACATGCGCTGCCTTCTGAGTGAGAAGAGGACGTATTCTCCTGATGTTGTAGACCAGGGGTGCCCACACTTTTCAGGCTCGCAAGCTACTTTTCAACTAACTAGGTCATGGCGAGTCTCTCATCTGTCAGAAGGTGGAAACCATCACAAGCATTCCGCTCATTGGCACTCTTGGTCATTACCTTACTGGAGTCAGCCTGGGTTGCTATGGAATGAAATTAAATGCATCTAGCAAGAATCTCTAATTAGTATTAGCATTCGTTTTGGTCATCTCTCGTGGTAGACCACGCATGCGTGACGTGACGTTATTTTTTTATCAATGGCACGCGATCGACCGGTACTGCCTTTGAGATTGACTGGTCGACAGGATCACGACCAGTCGATCGACACGATCTACAGGATCGTGTTGTTGCAGTGATGTTGGGAGTCAGGGAGAGTTGGCTGTCGAGTGTCACGCCGAGGTTCCTACCACTCAAAGTAGGCGTTAACACGGAGTTGCCAAAGTTAACAGTCAGGTCCTGGGTAGGAAACCCTTTCCCGGAAAGAGAAGTAGTTCAGTCTTGTCAGGGTTTCAGATGGTGAGCGGATCCACTGAGAGATGTCAGTCAGACAGGCAGAGATGCTTCCACCTGAGTGTCCAAGAGAGGAAAGGAGAGAATTAGTTGGGTGTCATCAGCATAGCTGTGGTAGGAGAAGCCATGCGAGCGAATGACAGCGCAGACAGAGTTGGTGTAGAGCGAGAAGAGCAGGGGACCGAAGACGGAACCCCAAGGTACTCCAGTAGTAAGAGGACAAGGTTCTGACACAGATCCTCTCCAGGTTACCCGGTAGGTGCGGCCATCAAGGTAGGACGAGAGAAGGGAGAGAGCGGAGCCTGTGACACCAAGTTCCTGAGCGGAGGAGATAAGGATCTGGTGGTTTACTGTGTCAAATGCAGCAGAGAGGTCCAGAAGACTTGAGCAGTGTGGAGGTTGTTACGGTAGAGAGTTAGGAGGAGAGTTGAAGATAGCATCTAATCTAATGGCATCTTTATTTTGAATAAGAAGATATTTTCAATGTTTTTATCAAAACAAATGACACAGAAACAAAAATAGGTCATAACAGCTTCATACATCGATCTAACTGTCATATTATTAATTAATATATCCTAAAATGTGACTGTTTAAATGTGTTTTTTCACACAAGAGAGGAGAAACAACGTTTAGAACAGGGGTATCAAGGCCACCAACATGATACAATAACCTCTAAATCTGTGTCCCAGTCGTCCAGTTATACTCCCTATTTATACAACACTTGGCAGCTAATCAGAAATTACAAAATCATCAAAGACAAAATCAAATTGGATTTTTGTTAAAGAACATGTTGAAACGCAAACATACCTAACATGAGCCCCACCTTCCTGTTTGGAAAAGATCACTAAACCTCTTAACTTTCATCCTTCAGGTGTACATCACCCGTACATCATCCTGTGCGAGGCTGGGAGTCCCTTTTCCAGATGTGTCCAGGGTTGTCTGAACAAACAGGGAGACAGTTGGACACTTCATTACCCAGGGTCCTTTGCGGTTTGTCGTACAGGCTGTTCCCAATATACACTCACCTAAAGGATTATTAGGAACACCTGTTCAATTTCTCATTAATGCAATTATCTAATCAACCAATCACATGGCAGTTGCTTCAATGCATTTAGGGGTGTGGTCCTGGTCAAGACAATCTCCTGAACTCCAAACTGAATGTCAGAATGGGAAAGAAAGGTGATTTAAGCAACTTTGAGCGTGGCGTGGTTGTTGGTGCCAGACGGGCCGGTCTGAGTATTTCACAATCTGCTCAGTTACTGGGATTTTTACGCACAACCATTTCTAGGTTTTACAAAGAATGGTGTTAAAAGGGAAAAATATCCAGTATATAGTTTGTGCTAAAATGGGTCCTCTTTTAACATTCAACCTGACTTATTAATTTTGATTAACTATAAAGTGGAATTATATTCAGAGTGTTGGTTTCTTCTAGGTCATTGAAGCTCAGTTAAACACAAGCAGGCAGTGAATGTGTCTCTGCAAGCAGTGCATCAATCTAACTTCGCCTTTGTTTCTTCTTTTGGGCTACAGAGAGGATCATCCCAATCCGCAGTGAACACCTGGGTCCGGTTTTTCAAAAGTAATCCACTAGGATTTTGGATAACGGATTAGATCAAATCTTGAAAATTGATTTTTCAAAAGAAAAACTAATTACATAATCTGATTAGATCACGTAATCAAATCTTGGTTTTGATCCGAATCAAACCTTTAGTTTGGGTCTTTTTTTGTAGGATTTGGATCATTTTGATCCAAAAAATCTGGATTAAACTGATCCCATCAGAAGGGTGGATTTCATGCCCAAAATTTGATAAACTTTAAAAATGTATCAAATAATACTATATTTGGATCATGCAGTATCTTACAAGATATCCTATTTATTCAATGTAGAATATCTGTTTGCAAGCATCTGCCTGTGCAAGGGTTATGTTGCATGCTTTCTGTGGTTCCGCTCTCAGGTAATTAAGGCATGCAAAGCGCCTCTTAAGAACTCCATTTAAACGCTCAATTGCACATCTCTCACCACATCACACACAGCTGATTTCACCACTCCCATATAGTCACCAACACTTTGATAGAAAGTCCCACATGCATAAAATCGGAGAGCAATGAGGATCTGGTCTCTCCACATCAGATGAGGAAGTCTGAAATTATTGTGGAGTATTTGACATTAAGTCTTTTTTTTTAATTCAATACATCTGTATTTGAAACTTGTTATAAACTCGGATCTCGGATTGGTCTCGGATGAGCAGTCTGCTGGAGGAGGATGGAGTCTGGTTTTCTTGTTTTTAGTTTTTTTTAAATGTGTGTGTTTTCATTTCAAATAGAAATAAACTTATATTGACCCCACACTGGCTATTCTACTGGTTGCTCTTTACATATCTATACTTCTACATTGTGATTTCCTATCCTGTTTGATCCAATCCGATGTTGCTTTGAAAAACTGGCTCAAAAGTAAGCTGGATTACGTGATCACGGATCGCAAGAAAGAGGATTACTAAATACGGATCAACTTGATCCGGATTTTGAAAAACCGGGCCCTGAGGATACAAGTCCTGAAGCAGAAGGTCCCGAACCGCTCCGCTTCCTGTTGATTTACCATCAGCTTTATTTAATATTTCCTGATGTTGACTGAAATATGTGCCAACCTTTTGTAATACGTTATACCTTATTTTTTTTAAATGGATTTCTGGCAGATACAGTTGCTGGCAATTTGTCTTTGAACTTTGTAATAAAATACCGTAACTCATACAATTGTACTGTGTTTATCTCTGAGAAAGACCTTAATTAGGTTCAAAATGAATGCTGTTTTTAAAAAAACATACCGTATTGTCTTATACAAACAAAACGGTAATTTACCGTTGTCGGGATCTCTAATCCCCCCCGAGTTGGTTGATGAGAAGGATCGCAACACGGTGATCAATTAAAGTCAAAAAGTTAACATTTATTTAGAAGAGAAAAAGATGACATGAGCAATTCTCCGCAGATATCTGGCTCTAACTATTGCTTGCAAGCAGGAGGTCGACCACACCAGCACGTATCTCAGCGCTCAGTGTAATGGAGTCCCCGAGCGGTAAAAACGCTGAGTGCAAAGCAGGTCGAGATAAGGTTGAGATAAGAACCCATCCAGACACCCGATTGGTTTTCTCCGCGATGCGCCGGCCGATCGGAGCGACACCGGGTGGGAAAAGTGGTCGGTGGAAAGTTGGTATTTAGCGACACGGACCCTCCTCCTCTTCCTCCTCCTCCTCTTCCTCCTCCTCCTCTTCCTCCTCCTCCTCTTCCTCACGCAGATTCCATTAGATGAGTTTCATGACCGTGGGTTTGTCTTAAATGTTTGATTGGGAGTCTGGCACACGGCGACTTGCAAGCAGCGTATTAAATAAAGTGACGTGTGTCTTAATGCGGCTTTGGAAAGGAACACAAAGGGATTCTGTATTCGCTCATAAAGCCTGAACACGTTATGGTTATTTGGCCAATGTTTTGATAACCGACCGCTGCCAGTTCAATGTTTCCCATCATTATAAACTGGTGTTTTTGACGTAAAAATGTATACGAAAATCTTGAACATACAAATTCGTAGTGATACATAAGAAATAGATACGGACTGCAACTGATGACGTCACCCTGTTCAAAGTGAACGGGGAGCTGCGCCCCGTAAACACACTTTGTGACGTCTAACGATGTAAAATAAACGTGTTATGATTGCGTTTTTAACGAGAAATGAATGTTAACTTGTAAGAATAGAATACTAACCCTAACCCCCTCAAAAAATCCAACATGGCGGAGAGACGTTCACTCAAGAATCCGACATGGTCCGCCATGTTGTTCACTCAAGGGGCGTGGTTAACCACCGCCAGTTCCCGTGTATTGTTACCAATTTGTATGTTCAAGATTTTCGTACACATTTTTATGAACAGGTTTTGGAGATGTGATCTGCAGACGCCTTCTGATCACATAACGGACTGACGTGTTGTGTGAGCGAGGTTACGCGTTAAGAGTTTGTCCT
The DNA here is from genome assembly GCF_964276395.1 of Gasterosteus aculeatus. NCBI lineage: Eukaryota > Metazoa > Chordata > Actinopteri > Perciformes > Gasterosteidae > Gasterosteus > Gasterosteus aculeatus. The sequence goes on along the minus strand of NC_135700.1, from coordinate 23,103,045 downwards.
TAATGGAATTTCTTACATTAATTTTATACTTTAAGTAGTTTTGAAACCAGTACTTTTATACTTTTACTTAAGTAAAAAGCTTGAGTTGGTACTTAAACTTCTACAGGAGTCTTTTTAAACCCTAGTATCTGTACTTCAATTGAGTAATGAATGTGAATACTTTTGACACCTCTGGGAATAAATAAAGCGAGGAGTAGAGTTAGTTCTTTGCCGGCTGGTCTCTGTTCCCCGATGTCAGCATACTAAAGTTAGCAGCATCTCGACATGGCTAATGGCTAACGGTCACTCCGATAGCTGGGGGTCTCAACCAATGGCGAGTTCAGGCGGCTTTCTTTGTTTGCATGTTGGAAGAACGATTAAAAGCTTTCCTTCCAGCGTTGAACCGCCTACCCTCACATTTCACCCTTGCATGCGGAAAACCTGTAAGTCTCCACCTGGTGGATGAATTCTGGTACTGCGCTCATCGATATGACCACAGGGCGTCCTCATACGATGGTTTATGGTTTTATTTCAACTTTAGTTTAGTTAAAAACAAGATAGAAAGATATAATTAATATATACAGTGGCATGTAAATTGAATTAAACGAGTTACCATAGAAATTTAAAATAGGTATCAGAATCATTTCTATAGATATCCTATTAAATTCTGTTTATTTTAAGAATGTCCTTTTCCGGCCCCATGCTAAGTGCGTTCACCCGAAAGCGTATATTTGTATAGCATATATATATATAGCATACACAATATAGCTGAAAATAATTAGTTATATTTAAGTTTTAAATGTAAATACATTATTTCCAAAACGCCCCTACGACAATTTATAGAACTAAAAGGACATAAATTCACTTCTCAATAAGTGATATGAAACAGTCTGTCTAGGTGGAGTAGACTCAGTGAAAATGATTTAATATTAAATTATTTACGATTTATGAGAGAAATTTGCGGTTTAAAATAAACCACATGTGCAAACACACTCAGATGTTTTTATTTATTTTTAAACAAACGGGTTTTCATAGGATGCAGAATTATTTTTTATTATTTGTGGGATTCATTTGAGGTTTTCTGAAACAAAAATACGAGCGACCACAATCCTCCACAATAACAAAGCTGGTCGGGTCAGAAGAGTCCACATCCTCTTCCTCGTTGGTTTGTGGCAGCAGTGGATTGTTGGTTTGTTTGCGCTTCATTCAACTTCATTTAAATGTCACTCATTAGTTGTTTTTACTTCTTTTTAATATGTGTGTTGTTAACATAGCAATATTGCAGGTACTTGTATATAGTCAACATCAATACATGTATAAATAAATAAACATTGATATCAGGTATTACGACTATAAACTCAAACAACGTCATTGCATTTGTGGCTTTTAGTAATATCTCTCTCTTATTGTCCTTGAGGGTTAGCGGAACCAAAGTGACCAAAACTCTGTTTCCAGTAGGACCACAACAAACGGGGACTCCCGTTGGAGCCTTTTCTCGCTGGATAACAATGTTTTTCCCTGAGTTAACACAAAAGTAATCGAAGTGGTTTAATGACAAACAATCAATTAAAAACTCGAGCACGTCGGAAGTATGTAACACTGTAGCTATGAGCAAATAGCTTGAATTATAAAACAGCCTCTCGCAACGCTAAGCTAGTTAGCTTACCGATGCTAACTTAACGCACCTTAAAAGTTGCTCAATTAATATCAGCACAGCAGTGTTACGTTAGCTTCGGTAAGTATTACAACGCACTAGTTATTATTGTGATTGATTTAAAATTGTAATTTGTGGGCTGTCAGTTGAAAGCCACGCGAGAAGTTCCAGCTAACGGAGCTAACTTAGCGCGGCTGTGTTCGTCGAAGTTGGCCAGAAAGCCTTTGCCCTGCGTTAGCTAGGAACCTTTTTAATAGACATGAAATACTCACGTTTTAATAAAACAGGACCGCTACAACATGCTGCTTAATAATAATGTGTCCAATTTGATTTGACTATTATTTTAATATGTTGTAGCTAATTTACTCAAACCTCGAGTGAGGTTTAATGATGAATTATTAATGGTAATACATTAAATGATTCATCTGTTAATCTAAATCTTGCACGATGCATTATTAGTAAATTGTTTAATTTATTTTTATTTTGAATTTCACTTCAATCCAATTATTTCAATAATAGCCACAATACTTATATTCAAACAAAATAATTTAAGTTTTCTTAACCTGGGCTTTTGTTGCACCTGATTGTCCTTATCAGCGTCTCGATGCTTCTACACCTGTTGAGAATTATTAACACTGTTTCATTGCTTTTATATTGCCAACTATTTAACTCTGTAGATACACACTGGGTAGTAAAAGGACTCAACGGCGTAGAGACTACGGAAAAAGACAAATATCTGACAGAATGAAAAGGCAAAATTATAGGAACAAATGTGAAAAGGAATATTACATCAAAGTTCAGCAATCAATGACATGATGTAGAATAAAAGTGTTTGAGGTGTTTGTCAGACCTTCTGGCACTTTGTAGCCAACGTGCTCGGGATCCTATTTCGCGGCGCTCAGTCCTCATTTGGCCTCAAACACTCGTTTCGCCCACAGAGCGTCATGGCCGCTCTCGCTCCCCCCATCCCGTCCCCTCTGGCCTCCTTCCTCTGCGCGTTGCTCCCCCGAGGATTTGCCCTGGGGCCATCGCGGCTCTGCGGGGGCCGCGTGGGGCTGTGGTGGGTCGGCCGCCCGCTGGAGGCCGGATCCCTGCTGGGGAGGGACGGGGACACGGAGTGGGCCTCCGGGGGTCACCCAGACCCGACGACCCGCAGCCGGGACGGTCATCCCGGGGAGGCAGAGAAGGTAAGAGGAAGAACAAGCACAAAGGTACGGCGCTGTGACCCCCCAGCAGCGACGCCACGACACCGAAACAAACGGTTCGCACAAAACATCTATTCAATAACCTTTTCCATTTCAGTTGCAGCTGGTTGCTCTCAAAGTTGCGAGACCAACTGCGTAAAAATTCATCTTTACCTTTTTGTATAAAGTAATTAGTTTGTCCGCTGATGTTCTAATCTCAATGAATTCAATACATATGCAAAGCACAACCGAGCTGTGTTCACTTTTAGCTCCTTCTGAGGCGGAATCCTCACTGCACGAGTAGAAAGCTTTCACATGACACCTGATGTCATCCATAGAGATCAAGCGGTTCTGCCGATGAACTTTAAAAGCATTTTATACTTTTTGATTTTATAATAGAGGGTGAAACACTGGATTTCGTGTCTTACATGAGTAGAAAATCAGTATTTTATGAATTCTTATCCTGATTAGACACATTTAAACTCTGCTCTTCAGGCTCTGATGGAAACGGCAACAAGTAAAGAATCTTCTTCTCTACAAAGAGCCGCCTGGATCACGTGAGTTGACTCACTGCTCCGAAGCTCCTTGTCCTTCCAGCCCAAATTGTACAGATGTTTTTGTTGCAAATCAACACTTGGATTGATTGTATTCATTATGGAAGTTACTGCGAGGAATCGTAACTGGTTCTGAAGCCGCCTCTATATGAAACCAGGCTCGGTCATCTCGGTCAATTTCCAGATTTGCCTGCCGGGCACCGCGAGACCAGTGGAACGTGTCGCGGCAGTGCGCCTGCGGGGAGGCGTGCGCGGCCGAGTGCGAGGAGGCGTGTCTGCACGTTTCCCGGGACATCCGGCCGGGAACCGAGCTGCTGCTGCTGCCGAGCGGAGGCGACGCCGAGGGAGAGAGTCCGACAACCGACCCACCCGGTAAGGTCATCCTATCCTAACCCCGTCAGATGTTTGCCCGCGTCAGTCCACTTCCTGTTCACTCCACCTGGAGGAGCAAGAGGGACGTTAACCTCCAGCCGTGTTCAGCTGAGGAACCACTTTATTGTTAAATGAAATCTCCTTTATGTGAACACAACGGGGGCGTTGATGAGCGTCGACCGCTCTGATGAAAGCGAATAAAGTCAGAAAAATACACTGTGAAGCTGGAGTACATTGTTGCTCATCCATGTGCCGTGATCGACATTAAGGACGAGCTTTATGCACAGTCCCCCCCCACCACCCACCCCCCCCCCACCCAGCAGCGTCAGACCCGCTGCTTTTCCTATTAAACTTGTGCCCTTCTTCTGCGCTGACGATTTAAACCAGCCTATAATCCTCAGAAGCTTTTCCAAAACCCATAATGACGGCTAAATGAAAGATAATAAGAGGAGAAACAATTGATCCATGCGGGGAGAGTTCGCAGATACTAATGAGATTCCAAGGGAGCAAAAGAAAGCCGTGATTGAGGCGACGAGGACCATAACGAGCATTAATAAAAAGCAATGAAAGAATTAATCAAAAAAACAGCTGGTTGGTTTGAATGTAAATTCTACCAGAAAACCCCCCCCAGGCAAGATGCAATATTTAATGTAATTACTGTGCATAAATATAAGTAGTAAAGAAAAGAAATGCGTTTAAGGGAAATGTTATTGCTTTAAATGTCACTATTATGTGGAGCGAACATTTTTATTTAGTTAATAAAGTTCTACTTCATGTATTTGACAGATACAATTACTAGTTACTAGCAGTTACTATCTTTAAAAACTGTGCGAGAGAGTAATATTGTTCTATTAATGACATTCTAAATCACTGGTGTCAAACTCAAGGCACGCGGGCCGGATTTGGCCCGCCGGTGGGGTCTGGTGCGGCCCGCCGGATGACTTTTGTCCAGTACAATTTTGCTAATGTGAGTCGGGTAGATGAGTTGGATTGAAAAGTATCTTGCGAGCCGTCGACCGGACCGTCATTTTTAAAGGTCTGGCCCACTTGAGATCAAAGTGAGTTTCTCACCCCTGTTCTAAATATTGAGTTTAAACCTGCTGCTGAACATTATCTCTGAAATCAACAGACGTGGAGGCGGAGCACAACAGACACTCCGGCGCCGACCTTCCTTCCATTCGCGAGACAGAAGACAGACTGAAGGAAGAGGAGGAAAAGCAAGAAGAAGAAGAAGAAGAAGGAAGACCAAAGTCTATCAAGAGAAATCATGCAACCAACCGCACGAGGAACCGGAGGGTCAAGAGAACTCGGCGCGACGTCCCAGCGGGTGACGGACAGACGGGCGGAGGACGTCACGTCCCGCCTCCTCCTCCTCTTCCTCCTGCGGACGGAAGCGCCCCCGTCCGCTGCAGCTCGCGCCTCGCCTCCAAACCGCGGCGCGTTCACCGTCCGGCCGTGTCCCTCGCAGAGGGGGCGGGGCCCAAGGCCGTGCGCGTCACCAAGGAGACGGGTCTCTCGTGGGACCCGGAGGTCAGAGAGCGGCGGCACAGGTGCTCCACCTGCGGGAAGAAGTTCTACCAGATGGGCCACCTGAAGAAGCACCAGTTCAGCCACACGGAGGAGAAACCCTTCAGCTGCCAGGAGTGTGGGAAGAACTACACCTCCTCCGAGAGCTTCAGAGCCCACCAGGTACCGGCTGGGACCACGAGCTGCATGTAGGCCTCTCTGTTGTAGTTTTATGACATTTACAAATACATATTGTTTGCATGGTGTCCTTGGCTTCCCTGACATTCTACAAATGGGGGAAAAAAATGTACCTTTTCTAAATTACCTCTATTATATTTGCCATTTGTGGCCTGTTTGGCAACATCTACCCCGACATTGTCAGATGATATTTCCTTTTTCCTCCTCCTTTCTCCGCTGCTCTCGAGCCTTTTTTATCAGACGATGTCTGTATGATTTTATCGTCTTCAAAACAAGGACTTGACGCTAAATGGCCTCAGCCTCGTAACGAGGTCGCGATGAGTGCGTAACAAGGGCGCGACGAGGCTCTTAACGAGGGCGCATCCGCCGTTTCGTTTGCAGATGAGTCACCGCGGCGAGCGGCCCTTCTCCTGCCCCCTCTGCGAGAAGTCCTACGGCCTGAAGCGGGACCTCAAGGAGCACCTGGTCCTGCACAGCGGGGAGAAACCCTACGTCTGCGAGCACTGCGGCAAAGCGTTCGCCCGCCGGCCCTCGCTGCGCATCCACCGCCTCTCTCACTGCAGCAGGAAGGCCCACACCCAGTCTCCGAAGGTAGGCTGTGGGGGGGGGGTCAGACCTCCTCAGGGGACCCTCACCACCCTTCTACGAGTGGAGTTCTTACCCTTCTGATCTACGGGTGGAGAAAACTACGGCAGGATCAGATCAAAGAAACCTTCATTGATCCCCAGCAGGGGAGTTTTAGTTTTTGTACAGAAATATTACAGCTGCAGAAATTAAAATTAAAAAATTGAAAGTTGTATAAAATGTGGAGAAAAAAAACAAGCGCTTTTAGGGACCAAAGTGGAGTGACAGTGGAGTGTTTAATAGCTGCAGCTTCAACGAGTTTTTGTTCAAAGTGTGTATCAGACCGATGACAGGAAGCAATGCATAACATTATTTAAATGAGATTCAAATCCAGCGGGAAGCACAATGAGCCGCTCAGCGTGTGAAGCAGCACGATGTGGGTGGAGTAAAGATTCAACATTAGGTATAAATAAAGACAATTAAAGCAGACACACAATAGCGTCAGAGCCCCGATGTGTTCGAGCAATGCTTCAATTATTGGGATATTTCTGCAGCTTTGAGCATAAAAGGTCAGTAGTCTGTACGGTCTGTTCCAGATGACCTGAACACGTCAGGCCTCGAAGACCAGCAACGTCTTCTTTAATTTAAATAACTGAACAAAAAACAGAATAAACTAAGCAGTAAATATGTGTATTTATAAGCCCTAAAATCTGTAACATATTAATATAATGTTAAATTATGATATGTATGTAATATGATATGTTGTAATGTGAAATATAGTATTAATTTAGTATAGAACGGAAATGGTGATACAATATAATTTAGTATTTAATGCAATATTATATGGGTGTAATATAATGACGGCAATAAAGCTGGATTTAAAAATCTTTCAGAAAATCAGTTCCATAAATATTTTAAGAGGTAAAAAAGCACAGCGAGTTATAATGAATAAAAAATAACTTTTGCTGGTTTACAGTGTAAAAGTCTGAAGGTGAGTGTGTGACGACATCTTGCTCATCGCTGTTTTAATAAGATGGACAGTGGGCGGCCTGATCGATTCGCTTTTTAATGTGCAGCATTTCTCCTGAAATCCGGCCTTATCGATGTGGAGCAGCTGCTTGCTTTTCGCCTTCCTGGCAGCTATTTCAGAATTTTAAACAAATTGTGTTTCTGACTCTGCACCGTTCAGCGCAAAAACCTCAAAACCTTTCACGTAACGTCCTCAAATTAGCCGCGGGTCTCCTTTTTCCTCCCGGAACCCGAGAAGAACAAAGACCGCCTTTTGATTTACCCCGTTCAAAGGATTTATTTCTCCCCTAAGGTGCAGTGCACGGTCTGTCAGAAGCTGCTGGCTAACTCGGGCTCTCTGAAGAACCACATGAAGCTCCACACGGGAGAGAAACCCCACGTCTGTCAGCACTGTGGGAGGAGCTTCAGTCAGAAAGGTAATGTCAGAGCCCCTCAGACTGACTTCTGGGGGGCGTCAGTGGTCGGTTCTCCTCTCATTCGTTAGTGCTCCGAACACTTTGAACTGAGCTCTGAGCTAATCTGAGCTAATCTGAGCTCTGAGCTAATCTGATGTTTTTCACGACTGTCCGTCTCTCAGGGAACCTGGACTCCCATCTGAGGACTCACAGCGGGGAGAAGCCGTTTCCCTGCAGCGAGTGCGACCGCAGCTTCTCGCAGATGCCGGACCTCCGTCGGCACATGGTCTCGCACGGGGGCCGAGGCTTCCTCTGCAGCTACTGCGGGAAGTCGCTGAGCGACGTGCACACCCTGAAGTCCCACGAGAGGCTGCACACGGGAGAAAGACCCCATCGCTGCCACCTGTGTGGGAAAGGTTAGCACGCCGCGGCGCAATTTCAAAATCTCGCCAAAACGCGTTTTGGGTCAGAAATCACAGAATTTCACCCAGATGTCCATCTGGATAAAGCGATGGAACTTTGGATGTTACATCACAGATGTGATTTGCAGCCTTCGCCTGCATCATTTAACCCCAAACAACACATTCAAGCAAATGTGTACTTTAAAAACATGTCATTTTTCTTACAGAACCTTTGAAAACTGAGAGAGTCAATTACGCAAAGCAGTGAACTCTGTCTCGTCTGATCCCGGGAAAGGAAACCGTCATTAGGAACGCATCACTGCGCCTCATTTCTTAACCTCGGTGACGCGTTCTTTCATCACGTCACAGACAAATAACTCCGAATGTGGATTCATCCGCGACTGCAAATAGTCCTCACTGACTGCTCTATTTCGGGTTTATTTAGAATTACAGTTGCCGGCTGTTTTAGGAGATTACAGATCCTTTAAAAAAAGTTTTACTATACGTTTCTGTTTTTGAAGATTATGTCAATAGACTGATTCACATTGTTTGTTGAACACATGACAAAACCCCAACAAATAAAGCATAAATGCATTTAATTAAAGACACTTAAGTTAAAATGACATTTTAGGTCCATAGATATTTAAAAAGAATAACGTTTTCATGGTTTGTTGTTTAATTTTTCTCTCAGGCTACACGTTGGCCACCAGGCTGCGGAGACACGTTAAGTCGTCCCACCAGGTGGAGAAGCCGTACAGCTGCCACTGCGGCGCCTCGTACACTGTGAGACAAAGTCTGCAGCGGCACCAAGCTCAGCACCGGGCCGAGGGCGGCGCTCGGGACGAGGCGGCGGCGGGGAAAGACGACCGAGAGGAGGAGGAGGAGGAGGAGGAGGAGGAGGAGGAGGAGGCGGCGGCTTCGGCTTCCAGCTCCGGCCACCACAGGCCGATCAGAGGCCGACCCAAGAGGACCCCGCTCCCCCGGGGGGAAGGAGAGCGGGAGGAGGGGCGAGTGAGGCGGAGCGGGGGGCGAGGGAAGGAAACGAGGGCAGAGACGGGAGGAGACGAGGAGGTCCCGGGCAGCACCGGCCACGTCGTGTACGTCCACGCGGACGGCTTGGCCGCGGGGCATCGGCTGGTGGAGGTGGTGATATCGGACGACACGGAGCAGTGCATTGTGGTCCACGGGCAGCCGACCGTTGGAGAGCTGCTGGTCCTACAGGAGGACGGCGGCGGGCTCTGCTCTGTGGCGCAGACGGTTGAGATAAACTCAATAACATCTGGTGCCTTCTACGAGACAGATGTTGGATGAGGAAACGTCTGATTTTGCGGCTTCAAATTAAAAATCACTCGATTTAAAACAAAACTTTGGTGGCCTTTCATTGTGAAGCATTTCTACGACGGCAGAAGAAGAGTCAGCACCAAAAGTAGCCGGACGCTTATTGCGAAGGACCTACATTAAGTTGTGCTGAAGGGGAAAAGAGCCCGACGGGAAATCAAAAATATTTCTCGGCCTCATCCAATCGCACAGTCACATTAAAGTCGCATTAAAAAGAGAAACCTGGGAGACCGACCTCATCTGCGTGTCTTTATTCTTTGCATATCGCCTCCACAGAGCACAGCTCATTAGATGCGATGAGCCGCCGGTGGTAAGCGGTGGAAGGAGGTGAGAGACGTGGACTAAGTGGAGTCCTGCCCCCCCCCCACTTACAGGACAACCTGTTCAAAACACACACCCAGAGAAACAAAATAAAACCCGGGTGTAGCTGCTTCTGTACCCGAGCATCAGGGGTGTTGCTTTTGTTTCGTCTCAGGGCTCCTTGCGCACAGTCAACACTTTCAAAGTATTTTCCCAAAAGCAATCAAACACCTTCAGAGGAAACAGAACAAGTTTCATTTGCTCCCAATTGTGTCTGTGAAGTTCTTCTGAAAAGGATGTGATGCAGCCTGGTGAGTTTTGACGTGAATGAGCTTTTAATCGCTGCGTTGTTTGTCAGCAGCCGGTGGTGAGGTCACTTCAGAGGCGTTTGGGCCCCGGGGCTCTGGTTCGTTGGCTTGTTCTCATCACGATGCTCATAATTACGTGTTAATGAAAACTCAACTGCTGGGTTTGGCTCCTGGTTTTCTTTTGAAAGAAGAAAAAGGCTTTTAAAATGAAAATGACCCATGTTTCAACCGATGCTGATGTTAAGAGTTTACATAAAAACGTAATACAAATTAAACATTTATTGCTATATTTAGTTTAAATTTAAATTAGTTACACAACACTGACATTTCCATTGTTGCTTTTTAAAGGTTATAGTTTATTATCATAGTAAATGAAGCACCGTTATCATTCACATGGATCTAAATGAATCCTTTTAGCTCCGGTTTGGTCTCCACCAACGCCCCTTAATGTCCCAGTGGATAAATTCATCACAGCTGTTTAAAATCCTGTTGTATCCTCTTATCTTATAGTGTTTCATATAAAACCCTAAAGAATATTGATATCGGTCCGCGGTTCAAGGGGACCTTTGTTGCACGACAACGCGCCTCATTGTTTCTCGTCTCTCCATCGTTAGCTTCTACATCTGGGTTCAGAACAAAATCAATTTGTATCTCTTTGCTCCCATTAGTGGTGATCAGTCGATCAGGAATGAGAAACATTTATTATATTTATTGTCGGGGTGAGAGGGGTCGGCTACAATGTTTTTAGCCCGCTTCAGGGTCCTAGAAGCGAACAAGTCCCGTCTCCTCCGTCTCCCCTCTCATTCAAAGCGCATATTAAAGCGCATGTTGGAAAGTTTGGTATTAGAAGGTTGCGGCGGGAGTTGTGAATGCAACTTTCACATCTCTTATCAGACGCAAAAGCAGTCGCGATTCAGTGGCCTCCCAGTTGGTCCTCTTCAGGTATCGGCAGCGACCTGTCAATCACCTTGTAGCCCCGCCCTAAAGAATCCCCAGCTTTGTCCTCTAACGAACCATAATCTCATAAACCCATGAACTCATGTTTACAATGTTCACTGGGGGAATAAATCAAGAGAGAAGTAGATTCATTTTCTCATAGACGTCTATGGGAGCAGAGGAGTCGCCCCCTGGTGGACAGCAGAGGAAATGCAGCTTAAGACATGGAGGATCCTCGGACGTCACCCCTCGCTTCACTCTCCAGGCCTCTAAGTGAATAAAGTATTTTTCATGTGTGTGTTTTTCTTCCCTTTGGGTTATGAGCTCCATTTTAAATAAATGCCCCCAAGCTGTCAAACCGATTTTGGGCTTTGTGGAACCATCAGAAGTGTTTTGGCGGCGCGGCCACGGGCTCCCTGCCGTAATGCATCACCACGGTCTCTTCACTTGAAACCGTGGCCACTTGCTTTCTCACTTTGGAACAAAGGAATACCTCCACATTTTTACTTGGCTGCTTTCCATTATCTACATGGTAACGTTTTTTCTTATTTCTTTCTTTTTAATCCGTTTATTCAATCTGAATCATCTGCCATCACTTCCCTCCGACCTTTGCATATTTATTCTTTTCATTTATTTGTATTCATCACAACACACTTTCCCACAATTCACTCTGCATATATTATCAGGTTATTCTAGTACAATAATACCGTCGTACCGTGCTGTTCCTTTCTACACTGAATACCAAAAAAGTTAGATGGGAGAAATAACTTAAATTATTCAGTTTTTCACTTTTAGGGTCAAACTACTGCAGAGACCAGAAGCTAAATTAGAAGACAATTTATCGTTCATGCTGCATAAAGGTTTAGTGCCGACTCAGACTGTGGTTGTTGTCCAGCGATGGATCCAATCTGAAGGGCTGCTGGGTGGTCTCAGCAGGTGGTCTCAGCCAGAGCACCTGTTGAGTGAAGCCACTTACTATGCTGATTGAAGGGAAACCTTTGAGGGAAAATGTTTCTCCAGCTTATCTCTTTGTATGCATGCATTGAATATAAGTGGAGATTTTTTGCCGTTTTGGAGCCTTCAGGTCAGTGTTTTTGGGCGTCAACATTTTCATTTTTTTTTGTAAAAAAGTAAGTAATATTTTCCCGTGCTCTATTGACTGTTTGATTCAAAATGGACCATCATTTACTAAATGAACATCACGCTGTGTTGGAGAAGGCCTTACAAAAGAGATTGAGATCATAAACTCATGTTTACAATGTTTACTGAGGAAATAAATCAAGAGAGAAGTAGAGTCATTCTCTCATAGACGTCTATGGGAGCAGAGGAGTCGCCCCCTGCTGGTCACTACAGAGAAGTAGAGTCATTTCCTCATAGACGTCTATGGGAGCAGAGGAGTCGCCCCCTGCTGGTCACTACAGAGAAGTAGAGTCATTTCCTCATAGACGTCTATGGGAGCAGAGGAGTCGCCCCCTGCTGGTCACTACAGAGAAGTAGAGTCATTTCCTCATAGACGTCTATGGGAGCAGAGGAGTCGCCCCCTGCTGGTCACTGCAGAGAAGTAGAGTCATTTCCTCATAGACGTCTATGGGACCAAAGGAGTCGCCCCCTGCTGGTCAGCGGAGAGAATGCATCTTTAACACATGGAGCTTTGGCCTCACTCTTTAGACACGCAGGTCCCCACTTGAGTCTTAACCTACAAGAATCAGTTCCTTCTGCGTTTGGGGAAATGGCATCCCAAAATGTCACTGAACGGATGCATCGCCAGAGCGGACGTTTGGCTAGTTAGCATGTTAGCTTGACCCAGCTCTTCGGCTAATTCTCCGTCCCCAGTGTAGCATTAAAGCCGGGTGCAAATTAGCAATCCACCATTTTTCCAGTAGCGAATCACGGCCTAATAATAAATGTTTATGTATTTATTTTTTAATTAATATATAATTTGTGGTCAAAACTATTTCAAATATAAATAAAATATTTACTGACTGAGTTACGCAGCTTTTTACATTCTAGTTATCATTAAAGAAAAGTAGGAAAACATTAGCATAACGACTAGTAAGGAATGTGCTACAAGTCACTTGTATAATGTTCCATGTATCAGAGTGTTATTGATAAAGGTCTCTGTGGTTCTCTGTTGGTACGTTGTTGTTAGAAAATTAGACGGACGGTTTATTGGATAACTATTGGATATTGTTTAAATAAATAATTAAATAACACAAATGGCAGAAAGTTTACTTTGGGGCTTATTCGCAGAGACTTCCAAGCAGGCTGTTCGGCCCTCTGGGTCTGAGTGGGGAGATGAATTAGGGGGAGAGGGAGCGGGTGGATCAGTCTTTCTCTCTTCCCACAAAACCTGAGACTCATGGGCCCTTGAGCAAGGCCTTTTTCTCCTCCCGTGTAAATCCTCACACACTTTCTTCCAAATCCTTCACAGCTCACGTCGAGCCGCACAGCCTTTTAAAGCAAAAAAATTATATTATCAACCCAAAAATGAAGGTTTTGTATTCTAACCCCAACTAGCCGCATCCCGGCAGAGATACGGTGCAGTTTGTGCCGCCACAGAGCTGCCGGGTGCAGCACAGCCTCCGGCATCACCCACACACAAGCTAAAGTTAGCAAAGGTAGGATTCCTTGTCCAAACTAAATCCTTTCAAATAAATGCATCGGAGGGTGTTCATACCCAGCATCTCCTTTTTAGCCTCGTGGGAGACCGAGAATGTCTACTTCATTAATATTGAATACGTTATTTCTATTACTTTTTTTATTATTATTTTGAGGGATTAGTAGAGTTTTGGTGCGAGAATAGAACCATGAATAACTGGTATGTATTGGTAGTATGGTTTAAGAAAAAATCTTACTTTCGTCTAATGCATTTAATGCAAACACACTGACTTCCCGTTGGCAAATGTTTGCAGCTAAACCAGCATCTTATCTTAAAACCTGCACTCCCTGCAGTGACCACCAGGGGGAAATTACTGCTTCTCACTTGATTTATTCTCAATTTATTTTTGATCTAGTTTCAAATTCTGGAAATTACGGTCCGTTCAGCGTCAAACAGCCTGTAAAGCAGAGTGTACTTACTGTGATTGACAGGTCAAAGCCGTGTATATGTACATACACATGGTACCGTTGGCTGCGTCGGCATCCCAAGATTACCTCCCCAGGCCCAATTCACGTGACAGGGGCTTTTGGTTGCCTGTGATTTTAAGAGGACTCCGTCCTCCGGAGCTGTTAACGGAGGTGTGAGAGCGTCACCGCGTGCGCACGTGTGTGTATGCACGTGTGTCCACGTACGGCGCCACGCTGCAGGCGCTCAACCGGGTCGTCTGCCGACACGCCGCTGCTCAAAGGCAGCCGGCTAAATCAAGACAATCACTGAGCTTCATGTTGAAAGAATAAATGTTTCTGAGTCCGTCTCATCTCAGGTTAATTGACTGATGGTCCCCGCTGTCCATTCTGTCTCTTCTTGCAGCTCTCTTTCATTGGCTCTCTAATCGAATCCTCTCCTCTCGTCCCCTATTTTTGTTTCCTTCTCTCCTCCCTTTCTCCTTTTCTCTCTTGTCCTTTTTTCCTTTCCTCTTTCCCACTCTGTCTTTTCATGTTTGACTGAGCGTTGATCTTCTCCTTCATAACCGGTTGCACCTTCGACTCCGTCTCCTCCATCATTGTTTCCTCTCCTCTCTTTCTCAACCTCCCCTCCAGTATTTCATCTCCTTTCCTCTCCCCTACACTGGTTTCCTTACAGATCCTCCTCTTTCCTTGTGTGTCTCTCTTCTTGCGTCCAGTTTCCGTACTTTTCTTGTCCCTCACCCGTCCTTTCTCTCCCATCATGTCCTGATTCTTTTCTTACTTTCCTCCCTTTTTTCATCCCCAAGGACATTTTCTTCTTTTTCTTTTCCGTCCTCTCTTTCCTTGTTCCCTCTCCTCCTCTGTATCCTCGTATATCCTCCTCCTCCTCCCTCCTCCTCACTCTGCCTTCTCAATCTACTCATGATTCATTCTCCCTTTTTCTCCATCTTCACCTCCCCCCTTTCTGATCTCCCCTGTAGTTACGCCTGCTTCTTTCTCTCCCTTTTCTCTCCTCTTCTTCATTTCTCATTTCATTAATTCACTTTTTTTCTGTCCCTTTCTCATTTTTTTTCTCCATTTTCTTTTCCATCCTTCCTTCCTTCCCTCCTCTCCTCTTTCCTGCAGTGCCTTCCTCTCCTCTCTAATACCTTCATCCACCTCTCCCCCCTTCTCTTCCTCCCTCATCTTCCTCATTTTCCTGGCCTTTTTTTTTTTTACTATCTCAAATCCTCATCTGCTTCTCCATCAAGAATTTATTCCTCTCTCCTCTTCATGCATCTCCTACTCTTTCCCTTTCATCTCTTCTCTCTAACCCCCCTCCCCTCCCCTCCCTCTCCTCCCCCTCCCTCCTCCTCCTCCTCCTCCTCCTCCTCCTCTCTTCTGTCCTCCAGCAGCAGAGAGTCAGTGAACATCATCAGCAGCAGTGTCACTCGGCGCGGCAACGACGCGGGTGAAAGTGAGGACGTCTCGTTTCTTTTCTTTTTGTTTTCTGTTCTCTTCCTCCTCCTCCTCTTCTTCCCATTCAGTCGTTTTCTTTTCGGCGGTTTCTTCTCTACTTTTCCACCCTTTCTTTCTGGCACGGTGATGCCTGTCGGCGTGCAGCACTATGAGGGAACCGTGCGTTTCAAATAGGGTTTCTGTCCTCGTGCCAACTTGTGCATGTAAATGCTTTTCTTTTGCGTCTCTCCGTTAATTCCCCGCATGTCATTGGGAATAAGGAGGCGGGTCTTATTCCTTTAGCAGGTCGGCATCTTGGCTCAGACGTGCTCTTAAAAGGTCATTTGAACAGGTACGAGTTGTTTTTTTTACAGTAAGTAACTTAGATCGTGCAGAACCTGCTCGCGTTACACCAGGCGGTGGATTTACATCCACGGTGAAGGAATACTGATCACGGCTCTGACGTCGAGAGGATTTTCAGAATCTGCGTGTACATTTTTGTTTATTTGAGGGATAAAATCTGATATTTTGAAGCGAAGGATGTTTGATATATTTTTTTCTTCATCCAAAGAGACTTTTCTTTTGGCAGATTCCTTCCCTGGCTTTGCTTTCCTTTTTCTCTCTCCCGTTCCTCTTTTCATTTTTGTACTTTCTGTTATTTTCTTACTGCCCGGCATGAAGACAACCCGTCTGCACTGATCGCACTGGAGTCCACACCAAAAAATGGGGACATCATAACGCCAGACATTTAAGCAGGATGGACTTATCGGATGTATTCACCGCAATGGCCACCACGCCGGCCACCTCACCACCAAACTCTTCTCTGGAGAGCGTCAACCAGACCTCCTCTTCCTCGGCCAGATCTCCTCCTCTGCCTCCTCACTCGCTGGCGGCGTCGGTGCTCATCGTGCTGGTGGTCATGGTCATCATCCTGGGCACCGTGGTGGGGAACGCGCTGGTCGTGGTGGCGGTTTTCACCAGCCGAGCCCTGAGGCCGCCGCAAAACCTCTTCCTGGTGTCTCTGGCTTCGGCGGACATACTGGTGGCCACGCTGGTCATCCCCTTCTCGCTGGCCAACGAGGTGAGGGAGCAGACGCTGGGTTCGATGACGCCATCATACAGCTGATTATTTACATGAATCTGTCGTCTTTAAATGATATCTGAGCGCACAACTTTGAGTTCAGCTGGCCCAAACCAGGAGACAGAGGGTCATTCTGCCGTGAACATTGCAAAGAAAAACACGATTTTAGAAAAAGTATTGGACAATTTAATTAAATCCATCCATCTCTCCAACGAAGCCCAACAGCATATCGTGAAAGATACAAAGGGACCCAAATTGTCTGCTGTTAGGATGACTTACGTTACGTTGACGAATGAAGGTACGGTTTAGCTTTAAATAAGTAAATAAACATCTGGATTAGGCAACAAAGCCTCTTGGTAAAGTTAAGGAAAACCATCTGGATTATCGGCCTAAGGCACCCAGACCCCGACCACTGGAACACCAGCCTTGTGGTCTTTGTCTCTGAACGTTACGTTGATGATGAGTCCAATAGATTGCATTTCATGACTATTCGACGGCTTGATATAATATTGAGCTGATTCATCAGTCAAGTGAAAAAACATAACCCTGCCGGAGGTGCCACAGGCAAAGTTGGACGCCACCAAAATCAGGAGGATTCAACCTCTAGTGTGCATGAATATCAGCGGGCTTCAGTACGATGAACAAAAAGTGAAAAAGATGCAGAAGGGACGCAAGTGTTTGTTGTTAGTAAGTAAAAATTGTGCTTTTGGATTAAAGAAATAACCGATACCAAAGCTTGTGTGTTAAAGCTGCATTCTCTGCAGTGACCAGCAGGGGTCGACTCCTCTGGTGGAAGTCTATTAGAGAATAACTCTACTTCTCCCTCAGTAAACATTGCAAACATGAGTTTATGGTCTCAGTCTCTAGTTTCAAGTCTTCTTCAACACAGCGCGATGTTCATTTTGTGAATTATGGTTAGTTTAGAGTCAAATAGACCATAAATCAGGGAGGGGCTACACAGTGATTGACAGGTCTCTACCACTGCGTTGTCCAGCCTGGGACTCGTCCGTCGGACATCTTTATCCGTTTGTCAGTGTGTTCATCAGTTGATGATTAATAATTATTAATCCTAATTATTTTCCTGAATAATTGATCACATTTGTCCGTCCGTCTGGTGGCTCGTCTGTGAGCAGGTCAGTGTCCGTCTGTCGGCCCACCTGCCGCATCTGGACGACATTGATAGCCAGTAATCATTTAATACATTTTCTCCCTCTGCAGACTTTTTGTCTCACAAAACAGTTTGTTGAACAAACAAATACCTGGAACACGAGGACTGAACGTTTTTAAGTTACGCAACTTCTATTTACTGGTGCGTGGACAGACGGACTGAAGCACACGAGCATGTCAAGGTTACAAATCAATTATACGAATATTCTAGACAATGAAACTGTAATAACTGCAGCAACCACAGAAAGAAATGACGGATGATAAATATTTTATCTATTTATATTTATATTCATAGAATATATTATTATAAATTGTTAATTTAAGTAATGCATTTACAGAAATATCTACAACTACATAATAATCAAATAATTAAAATAAAAACTAAATTAATGTATTAAATAAAGGGAGAAAGGGGGGCAACGCCACTATGAGAATGTTAACATGAAAATGTTAGCATTGCAATTTCTATTAAATATATTCAGTTGATATGTATAAAGTCTTGAGCCGGGTCAAGTGACGTAGTTTAAAGAGCGGGGAGAAGGTCGGGGGCGACGGGGGGCAACTAGACTTTCACCAAGGAGACCGCTGCAAGGGTCCATAGCCGGTAGCGAGCATGTTGTGGGTTTCTTTCCCCTCATTAATTGTTTAATACATCATCCTTCACAGGTTCAAGCCAAGGCCACTTCCTCCAGTCTGCTTGTATGGACTCTCCAACCAAAACGGACGGAGAAATCCTCCATATTCCCACGTTACAGCAAATCAAAGAGAGAAACAGTGTCTTCAGTACCGTCTGGCCTCAATGCGTACATCTGGGTGGGGCGACGCGGCGCAGGGGTGGAGAGGGTGGCGGGTTTGAGCCCCGGCTGCTCCATGTCCCGTGTCCAAGTGTCCCTCAGCAAGACACCGAACCCTTAATTGCTGCCCGGGCAAAATGTGACAAGCCACCGGTATAAAAGTCGCTTTGGATAAAAGCGTCAGTTGAATGACGTGTAATGTAATATTTAAAATTCCAAATGAACGGATCTTCATAAAAAAAATCTTGTTTGTGTTACTGTGTGTGTTTTGATGAATGATGATGTTTATACATTTTATGTTAATCACTCAATGTTGTTAAACTCTTCATGACGCCTCAAGAACCATAAACTGCGAATCAAATCAGCCTCGTCCAAATGTTGCAGCGCAGCGGAGGAAGTCTGATATCTGCACATTCCACACCGCAGAGCACGATGTGCAGGAACGCGATGGGATTTTTATTTATGAAAAAGATGATTTTGGACACATCGTTTTTTGAGGGGTGCAGATTCGAAAGCACGGGGCAAACTCATCACGTCGCCGTCCACATGGGAGTCTTCTGCTTCTCTGCACTGGGGCCTTAATCTAACACGTTTGGTTTCTGCTCCTCGCAGGTCATGGGCTACTGGTTCTTCGGCTCGATCTGGTGCTCCTTCTACCTGGCCCTGGACGTCCTCTTCTGCACGTCCTCCATCGTCCACCTGTGCGCCATCAGCCTGGACCGCTACTGGTCCGTCACCAAGGCCGTCAGCTACAACCGCAAGCGGACGCCCAAGCGAATCAAGTCGATGATCGGCGTGGTGTGGCTCATATCCATCGTCATCTCCTCCCCGCCGCTCCTCATGACGCAGAAGGAGGAGGACCCGGGGACGGCGGAGAATGCCGGCGGCCGGAGGCAGGAGTGTCTCCTCAACAACCAGACGTGGTACATCCTTTCCTCCTGCCTTGTGTCCTTCTTCGCGCCGTGCGTCATCATGATACTCGTGTACTGCAAGATCTACCGCGTGGCAAAGCAACGGGCCTCCACCGTGTTCGTGGCGAAGAACGTGGTGGAGCGCCAGCCATCGCAGTCCGAGACCTGCTTCGAGGGCAACGGCGGAACCTGCCAAAGGGAAGGGGCCGGCTTCGGTGGCGCGTCTCTGTACGAGCCGGAGACCCCGCGGCCCGCCAACCGACGCAGCTCCTCCAACGTGGAGAGCAGCAGCAGCCGGAGGGACGAGCTGGACGGCATCGACTTGGAGGAGCGCATCGGCGAGGCCGAGGCGAGAGCGTCCGCCTCGCTGTCCTCGGGGCTCCGCTTCACCAGGAGGGCCGGCGGGAGCCTGAGGACGACGGGGGAGGGGGAGAGGGCGCCCAACGGGTTGAGGCCTCCCTCCCACCTCCCACCCGCCTGCGCCACTATCTCGTGGGCGTCGTCCGAGAGCTGCTCGCACCACCTCCTCCTCCCGTCCCCGGTGGCGCTCCGCAGCCGGCGGACGACCCTGTCCAAGAACAAAGTGGCGCAGATGAGGGAGAAGCGCTTCACGTTTGTCCTGGCAGTGGTGATGGGGGGTTTCGTCCTCTGCTGGTTCCCGTTCTTCTTCACTTACAGCCTCCACGCGCTCTGCAGAGACAGCTGCACCATCCCCGGCAAGCTCTTCAACCTCTTCTTCTGGATCGGCTACTGCAACAGCTGCCTGAACCCCATCATATACACCATCTTCAACCGAGACTTCAGGAGGGCCTTCAAGAAGATTCTATTCCACACTCATAAGGGGACATAATGCCAGTGTGTGTGTGTGTGTGTGTGTGTCTATGGGAGAGGGAGTGTGTGTGCGTGAGTGGCATCGCACAGAAACCAACACAAATGTGTGCGCACGCGGTTTTAATCCTGTTTTCCACTGTGCTGTCATACCGACATTAAAGGGCTTGCCACACAGCCTGCGTGTCGATTCATTATTCAACTGCTCATTAATTTATTAAATAATCACTTTCTAAAGTAGCACAAATGAGCCAGAGGAAGATGAGGATGACACAAGGAGGCCTCGTCTTCGGGTGTCTCTCCGACTACGCTTCCCCCGATGCAATAAAAGCTCAAAGTTACAAGCGCGGCTTTTTGACGGAGTATGAATGTTAATTAGAGGAAAATGGCCGCAGGGCTGTGAACTTTGTCCCCGCGGAGCGCCGAGGAGTGAGCCGACCGACTCTGCAAACCTTTGTACTGACACAAGAGCCGATGCCTCAGGAACCCAGGGAGACAAAGCAGATGTGCGATAAAACAAAAACATGCAGTTTGTAAAGGGGTAGTGCGTCGGATTTAGTGGCATCTGGTGGTGAGGCTGCAGATCACACCTGAGATGTCAGACCTGTCGGTTGAGGCACAGGCGATTGGTCAGGGCAGCGGTGTCCAATTGATCCACAAGGCAGTGCCGGTAAAGTGCTCGTAGTGCTAATTAGCCACCCTTGCTTTCTAACGACCACATCTACACACGCTGACTTTAGCCAATCGGCCGTCGCTATAAGAAGTGAAATGTGAAGCGGCTTTTCGGACTGTAGCCAAGACGTAGAAAACAAACACATCAAGTCTGCAGTATCTCAGCAGACATGAACGCCTGGACCGATCCCAGCGCTCGAGGACTGCACAGGGCGTGTCAGAAATGCGGTAAGATTGATTAAATCGCAACCCACGGGACACGCTAACATGCTAGCGGCTCTGAGCAGCGAACGGCAGCGATGGCCAACCCTCGGGACACGCTAACATGCTAGCGGCTCTGAGAAGCGAACGGCAGCGATGGCCAACCCTCGGGACACGCTAACATGCTAGCGGCTCTGAGCAGCGAACGGCAGCGATGGCCAACCCTCGGGACACGCTAACATGCTAGCGGCTCTGAGCAGCGAACGGCAGCGATGGCCAACCCTCGGGACACGGTAACATGCTAGCGGCTTTGAGCAGCGAACGGCAGCGATGGCCAACCCTCGGGACACGCTAACATGCTAGCGGCTTTGAGCAGCGAACGGCAGCGATGGCCAACCCTCGGGACACGCTAACATGCTAGCGACTCTGAGCAGCGAACGGCAGCGATGGCCAACCCTCGGGACACGCTAACATGCTAGCGACTCTGAGCAGCGAACGGCAGCGATGGCCAACCCTCGGGACACGCTAACATGCTAGCGACTCTGAGCAGCGAACGGCAGCGATGGCCAACCCTCGGGACACGCTAACATGCTAGCGACTCTGAGCAGCGAACGGCAGCGATGGCCAACTTCACCCAGAGAGAGACTTTGGCCGCTGCACCGATAGACGCTACTTCACTGTATCCTGACATTTGTTGTTTGCTGACATTACTGTCAAATACTCGCTCTTTTCATTTCTTTTTGCGCCTCAGAGTATTTAAACACCAGCAGCAACCCGCGCTTGGACTTAAACTGAAGCACACAGGCAGAACGGAAATCCCAATAAAGCGCTCTGTTGACACCGCGCGGCTCGGGGGCAAAGACATTACAAATTCAAGTGCGGCGCGCAGACGGCTGAGCCTCGCTGTGCGCGGAGGACAAGAGACAAGGAACAGAAAAGAGCCTCGGGCTCGTACAACAATAAATAATTATTCTCCGAAAGCTCAGGACAAAAAAGTGAACCGCTGCTTCACGTCTCTTCTCACAAAGAAAAAACCTGAGCCGGCACTTCGATGAGACGAAGAATAATCATTGTTTATACAACCGCTTATTTGCGGATTGGGGAAATAAAATGCTTTTAATTTTGCACTACACTTTTTTTTTTTTACCTCCTATATCGAAGATTTGAGTGTTGGCAGCCACAGAAGAAGTGGCAAAGTCCACGGCCACGCGTGCCGCTGCGTCACTCCAGTTGCCAGGCAACACGGAGTCCGACAACAACTCTGGGGCTGCGCAATTAGCCATCTCACCTGAAGCACCATAGAGCCTAATGCTGGTCATCAAACATGATGAAGTGGGGCTGGCCTGAAAGTTAGTAAACTCCCCCGCATGCTGGCGTCTCACTGCAGCTTTTCAGCTTTTATATTGGACTCATTTCCAACACAGAAGAGAAAATAGTCAAGTGAAAAGCGGCACGTGAACTCCTGCTGCTTCTCTGCAGACGTTCTACTCATCCGCTAAACGGGTCCTCAAGATCTACAGCGTCTCTTTGTGGAGCTCCTTTTCATCACCTCCTCCTTTCCCTTTCCGAACCTGCCGTACAGGTGCAGGAACCCGCATGACCAGCGCGCACCTTGTTGAGTCAGACTGGATAGTACTTATAAGCCTTGGAATGGGAAATCTCTCAATGGAAGCACATGAAATCGTTCCTGTCTCGTCGTCCCCGTGAGGCCTCTCCGCGACGCTCACGTCGTTTGGATCCCCCATTTGATTACCATCGTTCATTGCAGGATTAATTCCGGCATCTGTTCTCTGGAATTAAAAAAGCAGCTCCAATTTGGCTAATTGGCATCAGCAGCTGTCGTAATGCTTCACAATGAATGGCTCGTTCATGCCTAAGCGGTCTCGGGACGTCCAACCACATCCACAGCTGCCAGTCAGCCGGCGGTTCAGACGTGGCCGGACTCGGAGGCTCAGCTTCCATCCAGGATCTCTTCTCGTGGGACGGTTTGGGGTCTCAAAGTCCTCATCTCTCAATCTCCACGCTTTCTATCCAGATGTCGATCAATGTATTCTGCCAAATGCCGTTAAGAGAAAAACATTAAAAACAAAGACAAAAATGCAGCTAAATTCATGGGAGTTAACGGATGAACTGCGCCGCCGACCAGCGTGGTGGAATTCTAGAACCGCCATACAAGCACGTTGTAATCGCCAGATAGTCATGAAGTCAATCCACACCTGGATTTGCTGATGGAGGGGAAAGGATTGCGCCGTGCCGGGACCGTAATGTCACGCAACAATGCACGAATGGACTTTTTAATTTCTAGGATGGAGGCATTTTGGTAATTAGTTTGAAACAAAAAAAACAACAATAAACGGTTTCCTCGCTGAGACTTCATCATCCGCTCTTGTTGCCGCGCAGACGCCTTTGAGCCCAAAGTAAACGCAGCTCAGAGGAGCTTTGCCGCGCACGCTGTTTAGAAGCTCCGCGTGACGCTTCCTGACCTCTAAACTGCCTCGCCCGAGCTCTCGTCATGCACGCACGCGTTTCTGGTTATTTTAAAATCAGGCACTTGCTCAGCTTGTGGGTCTTCAGAGGCTCACGGCGGCCACACTGCGTTCTCGCTTTGTTTTACATCTCAACTACGTGAACCTTGAGTGTAAAAAGAAGTGTTTCACGTCGTCGGTGTGTTCAGATCTGACTGTGCTGAGAAGGGCCGAGAGCTTTGTAGAATCATTTCCTTTAGTTGGTATAAATGTGTAAATGATGAAGTGTACTTTGTCTGAATTTCAATCATTAACCAAAGACATCAAGAGCCTTTAGTGCTGATTTAATGACCTCTCTATGTACAAGTAGCCCCCCTTTTTTATTAGTATATTGTCTGATAAAACATCAGAATCACTAGGAGTTCCGTGTGAGCAGGAACAACTTTTAGTCAAACCAAATGTTTGGGGGGAACGTTTTGAGAAGCGACACGTTGCGTCAGTCAACACTTGTTTGAGCTTTTCTGGTGATAATTAAGTGCACGAGGCCGACGTTTGATGCCCGAGCCTCGGTCTCGTTTCATCCTGCTGATGATGTTTTTGACACTTCGACACTAAACGTCAAACTGATCGGTGGCAGAAGAAGAGGAGCCGAAAGAGGAATACAAAGAACACAAAGTCTCCGACTCGACACCTTCGCTCAAATCATTATGGGAATGAAACATCTGAATGTAGCATGAATAATAGCTGCTTTGTTACATTTGTACATCCACACAATGTAATATCCACCAAATCTCCCACAGGCGCACCGGAATAACTATTCATATCTTACTTTGGTCCCATTAATACTGCAGAGTAGAAATACCTCAGTGAAAAGTCCTGCATCTAAATATATATATATATAAGTATACCTGTGGGTGTAATACTGCTGATATCATAATACAAAATACACGTGAAATAACACACCATGCAGAGAAGTCTATTTCAGAACAATGGGGGTTGGACTGAGGGGGACATTGTCTTTTCATAACGACAGTTTGTCTTATTTTCATCATAGCGTCAATTATATCTTGAATTATTGGTGACGAGCAGGCGGCACGTTGTCTGGCGTGTGAATGTGTGAATGTGTGGGATTGCTGCATTATTGAAGTGCTTTGAGTTGTCAGATGACTAGTAGCTACTGTATATATATACATGTGTGTGTGTGTGTGTGTGTTGTGTGTTGCATGGCGGTTTTTAGAGATGATGTGCAGCCTTTGTTTCAGCTTGGTGGAGCTTCAGCCTTCAGCTTCGTCACTCGCGCGACATAATTACATTTTTGTGTTTACACGTGTACCATTTTTGATAAAATGTAATGTTTTTTTCCCACTTCATCCTTTAATTTAAACGCTCTTTCACAAAGCACGCCCAAGGTTCTTTACTTTAATTGATGGACTTTCAGGAGGGAACTATTTCAGTGTAGCGTGTAATTGTATTGCCAGATACATGCTGAGATTTTTCTGAGAACTTAACTTCCTGAGAGTGTTTAAAGGTAGTTTGCTTGAACTCAAAACAGCTGTGAAATAGTCCAAGCCGTAACAATGATCCTTTAATGGTCATCTTTGACCTCCGTCCGTTCCAGAGAAATCTGTTGAGCCTGAAGGAACGAACCCACAACCGAGAGAAACAAATCTGTGGGACTCACACATCTTAGACGTCGATCCACAAGCCGGATTAATGCCGCTGACTATTGAGCAGCGCTGCAGTCCAGAGGAAGCTTCTGTAGCTTTGTGTTTCCCTCCTGTGTCCGGGTACCAACAGTCAACAGTCCAGAGAGCTTTCTTCCCCCTTCAATAATTCACACCAACGTGTGAGTACAGGCGGAGTGGGGGGGGTCATATCATTTAATTATTAATATCATTTATGTCTATTTTAGACAAAAATCACTCAGTTTTTCAAATAACAGCGATGGTTAAGAGCAAGTACTCTATTCATGGGGAAGGTCAGTGTGTTAGAGACAAATATTTCAGAATAAAAGCCTTGTGTTCACCTCAGACTGTGAATAACAAGTGGACGGAGTCGTTGTGACGTCACCTTCTTGACTCTTTGCAACTTGTGAAGGAGAGAAAACATATCTGGGACGTGGAGCAGTGAGATGAGAACACTCACCCTGATTGGTTTGATTTTGATTTTCATGTCTCAGCTTTCAAGCTTCATCTTGGTGTTCGTCTTGAATCTGACTGTCGAGAAAAGAAGAACTCAGAAGCAACACAGAAACGTTTCTGCCTTTTTCTGTCCGTCTCCTTTCTCCGTCTCTTTTGATCGTGGTCCTCTGCTGCTATTTGTCCCTTTCGTTTCTCACTTCCTTCCTTCTTTCATTCCATATGTGATCATTTTCAGGGAAAAAGAGAAACCGGCGAAAAGGTGTTTTTTCTCTCATTTCCCTGCGTCTCACACCGCCGGAAAACAGTCAATAGTTTGACTCTGTCCCGAGGACACGGAGCATTTTCATCACATTATGGGATGGTAATAGGAGGCGGTTTGCCGCCTAAATTGAGGAGACAAGTGAATCGCTGAGCGCTTTAAAAATCATATAACCCAGATTATCAAAGAACTCTTTTCCTGCCGGAGCTTCGGTTTGTCCTGAATCGATGCTGAGAGCCGAGAGAGGAAACGTTTCTGAAACACGGCTTAGTGGAGGAAGACCGATGTCGCTAATTTCCTGGGTCTGAGTTGGTGGAAGGTTTAATTTGTATAGAACTCGACTCGACTCAGAAGAACGTGAGGACGCGTGATGCTTCCCTCGTGGACTCACAGGAAATCAAACGAGAGAAGCTGTTTTTTCCGCAACACTAAGCTGCCACCGTCGCCCCCAGAATGTGAAATGTTAATTATGTCGGAGTTTGATTTTCTTTCTGTGTGCACAGAAGATTTGAGCTTACGGAATTATTTGTTGCCAAGTTTAGTTTATTTTTGGTGAAATATGTTGCAAGAGAAAATAAGCAGAAGAGCACGGCTAGCGTTCGAAATCATAATATGTGTGATAATGTGTAGTGTCACAATTGTAGTTTGTGTGTTATTAGTTATTACTTAAGTAATAATATAATATAATTTAAGTATAATCTTTATTTAATAATAATGATTGATAACTTATTCGATTTGAGCAGCAGTGAATATGATTACTGATGAGATGATGATGAGACACATGGAAGCCACCGCTTTGCTTGGATGGTGAGAGGGGACATAAAGACATAAAAGGGGACAGTCACAGTCGGTGAGATGAAGAGAAAATCCAATCGGACTGTTTGCATTAATTAGGTTGGATTGGTGCGTTACGGTTTTGTTTACCCAGCAGCTTCAGCGCTGTATGTGTTCTCTGAGGGGAGGGGCTTTTGTTTTTGTTTCGTCGGCTGGATGAGACGTATTGCGTCTCCGTCTAGAGGACACTCGGGAGACGGCGTCACCCTCAATCAATTTGACTTAAATCATATTTGAAAACCACAAATGATTGTGATGTGGATGTGACGTGAATACAGCATAAGATGCTAAAAACATCCATGAGGCCGCAGCGTGTCAACGCCCACACGGCTCATATTCTTCTATAGAGATATGAAGGTTATTTTAGCTTTCTGAAAACTGCAAATAGACTTGAAAATAGGCATGAAAGTCATTGCTTTTTACTCACTTACATTAAAGGCCTCACATCTCTTGTTTCTCTCTCTAGCTTTGTCACATCGGCACCGGCGACGTGTATATGTGAAGTGATGAAGTGTTCCTTGAAGTCCTCGTTAAGGTTGATAACTGATTGATGAACGGACTCATCGGCAGCCGGACGCAAAGCTCCAACCGCCGGCTGACTGGCAGCTGATCTGAACCTGTTATTGGACTTCTGTGCCAGTCACAGATTGTCCATAACAAACACCATGTGCGAACATAAGAATGTCCAGAAGAGCTGTCAAATGATCACTATCTGGTGGTAGGCTGGGTCAGAGGATGGGGCAAGACCCAGGACAGACCTGGTAAACCCAAGCTCGTAGTGCAGGTGAACTAGGAACGTCTGGAGCCCCGGGTCCAAAGGATTTTCAACTCACACCTCCAGCGGAGCTTCTGTCACATTCCTGTGGAGGTAGAGGACGGGTGCACCAAGGTGTGGTAACCCTTGAACCCTGGAGCGTTTCACAGTCGAGTGTGAAGCGGTCGGGATGAGGATCAGCACCTCTAAATCTGAGGCCATGGTTCTCAGCAGGAAACCGATGGATTGGCTACTCCAGGTAGGGAATGTGTTCTTACCCCAAGTGAAGGAGTTCAAGTACCTCGGGGTCTTGTTCACGAGTGAGGGGAAGATGGAGTGTGAGTTTGGGTGGAGAATCGGAGCAGCGGGGCCGGTATTGCACTCGCTTTACCGCACCGTTGTGACGAAAAGAGAGCTGAGCCGGAAGGCAAAGCTCTCGATCTACCGGTCAACCGTCGTTCCTACCCTCACCTATGGTCATGAAGGACGGGTCATGACCCAAAGAACTAGGTCACGGGTACAAGCGGCCGAAATGGGTTTCCTCAGGAGAGTGGCTGGCGTCTCCCTTAGGGATAGGGTGAGAAGCTCAGCCATTCGCGAGGAGCTCGGAGTAGAGCCGCTGCTCCTTTGCGTCGAAAGGAGCCAGTTGAGGTGTGGTTTGGGCAACTGGTGAGGATGCCCCCTGGGCGCCTCCCTAGGGAGGTGTTTCAGGTACAGCCAGCTGGGAAGAGGCCCCGGGGAAGACCCAGGACTAGGTGGAGAGATCATATCTCTGCACTGGCCTGGGAACGCCTTGGGATCCGCCAGTCAGAGCTGGTACATGTGGCCCGGGAAAGGGAAGTTTGGGGTCCCCTGCTGGAGCTGTGGCCCCCGCGACCCGACCCCGGTTGAAGATGGATGGATGGATGGACACCCTGGATCAAACCATCAACATATCTCACTCAGACGATGTCCAGTGAGCCTGTTTCTAGTGTGATCAGGTTTCAAAGCGACTGGTCAAAATACACATAAAAAGTAGAAAAAGTTCAAACTGTGTGAGACGTGTTTCAAATGAACATTTCCTAATTAAGACTTTTGTTTTGGATTCTGACAATATTTGGAGTTGTTATTTCACCGTTATTATAGGATTATTGTCATTATGAGTAAATACAGTGAGACGCAGCCCAGATTTCATTAATTTGTGTATTTTATTGTGTGATTGCACATTTTTCCTATATTTTGTGGATGTTTTGTGGAAGATTACGCCTCTCATTTGTTTGCCACTCTGCTGCTCTAATCCCACTGTGGGACAAATGAAGGATTATCTTACCTCATCCTCCATTTGCCTCCTGCGATCTCAGCATGACTCTGCAAATGAACAACCAACTAACGATTGAACCAAACTACAATAATTACACCGATTTATCCAGCAGAGAGCAGTTTTCATGATTCATGAAGGGAATAAAAAAACGAAACACAACCCTGCAATTTTCATCAGCTCAACAGTGGTGATGGTTGGGGAGGTTCCGGGGGGGGCGAGGAGGAAACTAGAGAAGCGCGGCCTCGCTCTCGCATACGTAAACAGTTTAGAGAAGCTGGAACAACTCCGTGTTAAACGCACTCAGAGGTGCACTCGACTCGGTGGCCATGGAAACACATCCTCCAAACATCTGCGTGAATGTTGCATCTGCAATTTTTGCATGGACGCTGAGTAGCTGCAGGTGGAGGGATTTTTGGTGGATACGAGCAGATATGTTATTACGTAGTATAATTAAAATAAAGTACATTTACATTCAGCAGAAAGCATTCTTGCTTGCTAGAAGACAATTGTTATGTTTCATTGAGTTTCGTGTTAGTGAAAAGGTAATCGGTTCAAATGACTTCCCTCTCGTAAGCAGCTGCACAGTTTATATGTCTATGACTTTCTTTGTGAAAGGTAGAAGTGAAGGAGTGGATGTGGTCTGCTGCTTTTGTCACGGTTGAAAGGACTAATAATTCTTGATTGAATGCACTTACCGTATTTTCCACACTATAAGGCGCACTTAAAAGCCTTTAATTTTCTACATATTATATATTATCTCTCATATTTTCTTTTACTTTCAGGAACGACTCATACTGTGTTTGGTGATGAGTTATTCATGGTTAGTACTATTTTTTCTCCTGACAGTTGAGGCAAACCTTCCTCACACGTCCTCCTCTCGCTCTCATTTACTCGAGTCCAACTGTGGCTAATTTCTTAAAAGCACTTTGAGTAAAACCCTTTAACTGACAGTTTGACCTTCACATTTGGTATTTTTGATAATGGCACAACTTTGCAATCCATTAGTGACACGATGGGAGAAATGCTGAGTCATCTGATCTGGAGTTAACGTACACGTCATTGTTCGGGAGGATCTCACCGTCTTTACCTGTTTTTCTGGTGTGAGAGGAGGCGTTGGTCTGAAAGAAAACATCTTTCTGACAGCAGTTGTCTTTGGTTTTCTTTTATTGGCATTCAGTGTTTTCCTGAACACATTCCAGCTCTGGTTTTCATGGAGTCTGGCTGCTCCTTTTCCAAGTACCTTTGGAAAAATAAGTCCAGGCTGGTTTATGAAATCAGATCCAGAGCCTTAATGCATCCGACAGCCCACAGCATCACTTTCTAAGTGTAGTTCTCGCAGTTGTGCGCTCTGATGTCGTGAAGTGAAACTGCAGCTGTACGTGGTGGTGAAGTTTAACAATGAAACGCAGCGATGTGAATCCGTCTGACAGACCGGCCCACTAAGATGTCTTTTCTCCTGCAAAGGGGTCGGTGCAGCCGGCTCATCGCGAAGGCTTCGTTGCCAGATGCTGCTCTCATACAGCAGTTTAAATAAATACAGACTATATTTAGTTTAATGTCAGAAGCTAAATATAGTCGCATGCTCGCCCTTCGCTTAGCTTCATCTGTTTTTAACAATCAACAAAGGAGAGAGGAAAGCTTTTGTTATTGATGTAGCGTAACGTCACTCAGGATGAAACTTTTATTTTCAAAGAGTGTAGATCAGCTTTTGTTTCACCTTGTTGCTAAGCAGCACAGACATTTCCCTGACCTTGTTGTGATGGAATGAAGAGCAGTGTTTTACTTCTATACGGCGCTCTGAACCTTTATACTGCTTTTATACATAGGTGCTCGTTCTTTGTTTTCTTCAACTTGTCCATTTATATTCATTCATATTCATGTTTGTTCCTGCAGGAAACTTAGGAACATAAACTGTATATAAGAAGTGGAAGAAGTCACCGTTATGTCACCTGTTCCACTGACTCTTTGAAGCCTCCAGATCAACAGGTGATAGATGCCCCAAAGCACGCAACAAAAGGTCCTAAAGCGCGTCCTAAAGCACGTCCCAAAGGACGCCCTAAAGCACGCCCTAAAGCACGTCCTAAAGCGCGCCCTTAAGCAGGTCCTAAAGGACGCCCTAAAGCGCGCCCTTAAGCAGGTCC
The DNA here is from genome assembly GCF_964276395.1 of Gasterosteus aculeatus. Lineage (NCBI taxonomy): Eukaryota > Metazoa > Chordata > Actinopteri > Perciformes > Gasterosteidae > Gasterosteus > Gasterosteus aculeatus. The sequence continues at coordinate 23,072,276 of NC_135700.1, read as the reverse complement.
TAAAGGACGCCCTAAAGCGCGCCCTTAAGCAGGTCCTAAAGCAGGTCCTAAAGCGAGTCCTAAAGCACGCCCTAAAGCACGTCCTAAAGCGCGCCCTTAAGCAGGTCCTAAAGGACACCCTAAAGCACGCCCTAAAGCGCGCCCTTAAGCAGGTCCTAAAGCAGGTCCTAAAGCGAGTCCTAAAGCACGCCCTAAAGCACGTCCTAAAGCGCGCCCTTAAGCAGGTCCTAAAGGACACCCTAAAGCACGCCCTAAAGCACGTCCTAAAGTGCGCCCTAAAGCACGCCCTACAGCACGTCCTAAAGCACGCCCTAAAGCCTCTCCTAAAGCACGCCCTAAAGGACGCCCTAAAGCACGCCCTAAAGCACACTCTAAAGCACGCCCTAAAGCACACCCTAAAGGACGCCCTAAAGCGCGCCCTAAAGCACAATCTAAAGCACGCCCTAAAGCACACCCTAAAGCACACTCTAAAGCACGCCCTAAAGCACACCCTAAAGCACGCCCTAAAGCACACCCTAAAGCACACTCTAAAGCTCGCCCTAAAGCACGCCCTAAAGCACGCCCTAAAGCACACCCTAAAGCACGCCCTAAAGCACACTCTAAAGCACGTCCTAAAGCACGCCCTAAAGCTCGCCCTAAAGCACACTCTAAAGCACGCCCTAAAGCACGCCCTAAAGCACGTCCTAAAGCACGTCCTAAAGCACGTCCTAAAGCACGCCCTAAAGCTCGCCCTAAAGCACACTCTAAAGCACGCCCTAAAGCACACTCTAAAGCTCGCCCTAAAGCACGTCCTAAAGCACGCCCTAAAGCACGCCCTAAAGCACGCCCTAAAGCACACCCTAAAGCACGCCCTAAAGCACACTCTAAAGCACGCCCTAAAGCACACTCTAAAGCACACCCTAAAGCACGCCCTAAAGCACGTCCTAAAGCACACTCTAAAGCACACCCTAAAGCACGCCCTAAAGCACACTCTAAAGCACGTCCTAAAGCACGCCCTAAAGCTCGCCCTAAAGCACACTCTAAAGCACGCCCTAAAGCACGCCCTAAAGCACGCCCTAAAGCACGCCCTAAAGCACGTCCTAAAGCACGCCCTAAAGCTCGCCCTAAAGCACACTCTAAAGCACGCCCTAAAGCACACTCTAAAGCTCGCCCTAAAGCACGTCCTAAAGCACGCCCTAAAGCACGCCCTAAAGCACGCCCTAAAGCACACCCTAAAGCACGCCCTAAAGCACACTCTAAAGCACGCCCTAAAGCACACTCTAAAGCACACCCTAAAGCACGCCCTAAAGCACGTCCTAAAGCACACTCTAAAGCACACCCTAAAGCACGCCCTAAAGCACACTCTAAAGCACGCCCTAAAGCACACTCTAAAGCACGTCCTAAAGCACGCCCTAAAGCACGCCCTAAAGCTCGCCCTAAAGCACGCCCTAAAGCACGCCCTAAAGCGCGTCCTGGTGAATAACGTCCAAACGTCACTTCACCGAGCCTCACACCTTTTCTCCGGCTCCGGAATAATCCGACAGAATGATTGCAGGCCGCGTTGTTACGGCAGATAAGTTATTCAGACACGTTCTGGCGGGAGGACGGGGGTCAGAGGTCGGGTCATTGGGCATAAGGTAATCGCACTGGAAAATGAAAGCGTTGAGAGACGTGATTACTTCCATCGGTGTCAAACAGCTCGGCGACGCGGCGCTTCGATCTGGACTCCGACTGGAGGGTTCAGCGAGCTGCCTGCAGTCATTAAGGATGATTCAGAGAAGAAAAAAGAAAACTCATCACACAGATTTCACACCGGAGGATAAATCCGGTGGTGACAGCCGAAGCAGAGACGGGCTTCATCTTCTAGAGCCATGGTGAAACTCCGGGGGGGGGGACAAATTTTCATGACATTGAAATGTTCTGTATTTCTTTTCCCCCAGAAATATTGTATTATAATGGAAGGTGGATTTACCTTTTCGTCGGCTCGATACAGGGAGATTCTGCACTGCGGCATTTTGCAAACAGACGTCTCTCAAACGTCATCCTTCTGCCCCCTTCATCAAAGTCAGAGTTCATGATGTATTTTTTAGGTCTCGCGTGAGTAAGACTCACAACGCGCATGGATATTGATGCTGGTCATAATGGCCTTAAATCCTGTTTTTACAGACACCATCTCTGGTCTGTTCGATTTGTTCCAACATCACACACACATCTGTTGCATGTGAAGTTCACAGATGTTAGTGAGACGCAAGCGACAGCACGAGGGGCAGATTTAGAGAAGACGACCACACTTCATGTCACAGCAACGATTGAGGACAGACTTGTTAATTCATGTTAATCCACGTTTGTTATCTATAAGTTGGAATAGGTTCATTAAGCCTGTAAACACTGTCAAGTATAAGTGGTTTGAAAAAGCCAATGAGTCCATTTAAATCCATTTCGACCCTAAAAATAGAAGCGCATTTTAAAAGCATATGGACAAATGGAGATTTTATTTTTATTTAAGTTGTTTTATTTCTACGAAGAAAGCAAATTGCTGCTCAGCTAAATAAATAAAAACACGCGACCCAAAACAATGAACGACTCTGCAAACAGCTGGAACATTTCGATCCCAATATAAATGATTTATGAGCTTGTTACCATAATGCCACAGCGCCACGACTTCATATTTCACCACACAGCTGCCCCACGTTTAATGGAGTTTACAGTTCACGTCCATTTTTTTTCGGGTCGGTAATGGACGCCGTGTGAGAAATCCCAGCCTCATTAGTTGGACGCGTTATGCAGCTGAGAGCCGCGGTGAGCGGCTTAAGTTCCATCCCGTGTGTGTCGACGCTTTGCACCTTTAAATCTCACTTCCACACACTCAGGTTTCTTGCAGTGAGATCCATCCGTTCCGGTGCAGATTAATCCACACTGACTCTGTGCTCACGTGTCCTTTGGAAAAGGAAACAACATCCAGCCCGACGCAATGTCACCAAGTAATGTTCTCCACGAGCTTTACTTATGTATTTACAATTTTGAGGCAACTTTATTACACCTACTAAGCTATATTTAAAATGGAAACACTCAATGGCAATAAGCCACATTTCATGACAATTTGCTTAACAATTTGGTTTTCTAACCATGATCAGTTCAATAATGCACTTCACTAACAAATCCATTATATTTCTTTCTAAGTGACACTATAGTTTAGTACGCTTCACATGCTAACACTAATCAACTGTGATGTAGAGAAAACAGCTGCAAGACAGGACAACGCTGTGGACCTGTCAATCGGTGTGAAGCCCCGCCTTAAAGCGTCCCCTGCTTTATGGTGTGTTTGACTCTAACTGGACCATAATCTACTATATGAACGTCATGTTGTATTGAAGAAGACTGAGACCATAAACTCATGTCTACGATGTTTACTAAGGGGGGTAAATCAAGTAAATGTCTCATAGACCTTCATGGGACCAGAGGAGTCGCCCCCTACTGGTCAACGCAGAGAACGCAGCTTTCCATGGATTCTCTCCGCACTATTATTACGCTATTAGATGTTACTGCTTGTACTGAAGTAAAAGGTCTGAATAGTTTTTTCCCACCTGCATGTGACACAGACTTCACCCGCACGGGGACATAAATATTTATACCAATGCCTGATGGACACGTGATAATGTGTGTGTTTGATGAGCACACTGAGTCTTTAAATCCACACATGGTTTAATCATTATAATCACTGTAATCTGGTAAATTGGTTTCTCAGTTCAGACAACGAAAGTTTTAAAAACTTTTTCTGGGTAGTTTTCAAACACACACACACACACACACACACACACACACACTCACTGGTTCAGACTGGGAAAAGGATTTGATATGAGCGAGCAGCCCTGTTCACTTCTGTCTCCATGGAAACAGGATGTGGAGTGTCTACCTACCGTCTGCAGCTGTGTGTGTGTGTGTGACTGCATGTTTAAGTGGCGTCCGGCTGAGTGTGTGTGTGTGTGTGTGTGTGTTAGTGTGTGTGTCTCTTTCCTTCTTTCTGCCTGCCAATCACTTTTAAACACACCATCTCTTTGCATCCTCTCGTCCGCCCGCGATGATGTTCGGTCCCGTCTCGCCGTCCCACCCGTCTGTCTCTCCTCTCCTGCCGCCGTCGCTGCCCGTGTCAGAGCTGAAAGGTTTTCACACTTTACTCAGCACCTCTCGTGGATGTGACACCTGACACTTGAGGGGAGTCGAGTTAGATAAATATTTAGTTTTATTAATGCACTCGCTCGTCCCCGGCGTGCAGTCCGTCCTCAGCGCGTCGGGATTAGAGGCTCTGACATTCAGTATCGTGCAAGATTGAAGAAAGAAGAACTGTGAGAAGAAGAACTTTATTCATGCAGCAGCTTCACGGCAGAGTTTACTAAGCGCTTTTCTCAGAGGAAACAAAGGCCAGACGGAAAAACATATAAAACAAATAAAAGCAATAGAAAATTCTAAAGTGAATATAAAGACTTCACGTGAAAGCAAGTCTATGAAACTTGATTTGAGTTTTATCTCCTCACATTATTCTAAAGCAGAAGGCAAAAATAACAGTCACCTTTTCTGTAAAGCCTCCCTGCTTTACGGTCTGTTTGGCTCTAAATGGCCATAATTTACTAAATGTACATCGTGTTGTATTGACGAAGACTTGAAAGTAGAGATTGAGACCATAAACTCATATAGAGAGACTTCTCTCTTATTGTAAACATGAGTTTATGGTCAGAGTCGTTTTCTCTGACTCATTAACGCCGAATTAACAAAAGGAGTTACTGAGGAAGTGGAAATCATTGGATATTTAAATAAAAATCTTCTGTTGGAAAGTATTTCACTAACCTGCGGTGTGTACATGCATGTGCGTGTGTGTTTGTGTGTGTAGGTGAGAATCTGTAGGCAGTCAATTACTTAACAGCCCACGACTGTCGACACAGAGACCACTTAGCTCTAATTTATCACACTCTGTCACACTGTCGTATCTCTGCAGTGGAAGCAGGAAAATACCAATTCTTCTTTTCTTTAAACTCACATTATGCGCCGCGGTTCCAAACCGTCGCATTCAATTAACTTCAGCAGAGTAACGACGTCTTTATCTCGGGCAAATCGGAGAACAAAGTCTTATCCCCGATGCCATCAACTGCAGGCTGAGACTGGAGAATTGAGAATGAAAGAAAGAACTGACGTTGTAGGTTTATCTCTTCGTGACACAGATGGAGAGGACTACGGACAGCCTCTGTCACGGCTCATAATCCCAGCGCCACGGATTGGATTTTTAATGGAACTTCTGCAGATCCATACATTTTGAAATGTCCGTGAATGCATTGGGGCAGAAGCATGGCGCACGTCGGTCCACCTCAGAGCTGAGTGGCAACTGGAGTAACACTTTCCCCCTGAACAGGGAACACTACGGCCGTACTCAGACCCACGACGCGTGTCGTACCAGGACGTACTCAGACCCACGACGCGTGTCGTACCAGGACGTACTCAGACCCACGACGCGTGTCGTACTCAGACCCACGACGCGTGTCGTACCAGGACGTACTCAGACCCACAACGCATGTCGTACTCAGACCCACGACGCGTGTCGTACCAGGACGTACTCAGACCCACGACGCGAGTCGTACCAGGACGTACTCAGACCCACGACGTGTGTCGTACCAGGACGTACTCAGACCCACGACGCGTGTCGTACCAGGACGTACTCAGACCCATGACGCGTGTCGTACTCAGACCCACGACGCGTGTCGTACCAGGACGTACTCAGATCCACGACGTGTGTCGTACCAGGATGTACTCAGACCCACGACGCGTGTCGTACCAGGACGTACTCAGACCCACGACGCGTGTCGTACCAGGACGTACTCAGACCCACGACGCGTGTCGTACTCAGACCCACGACGCGTGTCGTACCAGGACGTACTCAGACCCACGACGCGAGTCGTACCAGGACGTACTCAGACCCACGACGTGTGTCGTACCAGGACGTACTCAGACCCACGACACGTGTCGTACCAGGACGTACTCAGACCCATGACGCGTGTCGTACTCAGACCCACGACGCGTGTCGTACCAGGACGTACTCAGACCCACGACGCGTGTCGTACCAGGACGTACTCAGACCCACGACGCGTGTCGTACTCAGAACCACGACGCGTGTCGTACCAGGACGTACTCAGACCCACAACGCATGTCGTACTCAGACCCACGACGCGAGTCGTACCAGGACGTACTCAGACCCACGACGTGTGTCGTACCAGGACGTACTCAGACCCACGACGCGTGTCGTACCAGGACGTACTCAGACCCATGACGCGTGTCGTACTCAGACCCACGACGCGTGTCGTACCAGGACGTACTCAGACCCACGACGCGTGTCGTACCAGGACGTACTCAGACCCACGACGCGTGTCGTACTCAGACCCACGACGCGTGTCGTACCAGGACGTACTCAGACCCACGACGCGTGTCGTACCAGGACGTACTCAGACCCACGACGCGTGTCGTACCAGGACGTACTCAGACCCACGACGCGTGTCGTACCAGGACGTACTCAGACCCACGACGCGTGTCGTACTCAGACCCACGACGCGTGTCGTACCAGGACGTACTCAGACCCACGACGCGTGTCGTACTCAGACCCACGACGCGTGTCGTACCAGGACGTACTCAGACCCACAACGCGTGTCGTACCAGGACGTACTCAGACCCACGACGCGTGTCGTACCAGGACGTACTCGTACTCAGACCCACGACGCGTGTCGTACCAGGACGTACTCAGACCCACGACGCGTGTCGTACCAGGACGTACTCAGACCCACTACGTGTGTCGTACCAGGACGTACTCACATCCACGACGTGTGTCGTACCAGGACGTACTCACACCCACGACGTGTGTCGTACCAGGACATACTCACACCCACGACGTGTGTCGTACCAGGACGTACTCAGACCCACGACGTGTGTCGTACCAGGACGTACTCACATCGACAAGAGTGTCGTACCTGGACGTACTCACATCGACAAGAGTGTCGTACCAGGACGTACTCACATCGACAAGAGTGTCGTACCAGGACGTACTCAGACCCACGACGTGTGTCGTACCAGGACGTACCCACATCCACAAGAGTGTCGTACCTGGACGTACTCACATCGACAAGAGTGTCGTACCAGGACGTACTCACATCGACAAGAGTGTCGTACCAGGACGTACTCAGACCCACGACGTGTGTCGTACCAGGACGTACTCAGACCCACGACGTGTGTCGTACCAGGATGTACCCACATCCACAAGAGTGTCGTACCAGGACGTACTCACATCCATAAGTGTGTCGTACCAGGATGTACCAGGATGACTTTTTCCCCCTGAATGAGCTGGAACCAAAAACCTTCCAAAATCGCTGGTGTCTGTTGTGTTCAAAATGAAGCAACTCCAGAGGAACAACGTTCATATAAAGACAACCAGAAGGTGTGCGGACCATCCTATTGGTCTAACAGAGTTCTTCTGTGGTGATTGGGTCAGAGTTGGTGAGGTAGGCAGTGTCCACGCCTCTGAGCACATGACGTCTCCTGGTGAGTTCAAGGTGACTAGTTATTTGGAGTGGTGCAATGAGGTTACACTGAATGCTGCGTTCAAAGTAACTTGGATTTTGAATGTCTCTTGGTCAATGTAGATATATACGTTATATTACGTATTAACATGCATGCATTAGCTAATCACATTACATTTAATACAATAATATATATGCATTGTTATTTTCTTCTTTTAAAATTACAGTTACACACTGGCATTATTGTTCTCATTTCTTTATTGATTACATAACTTTAGAAATTCAACGGCACACCAGTGTTACAAAATCTGCATTTCTTTATTGATTACACAACTCAAGGAAAGTAGATGATCAGTTTTTGATACCCTACATGTCCGAGGGGGGGGCTCACAGGTGCACCACAATATTTGATGCAAGGAGGCTGTGTAGAAACACATAAGTAAACAGATTGCATCATCAAACATGTCATCATTCTGATTTTAAAAAATTGCAGGGAGCAAACGCTTCGGGAAGCAAAGAAAGTGCAAATCACAGCATCATTATCATCAGCACATTGGTGGGAAATGTCGGGCTGATTAAAGGTTGCGTGAGTTTAATAATCTCAAAGGATTTACACAAGAGGGGAAACATTAGTCAGACAAAAGGAAGCGTTCCGGCTGCCACAGGGTTCGTGGGAAGTGCATTTTATGAGTGCTTCCATTTAACAGCCTTGATAACACAATTTAACCGCAAAGCGGTTTTTAAAGCGAGCGACAGGAGAAGAAAATGTACTTACTTTAGACTATTTGTGACGCCGAGGAGAAACAGATGAGAATATTTCATCGTGTTTGTTTAGTCAAAAACAGAGAAACGTGGCTACAGAAGAAACACTTTCTATCACTACTTTTTATTCAACGGTTGATTGCAGCATGTTGGGGAATGCGCTCTTTCTGTCATTTTACACAAATCCCATGTTAAAATATGACGCTCCATTAAGTCCTGCGCTGACGTTATTGACTTCTCTGTGCGTTTAAAGTAGGCTGATATAAAGATAGAAAACGTGTGTGCCCGCCGTGATCGTTTGTTCCTCGTCACTCTGAAGCGTTCCAAAAATATAGTTATTTTATCTCGGGCTGAAACATGTGGCGTGAACGACCCCGGAGGAACCAGCGAGCTGCTGGACGTCGACGTGGGGACGTCGCCCGGCGGTTTCGGGGCCGGCCCCTCCGGAGCTTTGAGTTCGGTCTCATTGAATTGAATGAGAACGTGTGTCCAAACCTTTGACTGGTTTAAAAACAGAGAATTAGCAGAGAGATCAGGATCGAGGGTTAAAGAGGATAAAGAAACTCAACAACGGTCCCAGGTGAGACTGAAACAGAGAGTTGTGTCTCAATTCACATCAAGAACCACACGGGGAGACACGGCAAGAGACCGGAGACTAGCGATTGACTCGTGTTCCCAGAGAATAAATCGGTAGATCGTTTGCTCATAGACTTCTTCTACAGGACCAGAGGAGTCGCCCCCTGGTGGCCAGTGGAGAGAATGCAGCTTTTAAGTTGACGCACGGGCACCACAAGTTGCTGGACATGCACAGATCAGGAGATATGATTGGTAAACAATTCACTGTCGCAATCTGTATTTCTCAATTCCCCATTATTCTGCCACGTTCCAGTTAGTTTCAACGTGTGACCCGTGGTCCTCTTCGTCTCTCATGACTTGCTCGCCCTTCGCCGTCAGCACATTAACTCCTTTGCAGGTCTGTATTTTTACTTTCGGATGCTGCTCTTGCAGTTTGGGCGCATGTGACTTTCTCTGCGTGCAGCTCAGTCCACTCATGCTGCTTTATACGTTCACATCAACATGCTGACTGTCCAAAGTGAGTCGTTTCCAGTCATGCTTTGTGAAATCAGCTTTGTAATGGGGATTGATTCCATTAAAAGCTTCTCCTTTTCCTTTAGGTGTTTGCCTCTTAAATACAGTTATATAATCAACAATACATTTAAATGAATTTGCTGTTTTCCTGTTTGACTGGAGAAAGGGTTTATCAAGGGCCACTTAAAAAACTAAAATCATCCATGGAGCTTTAACTAATTGATAATTAGTAATATATTTGCTATTAATGACAACATCTATTTTTGATCTAATATATCTGATATTATTTCAGAATCTATTTAGTCTATGTAGCATATATATTACACATATTTACTCGTATCTTTTCTTTTGTCAAACCCTTTAGATTGGGAGCTCTTAATATCTCAACATTTGGACAAATACAAAAACACGACTCACTAAATCAACCATAACATAGAATATGACACGTTCGACTTAAATCGAATATTTACTTGTTTTTAACGATTTTCTGATCTGACCTACTTGGGACGATCCGTCCGGCAGTAAATTCATTCTGCAAACACCACTAAAACAATTCCTCCCCATAAAACTTTGTTATTATGGAGCAATAGTCATTTTTTTACCATTCAGATATACATAAGCGCATTAACATTATGCACGACTAATGGCGGCTGTGTGAGCTTTGGGGTAAATAATGTCCTAAGCTGCAGACACAGCTGAGTGTGATCATCAAAAGCCTCGCCGGAGGGATGGCGAGCGCGTTTTGTTGAGGCGACACTTTCTGGGGGTGAATTCTCTAAAACGTGTGATTTCCCCGCTTGGCACCACAGACTGTAATCCAGCAGTGTTTCTGCTCCTAAAACATGACTCCGTCGTTTATACGCACAGGGTTCACTTCACACATCATGTGATACATGCTGTCGATTCCCCATGAGTCATAAGTTACAGTTCCACATGTCTAATGCTCCCGAGTCGTACTCGGTTAGGAGAGAAACGCTCTCTGGCCCAGTTCTCTACTTGTAGTCAAGGATGGAAGCTCTCCATCACGTGATCCTGTGGATGACTGTCTGGGGCGTCCGCGAGACGCGTTCCTCCTGAACTAACCGCCTGATAACAATTTGATTTAGCGGCGTGATAAAAGAAAGAAATGTATGACATCTGGACCCGCAAAATACCTCACAAACAGAAAAATGCCAATGTATGGTTTAACTATGGACAGAGCGAGGCTTGCGGATTCTTTCCTTCGGCTTCGAATGGAAAAGTCTTAAAGCCGCATTTCCTCTATTGACCAGCAGGGGGCGACGCATCCGGTCACATCGAAGTCTATGAGAAAATGACTCTACTTCTCTCTTGATTTGTTCCCTCAATAAACATTGTAAACAGGATTTTATGGTCTCAATCTGTAGTTTCAAGTCTTCTTCAATGCAGCATGAAGTTCAGACCATAAATCACGTCATTGGTTTCTGGAAATTGTGTTTCCTTGGCGCCATCTTGGATTACGGACGAATAAACTGATATTACAGTTTTTACAATCTGGGGCGACTTCAAGACGGCTCTGGTAACAGTGTGGACCTGTCAATCACAGTAAGCCCCGCCCTAAAGAATACTCTGCGTCCATTCTGTTTATACAGCCTGTGGTTAATGCGTTTCCGTAAGGCCACCGTCGTTCTCTGACTCGCTGCGAAAGGGAGAATTGAGACCTGACTACCAGATTTTACTGCATCCTGCATGCTGGTCCTTTAATTCACTAAGATGCACATTTATTATTCTCACCATGTTTCGAGTAGCAGATCGGTTGATGAACTGGTCCTTGTTCTTGGGCTTCAGTCTATACAAAAGGAATTCATTAGCAAATAATGTTCTTATATTTTATGAGCATCTGCATTCACGTTTTAGGCTCTGCTTTTTTAATGTACTTGTCAAGCAGTCGTGCTGTTAAATACCTCATTATCTGTGGATGATCTGCTGTGGGATGAGTATTTGGATATGTTAGAAAAAGAAAAAGAGATGGTCTGTGGTGTTTTCACAGCTCAGCTTCTCCCTGTGAGGACTTAGAGAAAGGTTTACATGTGATAAGAAGAGGGGGGGCCTGGAGGAGCCTCTGTGGTTTGTGGGACGAGGTCGCCGCTAGCTGTTCAGTCCTCGACATTGCAAGGCGGGTTTTAATTTACTGACTCTAAAGGAAGAAAATGACTACTGACATGACTACTGTCAGAAGAATTAAAGGATAAGAAAATGTGTGAAGAACCAGTGGTGCAATGTAGCCAGGTACCTTTATTCAATCATTGTACTTATTTGAGGTAATTGTATCTTACCTGTCTGACCACATCTCAGACAGAAATATTGTATTTTTTTACTTCACTAGACTTACTTGAAGGCTGAAAATGTATGGAGAGACTATACAACATCATTATTTTGTTTTAAAATAAACTTCCCAAAGGGTTCCTACAAATGAGGTTGAAAAATGGAAAAAATTGGAAATTCTCACGCTAAAACAACAACAAACCGCCGTCGGAAAAATCTCACTCCACATTGTTTTTTTTTTTAAGTTAGCAGCTCTGATGAGGTTTGAACTGTTGGTCTTTTTTAATTGTGCAATAAAAAAAAAGGAAGAGCGTGATTCTTACCACCGGAAGTGACGTACCTGCAGTTGAATCGGCATCACGTGACAGAGGCACGGTCAGCTGATAAAGGTCGGCAGTTGGTCGACAACAAGCCAGAACCGCCCGGTCACCGTCGAGTCAGAGAGCCCGACACCCGCCGAACCGTCTCGAGATGAGGGGCCTCCTCCTGGTCGTGTTCGCGGCGTTCGCCCTCAGCGGCGACGCGCTGGTTCGGTGAGAATATCAACCGCACATCCTTCTGTGTTTAACGCGTTTGCGCGAGCCTGACGTAACGTCGTGTGTACACAAGTTCATTGCTAGCTAGCGTTGCATAAACTAAGTTAACGTTAATGGCCACCTGTAAGGCGGAATATGGTTGCTGTTACTTAGCAACGGGCACTTTAGCCACAGCGAGCTAACGGCTAGCTGCTGTCTCATCCTCGCCCGTCTGCCTGCAGCGAGGACCGCCGCTCACGTGACTTATTAACGGCTTTAACGTGACCTGAGGGTACGTGGGTTTTAAATGTCCTGCGCCTCGCGCTGTGCGTGGTTGCGGGGCGTCGGTTATGCGCGTGCTACGTGCCGTGTGTTGCACATTAAAGCTTCCCGGCTCCTCTTTCGTGACCTGCAGCTGTTTCCGTCACGCGTTTCGCTGCCGTCCGATTGAACTGTAACACTTTGCGCAGGAGTTTGCTCCTGTAATGCTGCGTCAGGCTCACGCGGGGTTCATGTTATTTCTGTGTACATGAGCTCGTTATTCATATTTCACATGACTGTTTTAATACAACCGATTCGTTTGCTGCAGTCTTTATAACACAATTAAAAACTAACAATATCAGTCCGTTCTTTTCTTTATTATTCTGTATGTTTTGTCAAATTTCGATCGTGTCTTAAAATCAAAGATGACGAATGTTATTTTTTTCCGCTTTAAATATTAATGTTAAGCGTTCTGGCGAAGAAGCTTTAAATTAAACTAGAAAATATTCGCGCTTGAAGCTGTTCAACAGCACAATAAACCGTAATGTATATTTCAGGTTGTTTCATTTTAAAATTAATTGGTTTTTAGCTCATTGGAGCAATTACATTTCTGTTTGTATTTAAATATTGACATAATGGGATTGTTGTTGGACATTATAGACGTCGCTCTGAACGAGCCCCCTGTGAGGATAAAGATTAGGTATGTGGGTCAAATCGTATCTGGAACGCCACCAGTTGTGTTTGTACTCTGAAGTTAAGCAACCCAAATCCCACTGCACTTGTTCTTGCTTGTATCTTTAAAATCCCCCTCAATAAAGTCATTGCCTGGAGATCTGGCTTTGTATTCCGTCCTAAATCCCCTTTCTGTTGTTCTTCCCTTTCAGCATCCCCTTAAAGAAATTCCGTTCCATCAGACGCGAGCTGAGCGACTCGGGGAAAACGGTGGAGGAGCTGAAGGCGGAGAAGCCGTCCCTCAAGTACAACTTCGGCTTCCCCTCCAGTAATGAACCCACTCCAGAGGCCCTGAAGAACTACCTGGACGTAAGCATCATAACCACTGACCCTTAGAGGCTTCCTTTCCCCCACCGCCAACCGGAGGGTAGGGGGGGGGCCCATGACAAAGGTCCTCTTGTGCTCAAACCGCCTTTTTAAATATGCAAATCCTTTCTGCAAACGAGGCTTTTTAGGATTCATTCCGGCGGTGACGAATATTGATGATAAAGAGATTAAATGGTTCTTTAGGCCTCTAAAACAAACTGTCAGCTGACCAGTATTGTTAGGCCACGTTTTTCTTCATCACCTTATAGTCTTTAACACAAGTCGGCCTTTGAGAACGGAAGGTGAGCACCACACAAAGTGGTTTCAGTTCTCTGTTGGACGCTTGTAGTAACAATGTGATGTGCGTTGGTATTCCAGCACCTTTATCCCTCATCCTCATCCTCCATGCCCAACCAGTTTAAAACTAACGCAGGAACACAAATAAATCTTGCAGATTGAAGACGTTGCTCGGCAGATAAAGGGGAAGTGCTTTGAGGTCTGCGTGACTGAAAGAAACGTTGCGTCCCGAGGTTTTGACCCGAGTGACTTCTGGTACACAAAACGGAAGTTTGCCCCAGTCCTTATTTGTTGAGTCACACTGATTGTGAAATCCAACAGTGTGACTTATTGCTGTGACTCGGCCTGTCGCAATATGCGATAAATTGACTTATCGCACACTATCTGAAATCAAGTGCAATCGTTTTTGGTGCTGCGATATTCATTTTACATATTTAAGTTGACCGCTGCCGCGGTCCTCGTTGTGGGGGGCGGGGCTTAGGCAGCATGCACAGACACACCGGCGGGTGGAGAGAAGCAGTGAAGCCACCGTGCTATAAAAGGTTCTCTTTGGTAACATCTACAGCCGAACCCGGTAAGATCAACAAGTCCCAATGGATTTCAAAGGCTCAATGTTTGGCTTCAGTTTGGGAACATTTTTTGCTTTAAGCCGAATGAGAGCGGAGAGCCAATCGCGAACGAGCCGGTGCGTCGACTTTTGAAAAACGGTAGCAACGAAAACAGGCAACACAACGAAGCTAAAATCTCACCTCAAACAACAACAACCACCATCCCGCGGGTCTTTAACCTGAACTACAGGCTCGTCCTGTGAAGCTCCCGGGCCGGACGATTGTTAGCAGGACAGAGACGCTCCGCGGAGCCCCTTACACTTATCACCTTTTTGGTTTTATTTATTCACTTGGGATCATTTTTTCACATTCCGATTCTAATGTCTAAACATTAGACTTAAAACACTTTGTTCTTTGAAAGAAAAGCACGTTCTTGTATTACTTTGCTATTATATTGTCATTGTTATCAGTGGCATAAAATGGTCTGAAAATTGCAATAATATTGCAATAAATGTTGGTGCAATAATCGCACAACAGAAATGTGATATCGTGACTCTTGAATCGGCTGAAGGATTGTGTGTTCTCTCCCGTGGATTCATCTACCGGTTTGTCTTTGTCGTCACAGCTCGCTAACCTGTTCTCTTTCTCTGTCCAGGCGCAGTACTACGGGGAGATCGGCCTGGGAACCCCCCCCCAGACCTTCACCGTGGTGTTTGACACGGGCTCCTCCAACCTCTGGGTGCCCTCCATCCACTGCTCCTTCACGGACATCGCGTGCCGTGAGTCCAACGAGTCACAATGTGGGCGCTGAGATGACGTTTCTGCCTCGTTGTCTTGATCTGTGCCTCTTTTTTTTTTTTTTTTTTTTTTTTTTTTTTTCCCCCCCCCAAGTGCTTCACCACAAATATAATTCTGCCAAGTCCAGCTCCTACGTGAAGAACGGCACCGCCTTCGCCATCCAGTACGGGTCGGGCAGTCTGTCGGGATACCTCAGTCAGGACACGTGCACGGTACGTTTGTACGGCTTGTAATAGTCACGGTTTGGAATAAAAAAAAAAGTAAAGCTCCTTTGACCATGTGTTATTTTTTAATATATATCATTTTGGCGCGGCGTCCTGCGTTTGTTTGTTTGTTTGTTTGTTTGTTTGGCTGTGGTCTAAAAAGGCTCCAGATAAAACCGTCATCAAAAAAAAAACATTAACAATTTAAAATGTTACCCTTTGATATAGTGACTTTAAAAAACTAATACATTTAGAAAAGAAATCCGTTCATTAGTATTTCTCATTAAATATTCTATTATTTACAACGTGACACGAGAGGCTGTCGACTGGAAGGCGTTCATGCTGAAGGCATATTTTTACTGAAAATGACCCCGTAACGTTCTTAAGTAGCCCTTTATGTCACTGTTGATTGGCAGCTCTCTGCGCGCTGCACCGTGTTGCGTGTTACTACTTTGCTTCTTCGGTTGCAGATTGGAGACCTTTCAGTGAAGAAGCAGCTGTTCGGTGAAGCCATCAAGCAGCCCGGCGTGGCCTTCATCGCTGCCAAGTTCGATGGCATCCTGGGAATGGCCTACCCACGCATCTCCGTGGACGGCGTGCCTCCGGTCTTCGACAACATCATGAGCCAGAAGATGGTGGAGAAGAACGTCTTCTCCTTCTACCTCAACAGGTGGGGACAGCTGCTTTCCCAGCAGCAGGTGGAGGGCAGAGACGCAAACCGTCTCGCCGCCGGCTGACTGATCCCGGGTCGTCCCGGCGGGGGAGGGAAGCTATCGTAACATTTAGTGGCATTAGAGGACAGATTTTCTCGTTAATGCTCGCTTCCATTTGCTTTCGGGCTCTTAAGAACATAATCTCGTCCTGGGCAACACGTCGCCCACAGAGAAACGTACGCTAGTGTTTTAGGAACTCTAGATGCGTGTCTTTACTTGGAGTGTGTTAAATGATGAACGTCACTTTATTAATACCGCTCTTCTCTCTCGCCAGGAACCCGGACACGTCGCCCGGCGGCGAGCTGCTGCTGGGAGGAACCGACCCTAAATACTACACCGGTGACTTCAGCTACGTCAACGTCAGCCGCCAGGCCTACTGGCAGATCCACATGGACGGGTGAGCGTTCCGAACGCTGCCCTTCAGACACGCCGTCGTAGCCGATCATTAACTAATGCGTGAAGCCAGCACGGCGTCCGCTCCTCATGTCCCGTCAGAGGACGGGTCTCTGCGGTTGGAGCCTTTTCTACAGCTGGTGTAAATAAATGAGCGAATGGAGGTTGTGGGTAAACGAATGGACTTGAAGAACACGAGATGGCTTTTTCTTCTTGACTTAAAAGAGATCATATTACGCCGTAAAACATCCCAGATCATTCAGTTTATATTTCACTCCGGTGAGTGTGCGTCTTCTTCTTCTCTGTTGCAGGATGTCGGTGGGCGACCAGCTGAGCCTGTGTAAGAGCGGCTGCGAGGCCATCGTGGACACGGGGACGTCTCTGATCACCGGCCCCTCGGCGGAGGTCAAGGCCCTGCAGAGGGCCATCGGTGCGACGCCCCTCATCCAGGGAGAGGTGAGGCACACCAGGCTTTGCTTGTTTGAAGATTAACCACACGCTGACATCAGTGCTCAAAGAAGCAGAAGAAACTAACTTTAAAAAAATGCATATGTAAATTATATTTATAAATTCTTTACAAATCAAATTACTTTGATTCCACTTTTTTTTCTGCTTTTCATCCTTCTAATCGATTGTTTTTAAAGTTTGATTTGGTCTGTTGATGCTTTTTTTCCCCCTATTGATCTGAGAAACATTTTTCTGATTTAATCCGTCTTGTTCCATTTGTTTTGTTTCGTTTCTAATTGGCTGTTGCGTCCTGTGGTGCTTTCAGTACATGGTGAGCTGTGACAAAGTCCCATCGCTGCCCGTCATCTCCTTCAACGTGGGCGGCCGCTCCTACGCTCTGACCGGAGAGCAGTACGTCCTCAAGGTGAGACTCTCCGGGCACCACGGTGGTGCCGCTCCTCCACCTGCAGGGGGCGGCGAGGAGGCGTCTCCTTCACCAACAATAGACGCTGTGTCGACTGAGCGTTGCATCATATAAAAAGCCAAACAGGCGCGGCTTTGTTTGCCCCGCCGGGAGGAGGCCGGCTTGTTGTTGTTGTCTGACGGAACGATTACACATTCCTCTTTATTTAAGAACGTTTGTGCTGCTCCGTCTGACCCTCTTTCTCCCTCCCCTCAATCGTCCAGGTGAGTCAGGCCGGTAAGACCATTTGTCTGAGCGGCTTCATGGGTCTGGACATCCCCGCCCCCGCCGGGCCCCTGTGGATTCTGGGCGACGTCTTCATCGGCCCGTACTACACCGTCTTTGACCGGGACAACAACAGGGTGGGCTTCGCCAACGCCAAGTGAGCGCGTCCTGCTGCACCACCTCCGATGCGAAGGGCGGGGCGGAGTTGTTGAGCTGCACACGTTTTCTGTTGCTTTGCAATCGAGCAGTAATTGGCAATAGATTTTGCGTAGAGGCGAAATGCACTGAGCACAATGATTTCACGCAGTGTGAAACGGTGGTGGTTTGATGTGATGTAGGACGAGTGAAACTGGTTCATTGTGATCGTGCCGCCCCCTTTTTAAACCTAAGTGTTCATTTTTCTTTTTAATCAGGAATTTTAATTTACATTATTAGGGCCAAGTGTTTGTCTTCTACTGAATTTGAGATGCATCTTGTGTGATTGGCTGGAATAAACAGTTTTTAAAAGAAGCAACTTCTGTCTGGTTTATTGATCAATGAGAACTTGATTTAGGTTTTTCCAACTCAATTCTCTACACTAATCATGAATAAATTGTGCAATAACCAAATACACACATTTCCCAAAAAAGAAAACCTCTGTTGTGTTTGAGTGCGAAAAGAGATTCCAGACTCAAGACTCAACAAAACCTCAACTTTATTATTCCCTCAATGTACAAAAAGTCAGCTTCACATTAACCAAAGATTCAACCACAAAATTGTTATTTTACCGAACAGTCTCAATAAAAGTAGAGCACATTAAATTTAGTATTCAGTAGATAAACTGTCTTCACATTTTGTTCACTATGAGTTCAGTCTCATCGGCTGACTTCCTGATTCGACTCATAAGAGGATAACGCGTGGTGGTATTTATATTTATAAAAAATATACATGTACTCTAAATGTCCTGAAAACTCCCTTAAACGCAGAAAGGAAATTCTCTTAACCAATTAATTGAATTAAATACTTCAAATTAATGCAAAACGATCCAGTAGCTGAAATGTTACAATAACACCTTTGTCACCACCTTTATAATAGGCATGTGCTTCATAAACCCAAAACAAAAATACTATGGTTTTAACTTAATAAATCCTGTATTGTCCCATGGATAAGTGTCTGCCTTAGGCTCCAATTAATCACTTGAACTTCTGGACTAATAACTATCATTCAAACTTCATTATTACTGAAATACTTTTAATGATCTGTTATTCGTGAGTAAAGAACAGGACGCCGCAGCTTGTTTTAATACAGAAGTACCCTGTAAAGTGTTAAATGATTCATTCAATCAATTGCAGCAAACACGTTCAAACATTGACTATTAAGAGTTAATCTGCAGATTAATTAATGGGGAGAAGTTATTTGCAGCCCTGATGTGCAACATGGAAACCGTTCTCTGAATGACGCCTCATCAGAAAGGGACTGGCTTTGGCTCCGCCCTCAGGCTTCAGTAGTTCTGACCTCATCCAAGTCACTGATTGGATGTGTTGGCTGTTTCTGCAAAGAAGTCCAACAAGCAGTGAAGTCTTAAAAAAAACATTTCCATCAGAGTTGGAGGTTCCCAGCACTCGGGAAGACGAGACCATTAATGTGAGTGCTTGACTTTGTGTGTGTTTTGAGCATTTTATAAAGCCTAGGAAGTGTCTTCTAGGTTCTTTTTGGACCTTTCAGTGTGCTGTTGATGTTCTGGCAGCTATTCAGAGGGTTTGGAAGTGTGGTCCTGGACCTCTGAGACTTCCCTGCCGCACGCCGCTGTCTCCGAAACACGACCAAACGGCTCAGTTTTGTTCTCCAACTGGAGTTTGACCTCTGACCTCTGTCAGCCCTCCTCCTCCTGGCCTCCCTTGTCTTTTCCCGAGCCAGCGTTCCCGCGTTCCCGCTCCTGTGCGCTCTGGACGTCCTCGGGCTCTCTGAGCGGCGCCGCCGGGTCCCTGACCACGCCCTCCATATCCAGCTCCTCCTCCGTCTCCTCCGCCACCGGGCTGACGGTGTCCGGGATGATCTCCACCTCGATGTCGGAGGAGTCCTCGCTCTCCTTGAACCACACCGTCTTCTGGCCCTCCTTCCTCCTCTGACGGTTCAGGGCGACCCTCTTGGCGTACTCCTCGTCCCCGTCCCACCTGCCCCTGCGGGACGGCCTGGCCGAGGGGCTCCCCTTGGGGACGTGGTTGGTGTGGACGCCGCAGGAGGAGCATTGACGACCCCGCCTCTCCATGGGGAGGACCCGGCCTCGCGCCTGGGGGAAGGCGCCGCGTCCGGGCGGGCCGTTTGTCAAGCGCCTCGGGTCGCCCTCGGTCTGGAAGCCGTCGTTGGTGTACTGCAGAGAGTCCCTGTGGCCGGACCGGGCCCGGGCCGACTTCAGGCAGGGTGCCAGGCACTGCGGGCAAGGAGACCCTTGTTAGCACAGCGGCTAGCCTTCAAACTTTACTCAACGCCGCAGATGCCACCGTGTCCCCACGCCCCCACACCGAGAGGGCCAAAGGTTAATTTATTCTGTTTACCACAGAGCCCTTCTGTGGATGTTAGCTGATGAATATTCATCACACAGAAGGAGCCTGAGGCCTTAAACCCCCCCCCCCCCCCCCCCACCCATATGGAGGCAGCAGGGGTAAACGCTTCAGAGCGGTTAGAAAGAGAGGCAGGATTGGGTTTAGATCCAGGATGAAAATTCTTGCATATGAGTATAAAATATTTTAATTTGTTTAAATTCAAGTAAGTTGTAATATGTTATGGTCCCCAAAACTTAAAAGACCGTCACGCCGCTCTCCGTTTAGGTCATACTAGGCGAGACCGTCACGCCGCTCTCCGTTTAGGTCATACTAGGCGAGACCGTCACGCCGCTCTCCGTTTAGGTCATACTAGGCGAGACCGTCACGCCGCTCTCCGTTTAGGTCATACTAGGTGAGACCGTCACGCCGCTCTCCGTTTAGGTCATACTAGGTGAGACCGTCACGCCGCTCTCCGTTTAGGTCATACTAGGTGAGACCGTCACGCCGCTCTCCGTTTAGGTCATACTAGGTGAGACCGTCACGCCGCTCTCCGTTTAGGTCATACTAGGCGAGACCGTCAAAAAATGCAGCACAAATAAGAAACGTTTTTAAGATTTTAACTAACTAAGTTTCTTTGCCTATGAGGACTTACTTTTAGCTATTGAAACCTTTTCACTTTCATAACTCCATTCAACCTACATAACTACTAATTCAATGCAGTAATATGGAATCACATCTTTATTTAGCAGAAAACAAAGAAATGATTCCATTCACATGGAAATACATGAATTTAATACGCATTAAGCATTTGGGCCAAAATTACCTTAAACCCCCTCCCTGCGGCGAGGACTCACCTTGCATATCTTGTCCATGCCGGCGTTCCCTTTCCACAGGCGGGAGACCAGGAAGCCGATCACAATGAGGCAGAGCACCAGCAGCGCCGCCATAACCAGCCCGAGCAGCGCCATGTCGCCCGGCCGGTAGCCCACGCTGGAGGGGGACGGCGTGGCCACCGCTGCAAGGGGAAGGGAGATGTCAAATTTGATCGTTTCATGACGTACTTCAACGAGACGTGTTTTCACATTCTGCACTTTTTTAATCACATTCTGTTTTATTGGCTACGTATCACTTTTTTTTACTTACTATGATGACTTTCTATTTTTTAATGACATACTATACTCTGTTTATTACATACTGATGTCATTTATAGTCGATTTTGAAGCCTGACCTCAGCATAGTGTGGCGGTCTCACCTGGTATGACCTAAATAGAGAGCAGCGGGATGGTCTCACCTGGTATGACCTAAATAGAGAGTGGTGTGGCGGTCTCACCTGGTATGACCTAAATAGAGAGCGGTGTGACCGTCTCACCTGGTATGACCTAAATAGAGAGCAGCGTGATGGTCTCACCTGGTATAACCTAAATAGAGAGCAGCGTGATGGTCTCACCTGGTATAACCTAAATAGAGAGCAGCGTGATGGTCTCACCTGGTATGACCTAAATAGAGAGTAGCGTGACCATCTCACCTGGTATGACCTAAATAGAGAGCAGCGTGATGGTCTCACCTGGTAGGACCTAAATAGAGAGCAGCGTGATGGTCTCACCTGGTATGACCTAAATAGAGAGTAGCGTGACCGTCTCACCTGGTATGACCTAAATAGAGAGCAGCGTGATGGTCTCACCTGGTACGACCTAAATAGAGAGCAGCGTGATGGTCTCACCTGGTATGACCTAAATAGAGAGCAGCGTGATGGTCTCACCTGGTATGACCTAAATAGAGAGCAGCGTGATGGTCTCACCTGGTATGACCTAAATAGAGAGCAGCGTGATGGTCTCACCTGGTATGACCTAAATAGAGAGTAGCGTGACCGTCTCACCTGGTATGACCTAAATAGAGAGCAGCGTGATGGTCTCACCTGGTACGACCTAAATAGAGAGCAGCGTGATGGTCTCACCTGGTATAACCTAAATAGAGAGCGGCGTGACAGTCTCACCTGGTATGACCTGGACGGAGAGCGCGGCGGTCCCAGACTCCCCTGTGGTCGCGTCCACGGCTCTGAGCTGCAGTCACATCCAAACACAAACTATTATACAGCGTTAAAATAAAAAGAAATGTGGATAAAAGTCTGCAAAGATATTCTGTCGTCACCTGAAGAGCAAAGGACTCTGTCTTCACAACTCTCTTTAGGACCACGAACCCGTCCAAGGTCACGTTCACGTAGCTGCTGTACTGGACCTCGTACTTCACATCCGGATTGGCCCCCTGACACACAAGCAAAGCACCAATGAAATGGACTAAATCAGAAGGATTTAGGGGTGTTGTCATTTAAAGCTACGTTTGAGCAAAATGCTCGGTTGAAAAATGGAACATTAATAGAGGTTTAATTAACACTCACGGTGGCAAAGTCCTCGTCCCGAGCCCGGACCCTGAACGGACGGTTGGTGCTCCGGTCCCTGAGGATCATGCTCTCGGGGACAGAGTTGCTGTAGATGAACCCTTCGTACCGCTCCTTCTCAAAGCGAGGAGGGTTCCTGCTCTTCTTCATCACGTCGAAGGTCACCTGCGTCACCGAGAACTGATCCCTGTTGGTGACCTGCGACGCCTGGCGACAGACCAGAGTTACACCCAAGTCCACTTCAGACTTCTGACTTGCATTTACTAAATCACTCAATTTTTACTTTTAATTTACCAGAACGGTGAGAGTTATTGGGCCGACGATGTCGGCAGCTTTAGCCATCGAAATGTTTCCCGTCTCCTCGTCAATCTGGAAAATATTTCCCTCATTTCCTGATGACCAATGAAAAAACAATATCAATCAGTTTACAGGTCCTTAAGATTTAAGCTTTACCAAAAGGTTAACGATATTGAAAAGTCAGAAGTCAGATCTTTGGTGATGAAAGTGGAATGAAAAAAAACAAATGAATTTGAAGTCAAACCTCGAAGGATTCTGTAGCTGATCTGCTCGCTGCGGTTCTTGTCTCCGTCCCTGGCGAACAGCGGGCCGGGCTCCAGCACCAGCGGCCCGTCCTGAGGAGTAAAACCATCACCACTGATTCTGAGGAGTCACGCGCTGCACTGCCTCATCTTTGACTAAATCCATAGTCTCATTGCCTCGAGAGCAGATACAATAACAATGTTCCTCAGATGATTCCGATACTTTCCTCGGCTCAGATCTTCACTCACCTCAATATCATGGACTTAATTTGGCTTTTGAGGTGTTTCGCGGATCTCAAAGGATCTCACTTTGGAGTTTACAGATTACCTTGTGTGTGTGAAGGGAAACGTGTCAAATGAAGCTGCAGAAGACGTGGCTCACCTCCTTCTCGGTGAGATTGACTTTGCCTCTGTAGCCGGTGCTCACGCACAGCTTGGCGATGCCCGAGCTGGTCCTCAGACACGGCTGAAACCAGGGAGGCCGGTTGTCCACGTCCCTCACCTGCACCGTGATGGTGGCCACGGACGTGAAGAAGGGCCGGTCAGAGGCCGAGCCGTCGAGCGTGTCCTGGAACGCGGGGACACGTGTGCACGGGTCAAAGGCCAAAGGTCACAGAGGAGGCGATGTTACTCAGAAACGGAAAGCGTACCTGCACGTGTAAAACCAGAGAGATCTTCTGTACGACGTCGTAGTCCAGGATGCTTTTCACAATTATCTTTGGAGTGTTGATGTTTTCCAGACGGAAGTATTTATCCTGGTTTAGCAAACGGGAAAAAACAAGGAACGAATGTATTTATATAGATATAAAAATATTTAAGACAATAAGGGTAATGAGCCTCTTTTAATCTAAATGTATAGTGACTTAAAAATAAAAGAAATTAAGGCAAATAAAGAACTTTTTTTAACTTTTTCACCGGATGTTACATTAGTTATTTGCAGCATTGTTTTCCTGAAGGTTTTTTCCAATAGTCAACTTAGTCGACCAGTTGACATTTCAACCAAACATTTCTTTGGTTGAAGGTTGACGTGCCCAGGTGATGAATAATGTCATGAAAAGTCGCAGTACAGGGTGCCACGTGAAATAAGAAGGTATAATACAGCGTCCAGTAAACGTACAGTACTGAAGAACCTTTCAGTCCTCTGTAATAATAAAACCTTTGGGTCACAGCGTCATCACATCAAACGTCTCACCGTTGCCGGCTCTAAGCGATAGAACAGCGGCTCTGAGTCCACGTCGGATGCTTCTATCAGTCCCACGCTGGAGTTCACTGGAGTGAGCTGCAGGAGACAAAGCCTGCGTTCAGACCACGCACACACACACACACTCACACACACTCACACTCACGTGTGAAACACAACCCTTACCTCGTTCACTTCCAGGACGTAGTGGCTTTGGGCAAAGTTCGGGGGGTTGTCGTTCTCGTTCTCGACCAAAACCTCGACGGACTCGTTCACCTGGAATGGAAGAAGCGAAGGTGGACATCCATTCAGTTCCTTTCAGGTGAAACAAAGCAGATCAATGAGCGTCAGTCAGGGAGCTTCATCTGTTTGCAGTCTCTATGCTAAGCTCATAGCTGACTCGGGTGGTTGGTTCTACTCACAGATCTGGAGCCTCCTTTGCTGCACTGCACCCACACCGTCAGAGCCGCGCTGTGCAACGACTGACAAACACACACACGGTTAACACACGCCAGCCTCCGCCAACGGGCTTTTGTTCTCTCGCCTGCATTCCGGGATTCCTGTGATCTGCTGCAGTTTGTTTCGGTTTTGTTCTAAAGTGGATTTGTTTCTAATCTTCACGCTGTTGACGTCGGGGTGTTTTAAAAGTCCCATAATAAATGACTTCAACCGTTTACTTGATTTATCACCTCAGTAAACAATCTCTATAAATCATAATCACATTCTGTGTATTAAATAATGAATTTGGCAGCAAATAGAATAGATAAATGAATAAATAAAAAACATTACAGTTGGCAGAAACGGTTTCCTGTCACTCAAATCAGGACGCAGCATGAATGCAGATGTTTTTCAGCTGCAGGTGCTGGTTAAACAGGAAACTGCTGCTCTGTGCACGTTCCTATAGAAATCTATATAAAAATGACTCTACTGAAGTTTGGTTGATTAAAATGTCCTATTTTAGCTCCTCCCTCTTGTGTCAAAATCCAGTTGCATGAAAACAAGATCACAAAACTCGAGACCTCAAATCAGCCGCCAAAATTCCAGCTGCCGACATCGACTACTGACGCTGCTTCGTCGCCGTGGGTTTTGCACTGTGATCACCTCGTAGTCCAGTCCTTTCTTCGCCATCAGGGCGTTTCCTTTCAGGTAGAACAGGTCCTCCGGGTTGACCGTGACGCTGAGCGCGACCTCGGCCCCCGAGACGATCTTCACCAGTTCCACGTCGGCCGTGTTGTTCTCCGGCACCGCGACGGGGCCCGGAGGAACCGTGCACACTGAGTGAAGACATCGCCATAGACGTCAAGGGGAGACAGGACGTGGGAGCCTCGTGAGGTTTTATCAAATGATATGAAGATTTGAGGAAAGGAAGATGCTGATGTAATACGGTTATTAACAAGTTTAGTGGATGTACTGCACTTCAGCACTCAATCAGATTAAATATTGTAAATGAGTACATTTACTAAACAATCATGTATCGGTACTTTACTCGTCACCGCTTCCTACATCGGATTCACAACGTCTCACAGGGAAAAGTTTTACTTCTTACTTTACTTTGACAACTTTAATTAAGATTTTACAAAAGTCTAGAATATTTATTTTCAGTCCATTTAAAGTAAAAACTTCCCGGCTAGTTGATTTTTGTGGCAGTTTGAACATAAACGTATTTGCGATCTGCACATCTGAGTCCAGTAGGAAGTCATTTAGATTCATTCCCACGTTCCCCCTCAGCAAATAAGGCCCAAAACAACAACCGTAAACTTAATATTATACTTAAAGGAATCATTTGGTATTATGAGGAAAAGGCGTTACGTTGATATAGATGAGGAGACAAAGTCCAACTTGTTTGCTGAATGCAAAGCTTCTACAAGCCTTAGTTAGCTTAGCTTAGCATAAACACCAGAAGCGGGTGTAAACTAGCCTGTCTGAAAATTCAAAACTTTATTGTCACAACGTGAGCTCACAAATGCACGAAAGAGGAAAATAGAAAGAACGTGCAAAGCACAAAAACAACTCAAACGAAGTATAGAATAAATATCAATAAAATAGTCAAATCAATCCTCAGAAAAGATAAGAAGCTTGAAATTAGCAGCAACGTCACACGAGAAACCGGATAAAAAGATTGAAGCGCATTAAAATCTTCACCAAAATCACCATATCTGCAGTTAGCAGCTTCACAACATTTGTTGCCGTAGGACTTTGTTGTCTTGTTTTTAATTCCCCGTCACGTCAAGGAAGAAACTTTCAGACTTGAAAGCACTGAAAATGAATCCGTCCTCTGGTCCCTTTTACAAACAGGCCCCAGATTGTAAGTGGAAATAAACAAATACTATGAGATTAAGTAAGAATATGTGTGTTTTTGTGGTGAAATACTTCTTCTTTGACCTCTTCGGGCCTTTAAAAACACGCTTTTCTCTTCTCAGGAATCACAAGCGGACACATAGAGTCCACAAAGGCCGCGGACAACTGCTTCATCGAGGAGGACCAGAAGCAACAAGCATCTCCCGGCTCTCCCAATCCTCCTCAACGCCCCCCCGGCTCCCCCAAAGGCCGCCTGTCGGCCTCCCCTACTCACGTCTCTCGGCCCCACAGACGGCACAGAGGCAGACGGCGAGGACGCATCCGAGGACAGCGTCCGCAGGTTGTCTCCTCCGTGTCAGTTCCATGTCCCGCTTTCAAGAAGGCAGCAGCGAATGAAGTCCCGGGTGGGAGGACGGGGAGCCCGTGGTACCAGCTGGTACTCGTCCACATAAAGGCCCGTCTGTGCTGCCCGGCGAGTGGGAGTCGACTACAGTCGCGATGTTTGTGACTTCATCTCCCGGGCGCATATGGCATTAAGCGCCTGCCAGCAGAGGACCCGAGGCCTCCTACTAGAATATCTGCATCTGTTTTAGCCCGACGGGTCGTTCTGTATCGGTGGCCCCCGATGCATTCTGGGAGGAGTCCAGCGGGGATTTCTGGATGCTCTTCAGGTTTCAAGGTGTAAATAAATACAGACCTCCTCTTACACCTCGCTGACCTTCTGATACCCGGCAAATATCTTCCTGATAGCTTTGATCATTTCCATTAGATATGTGGACATGTAGCTTTCAAAAGACGTCTTTGGCTAAAATACATCTCCTATTGTTGGCTTCAATGAACAGGTAGTAGTGTAACGTGTAGCATACCGTTAGTGAAGAGCATGTGTGCTTTAAACGTGCGTGACGTGTCTGTCTCTACGGAAAACGTCAACTGAACAATGTGAATGTAACTTAAACGAGGACAGAATACACACAAGTTGCCTGCGTTAGAACATGGCAGCTAGAAGCTAACAGCGCTAACAACGGATTCACATTCATTACTCAATAGAAGTACAGATACTAGGGTTTAAAAAGACTCCTGTAGAAGTTTAAGTACCAACTCAAGCTTTTTACTTAAGTAAAAGTATAAAAGTACTGGTTTCAAAACTACTTAAAGTATAAAAGTAATGTAAGAAATTCCATTAAGGACAAACTCTTAACGCGTAACCTCGCTCACGCAACACGTCAGTCCGTTACAATGTGATCAGAAGGCGTCTGCAGATCGCGTAACCTGCCGTTGGGATGGTGGAAAAATGGCGACATTCAGAGACACGACAAAACAACACGTGTATCTGACTTAAACAGATAAAACCACAACCCATTTTCCAGTGACACGAGTCACACACACACACACGTTGTTCGCATCGATTAGGTAGACTGCAGTGTCTCCCCCCAACGTGATCTCCAAAACCTGTTCGTAAAAATGTGTACGAAAATCTTGAACATACAAATTGGTAACAATACATGGGAACTGGCGGTGGTTAACCACGCCCCTTGAGTGAACAACATGGCGGACCATGTCGGATTCCTGAGTGAACGTCTCCCCGCCATGTTGGATTTTTTGAGGGGGTTAGGGTTAGTATTGTATTCTTACAAGTTAACATTCATTTCTCGTTAAAACGCAATCATAACACGTTTATTTTACATTGTTAGACTTCACAAAGTGTGTTTACGGGGCGCAGCTCCCCGTTCACTTTGAACAGGGTGACGTCATCAGTTGCAGTCCGTATCTATTTCTTATGTATCACTACGAATTTGTATGTTCAATATTTTCGTATACATTTTTACGTCAAAAACACCTGTTTATAATGATGGGAAACATTGAACTGGCAGCGGTCGGTTATCAAAACATTGGCCAAATAACCATAACGTGTTCAGGCTTTATGAGCGAATACAGAATCCCTTTGTGTTCCTTTCCAAAGCCGCATTAAGACACACGTCACTTTATTTAATACGCTGCTTGCAAGTCGCCGTGTGCCAGACTCCCAATCAAACATTTAAGACAAACCCACGGTCATGAAACTCATCTAATGGAATCTGCGTGAGGAAGAGGAGGAGGAAGAGGAGGAGGGTCCGTGTCGCTAAATACCAACTTTCCACCGACCACTTTTCCCACCCGGTGTCGCTCCGATCTGCCGGCGCATCGCGGAGAAAACCAATCGTGTGTCTGGATGCTCAATGTTTATACTTCTCATCCAACCACAATCACGTTCACTCTGTCCGCATAGCGCCGTTTATCTGGAGAAGCCGGAAGTAACGAGACTGTTTTTAAAATGTAAGTAGAAGTAAAAAGTAAAAATAAATACTCCAGTAAAGTTTCTACTTTACTTGACACCTCTGCCTAAAATACTTTGAGATTTGGGGCCAGCACTTTCCCGCCCTACGCTGAGTCTCGCGACGCGCCCATTTAGCACCATGACAACGGCGAGCAGTGTCCCTCCGACAGGACCGGACCCGGACTCGGTACGTTCTCTCCTCAAAGAGCCGTTTGACGGAACAACTTTCGCGGAGAAACTCGAGGTGAAAGAGGTGGACCGGGACCAGCCGGACCTCACGACCAGACAACGGACCGGTGTGAAAGGGAAGCCGAGGCTTCTACGCCGGGAGGTTTAGCTAGCTAGTTAGCTACGTGCTAACCGCCGGTCCGCATGACGTCACCGCGCTAAAGTTAACATCGCTGCCCAGCTGCGACGCACACAGGACCGCGGTGAGGACACACAACCAGGACGTGGATGAAAACGGGCACATTTTAACCAAAATAGTTCATTGTGTGAAGTTTTGTGGGGCTTTTGAGTTGGTCTTTCCTCAACAAACTAGGTTCATAGGTACATCTAAATATATACGTATATATACACATGTTCTAATTTTATAAAAATATATTTATACTATAATATAATATATTTATATTTGATATTTATAGTAGTCATGGTAGTTGATAAGATAATAAGTTATGATAAGTTATATTTATATATTCATTGATGTACTGACAATTATTGAATAAGATAAGATGTCCTTATTATGTTAAACTGTTTATTTAACTGAAAAGTAATGATGTGTATTTGATACCCTTTTTTGCGTTGAATCATATGGGGATGTTTACTGAAACTGATTGGCTGGCAAAAAGAAAACCCACCAGCCGCCACTGATACACATAAATATAAGTAAGTATACGTATGAAGAAGGCCGTCGAGGCACCGGAGGGGGGGTGTGATACGCAGACCATCCGCCTGACCTCTGGCCGACATCTGATTTAAGGGGCATGTATCAAGGGCATCCTTTTTTAATTTGGTACAACCGATTTAATAAAGAATAGTTGATAGCTTAAGTAATTAAGTAAAGTAAGTAAAGTCATTTAAGAACCTTTTAGGCTGTCTTGTGGCTGATGTTTTTTTTTATCACTATATAGATATTAGGCTGCAAAGCCATTGTATTATTGTTTGATTAAAATTAGGGTTTTTGAATCGCTCTTATTCTGGACTCTCCCCTGAGACCTGCTGTCCATCGCACAAGGTGCTTGTGCCACAGACAACACAGATCACAGGATCACTGAGCCACTCATTTTTTTTTAATGTGGGAAACCCATAGATGGAGGAAAAACCCACAGTTGAACCCAATTCGATTTGTGTTTTGTTTTTTGTTTTTTAATGGGGGAAAATGGGGGGGGCGATTTTCAAAATAAAAAATAAAAAAATTAAATATAACTTTTTAAAATAAAATATAACTTTTTAAAATAAAATAAAAAAATATAACTTTAAAATAAAATAAAATATAACTTTTTAAAATAAAATTAAAAAAATGAAACATAACTTTAAAATAAAATAAAAGAATAAAACATAACTTTTTAAAATAAAATAAAACTTTTTAAAATGAAATAAATCAAATATAACTTTTTGGCATTTGAGGACCCAACTCCTCATTCAATCTGTAATCATGAAAATGGGTATATTTTATTCCCAGTGCTCCAGTAAGTGTTTTTTTCCAACTTCATTGACTGGAAAGTAGCGGAGCACAGCGCCTGAGGAATGAGGAATCTTTTTCATCTCATCCATTTCTTTCTTTGGCGAAATGCAAGGCTGCAAATGAAGATGAGGGGATTTCTGTATCTGCGCACATACCCTGAACCCGGTCATTTGGCCAATGTTCGGATAACCTCACACAGCTGGTTTGACAAATCAATAGTAACAACTTGTGAAGGTAGTCCAACAGTTTCATTCGGTCGTCATTGGAAACTAGTTATACATTATGCAAGGTAGACACACATGCCCCCCTCTATACTTTGTATTAAAGGCATGGCTAGTGGTAAAAAATAGCATCTGTTAAATTATATTTATGATATTTCAATAAGATATTATGTTATATATTAAAATATAATGCTATATTTATGATATTAGTTCTTTATTATGTTAAATGGTATTAGAAATATGGAATGCGATGCTATTTTGTTTTAGTTCTATGGTATTAAGTTAAATTATATAAAAAATATGGAATACGATGCTATTTTATTTTAGTTCTACGGTATTCAGTTAAATTATATTAGATGTATGGAATACGATGCTATTTTAGTTCTACGATATTAAGTTAAATTATATTAGAAATATGGACTACGATGCTATTTTATGATATTCGTTCTACAATATTATGTTCTGTGGTATTGGAAAAATAAAGTATAAAGCCATGTCTCCTATATTAGTTCTACTATATTATGTCATATCAGTGTTTCCCCTAGGTTTCCAACTTTGGGGGGGCGGACGTACCGGAGGGGGGCGTGGGTGTTGGGGCGCGCCGGGGGATATAATGGTAGGGAAAACACTGTATATGATATTAAGTTATATAATTTTAGAAATACTAAGTATGATGCCATGTTTGCTTGTGGACTCCATGACAACGGAATGCAAAATACAACAAAACTCACTTTGTGTGGTTTTATATATACACATTATATATATATATAATATATATATATATATATATAATTAAGGATATTTATATATATTAGAGCGGTCTATGTATTTAAAAAAAATCACTAATTCATCTTACTCTAATCACAATTTTGTTTTTCTTTTAAAGACACTGAGGAGTGAAATATTATAAACGTGATGAGGCCGATATATAAAGTCCCATTCACCTGTGTGTCTTCCCGCACCGTGATGCCCATTTCTGAACCACGTTTTGGATGAAGAAGCACTGATATTGAGACGTGCTTTCAGACATGAGAGGATGTTTTGGACGGATCAGACCAGCGTGAAGCCATCTCACCATCCCACACATGCTCCGTATGGCACGGCGCTTTTTTGCAAGCGGCGTGTCTTTATATGCCGAACCTGTAAATAAAGGCACTATTTGCCGTGCTGTAAGAAGTGTGTGTTTGGCACTGAAGTCCTTGGCACACATCTTTATTACCTTCCCGGGCCTCAGATGAATGTGTCACATCAAAGAAGATTTCCACAAGACAGTCCACATATTCCGTGTAAATGGGTGATTGTGTTTGATGTTGTGAGATGCATGTAATGGTAAAATATGTTATAACATTGTCTTGTGCTAAACCCGTGTCTCAAGTCTCCGTATTTGACCCTGACGTGCAAAGAGCAGCATGATACAAAATGTTGGTTTGCAGCTGTGTCCTGAGAAGGCCTCGATCTCGATCTCGATCTCATAGACGCTTCGATACAAGGGACTTCTGTTCGTGGCCTTGGTTCATATCCTATTTGCTTCTCGTACCTGGCACTGAGGATGGTCTTCACATGTGTATAAAAACTCAGCGTTTTTACCGCTCGGAGACTTTACACCGAACGCTGAAATACGTGCTTGTGTGTTCGACCTCCTGCTTGCAAGCAATAGTTAGAGGCAGATATATCTGCGGCGAGTTGCTCATGTCATCTTTTTCTCTTCTAAATAAATGTTAACTTTTTTACTTTAATTGATCAACGTGTTGTGATCCTTCTCAACCAACCAACTCGGGGGGATCGGAGATCCCGACAATGTACTGGAGAATGTAGCACGTATGAAGAGGGCAGGTTCTGCAGGTGGAGCACAGTCAGTAGCTGTCCCACCCTGGATCCCTTCCATCACAGGCCTGCCTTTTCCTCAGCCGGGGTGAAGCCTGGTGCTGGTGCCCCCCGCCGGACAAATGAGCCCTCTTAACTGCTTAAATCAGTTTAGATCAAATGTTCTTATAAGTTATTTCTACACCATTTGCAAACTGAGCACTTATCAACTGGGCAAATGTTTTTATATTTTATCTTGACCTGTTCCAGTCTTGTTTGTTCTGTATGAACCTTAATTGTAGAAACATATTTAGAATTAGACACCGTTTATAGAGATTTGTGCATATGGTTGTAAAACATTCTCGCATTGTGAATAAGGGTTTGAAATGAGTCTTTAAGGTAAATTTCCACAGGAAGATGAATTCCCTCTGCTCACTTTTAAGGCAAAGTAGGATAAATAATAATACTATATTGTATTTATATAGTGCTTTACATGGTAGGCTACTCAAAGACACTTTACAGTAAAGCCAGCACATTTAGCACATAAACACATATATAAAACCAACACGTAGAAAAATCATATTAAAAGCCAATAAAACAGTCTACAACTTTCCTAGCAAGTACATATTTTAAAATCCTTTCGCATTCAGTCGGTCCACGAATGTTTGCCTGTTTTTTTCTCTTTGTTTAATTACAGCTGCAGCTCTTTATTTCCTTCCTTCTTGGCTTCAGGTGCAGTCAGGATGCAAAGCTCAACATATGTTATCAGAATTTGCTAGTTGGGATGTTCATTATGCAGCCTTGTTGTGCCTGCAGAAGAGTTCACATCACGTACTGATGGCTAAAAAACATCACTAAACACAGATCAAACAATGCGGTGAGCCTTACAAATCATAGTGCTCTTTGCACTGCAGGCCTGAGATGGAAATACTTTTACCGTGATCCAAATAATTGCCTATGAGAGCAACATGGTCCAGGTCATTCCTCCTGTTTCAAGTCGTTGTGCTCAGCCTCCCTCTTCGGGTTCAGTGCATGGATGTGTGTTATTAACCCATCACCTCTTAAGTGCATTCCCCACAATGTGGTTCCATACCTTTTAAATAGAGACGTTCTTTTTAAATCAGAAATCCACGTGGTATAAATGATACAGAGCTGTCCGTAGTTATTGTGTGACTTCCCTTTTCCTGAGGTGTATTTTTAGGGTGCGTGCTCAGATCCAGAGGCCTCTGGCACAACAACGTTAGTGTTTCTAATTGGCCCTAATGTGACGTTCTCCCAGCAGGAAGCACTTAGCGGCACGTCTCAGGGTACAAACACTTCCCTGTTTTCCACCAATTTAAGGAACGCGAAACACGGCGCGAGCGGAGAGAAAGAGGGCCGATTCATCCGGAGGCCGCGGGGGCACAGAGGTGGACCGGTGTGTGTCTGAGGGGTGGAGGCGCAGAGGATCCTTAAAAGAAGCCCATTCAGTCACGAGGGAACTCTGACGCCACGCGCAACCCAACCCAACCCCGGTAGGGCAAATACAAAAATAACCGGCAATTCATCTTATTCCGATGAGTCGGCGTCCTGTTTGGCCCGCCGAGGGGGTGAAAGACTGGATCGTTGTCCGTACCTGGGACAGCCTGGGTGGTGAAGGCTGCAGTCCGTCAGTTACGAGGGGTTTCACACCCTGCGAAGGCCCCGTCCCGCGCCCCCCCCCCTGCTGAAGGAACGGAGTCATAAAGGTTTCAATGAAAGAGTTTTAATTTGTCCGGTTCGATGTACAAACACCCGCGTGAGGATGTTTTTTCCTTATTTCACATATTTATCGTTTTTGTATCAGTTTCCTGAATTCATTCCTGAACACTGCGTCGTTCCCAAAATGACACTTTTCACTAAATGCAATCGACCGCTTTCTCGTTTATGCGCACCGGTCCTGACTTTTATTTGTCAATTAGGAACCTTTTTTTTTAGTGGACTCACATTTAACGCAACAATCAGAGCTTGTGATGTGCAATTAAATACGGAACGCTCCCCTTGTTGCAGAAATGTTGACATCTATTTTGTGTTGTGTGACCTCTCATGTGTCTGTTGTTTTTCGCTTAACCCCAACTAAGTAATCAGTGTTTTTCTTTGAATTCACAAAGTCACCATGAGTTGTGCTCAGCGGACACGTGTGTCTCCATGTGTCTCCATGTGTCTCCATGTGTCTGAGTGTCTGAGTGTCTTTGGTTTATTATGCAGCCAGTGAGATAGAATATGATGAAGCGGGCACAGCCCCCAAAATACAGAAATAATAACACAAAACAAGAGCACACATGTAGGCAGCCGTACTGACAGACACACTGTGCACGGCGCAGCATCGTCCGGGGGGGAGGCGACAGAGCGGTGGGGGGGGGGGAGCACTTTGTCCTCTGCAGACTAGATATGAGTCTCTGTCCGTGAAATCAATAAATAAAAGGACATAAAGTCTCTGTTTGAAACAAGTAATCATTTCCAATCGCTGTTACTAATGTAAAGATAATCTACTTGCTGTTCCTGCTTCCACTGGTCTGCTGCAGTCAGGCTACTTTAACCAAAATGTGTCTCCGTTGAACCCACTTCACAGGACTGAAATAATCCAGGTACCAATAATCCTGAAACCTCGGAGCGTCCCGCTTCTTCTTGCGATGATTGTGGGGGATGTTGTTCCATGATGCGTTATCAGAGGAACGAAGGCGTCTTCACAAAGACACGTCTGACCTCAAGGATGCAGGAAGCGGAGACAACACACACACACACACATACACACACATACACACACACACACACACACACACACACACACACACACACAGACACACACTCACATGGCGGTGTTCTTCTTCTGCCCAGAAATAAAACCTCTACAAAACAAAAATGACGCTACAGTTCCACACGATGCAAATACACAAGTATCATATGTGATTCAAATATATTATGAGGGACGGGGGATGGAAACAGGAAGTCGCGCTCCAACGATTCTGGTCACTGCAAATGTTCTTAAATAATTTGTTCCTCTTCTTTCTTTCTTTCAGGGAAGCTCGCTGCTCCTCCTCTGTCTTCTCTGTCTGGCTTTCACTGCGACGCCGGGAGACACAAAGAAACACCGGTGAGTTCAGAGAAGAAGAAGAAGACGACGACACGCATCCTCGCCCGTCTCGGAGGCCTCACCGTCAGTACACTGCACTCGGGGCTCCTCCCACCGGCCGTCGGCCTTGCAGCGCACCGTGGGGGGGCGGCGCTGCGTGAACCCGGGGCCGCACTGGTACCGGATGATGGAGTTGACGGGGTACTCCTCCCTCCTGTTGCCAAACATGCGGGCGTTCTCCACCTCCGGCGGGGCGCCGCAGGACACTGAGGACGGAGTCACGTGACCAAACTTCTCTTTGAGATGGGTTTGCTCTCACAAATCTCCTTCAGGGGCTCTTATTCATCAGCAAACGGCATTCAGAGGCTCATTGACCCCGGGGTCGTCCACGTACCTGGGCCTTTCTTGCAGGTGAAGGGCAGGTGGTAGTTGCAGGGCACGTCGTTCCACTGGCCGCTCTCGTGCCAGATCATCACCACGCAGTCCTCTCCAGAGTCGAAGTAATTATCCGGCTGGTTCGGCCTCCAGTTCTCGAATTGCTGAAGCGGAAGAATCGGTTCATGGTTTATCGGTAAACGTGTTTAACTACAAAGTAAATGTGGAAACCAAACAACCACAACGGCTCATTTCTCCACCGCTTCCAAACCGGTCTTCCGTGTTTTGGCCCGGAGGTCCAGTGCGTCGTCTCTCTGGTACCCGGCGTGTTGTTTTAAACACAACGCCGTCCTCACACGAGCTCCCAGCCGGAAAGTCCATTAATGTTTCTGCTTGCACCTGTTTTTTTGTACCTTCTGCATAAACCCGCTTGTGTTGCGCAGTGCAGCTGAGGTGTTGTTTATGGAGCAATGTTCTGTTTTTGTATTTCACCCGCTCAGACATCGAAAGTGAGACACGCACAGACAATTTCAAAATCAATAAACAATGTGTCTTTGTGCTTGTTTTGAAGTATCAAAATAAAACCTTGCAGGAGAGAACAAACCACCTGCAGCCGGGAACAACCACACTAACCCTTCTATAATAAGATATACTAAACTATACTTTCCTCTTCCTGTACAAGGAGCAGCACACAAGCAGAACAAAGCCCTCACTCACCAGTGGAGTCCCGTCCGTCCAGCGGAAGTCATTATCTACGGTCTTGTCGTTCAACCCGATCCACTGGTAGTCCTGTGCGTTTGCTATTGAAAAGAAGAACAGAAAAAAGGTATTGAGGCTTTGGTTTTTTCTCCGTGACGACAAACACACCTCTCGTGCACTCACAGTTGACGAAGTCTTGCTCCTCTGGCGTGATGATGCTGACCAGGTGGCCGCCGAGGTCCCGGCAGCGCTGCTCGGCGTCCAGCCACACCTCCCGGTCGGAGAAGTGCAGGTAGCAGTTCCCCTGGAACTTGGTCCAGCCGTCTTCACACCGCTGCTCATCTGCAGCGGCAAACACCAGAGAGTCAACGGCCAGCCAGCGCTGATCGCACCCTCTCGCTTAAATTGTTGAGTATATATCTTTTGCATATTTTTTTAAGGGCCTCAAGACACTCAGGCAACCACGACCGGGTTGGAAAGCTAAAGCACAACATCTGATGATGAGAAGCCGATCTGCATTCTCATCATTCTGTGTGTGATGCTGCTCACGACCCACGTCGTGTTTCTGTTTGAGTTAAATATTCACAGCCTGTCTTGGTGAAGGAGCGTATGTTGTCTGCTTGCAATGCCCTCTGACGCGCAAAACAAACGTCCCCTTGCAGAATGGAAAACTGCGCACAATGCTTCACTTGAGCGGGGAGAGCCCAGCCCAGCAGTAATGTTATTGCCAATTTACCCCCCCCCCCCTTTTTTTGTGCTTTTACTGTAACATTCAAAGGCTTCATTCATTTTGTTACTCCACCTTGATGACTATTTATTTTAAACGGTCAGTTCACCCAGATTACGTAAAAAGATATTTTCACACTCACCAACCTTCTGTCACAAGAAACCTTAAAGGACAAACACCCCGTCCCCCAGAAAGGACCATTACTGGATCACTTACTCACCCAGTGTTACTTGAGTTCTTGTGTAAAGTGTAATTTTAGTAACCTCATTATTTTGTGGCTGAGTTTAACAGCCAGAAGTTGGTTATATTTCAAAATATCTCAAACACACTCGGCCGGTAAAATACACGTTTTTAGTGATTGACGGTGAACCGGCCCTTTAGTCGCTTTTACTGGACCCACATGGACCCTTTGTACAGCCAACCTCATGACTGTGTCTCATCATAAGATGCTCCACCCACAAACAACCTGATCATGAGCTTCTTCGGGCCGCCGGGAACCGATGCTACCAGCTGGTGATATTTAGCATCTCCATCGCTCTCGCTCTCCTCGGTTGTTTTTGAGAGGCTGCTGTTAGTATTGATTAGCTGAAGCTGATCTCATACCGATCTCACATCGCTCCCCTCCGTAGCTGGGCAGGCATAAGCATTTGTAAGAGTCTGCGCCCTCCACACAGGTGGCTCCATTGGCACAAGGGTTGGGATGGCACACGTCTACCTCTGCAAGAAAGGGGGGCAGGTGACACTACGGCAAAGCTGTGATAGAGGGACTATCACACCTCGGGACTGACAGGTTAGTGAACAATACTGTAGCTGCTGCAACCTCTGATGGAAATGAAGTCTTACTGCACACTTTTGATGAAGCGTATTACTTCCGCAGAAATATACAATTCTACACCAGAGAACAACTAATAATGATAATGTCTGCAGTGAGAATATATATTTGAATCCTTGGTTGCAGCAGGGGAGCAGTAGTATTATCCAGCAGGATGAAGGCACCCATATGGTGCCAGGAAGCACATATGTGGCCGCGGGGTTAAGCATGCACACAGCAGAGCGGAGGCGACGCACCGGCACAGCAAACCAAAAACAACACGTAGGCTGGAAGACAATTGTGAGGAGACGTGTGACACAGAAGCTGCGCAACCTCCGAGCAGAGCTGATGCGTATTTGACGAGCCTCCAAACATTCAGAGACCCGCCGACAGATGGACAAAACGAACACATGGACATCAAGGGAACACTGAACGCAATGAAATGATGAGACACAAAGAAGAGCGGGGAGAGAAAACAGATGTTTGGTAAGTCTAGAAATACAGATTTATGATATGCAATCACAAACAGTTAAATAAATATCTGAAACTGACAAGCTGATTAATAAACAGAATGCAGACCAACCTTACAAAACATGCAAAGTGCTCAACGACAAAACCAAAACATCATAACACAATATTGAATTCGCTGGTTTTCAGGGAAAGAAAATAAATGTATTCATTTGGAGTCTTACCAGGGCACAAAGCGACACCTTCCTCCACTGTGCATAAAGCAGCACCGCAGGGGTTCGGGTTGCACGGGTTCAAACCACCTGCAAAAAACAGGGGGAAATGATTCAAAGACACAGATACTTCTTTCAAGAGACAGACGAGTCAATCTGAACCGGAGTACTGTTGAGACTTTCTATATGTATATAAGGACAAAGGCCTCCGAGGTTTCCATTATCACAAATTACAGTATCATAATTACACGTAGGCCAGAACAGCCACTGCAAAGTCCTTACAAAAATAAGATAATATAATGTGGTTTTATGTCTCCCTGTTAACCCTCTGGATTCAAATATTCAGATAAGTTATTTGTAGCCATTCTTTCGCATTATTTGGGGGATCTCCTGGCACCTCATTCAAGTTTCTGTAGGTAAAGGAGGAGGTATTGCAGAGATTTAAGTTTGCCCAAGTATGGCGGGTTTTACTGGGCAGAACCGCAGGTTGCTGCCGGCTAATGACGGAGAGAATCCAGAATAGGTTGACCTACCTTCCACCGAATCCGTTCCTTCAGCAGCGCCTGGTGTCTGAACCGAGGCTGGTGTACTCGCAGTGGGAGGAGCAGCCAGTCCTGCCGGGGCGAGCACAGGGGAGGGAGTCCCATGGATGTCACCAGGGGTCTGCGTCAGTTCCCCCCCACTAAGGGCCTCCTCTGGCGGCGTGGTGCTTTCTGTTGCTGCCCAATCACTGGGTGGAGAGGGCAGCACCACGTGTGGCGCATCTCCAGAGGAATCTGCCGAGCCACTGGTTGTGAACCGGTGTGTGTCTCCGCTGCCAGAGTGGAAGCTTCTGCTGCTACTGCTTCCTTCTCCGCTGTACTCTAAGGACCCCCGTCCGAGCTCCATGGACAGTGTGGTGTCTCCAGATGCCTCCGTCAGAATATCCCCAGTAACGAATGTAACACTTCCTTCTTCTCTACTTGAGGACTCAGAATCAGACATTCCTGATTCAGATAGTCCTGATCCAGATGGTCCTGATCCAGACATTCCTGATCCAAACATTCCTGATTCAGATAGTCCTGATCCAGACATTTCCAATCCAGACATTTCCGATCCAGACAATTCCGACTGAGACATTGCTGATCCAGACCCGGAGAGGAAACTTGAGCGTCCAAATCCAGACAAATGTCCACCACTTCCATGTCCAGAGGTGTAGAGTAGAAACCCGGAGGCCTCCTGCTCTCCAAAGGATGATACTGTAAGGTCAGTGAACCCCGACCCAACAAGGGTCACACCCGAGAAGAACCCGGAGCCACTTCCAGAGCCGCTGAGAATCCCAGATCCTGAAATGTCTCCGGAGCCACTAAACGCCAGAGGGCCTCCGCCAAGCTCATGCTCCTTGTGGGTAACACGAGTGGAGGCATCGATCAGTTCATGATCGAGCAGTAAGATCTGTGCGTCCCCGCTTCCAGAAATCTCTCCCGAGTGTCCGCTAGCGCTGCCAGAGGAGAATCCTGATGAGGTCCCACTTGACCCAGAAAAGTCCTGGTTGGTGATGAAACCAGAGAACTGTCCACTTTCTCCAGAACCATCTGCGGATGAGCCGCTTAGGTCGGAGCCCAGAACGGAGCCCAGACCGGAGCCGGATCCAGAACCGGACAAGTCCCCGCTACCACTGAGCTCTCCAGAGCCGACCTGAGATGAATGGAAGATGAAGATTCCCGTGCTCCCCTCTCCAGCTTCATGGAGTCCACCTGAAGCCAAGCCCTCTCCAGAGAAGGAGCTGACGATGCCCGAAAATACAACAGTGATGCCGGATCCATCTCCACTTTGAGCTGATCCAGAAGAATCTGTGCTGCTGATACCTAATTCTCCACTGTGCAGGTCAGCACTGGCACTGCCAGCCGAGTCTCCAGATCCAGATAATTCTCCAGATCCAGACAGGCCTCCAGATCCAAATAAGTCACCAGATCCAGATAATTCTCCAGATCCAGACAGGCCTCCAGATCCAGTTAATTCTCCAGATCCAGACAGGCCTCCAGATCCAAACAAGTCTCCAGATCCAGATAATTCTCCAGATCCAGACAGGCCTCCAGATCCAAACAAGTCTCCAGATCCAGATAATTCTCCAGATCCAGATAGATCTCCAGAGATGACTGTGTCTCCAGATCCAGACAGGCCTCCAGATCCAAACAAGCCTCCAGATCCAGATAATTCTCCAGATCCAGATAGATCTCCAGAAAATTCTCCAGATCCAGATAGATCTCCAGAGATGACTGTGTCTCCAGATCCAGACAAGTCTCCAGATCCAGACACGCCTCCAGATCCAGATATGTCTCCAGATCCAGGTAGATCTCCAGAGCTCAACCTGTCTCCAGATCCAGTCATGTCTCCAGAGCCGGACAGGTCATCTGAAGAACCTCCAGAGGGACCATCAATCACAGATCCTGAGCCAAAGTCTGCTGAGCCGGAGCCAGAGCCCGACGTCTCCACAGGAACAGGAGAGAC
Source organism: Gasterosteus aculeatus (assembly GCF_964276395.1). NCBI lineage: Eukaryota > Metazoa > Chordata > Actinopteri > Perciformes > Gasterosteidae > Gasterosteus > Gasterosteus aculeatus. Next base: position 23,030,883 of record NC_135700.1, on the reverse strand, counting down.
GATGGAAGGAACCACTAAAGAAACATATACAAGAACAAAAGTGAGGCACTTTGGGAATGGGATGGACATTTGTTAATAAAGTATTTGGCTCATAATTAAATATGGCTTACCAGTCCTTATCAAATCAGCGATGGAAGTGAGGTTAACGAGGGCCTCCTGGATATTTGTGACATTCTGCCCAGTTTCATTTGCAAGTAGTAAATCCGCTGCAAGAATTAAACAATGAGAGAAAATGCTGAATGACTGATGTTCTTTTATACAAATCAGTAAATAACAACCAAGTGCGTACCTCTGAAGCAGAACGCATCAAATCTGGCATCAAGTTGTGGGAAGTCCGTCTGGTTGGGGCGAGCGTACACGGTGTACACGCCTGACCTCCCTGCTACGCAGTCGGCGCCGGGGTTGTTGACGGGATAGCGGACGCTGCGATCCGCCAGCCAGCCGGCGCGGCACTTGTCGAAACTCAAAATCTTCCAAGCCGCGTGGAGCTCTCCAGTGGAGGCCAGCACGGCGTCGTGCTCCTGGCAACTCAAAGCGGCCTGTTCGTAGGTGAAACCCTCGGCGGAGCTCACATGAAAAACCTCACCTGGAATGGAATGGACCGTGTAAAAAATAACAATGACGTTATGCTGCCATGTTGTTGATAAGAGGAAGTTACTATATTTGGAATGCGGAGGAGTGACGTAGGTCTGGCAGTAGCAGAGACCTGTCAATCATAGTAAGCCCACCCTAAAGTTCATTGGGCTTAATGGTCTTGACTCTAAAAGGATCACAATTTACTTACTTTTAAAAACAACCTTCAAAATAAAAATTTTCCAATTTGTTTTTCTTACCTTTGAGCTCATCAACGTAGCAGTACACATCATATCTCTCTTCTGCTGGCCTCAAACCATACGACCGAACTCCTGGTTGATCCCCCAGATCTCCAGCACACTTCTCCTGTGGTAAAACAATGGGGTACCTGGAAAAGAAGTCACCGGGATGACGTTCCGTGTTCGGGACTTGAATCTCTCTGCCGTGCTTTTATAAAACTAATCTCAGATGTACCTCACAGTCTGGTCCAGTAACCATCCTGCATTGCACTGGTGATATCCCGCCTCGTATGCGGCCTGCAGCTGCTGTGGCGTGGCGATGGAGGCGCCGGCACTGTGGCAGGCCAGCTGGGCCTCGAGGAAGGTGAAGGTGTATCGGCCGGAACCTGAGCGATAATGAAAGACTACACCTGTACAGGAAGGGATATTGTTATTAGCCACACTTAATTGAGTTGTATAACTCATTTTTGGGAAGAAGTACCATGCCAAGGACATATCTAATAATAAACCCCAACTGACCCACTCACTCCCCCTTTTTCATTCTCATTCTTTTCTTCCTTCCTCTTTCCCTCTCTACCCTCTCCATCCCTTTAGCTTAAATCCCTTCATCCCCTAACCGACATTCCACTTAACCACATTCCCTTGCTCTACATCCTACAACCCGAATCCCTTCATCCCTTAACCTCCTTCTGCTCCCGAAGTCCAACCCTCACTGCAACACTACACTGTACATAATACAGTTATCATGACATGCATCAGCTGTTCAGTATTACTTACCCTTTGGAGGCATCCCAGAGCCTCTGCCGAGCTCCCTCCCTACATCGGGTCGAGCGGTGGCTCGTTCAATCACGTCGACGACAAACTCGGTGACGTTCGGCGGCCCGGTGGGACTCTCTGTGAAGGCGAAGTCCACATCGGTCGGCCGCTGAGTCTCCACCTCTCCGACCGCCTCGCTCTCTGTGGTCGTCGGCCTGAAGAACACCTCTGGGCTCCGCGTCACCGTGGTAACACTCAGCACACCGCTTCCCTCTTCCACGATGCCCGAACCCTCCTCGTCCAGGGACTCTGGAGGTGATTGAGGCGGGAGGATGTACAGATCTACAGACCTCTGATGCAGCTGGATCATATGCTGGGCGTTCTTCTCTTGTTATCCAACTCTCAAACCGAAGTTATGGTATTTACAACAGACTTGGAAGGAACTTTAATTTACACTTGTACCACTCTTGTAAGATACCACAAGGTTGGGGTATTTTTTCTACATGATGGCCCACCTGTGTAGCAGAAGGCATCGTAGCGGGACTCCTGGGTTGGATACCCTGTTTGGTTTGTGTGGAGGTAAACAGTTCGCACACCCAGCAGACCCCCTCCGCACTGCGGCCGGCGGACGTTGATGGGGTAGCGGACGCTCCTGTCCCCCAGCCAGCCGGCGTTGCAGACATCCATCCCCCCCTGCCAGGCCAGGTAGAGCTGACCAGTAGTGGCCAACTGAGCTCCCTTATTGGAGCAGGCCACCGCTGCCTCCGAGTAGCTGAACTTCTCCGCAGAGGCGGTGTAGAAAACTGTGCCTGGAGCAGATAAGAGAGGTTTGCATTAATGAGCTCAAAATCATCCCAAAACGTGTTGATGTCAGGGTACCTGTCATCTTCTCAGCATAGCAGTAGACGTCATAAGTCTCATTGAGGTCCCTCACTCCGTAGGTCCGGACCCCGGGCAGTTCCTCTTTGTCACCATAGCAGTTCACACGAGGATCGTGGATCGGGTACCTTCGGGTAAATGGAAATCAGATTTGGTGTCTTTGATACCAAACGTGGGATATCGTTTTGTCAACTGATTTCAAGCAAACGGCCATCTACAGTTTGGTGGTGGTTTGATGAGAAGGAGAAGAGGTTCTCAGTTACAAACAAAAACAAGTTGTTATCTAACCATCTACCAGAGGTTGGATGAGTTTTGGCTTTTCTTCAGGTCAGTTGCTGTTTGTGAAGACGCCGTTCAAATACTAAAAGAAAAACCTCGAACCAGCATCGAAAACTGTTTTACACAGCTGAGAACATTTAGTTCATCATCAACATCAAGTTCCATATACCTGCCGTCCACCCTAATAGAGACTAAAATAACCTGTGTGCGTCTCCTCAAGCTTCAAAACAGTGTCAAATTATCACAGCACTTACTAAGAGAATGTATTAAACTAATAAACTTTACAATTACCACTATTTGAGGTGTTTGTTTTTTCCGCCCATCACAAACTGACCTGACGGTGCGGTCGGAGAGCCAGCCGGCGTCACACTGGTGGAATCCATCGTCGTAGGCCGCTTGAAGCTGTTCGGGGGAAGCCACCACGGCGCTGTTCTGGGCGCACGCCGCCTCCGCTTTTTCGAAGGTCAAAGTGTAGCGGCCCATGATGGCGCGGTAGTGGAACACCATTCCTACAGAGTCAAACAAGGTTTTTGTTTTTTTACCGCCGATCAATCGGGGAGAAACAACAGCGCCCTGACTTCAAGAGATTTTTCCCACCTTGGACCTGCACGTGGACGTCGTCGTGGCCATCCTCGATGCCATGCTGCACCTCGCAGCGGTAGACCCCCGCGTCGCTGGATCGCAGCTCGGATATCCGGATGCTGGCGTCCGTGGAGGTTTCCGGGTAGCCCACCAGGTGAACTCTGTCCAGGTAGCTCTCGCCGACGCGCACCCGCCCCTCCGAGGCCACCAGGACGGTCGTGACCTTGTCTTTGGCGACGAGGCTCCATTTGATGCGGTGAGCGAGGGGAGCGGCGGTGGGAGCTCCGGGGTCCGGCACAGTGAGGTCCTACGCGGGAAGAAACAACATTGTCAACTTTTTGTTTTCACAACCCCTAGTGTTGAGTCTTCTTTCAACACTGTGTGATGATGGATCAGCTCATGATGACTCACCTCAAAGTAACACGGCAGCACCACGGCGCCCCCCAGCAGCAAGCGCGGTGGCTCCTCCAGAGGAATGCTCACACTCAGAACCTCCTCCGGGTCTGTGGAGGAGACCAGCCAGAGTTTTTGGGTGAATGCATTTGCGGCCGCTGCTTGTGGCCATGACACGCTTGGAAGAGTTTCGTGTTTTGTGTTTCGCCCGTCAAATTATTGTGAGATGCGTCTCAAATGCACGCTCTCTTACCCATAAACGAGTGGTCTTGGTAGATGTAATCAAATGCTGCTGAGATGGCGTGTAAACACGCTGACAGCAACACAATCCTCCTCAACATGTTTTACCTGAGAGGAAAAAAAAGGAACATTAGCAAAAATCCACTCAGTAGAAACTCTTTGTAACAGCATCACAATACAGAACATTACCCAATCTAACGCATTTTATTTTACTTGTAAAATCAAAAACATGCATTTAATTGAATTTCAATAAACAAAGGTTTGAATTAGATGTATTTTCTTTGATGCATTCGATGCTATTTAACATAGTTCCAATGCAGAGCATGACACAAAACATGATGGCTCATTGACACGGTCAATGTAATAAAACCCAAATATTGTATATTAAAGACTTGAAACTAGAGCTTGAGACCATAAACTCATGTTTACAATGTTTACTGAGGGAATAAATCAAGAGAGAAGTGGAGTCATTTTCACATTGACTTCTAAGGCACCAGAGGAGTCGCCCCCTGCTGGTCACTACAGAGAATGCAGACTTTTTGCTGCAAAGACAAACTAAACACAGTGAAGTCCTCTATGCGGTTTCATCCATTCATTGGAAACAGTCTGAATGCCTCCAGTGTCTTTATGAATATGCTTCTGGTTCTGACAACATTCTTCCTCTCTCGGCTTGCAGAGGGAGGGTCAACACTTTTAAACCACAAGACTGAAATCATTCGTTGAGCTCAAATTCAAGTTCTCTCCGTCTTGTTTCAAGTCCATGACTCCACCTATGGAGTCTCAAACAGGCATGATTTAAGTTTTCCTAAAATAAAGCAACGCAGCAACGGCACGGGACAAATAAACATGTCAACGATGCCAACGTGCCGGCTGAGTGATTACAAGTCTCTCCGACAGCCAGCGCTCTTATTTTGTCACAGGAACACAAGGAGCTCCAGTTCTCGAAAAGAGAAAATGTTTGTGACTCCATCTCGGTTACACTTCCTGTGCCCCCCCGCCTGCACCGAGAGACTTTCCACAAATGCAGTTTGTTGATTTGCTCAGATCAATTCAATGACAAAAACATGGGCTATTCAAAAACAAGGTTTATTTCAGCCTCAGCAGAAAAATAACAAAATGATGGTTTGTTACGGCCATGTGAACAACCTGAAGAGAATATTAATCCAGGAATTAAACATTATCTTATATGTAAGTGAAATTATCAATTCTGGACTTTTAAGTTGAAATCCAGGTTTGAAATGTATTTTATTACTCCAGTTACTTTTGTCTTTGTTTGCTTTTACTTTACTATTTTACAGCCCGTGTTCTGCCTGACTGTTAAAGCTCCTGACAATAGGACACTTTACACGTCTGTACTTCTGAGGACTCCTGGGAAGCCCTTTATGCTCGTGTCGGTTTTCTTCTTACAACTTTAACCCTTTCCCCGTGTTTTCACTTGATGAACTTTAATCGAAACATCTACAAGATAAGAAACAAGATGGCGACAGCGGAAATGACGAAGTTGAGGCTTCGGGTCGGCGGTCGATGTCCGTTACTTAAATTCCTTCAATGCAATTCTCCCTGAAGTGATTAGGACATTTTGTCTCCAGGAGAGAGGACATAACCACCGGACATGAGATAGCTAGACTACAGGTAACAGGACGTCCTCCGATCACCTGGGACCCGAGGAGTCGCCCCCTGCTGGTCACTACAGAGAACGCAACTTTGAATGTGGCCTCGACCTGGAACAAATCTGGATTCATCAGACTTTCAGTTTTTCAACACAGCATTCCTTCTGTGAAACGTGTTCGACCCCGTCCCCCCGTCCCCCCCACCCGTCCCCCCCTGTCCCCCCCCAGGGAGTATCCCTGCAGGCCTGATCTGCGGGCCTTTTGCACTTCACCAACACTTTCATCACACTGAGCTCATTCAGCCTCCGGTCGAGGTCCACTCCCACAGAGACCCATCAGAGCAGGTTTGTCCTCCTGAAGCCCACGTTGTTGGAGCTCTGACGACACCGGGACGGGGGGGGGGGGCGTGTGTGTGTGTGTGTGGGGGGGGGGGGGGCTGAGTAAACAGCGTCCTTTCCATTGCGCCTGAACACTGCCCACATTCAGGAGCCTGGGAGGGGGCCCACCGGGTCGGCTTCAACCCTCAGCTTTTCTTTCCAGTAACATTTCTCCGGTTAAGTTTAGTCACGTACGATTGAGACACAAGTAACGCTGCCTTTTAATCTAATTAAAATTAACCCGCGATGTAGAAAACGTTGAGGTCTGTATCTGCTTCACTACATAATTAACTCGGACTTTCTGATACTTTGTGGTACCAAACAATATGCGTTGATATCGTGTTTGTCTGGTTTTAATTATTGGTAACTATTAATATTTTTATTCAAATATTTGTATCTCAAAAACTCAGTGACTTCTTGTCAGGTTGATAAATGTTAAAAACACAAAAGCAAATACATTTTTTCAAGTTTAAAATATGGAACATCTTTATGAGAAGAAAATAAAAAGTAGAGGTGATTGAAGGTCACACACATTCAACAGGTTATTTTTTTAATTACATAAAAAAATTAATTATCCCATAAGAGCCATTTTTTTGTTAAAAGTACTGTTTTAATAAAGCAGGCGAGCACCTTTTCAGAGCCACATTTCCACAGAAAATATGCCAAAACAAATTGTATTACAGTAAGTATTTCGCTCACCTGTGGTAGAAGTACCTTCAAACTCTTGCGGTGGTCCACTGAGCTCCGGGTTTGGGAGGTTTTGAAAGGTCCCAGTGAGCAGCAGCTGGGCAGCTGGGGAGGAGGGAGACTGGGAGACTGGCAGACTGGGAGGGGGTCTGCCTGTCACACCGAGGACCGGATGGCTGCTCACACTGAAGCAGGAGGGTCCCGAGTTACCGTTTCAAAATAAAAGCTTCAGATGTTCACGTGATGGAGGAAGTTCTCACAGCATGTAGCCCAGTGTTTTCCCAAAGCTTTTACTCCGTTATCTTACATTCTCCACGATCTAAAACATGTAAAACAGCCATTCAGAAGAAATATATATGTTGGAAAAATGATGCGTATTTAAAACACAAACACAATGAGCACAGTGTGTAATCTGTGCTAAATATCTTCAATTTGGGAAAACGTTCTGCTTTTATATTGAAGGAAGCGTAACTGTGGCTGTTTGGCACATTTTACCCATGGGGGGGGAGGGGGGGGGGGTACATGGGAGTAGAAGTGTGTGGCTGTAGAAATGAGGTAATCATATTCTCTGAGTCATCCGACGTTGAACTGGATGAAACACAGATTGTACTGCGTGTGTGTATTTATAGAGGGTACTTCTACCACTGAGCTTATAATATAATGCCCCTCTAAAACATTGGAGGGTAACCCCCCCCCCTCCTCCCTCCCTCCACCCCTGAAGAGAACTGAAGACAAAGCTGCTCTTTCACTCGGGTATCACCGGCAGCTCATTGCACAGGAAACAGCAACACGACGCCTACAAGTGTTGCTACGGAAACGAATGGAGCCTCACTTAAGTCATGAGAAGGGGGAGGGGGGCGCGGGGGGGGGGGGGGGGGGTAAGAGGGACGTGATGACAACTACATACATCGATTTGAGATTCTTTTTATTCTTGAATAGATTAAACGTTTATTTTTACTGTCAATATTTTATTTGAGGACTTGATTTGACTGACTGTCACTTTCTGTTCGCTGGTGCACTTCATTTTAATTTTTAAATGTTTTAAACTTTTTAACTTCTATTCCTTTATTTTTCACTGAACCATAGTCTTATTTTACTAACCCATAGCATTATATTTGATTTCATTCCTCTTGCACCGTGTTGTCTTGGTGTCCTTGTATGTCTGACATATTATGGCAATAAATAATTATTTAAAATAATAATTCCTGAAATGAGTATTTTCATGACAAACAAGTGTGTCGATGTTTGTATGTAGTCAACAACTGACCATCAAGTCAAATCAATTAAAGTGGAATAATTATGATTAATAAATGTACATATATGTTCTTCAATAGAAAGCAAAGATGTTTCCTCAACAAATATTATACTATTGAAACAAGGTTATTCAATTAGTATTTAACAAGCTCCAGTTGGAAGTTAGACGTCAGTCTACACAAGCAGTCCACGTTTTATGAGTCCAGAAACATCTTTTTAACCGGCAGCCAGAAAGCCCACCGCGTTCCTGCGGGGTCCTCGTAGACCAGAGGTCCTCGTAGACCAGAGACCGGACCGGCATTCATAATGAGACTCCTTGTCCTGCTCTGACCCGTTGCTGCAAGTCACAGCGAGTGTAACAAATTGAAGCCATGTGAGGGGGCAGCAGAGGGCTGCTTCCTCTTCCTCCTCCTCCTCCTCCTCACAGAGGCTCTTTGTGGATTCTAGAGGAAGCAGACCGAACATTTCAGACATCAGCTGACGAGGAGCGTCGGCGTTCTACGGAAAACAAAAAAAAAAAAGTCACAGAAGCGTTGGAGCGAGTTTGTGCGGATTGAAAGGAGAGTTTAATGCCAAACACCATACGAACACTCATGTACAACATCTTAAAAGTCACACATTAAAACGAGGTACAAACAACGTCTTTATGTACAATCATCTCCCCGGGGACGTCCTGTGGTACTCCTTATTAAAACGCAGTAAATACAAAAATAAAAAGTATTAAACTGTCTCCGGGATTGTCTGTAGCCGGAAACGTCTCTCGGTGGAGCCTGAAGCCTCGGCGGGAACGTTTGGTGCGTTCGCTTCCATTGACGAATGAAAGACGATCACATTTCGCTCCGGAGGTCGAATACGGAGAAAAGACGTTTGCTTCCGCGGCGATATTTAGAATTTAACATCCTCCCCGAAGCGGCGAACGTTACCGGCAGCGTCTCTAGTTTTATTTAACAAGCTGCGGACGAGAAAAGGCAATAAAAACGCTTTGTTTACGTCCCTCTTTGCAAAAAGGGAAGCCAACGGTCACATTTGTATTTTCAGCGAGAAACACAGAGTTCTGAACAACTAAAGGAACTATTACTGCTCGCTTGTTTTCTTCATCGCTAAACTGTACAACACACGTTCAAATATAGACCTTCTGTACACAAACGACAACTGCAAGAGTGAAAGATCAACACAGCTCGTGTTCAGCGTTCACCGCGGGTCAGATTCTGACCATTTGGTAAAGTTTAACTAGGAGAAACGGTTTGGGCTTTTTGAACTTTACTTAATAAAAAAAGAAGAAGGAGAGACTACGGCTCTGCTACATTCAATCACCTCAAAACCACGAGTGACACCGAGGCCAAAGACTGAAGGTAGAAACGCGTATAAAAGAACATCGTTCTGCGTATTTAGCCAGAGGCTGATTCTCAACGTGTGTGTGTGTGTGTGTGTGTGTTAATGCTACACAGCGATGCCGTCGGATTAAAAGGAGATCTAGATGTAAACAACATATTTACACAAAAATGTTTGGGCGGTCATAAATGATCATACACGATATATACACTGCTGCTGAGCCGCACAATAATTTATATATATATATATATATATATATCTATATATATATATAATTATTGTGCCTCACTGCACCTTTACCTAAGAAAAGAAAAACATTCACAGGCTGAATACAAGTTGCCATGGAAACCCACACCGAGGCTCCTTCTTCTGTGTTTTGTGGTTTTCAAAAGAATGAAATACTTACGACCACCTTTCTTGTTCCAATTGTGAATTTCTTCAAAAACAGTCATATTTTTAAAAATAAATAAAAACTACTCTACATGTAATATAATATTGTGATTTCTGAGACAGGCTTCTTTTTTTGACGCGACGCTTCACGGAAACTACAGCGCGAGCATCAAAGTTCCGGGATTTTGGCTTCCGACTTCCCGACTCCTGCACGAGTCCGCTGGACGTGCACGCCGCCGCGGCGGGCAGACAGTTCGTCCTCCAGAGAGAGAAGAAAAGGGGGGCGGCGGGGCCTACAGCGTCCGGTACGTCACCCGGTACTTGTTGACGGGGATGTAGTGGAGGACCTCGGGGCAGCGGGTGGTGGCGCACGGCAGCAGGGCCTCTCGCCGCTCGCCCATCAGCCACTTGCGGTTGTCGGCGGCCATGTCGGCGCTCACGTGCTGCTCGGCCCAGCCGTCCAGCCAGGAGTGAAAGCGCCTGTGCAGGCGCGTGTTGACCCGCTGCTGGGACTGAGGGCACAAACAACAACAACAACAACAACACAGCTCAGCTACTGGGAGACCAGTTCGCTCAGAGACTAGAACCTATAAAACTGTTCATTTAGATGATTCACTAGAGGGCGTCGTTCACCACATGATGAATGAATATGTAACTACATGAGCTCTGCATAATATCTACAGCTTCATACGTCCGTCCACCCTCAAAGAGAAATCCACCGCGGACTAAACCCACGGCGAGCGAGCGACGCCCACTTCCTGTCCCCACCTGATGGGCGCGCGTGAGCGCCGTGTGCCGGTACATGTAGTCCTCCGACTTGCAGACGTAGACCATCTTGTAGGAGTTGAGCTTGAACATGCACTGCATCTCCAGCTCGCCGTCCGGAAGCTTCTCCGAAGGCGCCTTGTTCATCCGCTGCTGCTGCAGCCGCTCCCAGCCTCTCTGGCACTTCCTGATCCGCCGCAAGTTCCTGGAGGAGGGGGGGGAGAGACGACAGCCGTGAGCGACCATGAGGATTGTGCAAAAGAAAAAAGAAAAAAAAGAAGAGGCGTTTACAGGGAAAGTTTGCACACATTTTCTAAAGTGTGTGAAAAGCTAGTTTTTGTTGCACAACAGATTTTAAATGGGCAGTTTGCACTGTGAGATTCTGCAACGTTCTCAGGCACAATACACATTAAGCAAATCATCTGAGAGCAGTTTGAGAGGACTGTCCCTTTAAACAAGGTATATATATTTTTTTAAACCCATGCATTGTAACTCACCGAGTGACTGAGTAAGATTTGGAGTCAAATCATTGGAGGGAAATGTGGATCTATAAGAGCAGCAGAGGCAGCAGTAATATGTAGATATAGATCTCTGTACGGTGCACAGCCACATCGTTTCTCATGAATAAAACTTGGCACACAATTGATCTCTTTCCTTCTCTTTTGCAGGCAATAAATAAAGATGCAATGATCACCCCACCTGAATGAAAGTTTTAAATGTGTACTTACCACTGAGAGTACAGGTGAGCGGGGACTCACATATTTTTGCATTCAGGGCTCCACTTAAAAAGACTTGAGGGCAATTTAAAACTGTTAGAAACAGGGGGAAAAATGCCTGATAGAAAAACCAATCCAAAAATATGAGCTGGGAAATACGACGTACAGAGTGTTATGATCATGAGATGAAGACCCAACACAACTGGAAAATAAACTGGAGTTTTGGGGGGGTTTTTTGCTGCCATTGAAGACTTTTGTGTAGAAGGAAGTCTTTTGACCTCTTGCTGCTGATCTCTCATAGATTTGATGAAAAATAATAAAAGAAAACCAAAAAGGGGACAAGATGTGGGTGACCCACCGATAAATCATAGTACCAGATTTATGCCATGGGTTGAAAAAAAGATCAAAACTTAGAACAATATTTAAGAAGCCTTTTTTCTTTAACGTATTTTAAGGAAATGTGCATGGTTATGGACAGCCATCTCAAAGAAACAAACACACAATAAATGACAGAGCTCATCCGGAGCTTTTTAAAGATCCCGCCTGCATGCATAGATAAAGAAATACACCAACATGAACATACAATTTAGACAATCATTTTATTTACAAACCCTACTGCTCTGTACAAGTGTTGCAGGTGATGTGTTTTTAAAAACCGGTGGAACGTAAAACCTCCCGAACGCGACCAAAAGTCGCGACGGGAGCTCAGCTGTTTTCACCGAAAAACCATTACAAACATAACACCGAGCATAACAGACTGGAACAAATGGACATTTGAACATTTTACAGCCAAATACAGGACCTTTGATCTGGATACAATCACAAACGAAAAAGGGCATGATAAGGTAGAAAAGGGGAAACCACATCGCTGTCCTCTCTGAACAAAGTCTCTCCGGTCCGACTCAGCGGCTTCAGTCTCGCAAACTCAGGCCAAAGACATCGTAGAAAAATCAAAAAGAAAAAGGTTGCTTGTTTGTGCATTCGATGACTTTAGTTCTTATTCTACACAATGAAAATGAGCATTTAAATTCAATACAATATAAAGAATCAAACTCCTCATAGCGGTCTGCTATTCAAAACCCACGATCAGGCCAAAAAACATTCTTAAAAAACCTTTGCTATTAATAAATAAAATTTCCCGTTAAAAAGGAACTGAATCAATGAATAAATAAATTCCATTATTTTTTCTCTCTCTCTTTAAAAAGACGGCCGTGTAAAGTGCAATCTTCTGTTTGCGGCAGATGTCAGCGACGGAAAACGTTCAGAGACTCTTCACAAACAGGAGGGCATTCAGGCCTCTTCAGGCTCCACGGCTTTTTATTCTCTCTCGCTCTCTCTTTAAATCAACCTTCTCAAACCCTCGTTGTTCGTCCGTTTACTTTGAAGAAAAAAAAAAGAAAAAAAAAAGGAAAGACAGACAAAAGAGGCGGTTCTGATGCCCGGTTAGAAAAGAGCGTGTGCAGAAGTGCCTCTGTGTTCTCTAAGTCGTGTTTGGCAGCTGGTTGGGGGGGGCGGCTGAGCGAGAGTCCACTCAGCCGACTAGAGCCTCGGGAGGAGGGGGGAGGGGGGGGTAGAAAGTATGCAGACAGGAGGGGAGGCTGGGAGAGGAGGGAGGGGCCTCACCTGGGGAGGAACACGGGCTTCTGGGACAGGTGCTCGCGCAGCTCCGGGGACGCAGAGTCGGAGTTGAGGTATCTGCCCACGTAGTCCGACCACCTCTGTGGGGACGAGAGGAGACGCGCGACAAACCGTTAAGACATTATGGATCCCCGATCGCTTCTGCCCCCCCCCACCCCCTCGATCGAGGATTAAACGATGACTTCTCGTTACACGATGGTGCGTTCATGCTCTGTTCGGAAAAAACAAACAAAAAACGAGCAAATCCTGACGTCATCCCGGCGTGTTCAATAGTTTGCTGGCTCCTTGTAGAGCGGCTGCTGTAATCAATCAACAATAATCATCACTGATCATTCGCATCTTTGCACAAATGAAATGTGACCGTGGACCTCAAGGTTATATTAGCTAGATAAATGCTTGCGATCCAAAGTCCTTTTAGGGTTAACAGTGTAATCCTGTTTAGAGCACCCAAGCGTAAATACAGGTAAGTACAGCTGATCGGCTCATCGCAGACACGCCGGTTTAACAGCCGGACCGCTGTACTCGGGACGACTCTTAATGACAATATATGCGTATTAACGCGCACGCCGAATATCACGTGAACAGCAGATCACATCCAGAAGATGCAGCTTTTCTTTCTTCTGTGTTCTTTCAGTATCGATACAAAGAAGTTTGTTATTTTACTGAAAGAGCGGCCAGAGTTTCACAATCCGTCCCACGGAACTACGTCTACGTTTCACCCGTTGTGTCGGCCGACTTTCTACAGTGGCGACACAACGAGGCTGCGAAAGCCAACGCGCAGCAAGACGTTCTTTAAAAAGGGGCAATACGCCAGATTGCCATTTAGTGGGGGAACGTCCACCTCGTCCGCGGCCTCGTGAGAACATCCGCGGCATTTCAGTCTCTCCCCAGTTGACCCCTACTGAGCGGACGGCTCGTACCTCTGCATCCGCCGGCTCGTCTGAGTTCTCCTCCTCCGTGTCCAGCAGCTCCATCGACAGACTGACGGCTCCTCGGCTCTTCGCGAACAGCAACTGGAAAAAAAAAGAAAAGAAAAAAACGCACCAAAATCAGCACCGGCGGCGTCGAACCGAGGCGCCGAAAGAGGAGGCCGTCGCCGCACCTTGAAGCAGTTCTCGTCCGTCATCAGCTGCTCCGCTCTGCGCTGGTAGGCCCCCTCGGCCGCCGCCCGGGACGCCTGCGTGGACAGAGGCCCCCCCGTGGCCTTGTTGGCGCTTTCGCTCAGGTACATGTCGGTGACGCGCGAGCACACGTCGTCGGTGACGAGGTGCTGGAGCTGTGGAGGGCGACAGGTTTGAGCTGGTAAAGATCTGATCGGCACAGAAGACCCTTCTTAGGTTGTTGTTCTGGTTTGCAAAGTAAAAAAGGGGAAACATTTAAATAGACGTCGCAGTGAAAACGCTGACTGGTTTCGTTAAGACACATCGTTGTGTTTTTAAATGGGCAAATGAAGATAACGCCAGGTTCAAGGTTCTGGTTTCATTTTGCTGCATACACGGTTTGAACAGTGTGACTTTAGAAGCGTGTGACTTGAATGAATGATGAATGAATCCAGCTGAGGGTGACGTGAACACAACGTTCTGTAAAAACCATCAAGATACATTTAGGAATGAAAGATTGGCGAACGAAGTCTGGTCCTTTAAAGACGTGTTTGGTAAAATTTCAGATGTCTTAAAGTTGTATCAAATGTTCTGTTCAAAGCAGTGCAGGAATTCGAGGTTGGACCAACTGAAACCGGCGGATTGTCCATTCAGGGACACTGTAGAACACGGCAGGGCAACATGGCCGACTCGGAGAGGACCTGCATGTGGAAATAAAACCGCTCACAAAACGCTTCTCAACGCTTCGTTTCCAGGCATCGTTCGCACAAGAGAGTTATGTGTACAATTCATATTAAATCGCTGTAAATCACACGGTTCCTTTAAATATGCATATGAGGCAAAATCTAATAGTAACTTTTGCGGAATTTAGGGGAGAAATCCACGGTCGCTTATAGACAAATAAACCACTAAATGTGTTTTCTTTCCCAAAGAAAATGTTATAAAAATGTCAAAATTGAACGATGATAATGTTTAATGAGCGGCTGCTGACCTGCCGGACGATGCTCTGGATGAGCTTGTCCATGGTGAAGGCGATGTAGGCGTGGATGGTGAACATCTCCCTCAGGGAGTCCTCGTAATGCGTCGGCTCCATGTTCCCGTCCAACAGATTACGCACCATCTCCAGGAACACCGAGTAGTAGTCCTCCACGTCCACATCCACTGCGGGCGCAAAGTGTGGCACATTGTCGTCCGATCAAAACAAGAACAGCTCAGAGATTCACACAATCCACCAGCACGCTTCTCTCCGGGGTCACTTACGCGGCTCCTTCATCTTCAGTTGGATTGCCGGATTTTCGTTCTTCTCCCGTTTGAGCCCCAGAACTTCTCTCTCCCACTCTCGCTCGCGGGCGTCCTCCTCGATCTGCTTCTCGGCCTGGCCGTAGATCCGCAGCAGGCGGGAGCAGAGGATGTGGTGCAGGCGGAGGAAGATGTACCAGTAGTTGTTGACAAAGAACACGGTGTAGGCGTCCTCGGTGCCGCGCGCCCTCTGGGCCGCCGCGCCGCCAAAGAGGAGCTTGGACTTTGACGGGCTGCCGCCCGGCAGGCCGTTGTGCTTCTTGGGGCCGTCCGGGTCCAACTCCACGTCTTCGTCCTCCTCCTCCTCCTCCTCCTCATCCTCCACGTCGGAGAGCTCGCCCCGCCGCGCGAACAGAAGGTCGGGGATGAAGTGGTGGATGATCTGCTTGATCTTGTACTTGTCCTCTTTCTGGATGCCGACCTGCCTCTTGACGTGGTGGATGATGAGGGCGGCGGCGTCCTCCAGGATCTGGCTGTCGTCGTAGGTCTGGGTCAAGTGGGGGCCGCCCGGTGGGGGCGCGGCCGCTTCCTCCGACGCTCGCTCCTGGCGCTGCGGGACAAAGACGGGAGTGGGTCGGGGGATTCCCACTATGCAAGTACGGCTCAACCCGAACCCGTCGGGTGAAACACAACTACGCCGTTTAACCAACTTGCTGTTTGGTCTCAATAAAACCGTCTGAGAAACTTTAAAAAGACAAAACAGGGGAGTGATTGAGCCGATTAACCCGATTCTCGTATTTACTTACGTCGTCATACAGCATCTCAATTTCATTGAGCAAGGTCTTTGAACGCAGCACCTTGGTGTCATTCTGCTTGAAGTTGATGCCTTGGTGGTCGAGAGACTTCAGGTAATACTTTTCGTTCTGCTCCCTCCAGATCTTGTTGAAGCCTCTCTGGGCTTCTCTCCACTCCTCCTCTTTCATCTTCAATCTGCAGCACGGACACAAAGAAAAGCGTAAGAAGATCTCATCTTTTCCGCTATAAAACGGGTGTGAGAGGTCGACCGGATAAGCCCTCATTTATGATATTGCTTTATTTGATAAGGGACGGCGCACATTAAGAAAACACATTTCTGCAACACGAAACAAAGCGGATTCAAAGACCTTTTCAGCACGATGGGGACCGACGCAGCCGGGTTCTTCTTGAGTCCGTCGATGATGTCGTGCGCCTTGTCCCCGTATATCCTCTGGAGGGCTTTGCGGTGAATCACCTCGGAGGAGCCGCCCAGCGCGTTGTCCAGCTTAAAGCGCAGCTGCTCCTCCGCCGACATGCGGGAGATCCTCCGCTGCACCGTCTCCAGGGCTCGGATGGTGGCCAGGTTGGCCTCCAGCACCACGTCCAGCTGAGGAGCAATCGCAGCACAATTGTTGACGCACGTCTTTGTATCGTAAAATGAGGTTGGATCCAAAAAGGGTCTCGCGGTGCAGCCTCACCTCGAAGCGCTCGTCCTCACACCTGTAGATGTGCTCCTCGTACTGAGTCTTCTTGGAGCTCACAAATGTTGAGTCTTCGGACCACGATGGAAACGACACCCACGTGTCATTCAGAACCTGCAAGATCACATTAAGTTCAACACAACAGGACTTCTGGTAAATGAACCTCACAGTCCGATGTAGAAAACACGAAAGCTACAACAAGCAGTCATGAGTTTATCAGCACTTTTTAGATTTAAGGTATAAAGTAGGAGAAAAGCATTTGGTGCTTTACTGTTGTTTTAAAAAGCTTTAAATTATTTTGACTATTCGACAAAAAGGTGTGAGAAAATAATTTTGCAATGAACATTTGCTGTTTTTTTGTAAGGCTCAAGCGATTCCCCAAGTATAGAATTCCTTCTTCTGACTGAAACACAGCCAACATTTAGCATTTATTCATGTGAACACGGAAAGCATTCAAATATATATACATAGAACAACATATAAGACGCCTGTTGTCAATACTAGATCTTAATCCTAATCTTAATCCTCATGTGGTCACAGACACGGAGGAGAAACTTCAGCACTGGTTGAGTTTATAAAGCGCGATGCTAAAAATGAGCCCTGCAGCCAAAGCTCAGCCGGAGAGGTCGGACACGCAGACATTAGAGCTTTAACTGGGGAGAGAACCCCCCCCCCCCCCATCCATAGCAGGGCGTAAACATTACAGGTTAATCAGAGCGTCTTGCTCAGGGACACTTTGACACGGGGCAGCCGGGACTCGAAACCACCAACCTTGTGGACCCCAGCGCCACAACGGCCCAAAGATGACAGAGCTCAGCAGGCGTCTGCAGCGACTCACCTCCCTGCACAGCGGCGTCCTTCCGGTGCACTTGGGCTGCTGGTAGCTTTTGGGCAGCGCCCTGTAGCTGGAGCCCAGCCTCTTGCAGGAGGCGTAGTCGATCTCCATGGCGATGCCCTCGGTCGCTCGCTCCTTGGGTAAACTCTCCATGTGGCTCGACTCGCCGTGACTCGACTCTCGGTAGCCCAGGAAGTTTTTAAACCACGTGAAAAGCTCCGGGAATTTGCTGCCAAACATGAACAAGGCGCGTGAGATAAAGAGATGAAAGTGTGTGCAGGTACACTTGTAGTGGTTGCACTTTTTATACATTTATTTATGCAAAACAATTTAGGAATCAATATTTGTGTAAACAAAGTCAGAGTGTAATGTGTCATATGGTGTGTAAATTACCGCGATTTAAGGAATTTTAATACTTTTCCATGAGAATAACTCGTTACATTGTTTTACTGCGGCGTCGTTATGTGGCTACAAGGAGCAACAGCAGTTACCGAAGCGTTTGAGCGCTGGTGACTGCGGATGTGTGGCGGAGCGCCAGCGTCTTTTAAACTCACCCGAGGAACGGGATGACCAACTGGACCAGCTCGGCGCGAGAGATCACTTCCTGGTTGAAAATGTGAAGACAGCGCAGGAAGTTGTCGTACGCCTCGGAGCTCCGCAGAGCCTTCTTCACCTGAAAACATTTTTTTATTAAAAAGATTTTTTACGTCACTACTACAATAAATAAGGTGATTAAATGAAGGCGCAGCGTCTGGTTTCATCAGGACACCGACCTTCTCGAAGAACATCGTTTCAGTGCTGGTGCTGTGTTTGCCCGCCTCCATCATGCTGTGATCCTTCCCCAATATTTTGGGCTTTTTCTGCAAGTGTACGAGAACATGACAAAATGATTTGGGTTGCAGGCCCTAAACAAAAGGCTTGCATTGAGAATGGTAAACGTCACAGTGGAGGAGAATATCCTCATTGTGACGTTGGGGCAGATTCATGCAGATTCATTCATTACCTTGACAGGCGGGACTCCCACTCCGGGTGGTCTCCTGATCGGCAGGCCGTTCTGGCTCAGACGCTGTTTGTTGCTCAGTAGAGGTCTCTTCACCGTGCCGCCGTGATCGTTACGCACCGACTCCGCCCGGTCGGGTGTACTTTTGCCCAGCAGCTGAGAAAAAGCATCATATTATCATTAAATGTATAGTAGTCGCTCCGGTGTTTACAGACAGCTGTTATCGGTATTCATGCAACCATGCACTTGATCTACGTTAGTCACCATCGTGCTGTTTGCATCAGGCAGGAACTGTCCGAACTCTGACAGCAGGTCCTCCTGGTTCTTGAAGAGCTTCGCCACCTGAGTGTAGACTTCCTGCTCCGTCAGCGATGGGGTGTAGTTGCCGGCTGCCTCTTTAGCATTTCGTTGTTCCTTCTGTAAAAATGTATCACAAAATGAGGTTGTGAAAGCACTTCTACGCGTGTCCCAGTTTCTTTAAATCTAGCAAAAACACACGTGTGCGGAATACCAGCAAGGGAAAAAGAACCCAGAATCAGTGGTTACAACTGGCAGTAAATGAGCGAAAGTGTTGCAATAGTTTGGAACTTGCTGCCCAAGAGACGATTTGTTGACATACAGGACAAAAAAAAAAAAGCAACGTCCAACCATTTCCTAATTAATTGTCTTTTTTACGAAGAAAATAATAAAAAAGAAACAACACGAAAATTGATAAGGAGTTCTGTTGCTGTATAAGCCGAGCACCACCATTGATCGACTCCTGATGATACCCGTGGATGCCATATGTGCCATTGTCTCACCTGGTATGTGTGCAGGATTTCCAGGAAGGCTTTGTAGATGTCCGGCTGACCCTGGAAGCGGTTCTTGATCTTGTTGACGTAGTTGATGGCGTGGTTGAACTCCACGGGCTGGTTGTTCTGGAGGGGCGGCCCGCCGGACGGCGTGCTGCTCACGGGAGTGTGCGATTGGACGGAGGGCGAGCGCGGCGAGGCGTAGGAGGGGATGGATGGGTTGGGCTGGCTGGTGGGCGTGTGCGCCGGAGACTGAACCGGCTGAAGGGTTTAGACGTGGAAGAGCGCACGCGTGTCATTACAGTCATTTAGTGAACATTCCGTTTTACACATGACAAACAAAGTCATCCCGAATAAGATATTGTTTAAAAAAAAATTAAAAAAAAGCGTTTGTGTCGTGTTTCGGCCCTTTTTAATATTTTGCTGAAAATACAAATTCATCAAGATCTGAGAAACTCTGAGAAAGGAGGAACACGATCAGGTCAACGACACTCAATCCAGCAGAACGAGAGAGAAGCGCGTCTTCTACCTTGCTGGTTTTGTTTGGAGCCGGTAGGGTGGGGGTTGGCGGGGCGGAGGTGGCGGCTGTGTTGGCGGCGGCAGTGTGCGGGCCGGCCTGTGGCAGACTCTGGTGCTGGTTGTGGCTGGCGGGTTGGCTGGACGCTCCGCTCATGGGGATGTTCTGAACAGAGATGCCGTGCGGGGTGATGTAGTGGATCTGACCCGGCGTGGTCACGTTGACCAGGTCGTTGGTCTGAACCTCGATCTTGTATCCGGGGGGCAAGAACGTGTTGAAGCCCATGATGAGGTCCGGGTGTCCCTTAAACAGCTGGGAGACGCGGTTGATGACTCCAGGAGTGTCTATGCTGCAGGGACCGAAGGAGCGACAGCAATTCAGTGTTAGAAGCCTCATCATCACAGTGTTGTTTTTACACATACACACACATGCGAGTGTAACTTGGGAAAAAGCTGCAATGTGCAGTTATAAAGTATATACAGAATGGACTCATATTCAAAATATAGAATGAGGAATAAACATAATTATATATATATATATATTATATATATATATATATATATATTTATTAAATAGATGCAGGATGAAAAAAGGGCTGCAATTACAGGAGGCGTTGATAGAAATATGATTAAAATATAATAATATATACATTGTACAGGTGTAGTTGCAGGAAATGCAAATAATAAGACAATATACAGAATGAACAGCTGGAGGTATGAATACAGGGTTTACATTATAGATGTACAGTATGAACCAATTCAAAGGTGCGGTTAAAGAAAACGTCCTCAAGCAAAGGTCCAGAGCATCATGACATATAACTCGCTTTAAAAACACAAAGCTGTCACGTGTCGAAGTAGCAGCTGAGATTATTTATCGCTTTCATTGTGAAAATGACAATAAAATTAGAACTCACCTCTGTGATTTGAACTCTTTCATAATATCAAGGAAGTCATTGTAAACTTGGGGCTGGTTCCCAAACTGCAGCTTCACTTGGTCCAGATAAGACAGGGCGTCTTCGACCTACAAAGTACAGAATGAGCGATATCCACAGAATACAAATGAAGCGCTTATTTTATACTATAGTGTGAAGCTAATCTAATTAAAGCACAAACACACGAGGTTGCTGTTGCTGTTATTTTAAGCACCTTCAGTCGCTGAAACTGCTGTCCTTGGGCTGAGGTCATGGGTGCCGGTGGATGAACGTGACCTTGGGCCACCGCAGGGCCCTGGGACTGCACCGCCAGGGCGTGAGCGTGGGGGCCGACGTGCGCAGCAGCAGCGCTGTTGTGTCCGTGTCCACTCGTGCTCTGGGGCATTGTGGGCACCTTATTAGCAAGAAATGACGGGAACGTTAGGATCCGCGAGCCTTAAAGAAGGCCGCGTCTACGTAGCCGCTCAAGTTCAAACATTTCAACACGCTGTATCGGCGTAGAGACTCTCCTCCCGTCTCCTCACGGCCTCCACGGGCCGTATTTACATCCACATGAAGCTAGTGAAGAGTGTTGATGGAGCCGTTACAGCGTTGGCTAAGCTTAGCACAAATTGATCTAAACGTATAAAACAAGCATTTTAATAGTTACTTTCTTGTTGCCCCATGGATGGATCTGCCAAAGCATGGATTGAGACGTTTTACAAATCTGCATCCCTCTGCCGTTATTTCCACATCTTTTTGTCTCATTATGCAATTAAATCTCTTAGTTTAGTTTTGGTTCGTACAGTCGTGTTTCATAAGCCAACATAGCTTGCTCAATACACGGGGGGGGATTGACTGAACTCCTTCCCGATTACTTTATAAACACGACAACATTAAGTTTCCCTGGATATCTGGGACTTCCACCACACGTACAGGCGTGATCGGTCGCTTCTCGTGACTCCAAAAAAAATAAATGATGCAAAAAAAGAAATAGGATTTGTGTTAGAATGTCAACAGAAGGCCTCATCCACGCCGTCATACCTGGTAGCCTTGGGGGAGAGAGAACTGGATGCCGGGGGAGGGCTGCATGTTGTCTGCAGGTGCCTCTACCGCGGAAGGGGCCGGCGCGAGGGCCCGGTGCTGAAAGCTGTCTGCAATGCCTTGAACCGGGCGACGCGTTTGCTGTTGCTGGGGTGCAAATATTGGTTCCTGGTCCTCCACGCGCCTCTTCATTTTACACGCATACTCCAAGGGGCTAAAGGGGCGTTTAAAAAGAAGATTGTTAAAAATGTGCTCTAGGTTCTACTCATATTTATTTGCACAGAAAGAATCAAGAGCCAGTAATACTTTCAAGTAATATTAATGCTTTAGTTTTGAGGTTGTCATCAGTGATATTTCCACTGATACGTACACAACTTCCTTTGCTAGTGAGTTTGTTAATTTAAGACAAAAAGACACGCATTATTTCAAAATCAAGATTAGACCACAATAAATGTATCAATTTGTCGATCTTAAAATTATCTCACTAAAAAGTGTGTGACGGAGGATTGTATTGTGCTTAAAAGTGTAATATTTATCACAGGCTTTGTGCAGATTGTGTCAGAAAGGTGTTTGACTCAAACCATTGTGGAAACTGGGAATGGTGTTTCTGCACTAGTCGATCCAATAAAACTGTGCGTTGAAATGTCTGGGATAACTGTTGAATGTCACAGACTAACTAAAGAGAAAGGCTAGAAATCAGACACCGTTAAAGTGTATAAAGGTGTGAATGGTTTAGTTGTGTACAGGTAGGCTCAACAGTCTACCTAACAAATGATGACCGTAAAGCCTGCCTTTATTTTGCTCTATAATCACCACTTGGAAAGAAAATTTGATGAAAAAAAATTTGACTACTTTACCAAGTAACGGTTAATGAGAAATACACAAAAACAACAACAAATTAAAGTAGTGGGAACCAAAAAATCCCAAATTATATTGAAAGGCTGCAAGGAAACTTTATAGACATGCCGTCATTGATCAGCAGAATGGATGCTTCAGCTGGTTAGGGACCATCCTTCAAGTACACAGCAGTTCCTCTAAAGAGCTCCATTTGCCTGCTACTATGATGCAATGAAGCTACCACCTATTCATTTGAGTATTTAAATGAATATTAGTATTTCTCTCGATGACAATGTTTTTAAATGTTGAAACCAGAAATATATTTTAAAATAGTTGGTTAATGTAATAATAATAATAATATGTAGTGTAATTTATAAAACCATTCACTGGATATACAGTTAGTTTTAAGTCTTAATTGAGTTATGCAATTATATTTGCACAAAAATGACTAATTTAAATTATTAACTTACTAGCAAACTTTTAGATTTACGTGTACATAGAAACATAACAGTTTAAAACACAAAAAAAAGAATAGTATAGGTCAAGAAGTGTGTAACTTCTTACATTAACTCAATGTTTTGCAAGACATAAATACAACAGATTTAAGTCTGCGTGGCTCTGCGCACGTGTGGACGACGCGTTCCACGGGGGAAAGTCATTTGTTGACGCTCCCTCACAGAAACGTCACTGCGGTCGTTGAGCAGAGGAGGGCGGACATTGTGCCTCGCCGTCCTGCACCACCAGTGTCGGAAAACACGGTGGCCAGGCGTGCGGTCTTTGGTCGCCGTCTTGACCGCATACCCAGCGTCTTCGACCGAAACGCGAAGCAAATGCAGTTATACAACGTTATATATAATTTTTTTTTAAAAGATGGCGAGATTTTTTTATCGAGGGGCGGGAACAGGCTAACGTTAAGCTTCGAGCTAACATTCTATGTAGGCGCTGTCTCTCTCTCGTAGCCCTGCCTCATCCCCTCCCCCCTCTCTCTCTCTCCCTCCCTCCCTCCCTCTCTGCCAAACACCGAGCTTTAACGCCAGCCGTTCTCGGGCAGTTTCAGGGGCAGACCGCTTTCGCTGGTCTCATGGCTGCCGTTGGCTTTCGTCCTAGCCGAGCGCGACGTCATGTGGCAGACGAGCGATCCTCGACCGTCTGCGAAGTGAAAATGCTCGATAGCGGGGAAGACACGACGAGTGTGTCACCTCTCGGGACGTCGCCTACCGCCCCTCAGTAAATGGGACTTAAGTTTAAAAAAAAAAAAAATGTCCAGATGAGCGGAACGCGTTGGCTAGCTTTCCGTTAAATCGGAGATATCGACTTGGGGAAAAAAACAAACAAAAAAACAGCCGCGCTTCGTCGCAGCTGACAGTGCCACAACACAGCGGGCTGCTCGGTGTGCAACGTGCGGGCAACCGTAACACCAGCGGAGTTAAATAAAGTCACGCAGTCTGTGATTAAGTCGGTCCATGCTAGCATGCTAACGTCACGTCAGGAAAAAAGACCGCTAGCTAGCTGACACGCTAACACTAGCCTTGCCGTAACGTCAACGTCGCATTAACGCCAAGTTGTGCGAGAAGTTCGACGGGAAAGGGGGGATTGGATCGTCAGACAAACTGCTTCGCCGCCATCAGCGCTTTTTACTTATTCAAAAGTTAAATTACATGCAGCAAGAGGAAACTAACAACAAATAAATTGCACGTCAGGTCAGCCTACTTAGCGTTAGCATGTCAAGCTAATACATGTTCGCCGCTCTTAGCATGCTAGCATCGCTAGCTTGACTAACTTCATCGCCGCTGCAGGCTAATGCAGCCGCTACTCAAATCTCATGTAATTATGTTGGAAGACGGACATCCAGTAAAAACACATTTCACATGATCACAGAAATAGCAGCGAGTGCCCGATCGCTTCCTGTTGTATTCGGCAAGGTTACATAGGAGCTAACTAAAATGCTACGTTAGCACAACAACCGACCCCCATCAGTAACAGGGCATCTCCGGGGCTAACGAGCTAGCACTAGTTCAACTTACCTCGCAGGACTGCCACCAGCAACAATTTAACCCACCAGTAAATCGGGAGCCCGCCGGGAAACCGCTACCCGCGCATTCACCTGTCCGTGACGGGAAAGAATAAGTTCTAAGAAGTGGCAGCCGGTGTAAATGTCAAAAAATGAAATTGGCCGTAGAGGCTATGTCGCTAACAACAGTGTATGTATGAAGCGGTGTTCCCTGAACATAGAGGCGTGTCTAACAAGAAGGCGGGCTAGACTCCGCCCAGTCTAAACGCCGATTGGTCGGATCTCCAGAATGAAAACAAATACAGTAAGGGCGGCGAGCCAGTATCTTTGGTTAAAGGCGACTGGTTTAGTTTAAATGGTAATGTCAAGTGCATGTTTACCTGCACCAGAGGCTCCATGGTGCTCACCTGGTATATCGCAGGTGGACGTTTGTTCCACGCGACTGAGAGGTGACTCCAGCCAATGTATGCTTCGCAAACTTAAGGGCATGCCCGCTTTCTTTTTCTATTTTTACACAGACACTGATCTGCAGAACCGTCAACATCATAGTAACTCTTGAAAAGATTCCTCTGTGTCCGGTCAGGAGGTGCTTTTTCATATACAGATAGTTAATCAAATTAAGTCACTTTTGTTTCCCAACTCTTTTGGTGCTGAAATAAATTTTAATTTGTGTCACTGTTTAGCAAAAAACATTTAAATCAATTGTATTGTCATTTTAGAACAATGCTGGTCTCAAAACTCCGTGCATTGATTCATTCAAAAAGCAGAATAGTTAAAACACAACAAAACTAAACATTCAGTGCCTGCAATTTTGCACACAGAAAATGTTCTCTGAATTGCATAAAGCTGTGTATACTGTACACAGAGCTCTGCCAATGCAACTTAGATCATTTGTTTGCAAAACTAAGCGTTTTTTGATTTTTTATATGTGGTAAACTTTTGTTATTGTCTTTAAGTCACCGGTAAATTGTTCAATTCTTCTAAAGGTGTTTGACTCTTTTTTGTAGCTTTATTTTTTCAAAAACGTATTCTATAATCAACATTATTAAATGAGTATTAGTACTTTTGTTATATGTCATGATGTCAATGACTAAATAAATCAAGAATTATACTGTAATAAAAAATAATATTACATATCCATTCCTCATTTAAGCAGTTTGTGTGACAATATTCCTTGAACTTGATGCCTGACTGACGGAAGGTTCACAAGTAAACAATAGTACAAGCACGAATTAAATTGGTCTGATTCAATGTTTTAATGACATAAAGAAATAATTGAAGACACCAAAATGAAATCCACAATGTTTGTCATTGGTTAACATTCTGAAAACAGGGCACAGAAAGAAAGCGTTGTCTTTGTTATTCATTGCTGAAAATTCCAACGATGCAAAGTCTAAAATGTTATTCTGATATATGCAGATTTCATTGTAAAAAGAGATGTTGAATGTCAACAGTGTTGACCGGTGTTTTTTGACCGTACTGCGCTGTGCACGGAGCTGACAGACGTGTCACGTAGCGTGTTCTCACAGGTCCTCATGCCGGCTCAGTGAAGAAGGACGTTTTGAAGAAATATGCCGATAGTGGTTAAAATCACTCCTGCTGCCACGGACGAGGCCTGTTCAGGAGCTGCAAGAGAGGAATTTAGAATGACTGTGTTTACATTTTGACACCAAGCCAGATGATTTAAATTAATTCTAAAACAGTAGCGAAAAACTTCTCAAATGTGAGGATTTGCTGCTTTTTCTCTTTGGGAATGAAATGATCAAAACTTCTTTTTTACGTTTGTTCTCTGCTCCTATTTAAGAATAGTAATCTAACCCTCACTTTGCAACAACATCTCTGGATATCGAGCAGCTTAACGCGTAAGTGCGTTCCTCCAAAATAAAGCAATGATATTGACATTTGATTGACGGTCACAAATTTGAAAAGCCCAAAAAAGAGGCTTGGAAGGTGACGCCCTACCCCGTGAGCTGATGGTGCTCTGGCCAGCTAGCGCGGCGGTCGGCGCGGAGGTAACTCCCAGTGGAGAGACCGGCGCAGGGGTTGCCGGCGTGGGAGCGGTGACCACGAGGCTGACGGGTCCCGAGCGAACGGTGTACGTGCCGGTGAGCAAGCTGCTGACCGTCACCCTCGGACTGAGGGAGCGCGTGCACAGGTCGGGGCACCTCTCAGAGGGCGAGGTGGCGATGCAGAGATTCACTGTGCACTCGACGTACATCTGAAGGAGACAACACGCCAAATAAACACATCAGGACAAACAGTAACTTCAACTATTTATAAGATCACAACTCAGGAATTACTAACTAACAGCAAGGTTGAACCTCGACCAACACGAGCACATCAGCGAGTCTGTGCGGCTCCACCAGGCCGTACTTTAGCTCCCCGTTAGGAGGGGCCGTTGAGTGCATCTATGACCTCCATCCGATATGCCGGGTCAAAGGTCAGAGAGACCTTTGGCCAACAGCACACTATGTGTTCTACGATGCCTTACAGTCAATTTCCTCCATACAGCCGTGTTGGTGGTAAACCGGTTGCCCTCCATTGAGACGTATTTTGTACGTTTTAAAAAAAAAAGGAGGAGCAGCAAAACATGTATTGTGTGAACGCGGTGCACGACAGTACGGACCGTGGATCCTTGGGATTGGATGGAGCTCAAATCGAGGCGGTAAACCTTGGAGTTGTTTTGTTCTGTAATAACCTCAACAGTGCTGCTGGAAGATGAACACCTGGAGGAGGAAGAGTGAGAGAAGTGAGATAATTAATAAAGTCTTTTGTGTACGTGCGGTCCCGCTCAGGTCGGCTGCACGTCGGATACCCTGACTGACCCTTGCTCCAGGATTAAGGTGGCCTGCGCAAAGTCTGCCGTCTCAGACCGGCGGCAATTGCCCACCAGCATGTCGGCCCGTTCGATGCTGCAGTTGGACATCACCTGGAGGTCCAGCTGGGTGAATCTGGACCCGACGGCGAGGGAGCCGGCGTCGTCGGAGGACTTTGCTTCCCGACGCGCCCGTCCCGGCGCCAACTCGAGGGAGCGGAACCTGGCCAGGCGCGTGAAATTTCCCAGGGGCCCCTCCCCCGGCGGGTGAACCTCTAGCCAGATCCCGACCTCGCCGAAGGCCTCCTTCTCGGTGGGGATGCGCACCTCGTACTGCGGGCCCCTGGCCTGGACGCCGGGGATCCGGCAGGCCAGAGGCAGGACGAGGGAGGGCCGCCGGCTGACCATGGTGAACGGACGCACGCTGTGCAAAGTGTTGGTGTAAACCAGCTCCGAACCGGAGTGCTGCGTTTGATCAGAATTCAGCTGGATGAGCGGTCAGTGCAAAGTAAACTGCCCTTAAAGTCTATTTTCAATTTAAATTGAATTATTATTTGTCAGTTGATGAAGAAAAGCAACGTTTAAAATGCACAGCATTAGTTCAACATTTCTCACACAATTTCTCGTATAGATTAAATTGAAGAAGGAAACGGAAGGAGGGCGGAGGAGGAGGCGGCGCATGTTACCACAGCCTCGGTCCCGCAGCCAGTCAGCGAGATGATGGCGGTCAGGTGCGTGCTGTTGTAGGCGACGGGGCAGGTGGGGCTGTTGAGCTGCAGCTCGGCCAGGTCGATGCCGCGCAGCGAGGCGACGGACAGCACCAGAGTCATCTCCGTCTTCCCACACGTCAGCACTGCGGGCCGACAGCAGCACGGTCACAACTCTGCAGGCGCTTCTAACGTTGTGAAATGAACTGGGGGGGGGAAAAAGCGGCAACGTGGTCTCAACCTGTTCCAGGGGGAAGCGTCCTCATCTCCCCTGAAAGGATGGAGACAAGCAGACGTCAGTGTTCCTTTTAGGTTTAACTCTGATGCACGGCTGGCATTCGGGTGACGGAAGGCGCTCTTACTTTGGTGCAGCCACACGCACCGCGGCTCCGACTGCAAACTGGGAGGATGAGAAGTGCAAATCACAACCGGTTGTGTTGCTAAATGTGGTTGGCGGTGTCAAAAAGACACGGATAACACTTGTAAAACCTTTCGGCAGTGGTGGCGCCCACCGTGATGACTCACCTATTGGTGTTGGCAACAAAGCAGACGGGCAGAAGGCGGGGCAGTTGGTTTTCGGAGCGGATCCAGGCCATCGTCATGGCCGCCAGGGGGCCGACTGATTTGAAACCAACCCTGTAGAGGTTGGGGGGGCCGACCACCGCTACCTCTAAAACACTGGGAACACACAGAGAGAGGGAAAGCCCGTGACGTCCGCTGGTCAACGCACGCGGCCGATACCGGTTATTGGGGTTAGACCCGAAAAACCACGACTCCTGTGCGAGAATCATCTGTCACGCGCCACTAAAGGTCCAAAATGTGGCTCTTTGCATCGCTTAATGCTGATTTCTGTTTCTGTTTGGTGTGATTGGTTTCCGTGCGATGACGTGCAAATATTTGAAATTGCTGAATCCCTGAGGGGGGTGGTGGGGGGGGGTGGGGAATGCAGGTGGACCGGTACATCCGGAACACAGTGGGGTTGGGTTCAACCGCTGCAGTGCTTTCCCGTGTAACCGAGACCTTGAGATCATCTATTGTTCTTTCTCTTGAAATGCCAGCAGGCAGCTGGCAGCACCGGCGTGTGAAAGCTGAGCGGAGCAGTGGGACCCGAGGCTGCTCTCCTACCCAGAATGCCGCTCACTGCCTGATGTTCCGTCGCAGCCGAATCAGACGGGAAGAAAGCGGCAGGGGGGGGTCGGTGACTGTGGAGCCCACTTCTTCGCTCAGACCCGAGAGGGGCCGAGAGCAGGACTCTGATTGGCCCAGAGGGGGGAGCGCTCTGTGATTACATCACGACGCCAGCTTCCGGAGTCGTCTTTGCCGCCGCTGTGACGTCAGAAACGTCACTGCTGTTTTAGTTGCGGTTGTCATGTTTTCCTGAAGGTTCCCCTCCAACGAGCCGCCCGTGAATCCTCGAATCTCGCGTTTCCTGCCCCCGGGGGCCAGTTTGGGACCTCGGCTTGTACAGATAACGTGAATTGAACTCCATACTTAGTAGTAATAAAAAGGAAAAATGCACATGCAAGCACGCACCTTTCCGTCTGTGAGGTGAAGCTGGTGTCGAATTGCACCTGCTGGTACGGCAGGACGAACCGCGTGGTGCCCCCCTGGGGGGTGTCGCCCGTCGCCGTCGGCTCATCGAGGCAGCTGGAGGTCGACTCCTCCACTGGAAGGGGAGGAAAGAGAAGGCGACGCGTTTCTAGAACTGCAGACCACACCTGAGAAACTACGAGAGGAAGACGCCAAGAGGGGGGGGGGGGGGGGGGGGGCTCACCGGTGAGAGACAGGTGCACGGGGACACAGCTCAGGGGGCTGCTGTCCGCCACGCGGCGTATTTTGGGAGCGGGAATCCGGTCCTCGGCCATCAGGTAGATGGAGTACTGTCCCGCCGCCGCGTTCCCAGTGAAGGACAACGTGCACGTGTCCTGGGGAAGAAAACATGTGATCAAAATGAGATTTCCTCAGCTCTATTTCCAAAATAAGCCTAAAACAGGTTTAAAACCATTAGACACGTATGTGAGTCATTTAAAGAACACAACCAGAGTGTGGCGGGTATCTGATAACTTTAACTTTTAAATCCACGTCATTTAAGTTCTTTTAACTCTTTGACAGCTTCAGTTCAGTTAGATTCAAATTATGTCAATAAGTCATTTAACGCATAAATAAGGCAGTGTATTATTTTTCATATTAACAAATTGTAAATATGTAAGTAAAATAAGTAAATATGTGATATTATTAAAGGACCATTTACAGTATATAGATGCATGCATAATTAATAATAATGATATATATACATATATACATACACATGTGTGTATCATGATTTAGCCATACTGCATATTGTATATCTATAAATATTTTGTAGTATTTCCACATTGTAGTATTTCTAGTATTTCTTCGTCCACCAGAGATGATGGTGATGATGATGATGGTGACGATGATTCTTCATCGTGTACTGCGAGGTCAGACCCACCTCATCCAGCTCTATGAAGGCGTGCTGAGGGCAGCTGACACACTCTCCCTGGTCGGGCCGAGCGAAGCGGCACGTGACCCGGTCACCGTCCGGGTCCTTCGCCGACAGGGGGAAGTGGTGGGGGCATCCGGCTCGCCCCCTGAGGAGAGGGGAGAGAGAGAGAGAGAGAGAGAAGGTCCTTCACAAACAGAGGTCAAAGGTCTTCACCTGGAGAATGAGGGCACAAGGAGAAAGAGCAGCTTGGACACACTGCACCAGTCCCTCAAAGGAGGATTATTAATATAATAATACAATAATATAATAATTATTATTCATTATTAATGGGGATTCTCTCATTGTGGAGAATAGTCGTCTCTCTTTAAGGCGCAAAGAGGCCTCTGAATGTTTTATACCAAAGAACTAAACATTTAAATCAGACAGCTGCATTAGCCAGCCTTCTTTTGCACACGGCTCTGTTGTCTGTTCTGAATGTTAGATGTAGCAAAACGGCATTATGTAATAAGTCTCTGGAAATGAAAAGTGGCATTATGAAATAAAAGTACCATGAAATAATTAAATGTATTTAATATTTATGTATTTATTGCCTCATTTATTTATTTCATGATGTATTTCAAATGCATATTTCATGTATTTACGTATTTATTCATTTATTTAATTTTGACTAAAGCGGCATTCCATGACTACATGAACCAGGTGTGTGAAATACAACATGTCAGGGGTCAGTTTATCTTCTAAATCAGATGAAATACCAAGTAGTGTTTGCGTTGATTGAAGAAGGTGCGGACATGTAAATAAGTGCGCTTCCGGGGTGCACGCCGTCGCCCTGTTAGCGGTCTTCGTGCTAAGCTAAGTTAGCCGGCAGCTGGTTGAAACTTCACATTTACATTTTTAAGACGAATGCAATCATTTATACGTTAAATTAAAATATGTGTTTGAAGAGCAGGTGTGTGTGTGTGTTTGTACCTCAGTGGAGGAGGGAGACCAACATAAGCAGGTTGGTTCAGTCTGCCGCTGTTTTCTCGAACCTTTGGACTCGCGTTCATGGACACATAAATTTCTGTGTTCGAACTAAACACAAAAAGTTAAATGTATCAGAGAAATTAAAACAACTTAAAGAAGCCTGATTCAATTAACAAGTAATAGAGTCCAATGACACAAGACAAATACTAAATAATAAGTATTACTACCTTCCAAAAAATGCATTACTTTGATAACTTTATCAACAATTAGCAATTGAAAGACCAAAGGTCATAGGACATTTTGTAGAAGGTGAGATGTTTGTTTGACCGTTTAGTAATTATGTTTAGGAAGCAAACAAACCACATCAAGAAAACTTCCACAAGCTAAAAATTATAATAAAACAGGAACAAGAGAAATGATCTTGTTACGGAGGTGATGTATGAATGAAGGTGTGTGTGTGTGTGTGTTTGCGTGCGCGGGCCTCGTACCCTAAATCGATGGTGGCGTTGTAATTGCTGGGCACGGTCTTCTGCCACTGGCGGACGCACCAGCCGGAGCCGGGCTTGGCGCCGGTGAACGGTAGCGGGGTGGCGTGGACCCGGCAGTCCTCCCCTGCAGAGCACAGGCCCGACAGAGACGGACACGGACCGGCAGCGATGGCGCTGAAATGAGCCCGAACCTGCAGGAGGCAAAGGGACGCCATGACGAGCTGCGTGACTTCCCAACATGCACCTGGCCTTGCGTACGTCACAATATATTGAGTTATGGGTGGTGGACATACAATGTCCTTTCCATAGCAGAGGGAAAATATAAACCTATGAAAACCAAGGAGGAGAAATGAAAAAGGGCCTCCAGGATGTTTAAAGATGGGGGGCTTCAGCTGAACAACTCATGTTTCATGGAGTAAGAGCTTTTCTTCTCCCCTGTACGAGGAGTTCACCGTCACCTGAGACAAAGCTCATTAAAGGAGAGAAAAGCGCTGAGCACCGTATTGCCTCCGTCGGCGTCCAGCGGCACGACGTGCACCGCGAGGCCCAGAGAAGAGGCTCCGCAGGCCGGGCAGAGGAGGACCAGCGTCAGGCCCAGCAGCAGGCCGCCCGGGCCCAGCTCGCCCCGCATGGCCGCCGCTCGAGCCTTTAAGGGGGGGGGGGTCGCATGGAGACACAAAGGAACAAATCCTTACAATAAAACATCAACGGGGCAAAAGGGAAAATGAGTAAAATGATAAATTCATATGAAAGACAAACATGAAATAAGGGTTGTAAATATTTTCACATTTATTTCTTGGATTTATTTACGGTGTACTTATTTATATATACTGTGTATATTTTGTAATATTCTTTAAGTTAATAATTAATTAACCTATTTGTTGTGGAGTTCTTTCATTTAATATAATGTAATTTATAGATTTATATCCATCCCTTTAGTCCTAGAACAGCTTTAGTCCTCTAGTCCTTTAGTCCTGTTCCTTGTTCAATTGACTTTGGACCGGCTTGTAATTCTTGTAATTTAAGAGTCATAAAATGCAAAAACAAGTCATGCGTATACATAAATACATGAACAGATAAATTAAAATGCTTATTACCATTCAAATTTTTCCAAATATCTAGTGTTCTTATTCCTTACCTTTTAATGTTTTGTATGGCACTTTGAGACTCCATATGTAGGATGTTTAAGTTTGAAATGTTTAAAAACTACAACCTTTTTTTTAGTGCGGGGGGGGGGGGGGGGGGGGTTAATTCACATTCCCGCCATAACGAGTCCTGACACTTGCACTTTGGTGGCGTCATGTCTGACGTACGCAAGTCTTCTCAGGTGTCTAACAAGGTCTGTGGTTCCTTTCGGATTCACTCCCAAAATAAATGATCATCATGACTTGATATTCAAGTTCCTATTTGGTAACGTAGACCTTACGTTTGAAATACAACCTAATCTCTGCATGTCTCCAATGATACGTCTTAAGAGTTTTAAATATCCACATCTCAGTCAATTAATTCTGGTTAATTAACACTCAGAGGAACATTACAGGTCATTTAGCTGACGCTTTTATCCAAAGCCGGTGCTTGAAACGCCAACTTTGCGGTTCTCGGCGCACCCTCTCTACTCCTGCACCACTTAGTTAAATGTGTTTAACAGTAGTTACGGCAGCTGATTTAACATCCAGGATAACTTTAATATCTCGGCTTAATCCCTGATCCTGGTTTCGTGCAAAAGCCCGAGGATTTTAAAATAGGATTTAGTCTCTGCATGAATCTTGAGCTAAAACTCATTTAAAAATAAATTTAATTTCTACAGTTTGGCGATGCATCTTTGCTCCCATTAGAAAAGGCCGATGCTCTCATGAGTTATACTCAAAACATTGATACTAGAACAATGTCTAGATCCATTTTGCTGTACATTAATGTATTAGTGCCACACTCACACAGAGCATCACATCTGCCTCCTATAGAACATCTGTGCAAGAGGAAGTCATGTGCCAGGTTTTTACTAGTAGAAAATATCTCCTTCAAAACACGTCAAATTCTGCCACATTTCGGCGACTCAAATCTCCACAAAGTGCAAAAACAATCCCACAAACACAATAATTCCCCTTAATTACCTGAACTTCCGCTCAAAAAGCAGCAAAGCGCCGGTGCTGGTTTTGGTCAGTCGATCTTCAGCTTTTGTATTTATCGCTTTTCTAGATAACCAAAGTGTTAAAGTCCCAGCGAAGGTCTAGACGGGCAGCGGACGAGTGTTGTTGCAGTGAACATGTTCCCTCTCTGATCACTGCGGGCGGAGCCTCGCCGGCGGACACAGAATGGAGTCCAACTGGCTCGGCAAGACGGCAAGAAATAGAACTCATGACTAAGAGTGCGTCAGGATGTGTTCACCTGCGGGTGCAGGATGTCACCTGTGTGTGTGTGTGTGTGTGTGTGTGTGTGTGCGTCAGAACAACAAGCATCATGTAAGAAAAGACAAAACGCAAATGTAACGACTAAGATTTTTATTCTAGCAAAAGATTGTTTTCAGAGGGACGACGGAACAGTGTTGCTTTAAAATCAAACAGGGAGCCCCCCCCCCCCCCCCCCCCCCAGTCCTGGTTGCTTTCCTGCAGAAGAAGTGCTCATCTTTCTAGCGGAGGTTACAGACTCCCCACGTCTACAAAGTCGTGTCCTTTTCTGGTCAAATTCCTGGAAAATATGGAGATTTCAATCAGTTTATCCTCAGACGCGTAAGCATCCGCGTTTGGTCAGAAAACCTCGGGAGAGGGCGGGGCTTTGGACCCCCTCCCAGGTAGTTGGATACAAAGATGGCGGCCCGCCGACTCCTTGTACTTCCCGTCGCGCTACTCGCCATTTTTCACGCTGAGCATTTTCCCCTGCAAGTCAGAAAAACGACGTCAGACAAGAGCGAAATCGTCAAACGCACCAACGAAGCGGCCCTCAGGGGCCAATCAGCGGCACGCGCACTTTGATCACGGTCTCCAGCTTGATGGCGTCGGCGGCGAACTTGCGGATGCCGTCGGACAGCTTCTCCACGGCCATGCGGTCCTCGTTGTGCTGCCAGCGGTAGTCCTGCTCGCCCAGGTGGATCTTCTCCAGGTCACAGGCCTTCGCTGCAGGAACAAACCGCCGAGGTCAGCAGTGTTTTTTTAAAAAACAGGTCGAGGTCAAATGATCTGTACTTCAAATGGCAACGTCTCGCTTTGTTGTTCCTCATATTACTTCAGTAAGACTTCCTGCTTGAGTGGAGATAAAATCCTTGATTTATATTTAGCGACTTTTGACACTAATAAAAATAGATCATAAGAATCATTGATATTCATGAGGTGCTTAACATTGATCAGTTATAGTTTAATGTAAAGAGCAAAAAGTTCAGGGAACTTGAGATGAGATTTAACTGTATTTATGGAGCAAAGTGCAGC
Source organism: Gasterosteus aculeatus (assembly GCF_964276395.1). Taxonomy (NCBI): domain Eukaryota; kingdom Metazoa; phylum Chordata; class Actinopteri; order Perciformes; family Gasterosteidae; genus Gasterosteus; species Gasterosteus aculeatus. Next base: position 22,995,531 of record NC_135700.1, on the reverse strand, counting down.
AATAAGGACAATCAGTCAAAAGCATCATGAATAAGTAATCACAGTTTAAACTAAAATACGAGTCCGAGCCACATGTCGAATAGGGGTGTTAAAAATAAAAATGCACCAACAATAGAACTGCACTTTTAATCTGACAACAAACCAATTATTATAAAAGTACAGCGGGTAAGTCACCTCACCTCACCTCAGGTTGTTGCGCCGCGCCCCCCCCACATGGAAACAGAACACGCCGCTCCCAACGTTAATGTGTCAGAGCGACATTTTTTGTGTGCCCGCAAGCTGCCAGTCTGAACATTCTTCTACAGCACGTCTGACCTCAAAGGAGCGGCGTGAAGCGACACCCCATAATACTCGCCTGGCACCATCGCCAATCATCCCGACGGAAAACCACAACGTTTGCCGTTTTCAGCCGCCACGCAGAACCCTCGTGTCTCCGCCCCCCCCAGTGGACGGGACCACGTTCAAGCATGAAACCCGCGAGCCGATCGACGGCGTCTTCGGGAGAATCCTCCGCCGAGCCGAGTGGCGGAAGCGGGACGGCGTACCTTTGTCCACTCGGAGCGCGGGCGTGACGGCGCTGTGGTCCTGGCTCAGCTCCGCCAGCAGCCCGGGCGAGATGGTGAGCAGATCGCAGCCCGCCAGGGCTTTGACCTGCCCCGTGTTCCTGAAGGAGGCGCCCATCACCACGGTGCCGTAGCCAAACTTCTTGTAGTAGTTGTAGATCTTGGTGACGCTCAGCACACCTGAGCGAGGACAAGGGGAGCGTTTTCAAAAGACGGGAGGACGTTTCCGCAGTAACGGGATGGCGCTCAGTCGCAGCCCTCGAGCCACAAGCTAAACTCTCCCCCGCGACCACCAGCCGTCCTACCCGGGTCCTCGTGCGGCTCGTAGCTGGCGCGCCCGCTGGTCTCCTTGTGCCAGTCGAGGATGCGGCCGACGAAGGGCGATATGAGAGTCACTTTGGCTTCGGCGCAGGCCACCGCCTGCGCAAAGGAGAAGAGCAGCGTCATGTTGCAGTGGACGCCGTGGTCCTTCTCCAGCTCCCTGCGGGGAGAAAGCTCACGTTGAGTCCCAGCGAACACGAGACGGGGAACGAGTCGTTACATGAAACGGTCATTTCTTCATTTGCTTCAAATGTCAAGTCAACTGAAATTCGCACGATAGAAGAATCCATAAATGGAAAAATGTTTAATTAAATGACGCTACCAGAATGAAGAGGCGGAGTTTACAACCTGAATTAAACCCTAAACCTTCAGTTTGTTCTGAGCTGGTTGGTAACCGTTGGTTAGGGGCGGGGCCTATTATCACCAAAACGAATGACGTCTGCAGGCGCATCGTGGATTACAGGAGCTTCCATTATGACGGATTTATTCCAGAGGAACAAAAATAAAAAACAAATCGAAGCAGCAGTGTGAGAAAACGTTTCAGTAGCGATCCGATGGCGCTCACCTGCCCGCCTGGATGCCCTCCCACGTAGAAGACAGCTTGATGAGCACCCGCTCCTTACTGATGCCGGCTTCCTCGTAGAGGGCGATGAGCTTCAGGGCCTTGGCCACCATCGCCGCTTTGTCAAAGGAAAGTCTGCCGGGCGAAGACAAACAACGACCACATCACGGCTGGATGTTGGTTCACCTCCGACCTTTAGGCCGGAGTCGCACACGTGGCTTTGCTAGTGTGTGTGTGTGTGTGTGTGTGTGTGTGAGAGAATAAGAGGCAAACGGGGAGATGAGTCACGGTGTTCATTCATTTCTGATTCGAGAATAACAGGAAGTGACGTATTTGGAATGGGGAGGGGTGACCGTGACCTGTCAATCACTGGGTAGCCCCGCCCTAAGGGATCCCCCGCTGACTCTAAATGCGTCGTCATTCACTACATGAACATCATGCTGTATTGAAGGTTTAGGCACAGAAACCTAAAAGCCTGAATGTGAGCCGCTAGTTAGTTTGTCCCTTCCGGGCTGCTGTAGAAACGTGGAGAACGGCGCCGTGTGGAGGGAGAAACAAAAACAATGATACACATGTTGAGGTAAATATCCTCAGAACCCCATTTAATATTAAATGCCATTCATGTGAATCGTTTTTAATTAAATAGCTGAATCATCTAAAGCAGTGATTCTTAACCATAGGGCCGCGGCCCAAACTTGGGCCACCAGCGCCCCCTAGAGGGCCGCAAAAAACTTTCAGTTTTGCACTTGTGGGCCGCAAGGGCCGCGGGACTGCGTGCAGCTTTCGACCATGTGGTGGCGGTAATGCATCACTCGGTTGTTTAAAAAGCGCCAATACACAGAGAAGAAGACTGTCTACTTCGCAGCAAAAATGGATACGTTTTTAAAAAGAAAAAATGAAGACGAACGTCCTGCCGATACCCCCACCCAGAAGACAAAGTTTTTGCGGAAATACAATCTCGACTTCATTAAATACGGTTTCGTAAATGGAGGAACAGAGGCAGTGCCAAAAGCCAAAATTGAATACAAATCAAACCGAGAGTGAAGTCAATTAAACCTATACAGTGTTAATATTTAATGGGCCCCGGGCCACTTTGTACTATAAAAATTGGGCCTCAAGGTCGAAAAGGTTAAGAACCCCTGATCTAAAGCATGTGACCAGTGAAACGATGAAGAGTGAGGACACCAGCAACCATCTTGGGCGTCATTCTGAAACGCGTTTGCTGGTCGTCGTTTGCCTCCCTACCTGGCATCCACCTCGGTGGAGACTCGGCCCGGGACCTTCTTCAGGATCTCCAGCCCAAAACTGACAAAGAGCTTGTCCATGGCGTTTGCCACCTGCTCCTCCTCCGTCCTGCAGGGAGGACGACGCTGGTTAGCCTCACGTTCCGTACACACAAAAGGGATTTGAATGGACATTGTGTGTGTGTGTGTGTGTGTGTGTGTGGTACAAGAACTGCAAACTGATTTGTGGTCAACCTTCTCACCCGCCTTTGGCGACGCCGTATTTGATGGCCTGGTCCACCAGCGGCTGGTAGGCCGGCATCTTGGCGGCGGCGAGGATGAGAGACGGGTTGGTGGTGGCATCTTGAGGCTTGTACTCCTCGATGGCTGCAGGACGGAGCAAACGATTTAATTTACAAATACGAGTGCATTCGTTAATAAAATACAAAAATAATCTACAACTACAAAAAATAAATGCTGCTCTATAAACCCAATTAAAAAGACCAAAGTATTTATAATAATATTTGTGTTACCTTTCATGAACAGGTCTGCAAGTCTATCTTACAACTCCTCACGCGGATCAACACACCGACCAAATGTAACCTGTTGAATCTACAAATACCTGCTGCTGTCAGATGGAACATGGCGCCACCTACTGGACAGAACGTGTGAGCAGCCGACAACTATTCAGACTGACTGAAGCAGGTGGAGCGGTTCTTTTTGAAATAAGGTTCACGGTTAAACAACGTATTGACATAAATTATTAATTTGTTGTTTATTCCTAAAACTTGATTAGATGCTGATTAAGAAGTCCTCTGATGATAACAAGCGAGCGGAATGTTTAGCACTAAAAAGTGCACCATGAACGGACTGGAGTCATTTATGCAGCAGCGTGCCACAAGCAACTTTTAGAACTCCACTGTTACAGCTTTTAATTCGATATGCAGGAGCTTCTTCACGCGCCGCTCGAGGCTTTTTGTGTCAGCGGACGATTGTTGCTGCAGAATCCAGCCGCCGCCGCCGCCGGCTCTTCAGCGGAAGGACAAAGCCGGCCTCTGTTCTGCAGCCAGTTGTCGTCGTCGTGCCCCCCCCCCCACCTCCTCCCCGCTTCAACAAAGTGAATAAATTGGATCCTTCTGCGAGTCAGTGGCTTTGTGCTAAATACTTCACAGAGTTAAGTGCTGCTGATTACAGCAGTATTCCCATAACGCGGGTCTGGCCTGTCTGAACCTGGGGCATTAAAATAGAAATGGTTTGTAAGCTCTACATAATTTAATATCCATCCCGAATACATTTACACTGATTATTCACATCAAATAGGAAAATATATAGCCTGAGGTCACGACAGTCAGATTTCAGCTTTAATCTAAGTGTGTGTGGACAGTAGAACTATACTAGAAAAGGTACATCGTAATACCACCGTTTTAGCCTTTATTATTTTATGGGTCTTTTTTTGCAAATATGTAGTTAGGCGACATAAACACACACAAACAACCTGTTTCTTTTGTGACAACGTCATTGTAGAAGATCAGAGCGGGAAGAGTAGAGCGGTAACGCTCCTGTGCAGAGGACGGTTTATCACTATTCGCAAATAATAGAAGAGCTAAAAGTGTTGTGTGATTTCACTGTATTGCAGCTTCTTACAATCTGGACCACATGATTGATGAAAAGTATGCACATGAATAAACCATCAATAACTGAAGGCAAGCTGCCTTGTTCAAGATTTTACAGGCGCCGCCGCCGCCCCCCCTTCCCATTTACTTCAGGCAACATTTTCTTGCCCAACATAGTCATGTGAAGAAAGAGCGAGCAGTTGCTCCATCTCTGACCACGTTGTTGCAGCTCTTAGGGGAAACAGACGTGTCCAAACCTGCATCCAGTGAAGCGTAACAACAGTCACGCAACAGGTACATTTTTGAACAGAAAAGAACAGAAAAGAGAAGTAAACGGCTGGTGAATCTTGAGTAACCGCTCTTTCCACCATCATAAACTAGTTTCTAATGACTGAGAAATCCACAGATTGAGGGACGATCTGATTACATTGTGTTACCACTGCTCATGTTGCAGTGATGTTAGAGTTCAAGTGTATTGAACTGAATCATTGCTTATCGAACTGTGACCACTTTCTCTGTCAGAGTTGTTGTCTTTAAATTGTTATCTGTGCATCAGTTGTAATTGCAAACTTTTTAGGCCTTCAGACTACTGTAACAAACCTGCACAGAACTTGACTGTGCAGGCTTCAACTTCTGTTTTACCCGTGAAATGCCAGAACCAAAGATCTGAGACCATAAAAAACCCTTTTGATAAGCTAAACATGCATGTAGCTGTGCATGCCTTGATATTCTATTAAGCTCCTTGTTCAACACGCAGAGGGCCCCTGCAGACACGTTTAAACCCACCAGCGATCAGAGGGTCACACCGGTTCTGTCGTGTCACGGTGAGTCTGCAAGCTCTCGGATAAGGAACTATCCGGCGCCTTTTTTTTTTTTTTTTGCGTCACACACTGCGATTGTATTTCTGCAAACAGTTCCTCATTCTGGCCCGTTGAGAAAGGCGACCTTTGACCCCTTCGTGGAGAGGACAGGAAGCAGGAGAGGAGAGATCTCCGTTAAGAGGGGACTTTCACCCCGGCGCATGCGCGGTGCGCGCAGCTCGCAGCTCGCTCCAAGCGGGATAAAAAAAAATAAAAAAAGAGGCGAATGTTCGCGGTTCTACGGAACAAGCGCGGCGGTCACGCTGTAAGCTAGCGTCGTTTGCTGCGGTGGCTAGCGTAAGAAATAAAGCTGCCGAAGCGGCAAACGGCAGAAACAAGTAATCGGATTATCAGATAATCAACTTTCGAGGGCAACTTGAGTTGACACAGTTAACGGCTGTAACAGCACGCCTCAAAGTTCTGCAACAGCAGTTAGCCAAGTTAGCAAACTCCAGCCCCCTCGGATTGAACTGGATACGACTGACGCTAAAGTGAAAGCACCGTCATTCCCACTGGAATCGGTGGGCTAGCATGCTAACCCAGCTAGCTACTACTCAAACGCAGCTTGCTTGTCCTCCCATTACCGTTAAAGTCTCCGGTGTCCGCCACCACCACGGTGTGCTTCTTCAGCTGGCTCAGCGCGGACTCCATCTTCCTCCGTTTGTCGGGTGACAGCGTGGACATGATGATGAGCGGGGACTCGGGACTGCTTTTTATACACAGACAACACGTGAGGCCGGGCGGAATGTCACTGAGGCGCGGGAGCGCGCGCGGCGGCAGAGGGAAGGGGGTCGGCGGGGACGCGCGACGCCAGGCGGCGGGGACGCGCAACGGGGAGATTAGACGTGAAGGGAGCGAGCGCTGAAAAAGGAAGTCAATTCCTTTAAAAAAACAATGACAAGACACAGATATGTGACTTCTTAAATTATGCATTATGCACCTATGCACGTTATACCTATATACATATAGTGGTGGTACAATTACCTTCTTCACAATTAAAGGAACTAGCATTAAAATATCCTTGGCAAAGGTAAAATGACTCATTAAGCAGCATGGCCAGTTTCACAACATCATAGTATAATAATCACTCATAAGCATTTGACTACAAATGTTGCAGCCGAGGTTCGTTTCAAATACCTAATGTACTTTATGTACTATTAATAATCTGAATCATCATCGCTACTTCAATCAGATTAATGGGGTTCAACGTTTGGCTCCAAAGAAAGTGAAGAAGAAATATAAGATAACAGAGTAGAAGTATAACGTTACATTAAAATACCTCAAAATGAAAGTAGTACATAAATGTACAAATGTACTTAATAAACATTACGTTATATATCTTATAAATGTGTTGCACAATTTATAACTTCCGCAGGCCAATGAGGTAAAGGAGAAGATCAATGTCTCTTTTACACAAGTAAAATAATAATAACACAGTATAAAAGTACAACATAACTGGTATTGAACGTACTATATTAACATGTTTTATAAGTACGGGAAGTTGTGTTAGTCCTTATTATTAGGGATGCACAATATATAAAGCGTGGTTATGCCAGAGTCAAGTTCAATGAAATGTATTTTGAATTGCCCAAAAAAAGAAACACTCTTTATTGGGGAGGAAAAAAGGAAGAAACCTTAGGAAGAGCAACAGGAGGGATTTGATTAGTTATTTTATAGGCTGCAACAAATCCACGTCTCCTTCTTATCTCCTCCCGAAGTCCATCAATGGAATTAAAATGCCATCTTGGTCTAAAATCCTTAAGTAGCCAGGGAGGCACATGAACTAACACAACATGTTTTTAACCCGCGGTGGGATTTTGGTTGCTTGATTATCTCAATAACTGTTCAAAGGCACTTGTTCCTGAAATGTCTTTGTGCCCTCCGGTAACAAGCCACTTGAGCACAGCTCTTATTTACAATAATATGGGGACAATTTCATTTAAGAAACCATAACATTTGCTGTGATTGCCTCGCTCACCTTTCAGTTTATGGGCCTATTTTAAAAAACAAAAACAAGAATTCAAGCCTCCGGCTTCGGCAGCTTAATGCGCTCACTTACTCCACTGCCGCTCGTCTACTTCTGATTCATTCATATTGACATGAACAGCACTTTCTCATTAGCAGTAATCACAGGGCATTGATCTTTACCCAAAGGGATTCAATGAACTTTGTATTTGTCGAAGTGTGAAAACCTACAAACAATTTCCACCCAAAAGGCGAAAATAACCACTCTCATCCGTGCAGGTGTAGTAAATAACCTTTGCGATCTCCTCTCTTTGTAGTTTGTGTTGATATCTGCAGAGAGTCGGGTTTGTTTTGTGGAGGTTGTAGTTTCATGCTTATGCTTGTTTTTGTGGTTCATGACATCGATTCTTTCATTTAACGGGACGGTTAACCCCCAAATCCAAAATACACAACGTCTAACTGACCTTTTCCTCATTGGATTTTCGAAAAGAAAAATGCACCGGATCTGTTTGTAGTCAAAGACTCTCCGTGTGTGAAAGAACAGGATGTGTTTTGCATTTTCAGTAACCGGTAGGCTAATTAGATTTGACTTTTAAAACGACTCCCGGCATGGAGCAATGGTGAAGTTGAGGCCTTAAAATGCCCAAAATCGATTTATTTGATCTCAGCGATGCTTGCAGAATGAACGACGTTTCTCAGCCGCGCGCCATCACGACGTAAACTTTCAGTTTGAACCAGGAGCAACATTTACAGCCGCGTGACTCTTGATTCCTACAAACAGTAGCAACAGCAAACGGGCGAGAGGAGAAGGCGCTGTGCAAACTCACCGCCATGTTTGAATGTCTCACATGCAGTCGGTTTTATTGTGGCTCACATTACACGACGGTTCAATCAAAGGCGCCGCACCACGTGAACCCCTCCGTCAGTGTCAGGCGCTCAGAGAGAATGACAGGGGTCATCGGAGGTCAAACTGACAGACTTTCTTGTGTCCTTGTCTGTATTCATGTGACTGTGCGCCCGCCTTAACTTCATCTAATGCAACGAGAGGTGTTTCCTCAACACGAGCAGCTGGTTATTTTGCTACTTCATCCATGAAACATCTGTTTCTGTCAGTCTGTGAATGACATCCTTCATGCTGTCAGTGATTCCAACATGTAGCGCAGTAGCTCTACTCACCACTGGGTGTCGACCTTTTGCTGTTTCATTCATTTGCACATGTGCACATTTATCCTGTTGAGAGGGAGGGAGGGAGAGAGAGAGAGAGAGAGGGGGAGAGAGAGGGAGTCTGTGGAGAGAAACAACGGCAGAAGTTTTGTGATACACCGAGCGAAGAAGAGTGACGAAGAGGGAGTGGGATCAGTGAGTGGTAAGTCATTGCTCTTTATTTAAATCTGACTCTCGTTCCCGACTTCTCCTCCTCGCCTCCCCGTCTTTAGTTCTGTACTGCGGCTCATGGCGCCGATGCCAGTGACCTTGCTGGAGGAGATTTAACTCTGATAAATAGTGGAGCCTTTGCCTGCTGACTTTGTCTAATTAGAAGAGATCAACTGCGGCCTGCTCGCATTCATCTCGGTTAATGGATGTTAGGTTGAGGTTGGGATTTACATCAATCACACTCGAGCTCGTTCTCCACTCTTTACTTGTAGTCGACAGTAGTTTCATGTTGCCATTGTGCAAATGTGGTGGTGAGAATGAAGCTCTCTGATTGGCTGAGGAGTGTCACCCCCCCACACACACTCTCCCTCCACTTCCTAGGGCCTCGATGAAAGACACAAATAAACTTGTGGAGAAGAACAACATTTGAGAATACCGACCATTCCTCCAGCGTTCTCCTCCCATCGGTCCTCTCCTCTCCTTCCTCCCTTCAGGCCTCACAAGGCGCCTTTATGTCGAGTTCTCCCCGTGGAGCCGCTCCATCGTACACGCCGCGCCGAAGGCCGCGCTCACGCGTGTGCTGTGCACTTATTTGTTTTACAGCACAAAAGTAAATGCAGTTGTCGCAGAGCGACAGTGTTTGCTTTTTTCTGGCAGATGGGTATTTTTGGCTCGTGCTGATTCCCGACTGTCGAACGAGGAGAAATGTTTAGTGGGAGCTTTGACATTTTTATGTTCCACTGACAGAAACCACAACGGCCCAGAATGCAATGCGGCTACAAGACATGAGAACATTTATTTTGAAACGGATGATTCAAAAACAAAATGCCATAGATTATCAAGTAATACAAAGACTGATACAGATGTACAAAATACATATTACAATAAAATAAAATGCCGTATTTTATTGTGAACATTTTAGAAAGAAACTTTTAGAAATACTTTTTTGTAGATGTTGATTGTAGATTGTTTTTTCCAAAAATAAGTTATTTAAATAGACAAGGAAATTATTTAATCACTGAATAGTAATTCAGTTTGTGTGATATATGAGGCCAGGAACAAGATGTGTTGGCCGGCTTTTCAAAATAAACTTCTGTCTTCACAGGGAAGTAAGTTAAGATACTAAGAAGAGAAACACATGTTTGGGTTAAAATAACCACGGAACTGCTGTTACAGAAGTTCCTTTGCGAGTAAATCTATCTACCTTTTTTTTAACCCCTCCATCCTCCTAACCCCCCCCCCCCCCCCCCCCTGTGTGGTTTTGCGGCCTTCACCCTTCGTGGCTCATGGTGACGTGGATCACCACCAGCGAACAGTAAATGCCCTGTGTGTCCGAGCCAACGGCGGCGACGCTCAGGCTGCCTTCACACGTTCCAGGGTGTGCAGACAGAGACGCCAAAGAGAGGGAGACCCCCCCCCCCCTCCCACGTATCCCCCCAATGTCACCTCACCTGATGACTCCGTTATCTCCTTTACTGAAATCGTCATGGCGTCTGATGCCAGTTCATGCCACTTGCCGCGGGCAGTGAAAACATGTCGGCGGCGGCCGGGTGTTTCCCTTGAATGGTTCCTGCTGGTGTCGTGTGACCAACCGGAGCTCAAGCTGTGGGCTCGTCGAGGCGTGGAGACTCTGCCTGGACGATTGCGCTGAACGCTGGCTGCTGAAGGTGGATAGAACAAGCCTTCATTGTCCTGCAGGTGTGTGTGAGTGTGTGAGAGTGTGAGAGTGTGTGAGAGTGTGTGAGAGTGTGCACTGCTCCGCTCCGCTCTGAATTCACCCAATTTCTCCCCAGTCCTCTTTTGCTTCAGGAGCCTACTTTCCCTTTTCCTTTTTTTTGCCAGATTTCAGCCGTCCTTTCTCCCTTTGTTCCCTCACTATTTTTCATGCTGGCAGTTTTTAAGCCTCATGTTTTCGTAGCCCACTTTTCTCCAGCCAGAGAAAGAAAGAGCTGAGAGGCGTATGGAAATATACATATACATACACACACATATATATATATATTTATATATGAGTGAATGAACCTTGGAACACATCAGAGCAGATATGAGAAACTGCAACCTGTAAATATTTCAATCAGAAACTGGGCGAACACACTTCTGTGTTCACTGCTACCTTGTAGCAGTGAGGTCGCAATGGGGCGGCTACGAGGTGAAAGCGAGATCGCAGCGAGGCGGCAGCGAGGTAGCAGTGAGGTCATAGTGAGGCGGCAGCGAGGCGGCTGCGGAGCGGCAGCGAGGTGGCAGCGAGGTGGCAGCGAGGCGGCAGCGAGGTAGCAGTGTTGTCACAGTGAGGCGGCAGCGAGGCGGCTGCAGATCGGCAGTGAGGCGGCAGCGAGGCGGCTGCGAGGTGGCAGCGAGGTAGCAGTGAGGCGGCAGCGAGGTAGCAGTGTTGTCACAGTGAGGTCACAGTGAGGCGGCAGCGAGGCGGCTGCAGAGCGGCAGTGAGGCGGCAGCGAGGCGGCAGCGAGGCAGCTGCAGAGCGGCAGTGAGGCGGCAGCGAGGCGGCTGCGAGGTGGCAGCGAGGTAGCAGTGGGGCGGCAGCGAGGTAGCAGTGTTGTCACAGTGAGGTCACAGTGAGGCGGCAGCGAGGCGGCTGCAGAGCGGCAGTGAGGCGGCAGCGAGGCGGCAGCGAGGCAGCTGCAGAGCGGCAGTGAGGCGGCAGCGAGGCGGCTGCGAGGTGGCAGCGAGGTAGCAGTGGGGCGGCAGCGAGGTAGCAGTGTTGTCACAGTGAGGTCACAGTGAGGTGGCAGCGAGGCGGCTGCAGATCGGCAGTGAGGCGGCAGCGAGGCGGCAGCGAGGTGGCAGCGAGTTAGCAGCGAGGCGGCTGCGGAGTGGCAGTCAGGCGGCTGCGAGGTGGCAGCGAGGTGGCAGCGGCCTGTCACATTTTGAGTTCCTCATCGAGGGCTCTGCTGAGATGGAAAACCACGAGCCCATATAACCGCGCTCTCCCACGCCCTGTTTAACACAGAAAGAATCCCAGGCCACACTATATTTCATGATGTATTTTCCACTGCATCCCGTTCCGCCCGACATAATGGACTCCTCCTGTCTCTATATTAAACTTAACTGCTTGTTTAGACCTCTCGTAGGCGATAAGAATAGCAGCCGAGGTTACAGTTCTTTTTAGTCTTCCTTGTGGTGCAACAACTGCAGACTAAACTTTACATGACATGTAATTTTGCATCGCATGGGGGAGTTCTTTATACATAGTCAGTCAGAGTATTTCCTGTGCTCTTCTGCTGTTATGCTTTAATTCATATCTATGCTATTCTTTTGTTTCCCCCCCAGTTCTTTAAAAACACATTTCTCGTATTATCCCATTCAAACAGAAACAGTTTTGGGGGGAATTACAGCTTCAGCTCCTCTTAGATGTGCCTTTGTTTGCTCGTCACATCTGAACCTCTTTTCAAGTGCTCAGAAAGTGTGCACAGCTTCTCGGGCTCGTTGGGGAGGCTGTGATCCGCTATCATCCAAAGGGAGTCATTCAAACACGTTATTTGTGTTTCTTGGCTGAGCCACTGGAGCACTCACACACTGAAAGACTGAATGCAGTTTTTAAAATGGAAAGCTGTCCCACACTATCAGCAACGTACAACATTTTCAAACAAATTTCTCCCCATCTGTGAATGACGTCACGTCGTCCTGAACCAACGACGTCCGCAATAAAACGACAGATACATTTGTTTTAAAATGTTTTTTGTGCCAAACTAAATAGTCGTGAACATCCTTCAAAGCCTTTAAATTTTTACCGTCGCCGTCTTGTTTTTCTGCAACCAGTGAACTCAAGTGCCTATATTTGGACTGAGGAGGAGGAGCGACGTGGACATGTCAATCACAGTAGCCCCGCCCTAAAGCACACTCTGCTTCATGGTCTGTTTGACTGTGAATGAACCGTTGTTTACCAAACGAGCATCGTGCTGTTTTGAAGAATGTCCTTGAAAGAATGAATGAACGATTTTTTAAAGCCGACGTCTTGTGGCAATTTGTTTCTTTATTCAAATGTTTACACGTAAATGAGCTTCCAGTTGTGTGACAGACCAACACCCACACACACATAATCACACAGGTATTATATTTTGTAATTTTATGATGTTCACAGTGTCTTTATAATGCGGCTTCTACGTAAAAGCTAAAAAGTTAGTTGAATGTTGTTTATGTCATGATAATAATAATAATGTCAAATACTGTAAGATACTGATGTTACTACTTTTGGGCCACTTTGCGTCCTGTTATTTCTAACGGTCTGTTCTCTCTGAATCTCGACGCCATCCATTGGCTCATCCACACCGGTGCATTATGGGTCTTATTTTAAAAATTCCATCTGACTCTTCTAAGCATTTTATATTCTATCCCACACACTTGAACTTTGCCCCCCCCCTCCCCCCCCCCCGGCATGGATTCCTTATTATTCATACGTTCTTATTTTAAAAGCAGTTTCCGACTGAAAAGTACATCTGATTTTTCAGCCCATTATGGAATAAGACCTCCAATTACGTCCCAATCAGCTCACAGGCGCTAATGTCGCACATCATTAACCCCAGTTAGCGCTAATTCTTCTGGCACTGTAATCAACCGTCAAATAGACGCCGTTGTTGCCTTGATTACTGTTCCCCTCGTTGGTGAGATCACACACACACACACACACACACACGCGCGCTTTGTGTACCGTCACATAGACACCGGCGGCCCGCTGGGCTCGCCTCTGGGACGGAGCATCTGTTTGAAGTCAGAGTTGCTATTCGTTGGCGTCAATCAAAGGACCACGAGGGGAGGCGAAACCCGCTGAAAATGACCACAAAGCGAGACAAAACCAGCTTAAGGAGACGTGAAAGGACAGTGGAGAGACCATTAGCTCCCTATGAAGAGACGCGACGTGGCCGCAGAGACGTGCGAAAAGAGTCTCAGCTCCCAAAGAACACAAACACAGAGGCACAGTTACCCAGAGATGGAGTATTTTCACATGTGTCTAATCATCTGGATGTGTGCGTGTATTCTTCTGCTGGGTTCCTCTGTAGGTCTGAGGTATCATTAACATTCACAGGCCGCCGCTGCAGACTCCACAGTGGCTCCTTCTCATTGAGAAGTTCACAAGCTACCTCTTTATTGCCACAGCCCGCGGATTAGTTGCCATGGAGACAAAGCTGTCGAGAGTCAGCAGGAGTACGTTTCCCGATATTTGGCGTTTGCTTCATCCGGAGGAGGATACTTTGCGGAAAAAGTTTGGAGGGTTTTGTTGAAAGAGGCCCGGCGGGTTGTCAGGCGCTCCGTTTTGTTCAGGAACTCCTCTTTTCCACGCCTGATGATTAAAAGCAAACTGTGTGATGCTTAACATCATATCCCTCGCAATAATAACCAGGTAAAGCCTTCACGAGTCATTCAGCGAGAGGAACTACGCTGTATTATTGGGATTGACCTTGACGCAGCCTGGCTTAGCATTCGAGTCAGACTCATTGGCACAGTCATCATCGTAATCTCCGTTAGAACCTCAAAATCATCTTCAAAACAAACGCACAACCAGATGTGTGCCGGATGCAGATGCAGCCTGCTAACAGAGAGGGTATCAACCCCCCGGGGACTGGATCGATGCTGATGCTGGAGGATGCTGAACGCAGCTGCACGCAGATGTGAGGTCGGCCTCTGGGAGTTAAATGAGCCGTTCAGCAGGTCCGCTGGTGGGAGGACGAGGCTGTATGACCCATATTTTACCATATTTAGTCACTATCTTCATACATGATTACTTTAACACAGGAAGTTATTATCTTAAGCTCTAAAGTCATTATTTTAAGAAAATTTCTCATTATTTTCCAATAATAAGTTATTACTTTAAGACATTATTTTGAAAAACCACCTCGTTATTTTTGAGGTATTGTCATTATTTTAAGACACTAACTAATTCTTTTGAGATTCATAATTTTAACAACTCATTATTTGGAGTCATTTTAATCATCCTAATGTCTGCAATGACACAAAGTAAGACTCACGCTGTCAACAAGAAAGGAGACGTGTGTTTGTTGCAGTTATTTGAAGCCCCACACTGTGATGCTTTTCCTGAACCTAACTAAGAATATTTTAGCCTGAACGTAAACACAAGACCTTTGACTGTGCAGCATATTGTTGACATGAGATCAGGTCGGACACTGATGATGGTAGTATTCTATATATCATAGTATTCAATAATCAGAATCAGAAATCAGAATCAGAAACATTTATTTTACAAGTATGTTGAACATATGAGGACATTCCCATGGTTGGGGGTGTGTACACGAAACAAAAGAGAATCAGTTACAATTAAATTAACTATATAATATAAAATAATATACAATAAAATAGTCCTATAGTAAAATAGTATACAATATATTTATATTTATACCAGAAAAAGGTTTATTTATATAATATCCCGTATTTAATGGAGCTGCATTGAGAATCTTTACATGCAGGGACTAACTGAGGAACATTATAAAGCTTGAGTAACATTAACATTGTGTCAACAAAGCGCTCGTTTACTTTGAAATAACGGAACATCAGTGAAAGTCGTGTGTGGAGCCTTTGGATTTATTCCCGCGCACTAACAAAGTCTCCTCCGTTCTCATCCAACGCTCACGTGTCTCCACAGCTAACGAGGCTGTGGACTATAACGAGCTACGGGGGCGTCGCTCCAAACAAAGACTAAATATATCCCTCCCGTGTCCAGCGTTCCAACGTATAAAACCAGTTGTCAGGGCAGAACAACACGTGTTTGTGGATGTGGGGAGGAGGCTCGGCTCTTCTTCTTCTTCTTCTTCTTCTTCTTCTTCACAGAGATGTTCCAGTTGGAGGAACGAACCGGCCACTCGCCGCTTTGTAGCCGCCTCCTTTAATGAAAAGTTGATCCAGCAAGTTTAGGTTGTTTACCATCCGACCCATGATGCATCGGGGCAGATCAGCTGCGCTACCAATATGTGTATATGTTCTTTATTATAGAAACATATTATTGTTGTATAATACAATTCTTTATTTGATTTGATTGTGCTAACCTGGCTTTAATGTTATTTTTGAGAGATGTGTCTTTTCACACAGTATGTATTAAATAACATAGAGACGCACACGCTTCCTGTCAATCACAGTGAGCCCCGCCCTAAAGCATCCATGGCTTTATGGTCGGTTTGACTCTACATGGACCACAATTCACTAAATGAACATCACGCTGCATTGAAGAAGACCTGAAAATAGAGATTGAGACCAAAACATCATGTTTACAGTGTTTACTGAGGGAATAAATCAAGAAAGAAGTGGAGTCATTTTCTCATAGACGTCTATGGGAGCAGAGGAGTCGCCCCCTGCTGGTCACTACAGAGAAGTAGAGTCATTTCCTCATAGACGTCTATGGGAGCAGAGGAGTCGCCCCCTGCTGGTCACTACAGAGAAGTAGAGTCATTTCCTCATAGACGTCTATGGGAGCAGAGGAGTCGCCCCCTGCTGGTCACTACAGAGAAGTAGAGTCATTTCCTCATAGACGTCTATGGGAGCAGAGGAGTCGCCCCCTGCTGGTCACTACAGAGAAGTAGAGTCATTTCCTCATAGACGTCTATGGGAGCAGAGGAGTCGCCCCCTGCTGGTCACTACAGAGAAGTAGAGTCATTTCCTCATAGACGTCTATGGGAGCAGAGGAGTCGCCCCCTGCTGGTCACTACAGAGAAGTAGAGTCATTTCCTCATAGACGTCTATGGGAGCAGAGGAGTCGCCCCCTGCTGGTCACTACACAGAATGCAGCTTTAACAGATGAAGCTTTGGCGCCGCCTCTTTGTGTATCATGTGATGGAGAAAGAATAAGTTGATATTTTGACTTGAAGGGCATAAGTGTTTATCAAGTTAGAACTTTATCGTCTGGTTTAAAGGTGTCTGTGTAAACATCTATGAAAACGTGTCTGCTCAGTGAAATTACGCTTAATGGTCGGAGAAAGAAACTTATTGCACTCCAAAGATCAGACCAAGTCTGCTAATCAAAGACACTGATTAATGAAATAGCTCCTGAATACCCGGTGATTGAACTCTCTCGGCGCCGTGGCACTTAAAAGATTTCATGGATTAATTTGTGGTATAATGAGTGATGTAAACGGGACCCCTAATGAGAAGGTCCAGGTCTAGACGTTTCCTCTAGGCCTTTTGTTACAAATCACATTTAAAGCATTTGATTTGATATTAGACTCCAGTGTTTACCTGCAAATAAGAATGAGTTGGACATTCAAAAGCAATGCGAAAGAAATATAAATATAATTATATACATATATATATATATATATGTATTAAGGAGTATAATGTAGGAATGGGAGCCATGTACTGTATGTATGTCAACCACCAGTCAGCACAGTGGGGGGTGATCGCGCATGTTTTTACATAACGTGAGACGCATGTTTGTGTATTTAGTATCTTTGGGGGTTATTTCTTTTCTTTCCTTCATGCCCATGAATACAACTCCACACGCACAGAGCACCACGGCGTTTGACTGGCAGGCGGGGAAATAACCTTCCGGGCTCGGAGGGATTAGCGGCACAATGTAAATGCCGGATGTCACTCGCACCGCTTCGTGTTTGATGGTTGTCTTTCTTTCATTCTGACCTCGCAGACAGTTTCTGCAGAGGTTCCAGAGAAGTGATCGGGAATGCCACGTGAAGGTGGCTGACAAACCCCCCCCCCCCGGACTGGGAAAGGTAGAAAGGCCCGACGACATGACTGAGATACGGATGAGAATCACGGCTGAGAGGTTTCCTTGTGGCACGTGTGCGTTTGTCACGAGGCGGCTGACGCCACGGCACCTGTGTGCGACGTGGAAGAACACAAGACCGAGTCAGAGGCAGTCGGCCGTCTGTCACCGGCGGACTAATGAGAGAGACCGCAGGCGTAAATAACGGGAGGGCTGCACAGCTTAATGTGTTGATCAGAACTGTTCACACGCACCATTAGGAAAGTCATTTAACGTGCAGCCACATCGCACATTCTTGCTTTTTGCGTCTTGTTTTTTCTTTTACCCCCGTTCAGGAGTGACGGTCGTAAGTAAAAACAGAAGTGACTGTTGTTTGTGTCCCAAAGTCCCATTGCCGTGGTTCGTGTCGTGTTCTACTTGGCGCGCGTACATTTTTTAAGCTTATTTCTGAACGCGGCGGCACATTTCGAGCCCCCGAGACCGCTGCCACGGCCCCTTTGAGATATTTAACGACAGACATGTATGTGTTGTTAGCACAAGCTGACAGGCCTTCTTTAAATATACATGATCTTTATGCAGATGTGAGGTCTATATTGAGGTTAGATCTGAGCATTGTTGCTGCTGTCGTCGGCTCTGGGGACACGAGGAGACACTCACCTGCTGTTCGCTACTTTAAGCAAAATTAGCTTATTTTCTGTTGACGCACCAGTTTGCAATATTTATAAATAATAAAAGTTTAATTTCCTCAGTTCCCCTTCCTGAATGGTCGGTAATCTACCTTTAGGCTGTCAGCACTAAAGTAAACAGTAAAAGACGATCGTTGATCCTTGCTGTTTAAGAAGTGGACGTACGGTTGTGGACTGACTTCTTAGTTTTAGTCGTCTTTGTTTATTTTGATGAAAGTTGATGAGAGAGCAGGTATGCTTTGGGGCGGGGCTTAATATGATGCTTTATGGTCTGTTTGACTCTAAATGAAACATAATTACTAAATGAACATCATGCTGTATTGAAGAAGACTTGAAGAGTAATTTTTACTGAATAAATCCAGAGAGAAGTGGAGTCATTTTCTCATCAATTCCATGAGAGTCGCCCCCTGCTGGTCACTACAGAGAATGCAGCCTTAAGGCACCGTTGAAGACGCTGGATAGAAGACATCGTTCTCTGTTTGGCTCTGAGCGGGAGAGTGCGGCGTCGCTTTACGCAATCGCAGACCCAAACTGGCTCACGCACAAGCACGTGCTCGGGGTACAACAGTTTGGCTCGCATGCTCTCCCGGTTACTTAATTGTCTTGTGTCCACGGGTGTAAAATCCACTTGTTCGGTCGACATGTTAATTAAATATTTTTTTTTAAAATGCTTTCATTGTTGCTTCATCTGAATGTACGAAATGCGCTCAGCAGCCACAGTCAGATGATGGCGCACTGATTCATTCACGGCGCATTCAAAGTGTGGCTTGATTTTTTTGTGTGCTTTGGAACCTCACCTGTTTATTATCTGTCCTTCACGTCGTGCACGTTTGCGACTGCGACGTGGATGCCACTGCGAGGGCTGTGAAAAGAGAGAGGACCCTCGTGAACCCGGGAGACCACCGTCCGCGTCCCGGGCGTGCACGCTGGGCTTGTGCACTCAAGCCGTCGCCATGGCAACAGTCCTCAGCGCTTCATCCTGTGACAGAGGAATCCAAACAGCAGTTTAGATTTGGCCACACTTTCCTGCAAGTGAACGCAGTCGAGGTCGCCGAACACAAAACGTCGCGGTTTCCAACTGGAATTATTGTCAATGTACAAAAGGGCTGCGCAACAAATGTATCTGGTATTCACATTTCACCGCACGGATTCGAGCAAGACTACATTAGGGATGAATATACGAGGTTCACCGCCTGAGGAAGCGTTCACTTTTATTTTCTGTTGTCACTGTGAATCAACATTACGTATAAATATTTAGAGGTTTTATGCTATTTGACATGCAAAAAGATTGTTACCGAAAGCCGAGATGTTGTGTTTCGAAGATGATGGATATGATACACGCTTATTCCCAAACAATTCTATTTAATAATACATTCTACGATATTACCGTTTCCGCGAGAATACTTCTAGATCATTTATTTAGAATCCAATCTTGTGTTTTACGGCGTTATTTATTCCACAATGCCAGTTTTCTGTCTGTACTAAACACTTTATGGCTATCTGTATTCATCAATTTTAGTTTTATTGTCCATAAATCTCAATTTTGTCAGCGAGGGGAATCTCGAGTCCCTAACGCGCCAGCTCGGTTGAGTAAAACGTGTTTATTTCCCATCAGAGCTGTTGATATTCATCTTCGTGGCTCTGATTCCTCAGTTATCGTTGGCCTCGAGCCGCTGTGAGAATGCGCCTCACACACAGATGTGACGCTGGAAAGTGATTTCTTGACTGCGACGCAGCGCGAGGAGGTTATTGAACACTAGTCAGGATGCGACGTTCTGGTCGGCAGATTGCTGGTCAGAAACGGCATCGTGAAGCAGCTCTTTCCGGTGGTCGGGCAGCGTTTTAAGATGCGATTTCCTCCACTCGGGGATATCGAGATCAGCTGTGTGTGTGTGTGTGTGTGAGTAGCATTGTGCGGCTTCCGGTGAACCACTTTCTCACAAAAGCTTTTACTGCCTATTTTAGGGCCTTATTGAGCAAAAATGAGTCGGATGGTATAGACGTCTATGGGAAAATGACTACTTCTCTCTCCATTTATTCCCTCAGCGTGATGTTCATCGAGGTCCATTTTGAGAAGAAGATGTTTTCAAGGAAAGATTCCACACCACTTCAACAATGGCAACAACGGAGAAATACTATTATTGAGCTGCTTTATATAATATATCGTCAATTCTGATCAGTAGAGGAAACCACAAAGCGCTTCTTCTGATGGACGGGAAACACAAGAAATGAAAATGTTACTGACGCTTCAAACCCAAAAGAACAAAGTGGAAATCATCTACTCATAGAGGTCAATTCTACTCTGTTTTCAACTGAGGCATCAATGAAACCACGAGGCACCTTTTGAAACGGAACATTCGATTTATGTTCACGAAGTCGAGACAAGACGTGTTTTTGTCTGTAAAGTTTATGAAGACCTCTCGCTGCACGCCGACGCTGTTACCGCCGCATCCCGCTGGGCGCCACTGTACGCTTACTGTGTGTGTGTGTGTGTGTGTGTGTCAGGTTCAGGGATTACACAAACGATTCGCAGGAAGGTGTTCGTGGACATTTAACAAGTCTCCCGCGTCATCGTGGCAGACTCTATTCCATGTTAATTAAGGCGGATTACTGCGTATTAATGGACACATGAATGGGACGAGCCCCACGCTGTGTAAACACCGATGTGCTGTGACACAACAACATGGATTATTTATGCCTGCTCAGTGTCAAGTAAAAACAACTTTTGCTGTAATGTGTCTACAGGTTTTTTTTAATGCACATTTCAATTCAATTTGCATATAACAGCTGGGTGGAAACATCATCCTAACATTTTTTAGTGATTGGCACCTAAATGGTAAATGAGCACCACGTGCTTATCGTCATGCACTACAAGTCTGTGCAACGCTTTAGCCGATTCGGTTAAAATGTGTGCTTAATCTGAGCGGGGACCTCCGTCACTGGGAAGTATAAAGGGATGTTGTAGCCAAAACGGAAGGAGCGAGAGACGGCGGTTGGACCTCTTCATCCATCCGTACCAGGTGGACGGAGTCACGACGACGCCACCCATTGGTTTGCGGCGGTGCTGTTTCAAGAGCCTGAAGTTCAGCCTTCAGGCCGTCGCCATCCTTCCCGCATGTGACGCAAGAAGGGTGGAGATGCAATGGAATGCCAGATAAGAAATTGGCTTCTCAGACCGGGAGGCTGAAACTGATTTCTTAAGAGCAACCGTGAGGTTTTTCCACAAACGTCCCACGTGCCTCTTGTTGCATTAACCTGAGTATATCTTGTGGTTGGAATTGTGCCGGCGCTCTTGGCGGCTGTGTCCCAAAAGCCAAGACCGGATGGGGGTTGTGACCAAGTCATCTGTTCGATGAGTCGGTCATGCCGGTCATGCACGCGTCACTGTTCCTCCCGACGGTCGGGAATAAAAACATTTGTCAGGGCTGTGAGTCGTTTGCAAGGTGAAGTGAGGCTGCAGAGGGACCCGAGTCAGGGTCCAGAGGGAGAGAGGCACACGACTGGAGCCGAGCATGCAGGAGAACGACCTCTGCATGTGGGATGAGGTCCAGGGAGGAGGAGGAGGAGGAGGAGGAGGAGGGGGAGGGGGAGGAGGAGGAGGAGGATGCACCAGAGCAGCAGGCTTCTGGTGTATTAACCACACGCCAGGTCTTGTGCGTTGCATGTACATATATGTGATGCACCGATTGGCTGTTTGGGTGTGTGTGTGTGAGAGAGTGTGAGAGGGAGAGAGAGAGAGAGAGAGAGAGAGAGAGGAGCTTGTGGATGAGAAAGGGGGGAGGGAGCTCAAACACTGCAGTCTGAGCTGACTCGCTCATTCTTCTCTCGCCGTGACCCGCCGGTGGACACCTTGATCTCGCAGCCCACTTAAGAGAAGAGGAAAACACGTGTGTGTGTGTGTGTGTGTGTGTGTCTTTGGGGGGTCTTTGGGAAGGGACGCCGTACACTTTTTTTTTTTTTTTTTGCCTCGCTGATGAGGGGAGTCTGAGGGAGCAATTACCTCCCGTCCGCGTAGAGAAGGAGGGGGGGACGGCGGAGGAGGAGACGAAGAGGGGGGGGGGGGGGGGGGAGTCGGCAGATGTGTGAGGAGCGGGATTAAAGACCCCCAAAGTGGGGTCCGCTCTCTCTGGCGCCATCCTCCTCCACGCATCCATCCATTGCACCAACCCAACCCCCCCCCCCCCCCGCCGCGCGCGCACTGCGTTCTTCATTGAGTAGCAGAAGTTGATTGGCCCCGGATCAAGTGCCATCACACCCCCACCCCCCCCTCTCACCCCCCCCTCCCCAAGCTCGTATAGAGAAGGAGGGAGCGCGGATCTGTCCCCCCCCCGCGGGGTTTTTTCATCTCTCGGAGCGTCGGCACCTGCGCTGAAAGTGGTCGCGGAGAGGTGAGCGCGCGGCGGGATTATGTCCTAAAACGCACGGAACCACACAGCGCGGCGGCGGGATTACGCGCAGAATATAGAGGGACCGCGCGGGATTAAAGGAGACTCAAGCAGCTTTGGTTGGGACAAGGGGACGGGGACAGGGGGACATGGGTGGGGAGGACGTGGGGGGTCTTAAATCGTTCGACAGGGCTTCTAACTGTTTTTTTTTGTGAGGAAAACTGGAGGAGACATCCACCCGTCTGCACCGAGCGGAGTAACTTCTGACTCCCCCCCCCCTCCCCCCCTCCACGTTGAGGACTTTAGGCCGGGACTTTGGACTCGTCCGCCTCCCGCCATGAGACGCTCGAGCACCGACGAGACCCCCTACCGGCGCAGTCCGTCCCTGGACAGCAAGTCCGACTCGCCGCCCTTCTCCTCCGGGTTCCACCGCTTCAGCGGGGAGTTCGAGTACAAGCGGCCGCCCTTCGCCTTCGGCTTCCACACCACGAAGGGGCCGCAGGCCGCCAAGGGGCGCTGCGCGCAGCGGGGCAAGAAGTACGTGGTGTTTTACCTGGACCTCTCCTTCATCTTCCTCCTAGAGCTGCGCCGCTGCAGGATGGCCGAGGGCTGCGTGATGGCCCTGCGATACGGAATGGTCTTCTTCAACCTCCTCTTCTGGGTGAGTCATGAGGGGGGGGGGGGCTGAGATTACTAATGACTCAATGACTCGTCATGTGACGGGCAAGTAGTTTGAGACTCACGAGAATAATTACGCGCATTACGCGCAACAGGTTGACTGACTAGTGAGAAACTTTTGAATACCGTGAATAGTTAACAAGAGACTCACATTATTAACGAGTCACCTGACGAGCGTTTGCCTGACGAATCACGTGATAAGGACACGTTATTAAAGAGTCACCTGACTAGCGTTTGCCTAACGAATCACGTGATAAGGACACGTTATTAACGAGTCACCTGACTAGCGTTTGCCTAACGAATCACGTGATAAGGACACGTTATTAACGAGTCACCTGACTAGCGTTTGCCTAACGAATCACGTGACAAGGACACATTATTAACGAGTCACCTGACTCGCGATTGACTAACAAATCACTTGATTAATGACTCACATCATCAACGAGTCACCTGACGAGCGATTGACTAAGAATCACCTGATTAATGACTCACATTATTAACGAGTCACCCGACTAGCGTTAGCCTAACGAATCACGTGGTAAAGACACATTATTAACGAGTCACCTGACTAGCGTTTGCCTAACAAATCACTTGATTAATGAATCACATTATTAACGAGTCACCTGACTCGCGATTGACTAACGAATCACTTGATTAACGACTCACATCATCAACGAGTCACCTGACGAGCGATTGACCACTAAGGACTCACCTTAGTCAGGGACTAACAGCTCACCTGACTAATGACTAAGATTACTAACGAGTCACCTGTCTAATGACTAAGATTACTAACGAGTCACCTGACTAATGACTAAGATTACTAACGAGTCACCTGACTAATGACTACGATTACTCACTCGACTAGCGAGGGACCATCGGCTCACGTGGCCGAGGGAGTCACGTGACTGATCTAACATTCTGCATGTTTACTCACACGTCTTTCTGTATTTCATGTGGGCCAGAGGCAGCTGTGGTGTGTGTTGCCAGAGTGATGTGAGAGGAGTGAGGATGGAGCGGAGGGGCGGAGGAGGAGGAGGGGGGGGGGGGGGGGGGGGGGCGGCGGAGGAAAGACAGGTCATGCATTTAGATCACGTGTAGCAAAGCCCACCGTGGGTCGAGCTTTCTTTCGGTTCCACATACAGCACTTCCAGACGTGGGTGTGCGCCGCTTTGTTTTTCTGCGTTAAGCCTCTTCACGTGTGCAGCTGGCGTTTTTAGCGCGGACTCGTTAATCACAACGCCGGGATGCTCCATCACCTTCCTCTGCTCCACCCCTCCCACCTCCTCCTTTCCCTCTTTCCCCTTCTCAGCCCATCGAGGCTGTCAAGCCGCTCTATCTGGATGATCATATCTGTTTGCAGAGGGGGGCAATTCAGCCTTTGTCTGTCCATCTCACTCCGGTAGCCCCCCCCCAACAGATCACTTTCATTTCCACCCCGAAGCCCCCGTCATGTTCCACAGCTTCACATTTAAAGATCTCCATCTCAGCCTCGTGCCAGTGTGTGATGTGTTCTTGTCTTTTTGTCTTTTCTGTGCAATCGTGTTGCAACTTTGTCTCGGGTTTTGTGGGATGCTGCCCCCCCCCCCCCCCCCCCCCTCTCCCCCCCCTGCAGTTTACAGTGCTGGGATTACTTTGATTTGTCATACTTCTGTTCTTATTGGTAATGGAACGAGATGAGGCCTCGAACGCCGAAATGCAATCTAGCTTCCAAGATGCAATCTCCCTCTGGGAACGAGTGACCTCTTCAACTCTTCATCTTCTCTCAGCTATAAAGCACTGCCGAGGAGGACCACGGCAAACGTTATGAGCACACTGTGTGTGTGTGTGTGTGTCACACACTCACAAGACCCACAAGACTCCAAGACCGCTACTAACGACTCAAGAGACTAACGACTCAAGAGACTAACGACTCACTAGACCAACGACTCACAAGACTCACAAGACTAACGACTCAAGAGACTAATGACTCACAAGACTAACGATTCACAAGACTAACGATTCACAAGACTAACGACTCCTGCTACTAACGAAGCAAGAGACTAACTATTCACAATACTAACGATTCACAAGACTAACGATTCACAAGACTAACGATTTACAAGAATAACGACTCCTGCTACTAACGAATCAAGAGACTAACGATTCACAATACTAACGACTCACGCTACTAACAACTCAAGAGACTAACGATTCACAATACTAACGACTCACGCTACTAACGACTCAAGAGACTAACGACTCACGCTACCAACGACTCACGAGACCAACGACTCACGAGACCAACGACTCACGATGCTAACGACTCAATAGACTAACAAATGACAAGACCAAAGACTCTTAAGACCAACGACTCAAGAGACTAACGACTCACGAGAATAACGACTCACGAGAATAACGACTCTCAAGACTCCAAGACCGCTACTAACGAATCAAGAGACTAACGACTCAAGAGACTAACGACTCACGAGAATAACGACTCACGAGAATAAAAACTCAAGACTAACAACTGACTAGACCAACGACTCACAAGACTCACAAGACTAACGACTCAAGAGACTAACGACTCACAAGACTAACGATTCACAAGACTAACGACTTACAAGAATAACGACTCCCGCTACTAACGAATCAAGAGACTAACGATTCACAATACTAACGACTCACGCTACTAACAACTCAAGAGACTAACGATTCACAATACTAACGACTCACGCTACTAACAACTCAAGAGACTAACGACTCACGCTACCAACGACTCACGAGACCAACGACTCACGAGACCAACGACTCACGATGCTAACGACTCACGATGCTAACGACTCATGAGACCAACGACTGACGAGACGTGACTAACGAGTCACGTGACTAGTGTGTGACTATGACTCCCACGGACTCGGGTGACTAGCGAGGGCCGGGACCAGGCAGTATATAGGCAGTGAGTGTGTGAGAGGCTACATGGTGCAGCACAGCAGGGGCTCTCATCGATCATTTATATGAGTGACATGTTCACATCGGCCAGATGAAATGCTGATAAGCTCTCACATGGATTCTCAGGAGGGATCTCATCTAAAACAAACCCTCTCTTTACATTTGTTCAAAATAATCGTGAGATGTCACATGGAGGCGAGATTATTCGGGATTGGAGTCGGGAAGCGAGTGGCTGCACTCTCGTTGTTTCACTTCGACAGAAACGGATGTTGAGAAATTCATCAACTTGAATGAATTTGATGCCTCTGCTGGGGAAATCGTTTTCTAATTCATTTTATTTTATTGTAATTCTTATTGATAACCTGTAATCTCTTTCCCACTTAAGACAAGACGATCCTCCTTTAACAAATACATCTTTTATCCATATTTAAAGCCTGAGGTAAAACTCAGGTACACTTGCATGTTTAAACATTTGTTGTGGATTGACTGATCTCTGTAACGATGGATTAACAGGAAACCGCAGGGATTAAATACAAAAATATGATCCAATACCCAAATAAATGATGAATTGGTGACCCTCAAAACTCGACCGGCGTCCGAATCCTGCTGGGTTGTCGCCGGGTTACTCGAGTTCCTCCTAAACACGAGCAGGTGTTTTTGTCCATCACACTTCCTCTGCACGTCCTTCAAACCGACCATCGTGGTGTAGTTGCTGTCGGCGAGGAGGCTCCTGGCTTCTCTTCACGCTCGGTGTGCAGAAGGTCTTTGGGGGGGTTTCCTTTTGTTTCAGTGATTGAACGTGTTGCTCACTGGCGTATACGCAAAAGCATCGAACAAGAAACGGACTCATTTCAAACCTGCTGCTGGGTGGAAGCGTTTCACTGGACCACCGAATACCATCTGGAAAATGTCCGCTAACATCTGGATCGCTTTTGTTTTTGGGGGTTTTTGCAAAAATAAACTAATTCAACAATCGTACAATTGCGATTGGAAACCGAAGGAAAGCCGAGTAGAAAAAGAGGGAAAGTTCAGCTTCCTGTCGGGTCATTTTCATCTTTAAAACAAAACTATTTAACAATTAATACAGCTTATTTCAATTTATTTACCCTTTTTTATATTGACATCTTTGTGACTAAGCTTTTCTTAAGCCGAGCGGTGGTTTTTATTTACAGTTTAAACGCCACACTTGCACAGATTTGACGCCCTTGTTTGCGTCCGTCACCTCTCGCCTCCTCACAGGCAGACGGATTTAGTTCAATTTGTGTGGCGTGTATATGCAGTACATTAGTTATACTACACGTTTTCCGTGAACCTCTTCATTCCGATAACATTGTTCCATTAAGAGGTGCAACAACGACATGCAGGTCGTTATGGAAACAAGTCTATTTTGGGTCCCGGCACGACAATAAATCACAGGGTCCTTCCAGGTTTGTGCGGTTTGAGTGTGCGTGGGCGTGCGTTCCAGTACTCCACGTCTAACGGACTCAAAAGTGGAATCCGATGAGGCTTCACCCGCTCGGAGAGACGGTCAGTCAGACCGTCAGCTGCGAGGCCGCAGAAAAAAGCATTTTAGCGCGAGCGGAAAGAGGAAATGGACTTCCTGCCGCTGCAGGACGCAGGCTGGCGGTTCAACGCGGCCGCCACGACTCCACCGGGGAATTGCAGCATTGGCGCAGCTAAGAAAAATGAAAAAAGGCGGAGGATGCTCAACGCTGCATGAAGTTGCCCCCCCCCCCCCCTCACCCCTCTCCCTCCTTCCCCAAGCCGCAAACCAGACTCGTTCACGGCCAATTTTTTAATTAATCTCGTCAGCAACAAATGGGGGAGACACTGGCGACGCGCGGCCTCTGAAGTTGTGTTTCCTCGCCGTGGCTGATGTAGGTCAGAGAAATCTGCCTCCCCATGTTTGGCCTGATCAATAGAAACGGTCTTTCCACAGAGATTAGTCAGCCCCCCCCTCCTTGCTGGCTTCAGGCGAGGGGGCGCTGCTCAGCATGAGTGGTCCTGGTAATCGGCCCGCAGTTGACTTTGGCGGAGTGTGTTTGTGCGTCCTTCTGGCCCGCGGGCGTTGTGCACACAGGTTTGATTTCTGGAGACGGGGGGGACACCGGGGGACGTCTCGTTATTGTGTCCGGCGATGGCGTGTTTTTTTGCGACAGATGTGGATCCAGGATGCTCACCTGGTGCAGAATAAATATACACGTACGTTTATCCCCAGACAAGCAGCCCTTTAATGAAGCTCCCGGGTGGTTTTATTGGCTCAGGAGGAATTGAGCCGGTTTAATACTCCAGAAAATTCCAGTTTTCAACCCACAGACACCAGATTTGGGCGTAGAACGCAATCTTTCCGTGATCACGACACGTCGATGGCTTCATTTGTCCCCGGCAGTGACATGAAGGGATTAGAGGCATCCACCACAAACCTCTGATAACACTTGACCTCAGAATGACGTGAAACGGGCAGAAGTTATTGCTTCCGAGACTCCTCTGCCTCATTTAAACTTAAATAAATTCTCTTAAAATCAGCGAAATATTTCAAATAAATCTGGGATAAAAGTGCTTCTCTGCATCCATGTTTTAGTGCGGCGCTGCTACGCGTGTTTTCCGTCTGTGAAGTTCTTTAAAATATTCATGTCGAGGCGTCAGGAAAAGCCCCCCCGATAGGAGGAAGTGTGTCAGGAGCTGGAAACCACTCTGTTAACGAACCTAATTTGAAGCTGATCTCGGGTCTGTTTTGGCAGGCCGGGCTTTGGGCCTATCCCCCCCCACCTGCCCCCCCACCTGCCCCCCCACCCGGCGCTCCGATGTTACTTTGAATTGTTTGCCAGCTCATTTGGGCTGAACAATGTTTCAGCAGTAAAGTGGTGATGACTCGCGTCGCAAGACCCCCCGTTTCTGTCTCCTCTTCAAAAGCGTCGCTCCGAAGAGCGTTTCCATTTCCAGTTTATTGAAACTCACAAAAAGGAGATTTTGTAGAGATGAATCCGCCTGTGCTTCTGTCCTCATCGCTTCCTCAAACCGGCAAATTGTCTCCTAAGAGAAGAGAAAGCCTAAAGTGGTGATTATTATTCACTATATATCGTTTTTGAACTATTCCTTTAATCCGTGCAGACAACGTGAAGAAAAACGAACAAGTAACCGGCCAGCTTGAAGACATCTATCCTCAGGGGGCGGAGCCACCCGGCTCCTCCGATTGGCCCAACCGGGGCTAATTAGCACGTAGCGATTGACGTGCGACGCGCTCACCGGGTGGAGCCAGGAAGCGTCGCCCGCGGGTGGAAACCGCCGGAGCGGAATCGCTAAGTGAAGCGCTTAGAGGTGCACGTTCACTCGTTTCCTTCCTGACAGCGAAGGGTTACTAGTCCGACCTCGGAGAGGCCCGCTCGCCGTGCGTCCTCCAAGGACACGGGGACAAACGCGGGACAACGCGCCGCCGGGGCCCGAAACACCGAAAACACCTCCGAGTATCCGGGGACCGCAGCCGACGGACGTGACAAGTTTTAAATATTCATAAAGGGCAGTCGAGGGTCGGTGTGCAGCCAGTGGGAGGATACCAAAGGTCCCAGAATGCCGTTCTCAGGGCCTGAGAGGGCTGAAGAGCGCAGATGGAGGCAGTGAGCTCCGTCAGCGGCGAGCCGGATGCACCTGATTGGCGGCGTGAAAGGAGGCGCAGGTGGGGGGCGCTCGAACAAGCGGGAGGCCGCGATCAGAGCGACGGGGAAAACACGAAGCCACCGCTAATTGTCTGCTCAGGGCATGCTGGGTAAAAAAAAAGATACTTCAGAGACCATCAGAAAAGGATCCCTCGCTGGCCGGAATATTTCCAACGGTTATTTTGAATGCGTTGTTACTGAGGTGTTTACGGGAGGAGGACGCCGGGGGGGGCGGGGGTCAAATCTTCAGTCACGAATCACCGGGCAGAGAAACTCCTCCACGCTTTCATTTCCGCCCGTCAGGACCACTGCAACTCACTCCTCTACGGCATCAGCAACACCTCCATGAATAAATGACAACTGGTCCAGAATGCAGCTGCACGACTGCTCACCCACACCCAAATCACCCCCGTCCTGAGAGACCTCCACTGGCTCCCCGTCTCCCACCGGATCTCCTACAGAATCTTGACCCTCACCCTACAAAGCCCTCCACCAACTGGCACCTCCCTATCTCTCTGAGCTCCTCAGTCCCTCAGATCCACCTCGAGCCAGACTACTTTTGCCCCCCCCCACACATCCAAACTCTGCAGCTCTGGGGGCAGAGCGTTCTCCAGGGCAGCTCCCAAGCTCTGGAACTCACTCCCCATTCTCATCAGAGACCCCGACGCCATCACCACATTCCAGTCCCGCCTCAAGACACATCTTTTGTCCTCTGCGTACCCGCAACAGACACGTGGTCTACAACAACGCCGCGTCCCCACCAACTTTATTACTCTTCTGACCAAAGCAGACCAGGTCCACGTGTCTGGGGCTTTTATTGTGAAAGGTAACATGCTGCGATTCAATCGTTTTAATTTAAGAGTATCTTGCTACATTCCCACTGTATTCATACAATTTATTCACTTCTCGTTCTATTTCAAGTAATCTGTCCTTAATCTTCCTTCTGACGCTGAAAATGAAATAACAGAGGATTTAGCGTCTTTAGCGGTGATCCTGGTCATATTTTGCATTAACTCAGTGAGTGAAGTCGTCCACATGTCGCGCCGTTTAGTAATACTGGTGAACGTGTCCGGGAAGCCGCCCGAGCTGCTTCTTCCTCTGCTGAGATTCCCGAGAGACGCGCGTGAGGAAAAACCACATCGCGTCACGTGGAAACATTTGAAACGCATCAGCATTGTCACACGTCACGAGAATAAAACGCCGCGCGGAGGCTCAGGGGGGATAAAAGGATTATTCCTCCCTCCCGATGTTCCGGTAAGTCGCTTTCCGAACCCACACGCTGCGTCCTGTGCGTTCTGCTCCTCCGTTGAAGTTGCGTCACGTCGAATCCACGGGAAACTCATTGTTTTTGTTTTTCTGCAGCAGCGTCGTCGTTCCATGGAACACAAGACATTCACCGTTCCCGGGAAAACCCTCCTGATTGCAGGAATTTGATCCCGTGATGTGACTGGTGACATGTGCCCCATCACCAGCATCATCATCATCATCATCAGCATCATCAGCATCATCAGCATCATCATCATCATCATCATCATCAGCATCATCATCATCATCATCAGCATCAGCATCATCGCCACATATTCCCTCATCACCACCGCTGGCTCCGCAGCAGCAAATAAAAAATAACAAACGCCTCAAAGCTCCAGAATCCCTCCAGCGATTGATTGACTTTCCCCAGACGGGGACGTGGGGACGTGGGGACGTGGGGGGGGAGGGCCCGTCACAGCGAGGGCTTCTAACAGATTCACAGATTCAATATGAGAAGCCGATGTCAGGACACGTCATTAGACACAAACAACGTGTGATGATGATTGACACTGATCACGCGTCGTTAGTAGAAGGAATCCCCTGCTGATCCAGACATGAGGAGTCCTTCATACTTCATGTATGCAACCAAGAACGCGTCATGGCTGATTGACGGCGACCGGGAAAAAGGCTTCTGTGAAACATGGTTTTTCCGCCAAGCATCGGTTGTTTTGACTAAAGCGTGAGAATTATTCCCGACTGTTCAGTCGATCGAACCGCTCGGTAAAGTTCAGGCGGAGATTCTCTTTTTTAGAAAAGCATTTTTATTCAACAACGACAGCTCTCTGGAACTGTAAGGAAAAAACAAGCAACACAAGACAGAAAAAGACAGAAACAAAAAACAACAACAACAACAACCGCAGCGTTCAGTATGAATAATAAGTCAGACGTGAGTACGGTTTGATTGTTTCATCGGGTGGAGTCGGTATCAGTGCCAGTAATAACACTTTAAAGGCTCTTTCTCGTGTTTTCCGTGTGGATCTGACGCGCTCGGTGGCCTAATTCAGATTAAGGCCCACGGTTGCACAGACATGTTGTGTGTTGTTCAAACACTATATATTATCCGTCCTTGGGGGGGGCCGCGCGGCCTCCACGGCATCGCTTCGGTGGTTTGACCCCGGTTTGACCCCGCGGAGCTGCCCGGCGTCGGCGTGTTTTACGAGCCACTCGGAGGGAATCGGCACCTTTTTTTTCAAAAGGTTTGTCTTCGTTCCCTAAAACCAGCGAAAGCCCCGGGAGGAGGTTTTGTAGTCGGTGGGAGATTTGGTGGAAGCAGCAGTTATGGGCCTCGTTCAGGCTGCGAGCGGCAATCTGTTTGTTGGCAGATTGTTGAGAGTGAAACACGAAACCGGAAATCTGCGAATTGGACATGAAAGGTTGGAGACGACGAGCGGAATCTGAGCCGGAACCAGCCGAGCGCTGCGGAGGAGAAGAACATCTGTCGCCCCGTCCTGAGTGACTCAATGTTCAACCAGCATTTCTCCAAAAACTGTCTCCAGCTGCTCCTTCCTTCACCTGTCATACCCCCTCCCCCCCCCCTCAGGCTCCCCGCCACGAATCACCGGGGGGTTTCACACGCGTCCCGAGAAGCACAAGCGCTCTTCACCTCCTCTCCATCGCTGCGCTCACCTCCGCCGCTCCAACCGGATCACGCTCGCCCGAACCGGACCCGACACCCTCAGAACCGCAGACGGCAGAGGAGCGTTAATCCGACCTGGCCCGGCGGCCCGGGGGCCCGGCGGGTTCCCGGGTGCGCGTCGACCTTTCACGGTGAGCGCGGGAAAGCGCTTTTTCGAGGCGGCTGACACTCAGAAGCCGGGCGTACCCTTTACAGCAACGCAGAGATTCATGTTCCCCACCTGTCCTTCGCAGCCCACCGCGCGTGTGTGTGTGTGTGTACGTGTGTGTGTGTGTGTGTGTGCGTGTCTGTGTGCGTGTGTGAGCATCAACTCCTCCAAATGTTGTTGCCTTTTCATGTCAGCGAGCTGTCAGACAAGTTCACATATTCCGCTTGATGAGACTCAACATTTGAGATGCAGCGAGCAGAGCGAGGCCCCCTTCTCTGCGGCCCCCCCTCTGCGGCCTCCATTCACACACATGTTCACGCGCTCTCCCATGACCCCCTCCCCCTCCCCCCCCACACACACACACACACACACACACACACACACACATTAGCATCAGCAGATGCAAAGAGGCGGGCTGTAAAAATAAAGGCTTTTAATAACGCTGATAAAAAAAAACAGTCCATCTTCTTCTCGACGGGGGAAACGGGGGGGGGGGCGTTTGCTGCAGAGATGCTTAGAATAAAGATGCTGCTGAGGGAGAGCGAGAGGGGGGTGTAGGGGGGGTGTGCGCGTGGGGGTGTATCTGTATCAAAGTGAAGCCGAGCCGACGCAAAATGAGTGTGCATATGAGAGGACCAGACGGGGGGGGAGAGAGACAGAAGGAGAGGCCGGCGGGGGGGGGGGGGGGTTGGTGTACTCGCGGTTCGGTTGTAGCAGTGTGAAGCGGGAGGGGCTGGGGAGGCTGATGGGGGGGGGGTCGCAGTGTGCTGCAGCACGGAGTCCAAACAGCGCGGATGCGCGAGCCGGAGGACGGCAGCTCGGGACCTGTGCTGAATGCAGGTGGAGTGGTGCAGAGCTGGGGGAGGGGGGGGAGGGGAGGGCAGGGGGGGGACAGATCCGCGGGAGAGAGATGTGGACGTTGCAGGGACAGGTGGGGAAACAGCAGGTAAGAAGAAAAAAAAGACGCGAAGCCCCTCGACGAGCAGCGGAAGCCACAAAGTCAGGAGTCCTTTAGGAAACGCTCCGCTGGTCCTCTGATGACCCTCACAGGGGTCACAGTGGAGAGCTGGTCCCATCGAAGCCCCCCCTCCTCTCCCAGTGGCGTTGGAAGGTCTGAGTCGTTCTTTTCCAGGGGGGACGCCCAGAGACAAACAATAGATATACAGCAATAAACCTTTTACTTGTCAATACTAAACCCAAGTCGCTTCGCAAGAGAAGTTCTTATAAATAAAATACATCCAGGAAATTGACACGTGTTGCTCGACTTTTGGAAGAAAATGCAAACGAGGACCTTTTTTTTTTATAAACGCCTTCGTGAATAATTAAGACGACAAAAACAGTGAGAAGATGAAGAGACAGAGTTGACACAGACGAGACGAGACGGCGCGTCCTGTTTGTCTCCCACCACGGCAGAGCTTATCTGGAGCCCTTAGGAGGCACCAGCAAACCCAAAACACCGGCGTCCTATTTTTTATTCATTAAAACTAAACAAGTCATTTGTCTGTTTGCCGGCGTCGGCTTCGGGCTAAATGGGCCCCCGATCTCTGCCAGCTATCACGTCTGTAAACAGACCGTACAAATCCCTTCTTGAGTACGACACGAAGACGACTCGGCGCATCCCTCAAGGTTTGAGCCGGTCAGAATGAAGACAACGAAACAGGAAACATGGTAACAGCTGAAAACTCGTCACGCGAGTTCCTTCTTACTTTAAAAGGTGCCTCAATTGTTACAATTTACGCGTTCTTCTGTTTGCGAAACCCTCTGATGCAGAGGTGTTGGATTCGACGCTCAGGGGGCAAGAACCGGTCACACAAAACCAACCAGCTGGATTATTGATCTTTGCTAAAATTATGAAATCTACTCCGAAATGTCACATTATTTGCGTCTCCGAGGAACACAATTAATGACTCTCTGTCATTAATTGTGAATGACTGTTCACCGCGCCGCATCTCTGAATGGATTCCTGTTGATGGATTTTTTCGTGACAAGAAGTGGAGCCTCTCTGGGGGGTCTCGCTGACCTCCGACCTTATTAACACTGATTCTAGAATAACAAACGGTTTGTCTTTGTGACTTATGACAAGCAACGGCTCACTTAAGTTGTTTTTCCTTGTTTGTTATTAATCAGCATAAATTACACACATTTAAGAACTATTTGGGGGGGGGGGCTTGTATTTTTAGGTACAGTACTTTATATAAATGCAATCCAGAGACGGTAAATGAATGTCCAAATGATCCATTGAGTTGCATTGGTCCTCCATCTGTCCCGTCCACCAGGCTCCCATATGGCCGACTGATAAACACAGCAGCCGGAAATCCACAGTTTTAATTATAGATCTGTTGCTTTTTTTTTTTTCCCCTCCGTATGCCTGGGAACCCAATTACGGCGTGCCGGGTGCGCGCACCCCGTCCCTCTGATGCAGAGACACGCGCGTCTGCACGCCGTTCCCCCTCCGTCGCCTCGCCGACCCTTTCGATTATTAGGAGCTGTCCCCATTAACGCTTTTCTAATTTGAGTCGCTGCACCTGCTAATGGATGCAAGTGAGCATCTCTTCGTTGCCAATTCAGTCAGCTGGGGAATGTCGGCTTAAATTGTTTGTGCCAGAGAATAATAACATGTTGTTTTCTCCGGAGATGGAGGTAGACAGCAAGTAGATGTCTGCGTTAGCTTAGCTTAGCATAACAACAGGTGTCCTCTGGCTAAGCACGCGGGACGATGCGTCACACGGCGACTCTTAACAACCGCAGTTTCTGATCGGAAAAGAAGTGTTTTTTATTTTGAAATGATTCTGAAAGGCCGTGATAAATGAAAGAAGCAACATATTAAATCATTTAATTCAAAGGACTAGTCGTGTGTGTGTTCCACCTGTTTCTCTTGTGAATGAATAACGCTATGGAGCAATATATGAATAATTAAAGAGCTATATTTAAAGACAGACGTGCATTGAGTAGGAAGGATTCATGCAGTATTGATCA
The DNA here is from genome assembly GCF_964276395.1 of Gasterosteus aculeatus. Classification (NCBI taxonomy): domain Eukaryota; kingdom Metazoa; phylum Chordata; class Actinopteri; order Perciformes; family Gasterosteidae; genus Gasterosteus; species Gasterosteus aculeatus. Next base: position 22,959,972 of record NC_135700.1, on the reverse strand, counting down.
CAACAGCGGCCGAAAGGCCTTTGAACAGCAGGGAGGTGACAAACAATGCAAATACTTGAATACTTCTCGTGAGTAGCATTTGTACCGGCTGTAACTTCTAAGGCTTTGAGGTGGAGTTAATCACCGCCGGTATTAAAGGAAGCTGAATCGGCCTCATTACCTCAAGTTACCTCAACTACCTCTGCAAGTTGTAATGAAGGAAACTAAATATAAAAAATAAGATCTGCATAAGGCCGGTAGCGAAGGGGGATAATTTGAGTATTGATCGGCATCACTGCGACCCCCCCCCCCCCCTCCTGCAGAGAAGATCAGCTTCTAATAGCCGTCCATCACAGGCAGCACGTGGAGAACTCTGGGAGGAATCGGCAGCTGTTCAAGCCACTTGAGACTGAAAGAGGTTTAATCCTGATCATGAGCGGAGTACACGCGTGATCGGGCAGTCGGGGGGGGGGGCTTTAATTACATAATGAGGCCCACCACTGCTCAAGAAATTGATTGGCCTCTTGACATTCGTGTAGCTGTTCTGATGACACCCAGAATAGCTCAGATGAATGTGTTTTATCACATTGGTGCTCTCAGGTCCATATTCATCTCAGGTCCTCATCCATCTCAGGTCCATATCCATCTCAGGTCCTCATCCATCTCAGGTCCTCATCCATCTCAGGTCCTCATCCATCTCAGGTCCATATCCATCTCAGGTCCATATCCATCTCAGGCCCTCATCCATCTCAGGTCCTCATCCATCTCAGGTCCATATCCATCTCAGGTCCTCATCCATCTCATCCATATCAGGTCCTTATCCATCTCATCCATATCAGGTCCTTATCCATCTCATCCATATCAGGTCCTTATCCATCTCATGCATCTCATTCATATCAGGTCCTTATCCATCTCAGGTCCATATCCATCTCAGGTCCTCATCCATCTCATCCATATCAGGTCCTTATCCATCTCAGGTCCATATCCATCTCAGGTCCTCATCCATCTCATCCATATCAGGTCCTTATCCATCTCATCTATATCAGGTCCTTATCCATCTCATGCATCTGATGCATATCAGGTCCTTATCCATCTCATTCATATCAGGTCCTTATCCATCTCATGCATCTCATTCATAGCAGGTCCTTATCCATCTCAGGTCCTCATCCATCTCATCCATATCAGGTCCTTATCCATCTCAGGTCCATATCCATCTCAGGTCCTCATCCATCTCATCCATATCAGGTCCTTATCCATCTCAGGTCCATATCCATCTCAGGTCCTCATCCATCTCATCCATATCAGGTCCTTATCCATCTCATCTATATCAGGTCCTTATCCATCTCATGCATCTGATGCATATCAGGTCCTTATCCATCTCATCCATCTCAGGTCCTAATCCATCTCAAGTATTTATCCATATCAGGTCCTAATCCATCTCAAGTATTTATCCATCTCAGGTCCTAATCTATCTCATCCATAACAGGTTCTTGTCCATATCAGGTACAGGTCTTTATCCATCTCCAGACTTCAAGTGAAAAAAGTTCTGGATGTATCTGCCGAGAAGCAATGACCCCAACAGTAATGTTTCTAGAGCTCCTGGAAATAAAGCCTGCAGTCAATGCGTTAAGCAACACACAGCGGCTCCTGTATTGTTGGAACCACCAGCGAATGTCAAATCCTGCGAGGTGCATCCATAAAGTCTTTACAGGAACAACTTAGTTAGGTTTAGACACCAAAATGACCTGGTCAGGTTTAAGGAAAGATCGTTGAGATACCTGGAAACATCTCTCAGGTCTGCGCGTGAGTCGGTTCCTCGTCCTTCGTCATGTGGCTTACATGTGACGTCCTCTCGTGGAGACGCCGTGAATCAAGGCGCATCACTTCCTTGTAGGTCCATGAAGCCGTCTGCAGGTGAACCGGTTACTTATTCATCCGCATCTCTCTGTTCATCCAAAGCGGTTTGAATCTGCAAACTACAACACAGCCCCCCCCCCCCTTCTTTTTTTCACCGCTCTATTTGATGCCTTTTGAAATATTCAGTGCTAACCCTTCCATCGTATTACCTGCGTATCCAACTGGATATGCAGGAGGCTTCTTGCTACGCAGCTGCTGTGTGGGTGTGGGTGTAAGATGGGGGGGAGGGGGGGGTTCAGCAGCCTCCTTTTATGTGGTTGATCCTCTTCTTAACATAGCCTTCAATGTCTGGGGCAGCGTCGGGCCGGTTGAGTCTAAGCCCCCCCCCCCCCGCCCACAATATGGGATTTGCCACATTTAAGAGACGGGTGGACGTGGGTGATTTGAAATGGTGACTGCAGGAAGAAGATGAGGGGGGGGTGAGGCTGACATGAAAGGGTGTGGAGGGGGTGGCGGGGGGGGCAGATAGGGCAAAGGATGACAAGGTAGACACGGTAAGGAGGCAAAGGAAATGCGAGAGAAGCAGTGCGGGAGAGGAAGTGTGAGGGAGAAGAGCTAATGATGGGGAGGAGGGGGGTGTGGAACATGACGGGATGGGGGGGCTTTGGAAGATGAGGTGTTACTGACGGGAGCGCCGGGGGAGGTGGACTGAGAGAGAGAGAGAGGGAGAAAGAGAGAGAGAGAGAGAGAGGTAAGGCCAGAAAGGAGCAGCACAATTAAGAAACAAAGAAGTGAAATGTCGAGTGGAGAGGAGCTCTGAGCTCGAACACACACACACGCACGCACACACACACACACACACACACACACACGCACACGCACACGGAGGCCGATTCAGGCCCGGAACTAGAGATGGTGGCCATTGAAGATTCATTGTTTTGGTGATTAAATGTCAGGAGATAATTAGAAATACTCAAAATAAGAGTTTGCGCCGACGTCTGGAATCCTTAATTCATGGTGGGAAAGGACAGAAATTTATCGTTTTTTCGAAATTGTGTGTGAAAGGCATTTACGTTCTAAAACATTAGAATATAAACATTGACCTTTGACCCCCAGAAGCTCATTCGTTAGAGAGGTTAGAGAGCGACTCGCCGACCTCTCATCAGGTCTTCACCTTTTGATGAGTTAATAATCCTCTGAAACATCAAGCGATACACGATGAGATTCGGGCCTTCGGCGGATTCAGAAACGTCCGTTTTGTGTGATTTAGAACTGGACGAGTTGATACAGTTTGGGAAACAAAGAAAACAAACCCCTTTGCAGACGGAACGATCCACAGACTCGGTTCTAAGAAAAGACTCCCGATGTCAGTCATCCTTGAAAGGTCAGCCGCTAACCCCCCCCTCCCCTCCCCCCCCTCACCCCCCAACCTCAGCACGGACAGAAATCATGACCTGTGGAATCCTCCATGACCCCCGGCCCCTCATGTAGCGCTGCATTCTGTCACGCAGATCTCAACGGACTCCCCCCCCCCCCGCCTCCCCCCCGCCTCCCTATTCACATGAATAATTTGTTATGCCACTCTCGTCCTCATTGGTCCCCATTTCTCTCCCCCAGCCCTCATTTGTTATGCCACTGCCTCTCCATCTCACACGTCTCGTTGGTCACTGTCCGCTGAGCTTTCTATTACCCTCTGCCCTCCCCCCCTCCCCCCCTCACCTCCCCCCCTCGTTGTTTGATCTCATACTTTGGCTGTCAGAGATTTGTCTCTTCACCACTGCGGATCTGCAGCTCCAGTTTGGTAGCGGGGGGGGGGGGGGAACGCACATGTGTTGCCTTTCTCCATCTGTCATTAGTACCACCCGCATGCTGCCGGGAGGCTGCTGGAACACGGGGGGGGGGGAACGCGGGGGGGGGGGGGGGGGGGGGGGGTGGCGTGTGAATGCGGCGTGGCTCTTTTCCCCTCAGACGCAACAAATCTATAGAAATACCAAATCACGACCAAGTCACTTCATGTGTGGAGTCACAGGGAAACACGCTTCCCACAGGAGGCGTCGACGACGTCGTCTCCTGCATATGTGACTTTTCAAACACTGAGACCACTGAGCGCGTCGGGGGGGGGCGATGACGCCGCCGCTTGCCGGTTCAAACACTCCGCAACGTGCACGCTTTACCGACAAATCGCCTCGTTAAGACGCCGGCGGCCCTCAGTGGCCAAGGCGGAGACAGGCTAAATGGATGGATGATGGGGGCGGGGTGGGGGGGGGACCTGAAGGGGCAGTTAAAGAGTCATCAGGGCTTCTGATCACTGCACTCGTGTCGTATAAAAGCAGACGAGTACGAGGGCGTTTTACAGCAGCAGGAGCCCCCTGAGGTGATTAACACCCCCCCCCCCCCCCCCCCGCCACAGACGTCAGCTTCGATTGTTAAACACTGACTTCATGATCTACGTTTCTAAAGCAGCCTCTTCCTTAGATGCCTCTAAATACTTTATGACACGCTCTCTTGCCCCATCAATATGAAGGGAGGTCCCGCGTCTCGCTGCAGCAGAAAGATCCTTGTAGAAATGCAGCTCTGCATTCAATTGGAGCTTCCCTCTGGGCCCAGATGCCGTAATGCGATAGATATAATAACGCTATAGATTCCATGTATTGATGTTTCCAAGTTGGTTTAGGTTCCGGTTGGGCTGAAGAAGGTGCGACACATCCTTCCCTTTGACCTCTTCTACGGTTTTATGTTAGCGACGTCTCGATGCCCGATTGCCCCGGCATCAATTTATGTTCCGCGCCTCCCTTCGTGAACTACATTTCCCATAAACAATGGCTGGAAACTGCCCCTGTGTGCTCTCTGCTCGGTGCAGTTAGAAAGTGTTGGGTTCGTGATGAAGGTCGATCTTAAAACAAACCACAGCGACGCCGACCTCAAAATCCAAGATGGCCGCTAACAGTAAAAAATGATGCCGTTAATTGCTAACAGGGCTCGAGCAAAGCGGCCTGAACGCAGTCGACTTGGGTTGGACTTGCGGCGAGCAGCATGAACTGCAGCCCAGCGTGCTTCTTGTGGGCGAAACACTCAATAGACTGAAAAAGGCCGTTAGCGCCGGCGATAGCGGCGAACCTCGCCGTGTGCACGTTGTGAGGACGGCAAAGGAGGTCTTTGGCGCTCGTTACTCCTGATGTTTGTGTGCCTTCCTGATTGGACGCCTGCGCTGGGAGAGCTTTGTGTACCTGCGTGCTCCTGTCCTCAAACGGGGGGGGGCGCATTAAGATCAGACAACCCTTGAGGGGACTGAGAGTCATTTACTTTACGACTTTTCCCCGCTAATGAATTCAAAAAAATGAAATGGTGGAAAAACCGAATCACCAATTTAGGACGCGACGAAGCGATGCGTCCTAGTCTGAAAGGAACACCAGATGTGCACATGTGTGACTTATGATTCACGGGCGGTTTCATCGCCTGTCGTTAAGGAAATAAGCAGCAGCACATCGGCCATGTGCGTGTGCGTGTGTGTGTGTGTGTGTGTGTGTGTGTGTGTGAGTGTGAGTGTGTGTGTGAGTGCTGACTTTGCCCCGGGACTTGATGACTGCTGTCACCGCCTCTGACAAACAGGTCGCCGCGGCAACAAATCAGTCTCCTCCCGACACCAGTCGATATAATGAGACCAGCCGGCATCAGCTGGAGGTCCGGTGTGTATTCCCGGTGTGTGTGTGTGTGTGTGTGTGTCTGTGTGTGTGTGTGGTTTGGGATGGGGGGGGAGGAGAGAATGCTCAAGAGATTAGAGATTTATTGATTCATCTTTGCAGAGATTTCTCCTCCCCCCTCGACTGGTCCATTCACAGGGTTTTGTTGAGGTTTTGTTTTGCAGACTCTCAGAGAGCACCAAGGGGAGGGAACGTGGACCCCACACCCCCCCGTCTCCCCCGTCTCCCCCCTCTCAGCGTTTAGTTGTTAGAAATGCACCACTGTGTCTCAGGCTGCTACAGTAAAATGAACGCACGCTGCCTTCGAGCATCAGAGGCGAGTGACGCAGTGAAAGTAGACGTGTGGATCGTGGCTGATTGGGATTGTGTTTGCGATGTGGAGGATGTGGAGGATGAAAAAACGGAGGGGACGTTGGGCGTTTGAATGAATCAGAAAAAGAAACCTTCTATGTCATATGTTGCTTTCGAAAAACTGCTCCATTATTATTATTTTAGTTTAATTTTCAGTGTCAGATTCTATGACTACAGCATCTTGCGAAACGTTCCGCGTTGCAGGGCAGCAGCTCGGCTCCACGTCTACTTCCTGTCAGCTGACGGTGTTCAAACACGCTCGTGCACATTTGAAACGACAACGTGTAATATTCCATTACTCCACAGTGTAATAGTGTAATTGGAAAAAACAAAAAAGGGACGGCCGCACACCTCCGCTCGCCCCCCCCCCCGTGTGTTATTATCAGAGTATCAAGACACCAGGGACCATATTTATTCCTCGCCCTGCAGTTTCCTGCGGATGGCGTTTCCTCGCGGAGGATTCCACGTTAACAACATCAGAAACGCCTCCCAGAGAGACGCGTGCGGATTCCTCTCTGGGGACCAATGTCTCGGATTCTGGAAAGGGACGAAAGACACCCGCGGCGCTCTCCGGTTTACCGGATGCCAGAGCTGAGATTTCATTAAGGTGACCCGACGCGCTCACAAAGCATCCCGGGTACAAACCACCAGCGGCGCCGTTTGACCCGCCGAGTAAAATGCATTTGTGATTTGCAAACCGGAGAGACATCCGAGTGGAAAAAGAGCACCTTTCTTCCCCCCCAAGAGGCTCATAAGTCTTCCGTGTGAATCCGGAGGTGATTGAAGTTTCTACTTATGTTCCGAGGTGTTCGTGGCAGCCTGGCGTGGGAGGGGAAATGCGACAGAACGGAAAAGAGAAAAAGTGGGAGCTTTTATTACAGCGACTAGTTGCAAAGGATGAATTTTGCGAATGTTTCTGAAAACATGTGATACATGCTAATTTATCAACACGTGCATTCAAACATTAGCACCCAGGTACACCAACAGGTGTTTGCATAGGTGCAAAGTGCTCCTCCAGCTCCTCCCACCCAACGTCCTCCAGCTCCCTCATTCTGCTGACCGGACCGGGCTGTCAGGGCGATACTCCTCTCCTCCTCCTCCTCCTCCTCCTCCTCCTCCACCTCCTCCTCCTCCTCCTCCTCCTCCTCCTCCGCAGACGAGAGCAGGCGAAGCCTGTCGGCCTTCAGTGGAGAAAAGTAGGTCAGCCGCTGGCTAGCATCCGGCGCTAACTCCGAGCTAACTCGGTCTGCTGCCCGCCGGGCTCCATGTGATGCTGAGGTCTCAGCCGAGATGCCCGAGGCGGATTTTAGAGAATAAACTGCAGTAAACACAGTGTGTGTGTGTCTCCGGTAGATGAACGCCAGATTTAGAAGAGAATAACTTCAAAGCGTTTAGAAGTAAACAGAAAATAGACGTGGAAGGGAACATCCCCCTCAAATCAATGGAGTATCCGGATGGTCGCAGCGGTAATAATACTAAATATGTTCCTACTCCCAAAAAATCCCTCCTCAACCCTTCATATTTATCTTTATTTATCTTTTTTATTGGCCAACCCCGCTAGCTTCCCGCTGAAACAGTGCTAATAACTCGCCGATGTTACTTTAGCGTGTTTCTGGTAGAGGTTCTGTGAGGAGCTGCACAAGCAAGGAGTCCTAATGGAGGGCTGTCATGGCGGCCTCGCAGATTCACGCCTCCTCCTTTGTGCGAGGGAAATGTATCGGGGAGCTTTTGTTGAGTCGTGTCATTGTTCAGGTGTCAGATTGAGAGGTGTTATTTAAAGAGTCTGTGGCTGCCGTTTGAATTAATAAGCCCGCTGCGACTTGCCGCCGCTGCACCTCATTTGGTTTCAACTCAAAGCAGCTGGATGGGAAAATATTGCCTTTTTCATCCTAGTTTGAATCCTCATTTGTTCCCCTTCTGTTTGGACCAGAAGAGAAACACGAAACTCGCCGGATAATTGCAAAATGCAGCTTGTGGTTTAAACGTTGAAATAGTCGTTTTTAGGAACTATGGCGACTGAGCAGGGTGCTGATAGCAAGCTGATAGCTTTTCTTGACCCGACACACACTTTTGTTATTACTTTTTATTAATTAGATCAATTAGAATGAAAAATCCAATAACGTAACAACTACAAAATCAGGACATTTTTAACAGGAAAGAGCCAACGCGATAAGAAAGACGTATGAGGTGAAGATCAAGACTTCAGAGTTTGACAGTTGTGAGAACTGGTGGAAAATATTCACCCTGGATACTTGCCGAATACGTCACGGAAGCACAAATAAACGAGAGCTGCTAAAAGCCTTTTGTTGTTCTGATAGAAACCAAACAGGCGTTTGTTCTTGTTTTGATGTTCGAGGACCTCCGGCCCCCGTCAGCGGCGTTCTTCTCTAACCACTAAACGAACACAGCGGGGGGCCGGAAGACGGGTTTCCCAGCGTCCCTCTGTACTGGGAACCATCAAGAGATTTGCTCCTTCAACTGACGACGTATCGGCGCTTTTCCTACATTCTCCTCATTTGTCCTTTATCATTCATTACATGACGCGTCTTAAACTCACTTATCGCTGATCTTATTGCATCAGCGTGATGTCACCGCGGGGCGGTTCGATTGTATGTGGGGCAGTATCGTCCTGGCTTTATATTTATATATATATATAATTAATCATATTTCATCACACTGGCTCTGGATGGACAGACCATGGGAAATTGAAATGGGAGGAATGTTCAGGTATTCAGCACACAAGTAACAGTCTTCCAGGCAGCGGCAGATACCCTGAAAACATCATGCATTCGTTCCTTTATCTCATGATGGATTAAATCTCCTTCACATTTTTCATCCTTCTTAGTTACCGGCAGCAGAAAAGTATTTTGAGCAGGTTTGGCAGCGTCAAGGTTACCAGAAGAACAACAAGCTGTAAATCAGCGTGTTGCTGCACAGCTGTAGTCAAAGTGCGTCCTGATGTGCCCATAAACACATCCAGCACATCCCGCCCCCCCCCCGGAGAACACTGATTCATCGCCGCAGCAAGGTGAGAAATACACTACAGGAGGTCAGCAGAAGTGAGCTAGAAAAGCAACGTCCTTAAAGGTTCTCTGAATGACGGTAAAACCAGTAAACTTCTGTCCTTACAGGAACCTCAGTGAGATTTATGTAGAAAAATATAGATAGGCTCAAAAAATCTGAGGAAAGAAACGACCACGGCTCTATGGAGAGCGTTGGGGGCGGGGCCTCGCTCAGTGGCATTTAGAGCGTAAAGGGGGGCGTGTCCCAGTAGTGTGTGACAGGACATAGTCAATGGATGAAGATTAAAGGGACCCTCCCCCTCCTCCACGACCAGACGGCCCACACCAGGAGGGACGGGTGGACAGGTGTGGGACTAGTGGACACCTGCGTGTGGGAGGAGTTTGTCTGGAGGACACATGAAGCTCCTGCAGGAGATATTGTTCTTGGACTTTAATCTTTGCTGCCATGAATAGCAAAATTCTGGCAAAGTGATTGCATGTCAAAAGAAGATCAAATAAGAGATTTGTGGAATGAGATTTGTGAGTCCTGTAAATTGCTCGACAAATCCAATCCAATGATTAGTGACATTTCATACCATGGAAAAGTGTGACACGCACTCCGAGGGCTTTGAACCGCAGTAGACTGACAAGATTATGGATGAATTGTAACAGGTTGATACAAATATCAACTCTCGTATTAAAACTGGTTCATACTTTCTTTGTGGATTCGTGTCACATGCAGTAGATTTAAAACAGCGGGGCTTTTTGTTCCTTTTACATCAGTGATGGAAACACGATAGTGAGCCTCCTCCTGCAGCAACCCAGATGAAAGAGGCGCGAATGCCTCTCACTGGCCCATTATCGACTCTTTGATTTCGGGCTCGGTCACGGACGACCGTTCTGGTCACGTGGTGCATTATTCCGGCTGCAAACAGCAGGATGTCTCCTCAAAATAAACAGATGGGGGGGGGGGGAGTTGGGGCGTAGTAGTGGCCCTAAATGACTTCAAATGAAAAGCGGATGGGGGGTGTAGTTTTGAATTAGTTGGAATTAATTAATTTGTCTTTGCAAATGGGCTGCTGGTGTGAAACTTGATTGGTTCCAATAACCTCCCACAGATTTAGGAGGCAAGTCATGCACAAAATATGCAACGTTTTCAATTACCAATTTTCATTTTGGGAACGTATTTCCAGCCGGGTTCGTCTTGATTTAATTAGCAGCATATTTTGATGCTGAGGTTTGTTCAATGTGCTCCTTTAGCCGCATGGGTTTGTGTTGCAGCGTCTCTCTGCACTTCAGGTCTGAATAAAACCAGAGAATGAGGCGCTGGAGGGAAGTTTTCTGTTTCCCGCTCTCCATGGCAACAAGCGCGATGTGGAGCATCTTGAAATTCCCAATGCGAGAGCAGCAAACAGCCTGAAGGTTTCCTGTTTACAGAGTGTTTCTCACACAAAAACACACATTTGGTAAAATGCATGATTTGGGCTTATCCAGTTTTTATTTTCCCGTTAGCGATAAGAGGCCTTGCATAGAGTTTGTTAACAGTGAGTGCTCAATGTTATATGCGACAAAAGCTCTTTATGAACGAAACGTTTTATACAATACAAAACTTTTTTTGCATTTAGCGTCAAAATATTCTACAGTAATATAAGCCCCTCCCTCCAGACCAGCACAGCCGCGCTCCCATCGCAGGTTTCGGACGCTCCCTAAAGCTCGTGACCCGAGGCGAGGGTCCGGACCGGAACCCCACAACGGACCACTTTCTCAGCTCCCACCCCCCTCTGGTGAACAAAACCCTCTTTGAGCTCCTTCTGCCGGGCAGCGACTCACTGTGCGCTTGTTTTCCTCACGCCGTCCTGCACAGTGACCTGGATGTCAATGTGCAGCCAATGGGAAGCTCGCCCCAAATGGGCTTGAATTACAATATGCTGAGAGGTGTCGTGGACTTTTTGCCCAATGAGGCCAAAAGGGAGATGTGTACAAAGGATGTGAGGCCTTCACAGAGCGACATTTGAACCCCCTCCATGGGGGCGACCATGATAATCATGGATGGCATTTGCCTTGCTGGGCCGATTCCTTTCAAAAAGCTCTGCCATCTGAGCCCACCTCAGTACCTCCAAAAATCCATTTTGTTCAACATTGTTATGCTATAAAATCAGAGCGCCAGGGTGAAACATTAAAAAAACATTATTTCCTTGTTATTTTATTTTTATTTTGTTATTATTAGGTCCGGAGGCTTTATGTGAGTTGTGTGCCTGAACCGACCTGCGGTCCATTGTTGTGAATACGATGAGAGGCGATTCGTTCATATTTGGCCACTCAGCGATGCGTCTGTTTGATTTTCCGTGACTCGCGCTCCGGATTAAACTGATGAGAATGTGTTGGTCCGACGTCCCCGCGACCGTAACTCAACAATACAACTCAATAATAAAGAAAGGCCACTTTCGGACAGACGTGGATGGATGTCGGCATTTAACCTGGAGGCGTTAATTCTATTCCAGACGTGTAACGAGATCATCTCGGTCCTCTAATGATGGAAAAGCTCGATGGATGAACGCGGCCATCAGTCATTGTGTATGAAAAACAGCCTCATGACAAAGGATGAATGTTGGAAACAGACATCAGCTTACAGGATTAGTTTATATTTCACAGTTTGAAGCTTTTCAGGAAACGGGTGGTTGGAGCAAATATCTTCTTTCTTTTCAAATAAACATCTGCTTTTGCACCATCGCCATGGTGACTTCAGCTTCCTGCAATCACAGCCGATCAGTGAGTGTTTCCACGAGTCTGTTTGGAGCCTTTCTAGCAGGAATAGGTGGTGCGTCCTGCAGGTGGAGCTTTTGATGATGGCTCAGTTCTGGCAGCAGGGGAGCGTCTGGATAGAAACACACCGTGAGACGTAAACATTTACCAAGAGAAATATGGGTGCAGGAAGGCCTCGGGCGTCTGACAGAAGTTATTATCTCCTCGGGTCTTATTCCGAATCAAAGCAGCGAGAAGCTTTCAGGGCCTGACGTTTAATCAGTGTCGAGTTCCTTTTGGTTAAATATTTGTACATCAAATCCAATAACTGTGACGGCTCCGTCTGATTCCAGCCCCATCCAAGCCAAACCGCCTCCCAGCGGATTTAGTTTTGCTCCTCAAGCTGCTGGCCGGCGTGTCCGAGCCCCCGAGGCCGCCACCGGTTTCCCTCCTCACTGTGTGAAGGAGGCCGAGCTGAAAAGGAGACAAAGACTGAGTTTAGTTTCAGTCACTCGAGGCCGTGATGAGCAAATATAGATCCTCAGTCGACTGACACCGGGACCTCTCACCGCTGCTCCACATCTGTAAGGCAATACCCATACCGAACATCTGTCAGTGCACGTCATCGCCCTTTAGGAAAGCCGAGGACGTGGAATCAGCATCTCACTCATCAAACCGAATTCATGACTCTCACTCATCAAAGTGTGGCAGGAGAAATAAAAGATGAAGGTAACCGTGAGCTAAACCCGCAGAGCTTCACTTCGTATTCATGGATGAAGAAGAATTTACATTAAGGCCTTAATTATACTAACAGCATTACAGCGTATTAATATGTAATCCTCGTCGTTAAATCCTCCACCTGTGCTCCTGCGAGTCGGGTACGTCCATCGTCTTACAGGGGGGGGGGCACTTCCCCTTCAGCACACCGATTTCACTTTTGTGATGTTTGTGATGCAATAAAAGGCGGCCTGGTTGATGTGTGTTTATGTCTGAATCGGCCGGTTGGGGGCTCTGCTGCGAGGTGGGGGGGGGGCGGTATTGATTTAAAACACTGTGAATCTGTTCCATTGTAAATATTTAAACTACTGGCTTCTTTCTTTTTGTTAAAGTGAAACTTCAACACAAGACCACGCTCACGTGTTACCGGAAGTTACCGCTGTTTTCCTCCAGCAAGCAGGAGCTCGGTTGCCGTGGCAACTAATCACGTGCTATCACGTCCTATTACGTTCTATCACATGCTATCACGTCCTACCACGTCCTATCACGTCCTCTCACGTGCTATCACGTCCTCTCACGTCCTATCACATGCTATCACGTGCTATCACGTCCTATCACGTCCTCTCACGTGCTATCACGTGCTATCACGTCCTATCACGTCCTATCACATGCTATCACATGCTATCACGTCCTATCACGTCCTCTCACGTGCTATCACGTCCTCTCACGTCCTATCACATGCTATCACGTGCTATCACGTCCTATCACGTCCTATCACATGCTATCACGTGCTATCACGTCCTCTCACGTGCTATCACGTCCTCTCACGTCCTATCACATGCTATCACGTGCTATCACGTCCTATCACGTCCTCTCACGTGCTATCACGTGCTATCACGTCCTATCACGTCCTATCACATGCTATCACATGCTATCACGTCCTATCACGTCCTATCACGTCCTATCACGTCCTCTCACGTGCTATCACGTCCTATCACATGCTATCACATGCTATCACGTCCTATCACGTGCTATAACATGCTATCACGTGCTATCACGTGCTATCACGTCTTATCACATGCTATCTCATGCTATCACGTCCTATCACGTCCTACCACGTCCTATCAGATGCTATCACGTCCTATCACATGCTATCACATGCTATCACGTCCTATAACATGCTATCACGTCCTATCACGTCCTACCACGTCCTATCACATGCTATCACGTCCTATCACATGCTATCACGTCCTATCACATGCTATCACGTGCTATCACGTCCTATCACGTCCTCTCACGTGCTATCACGTGCTATCACGTCCTATCACGTCCTATCACATGCTATCACATGCTATCACGTCCTATCACGTCCTATCACGTCCTATCACGTCCTCTCACGTGCTATCACGTCCTATCACATGCTATCACATGCTATCACGTCCTATCACGTGCTATAACATGCTATCACGTGCTATCACGTGCTATCACGTCTTATCACATGCTATCTCATGCTATCACGTCCTATCACGTCCTACCACGTCCTATCAGATGCTATCACGTCCTATCACATGCTATCACATGCTATCACGTCCTATAACATGCTATCACGTCCTATCACGTCCTACCACGTCCTATCACATGCTATCACGTCCTATCACATGCTATCACGTCCTATCACGTCCTACCACGTCCTATCACATGCTATCACGTCCTATCACGTCCTACCACGTCCTATCACATGCTATCACGTCCTATCACGTCCTACCACGTCCTATCACGTCCTACCACGTCCTATCACATGCTATCACGTCCTATCACGTGCTGTGAGCAGCACGGAAACTCCTCACGCAAATGAAGCAAAACAACCTTTTATGATTAGTTAATCATTAGAATTGTACATTTTTGGGACAGTGGAAAGTGTCTCAAAGAGTTCTGACGCCCAAACGGTCCCCGGCATCCCCCCCCCCCCCCCCCCCCCCCAGCAACCCCCCCCAGAGCTCTGCCTGGCTGCATGCAGCCCCACGTCAGTGCGTGAGTTGATTATTATTTCCGCCTTGCCCTACTTCCACGGCTCATTAAACGGGATGTTGTGTTGGGGCTGGAAACAGAGAGAGCCGACGTTGGCCGGAGAGAAGCTGTGAGCGTGTGTTTATCCGCGTGAATCTCGGGGAGATTCTGGCGAGCGGCCTGGAGAACGAGCGCGTGTTTCCCACTCCCACTTCACTTCGTATGTTTGTCCGTGTCTTTCGGAGTCGTCGTCCTCTGGAGGAAAAAGCTGTGGCGAAGATCTGTGGATTTCCTCCCACAGCAGCTGGAGTCTTCAAACATTGTTGTGAAATATTAAACACCTAACCCCTCCCGTGGAGGTGATAATTAGCCTAATATCGCGGCTCACAGTCACTAACGGGGAATTCACACCTTTTTTTTGTTGCAGTCTTCAAAGAATCACAGACCTGCTGCAACAAATCAAAATGAGAACGGATTGCGGGGGGGGGGGGGGGGAGTTCGAAATGTGCAAAAGCAAATGTGTTTTAAAGAAACTGCCATGGCAACTAGATTGTGCCATTAAACATAATGAGGAAATGTTCTCGCGTGCAGCTCATCCTTTTAATCTTTAGTTAGAACTCAATGCTTCGAAACCCAAACAGATCCCAGAGACGGCGTCCACTTATTCGCCTTCCTGTTTGTCCTCCCTCAGCGGACGAATTGAGGCGCTTTGAGGCGTCCTGTTGTTGACCGCTCTCCGTGTCTCTGCAGTTGGGGGGATGCGGCATCCTGGGAGTCGGGGTCTGGCTCTCGGTGACCCAGGGAAACTTCGCCACCCTGTCGTCGTCCCTCCCCTCCCTGTCGGCGGCCAACCTGCTCATCGCCGTGGGGACCGTGACCATGGTGATCGGCTGCCTGGGCTGCGTGGGGGCCGTCAAGGAGAGCCGCCCCCTGCTGCTCGCGGTGAGTGACCTCCCGGTGTCTCCTTCGCTGGCCGTCTGCTTCTGTTCTTGTTTTACTGCAGTTCGAGCAAAGAGCTCCTCTTCACAGAAAACGCTCATGCAACTATTTTCGTGATTGTGAGATTTCTTTGTACAGACATGACAGCTACAAAGTAACGCATTACTGTAATTCCACTACTTTTAGCGGTAACGAGCATGTAACAAAGAATTTAAAAAAAATAAATTAACGCAGTTACAATTACTGAAATTGAAATGAGTTCGTTACTCTCGTTACTCTCTTTAGTGAGGGGAGGGCCGGCAAATAGTAAGTAAATAGCTGCATGTCAGCACTAAATAGTTGTGGCCACCAAACGTTGTGCGTCACAGGATAGTCGGCGTGCGTGCACGTAAACAGCAAGAGCGCAGGATGCTGCAGGCGCCGCTCCACGCAAACAACCGCGGCTCCACTTTACACGGACTGCAGTGCGGCCGATGAGCCGGGCGGAGATGAATAGATCGATCGCTCGCTGTGTTGAAGATGATGCATCCTGTCAACCGTCGAGTCAGTTGCCTTCAGGCAAACGCCTGAAACTGTTATTTTGCATTAAGTCAAGTATTAAAAAGGACTTTTGTACTATTGCTTGATTTGAAGGCCTGTTGCCCTAAAAAATATGTTTATTGTGTTTGACTGTTTAGTACTATTTATATTCATTACATTTAAAAAGACATAAAAGTAACTTAAAAGTTACTTTCCAGAGTAACTAATTACTTTTGATACACAGTAACTGGTAAGTAATTCAATTACCTTTAAAAGTAACTAGTAACTGTAACTAAATACTCATTTTCAGTAACTTTCCCAACACTGGAAACGACGCAGGCGGAGTTTTCTTTTGGGGTCGATTGACGAGCCAAATTAATTAACATTATCAAGCTGCAGCTGTTTCAAATCATAGGAAATAATCTAAAATGCCCCCTTAAGCTTAAGTTAAAACAGTGTAATCCTGCACAAACGATCCACAGGAGGACTCACAACCCGAGAGGTGCCGAGCGGCTCCTGAGTTTATGCTCCCTCTCTGTAAATGGATCCTGATCTGATCCCATCTTATCTCCATAGCACCTTTTGCCAGTTATGTTAATTGGATGACACGACCGTGGCCACATCGGCGTCTGTTTTTATGCATCGTTAATTATGCAAAATGTTTGCCCGATTTCATTAAGAGACATCGTTTCCCTAATTTAATTAAACCTAAAGTGAAAAGGAGAAAACACAGCAATGACGAGATAATACAAATATAATCACTGTTATGTAGCAAGGAACTTTAGACCGGAGACAAACACGGCAGCTCGTATTATATTTGCTTTATTGTGTAGAAGCATATTTTCATTACTAATCACTAATATAAATAGCTGCTGCTTGTTTGCACGGCGGTTTACAGCTATATTTGACTTATTATTATGCTACATATTAATGTGATACATATGGATATTCTCCCTCATATGCACACTAAGTGACATGTAACACAACGAAAAAAAGGCGCTTGACATTTAATGTTTTCCTACACATTCGTTTGAATTATTCCTGATGAGGTTTGAACCTCGGATCGTTGTACGATTAATAATAGTTCTGATAAACAAACAGGCTCTTGTGTTCAAATTCAAAGCAATGGGGGGTAACCCTAATTTATCAGTGGAGATTATCAGCTTTTTGGGAATGAGAGCGACTCATCAGCATCGCCTGCGATATTCTCCCCACAGCGCCGAGCTTACTAAAAGAATCTTCTCCTTAAATCTCCCGTCCCGTTCCCCGTATAAGCTTCAGTCTTCACTCAGTACCGCAGCTGTTTATTGACTGAGTTACTTAGAGAAATGTTGGTTTGCAATATTAATGTTTAAACTCAAGAACAAACAAACTCAAAAAAAGGCCCCAAAGACTAATTTCCAAGCATAAGAGTATAAGAGACGAAAGTCACCAAGTAACAATAGATTTGCAACCCGGTGGTTTGGACAGAAAAGTGTAGATAATTTTCTGCAATTACAATGTGAGGTGATCTTTTCTCAGTCCCACTGTATCCATCTGCCCATCAGATGAACATCTGCATCACCAAACATCGTCTCCTGTCACAATAAAGGATGAAGGCGCTGCCGTCTCAGTTTGTGGTGTTCGTTTGTCTCGTCCAAACCGTCTTCGATCTGTGGACTGAATATGTAGAGAATTTCAACAGCGTGGATGTTACGCAAGGTTTCAGGATGAAGGGAACAGACAGACGAAAGGTAAAGAAAAAGCTTTTACTTGTCAGGGCATTTATAACAATAAGCGGAGCCTCGGTGGAGCAGCTCGTTTAGCGGCTGCCGAGCGATCTGTTCAGTATTCTGGAGCCATTTCAAACAGTGAGGCCTTCATTGGTCACCTGGACAAAAAACATCAGGAAAAAGACATCGTATCATTTGAGTACAATGCGGTCATGACATTCAACCCAAATTGGTTACAATATCCCATATCTTGTCCTTTCAAGTTAGAAATGAAAGCCTTTTGAAGACGCGCAACTTCTCCAAAGTTCAATTTTATGGGTGATTAAAGTCATGTTCCACCCCAGTGGGTTCCGGCAGTTATTGCAAGTGCAGGTCAAAGGCTACGGGGGAGGAGAGGTGGGTCTGTGGCCCAATCAGCCCACAAATCACCCAGAGAGGTGAGGTCACTGGTGGAAATGTAAGCTCCCCCATGCTTGGCTCGCAGAGACAAAGCCTGTAAAAAACGATTAGATGGGGAGGACGTTTCTATCGCCTCCAGGGCTACTCACAGACACTCAGGGCTGGAAAGATCCCCGTAGAGGTATCGATTTCGGAGGGTTCTGATGGACTGTGTGCCTGACACGACTCACCTCGCGAGTCAATGCACAAAGCGCCTCCGAAGCGCTCCCGCTGCGTGGAAATCACAGCGTGGACGAACGCGAAAGGAATCGATCCCCGCGCCTGGACTTTGATTACAGCTCTCGTCCCGAGGCCTCGCCGTGACATCGATACCTGCTCTAAACAGGGACATCAGCACCGCCGGCCCAACCAGCCTCATAATGCGTGCACTGTGCATTTAGTCTTCCGTGGCCTCTAAAAGAGTAAATATCCCAATTCACTAGTGACTAATTGCAGCCCCATGAACCAATAACAACAAGCGTCAAGCATGGAAGCGCTGGAAGAAAAGCCCGGTCTGCTCCCAGATAGCCAGCACGTCTTGCACGTTTCCACCCCTTCAGTCAGATGCAACCCAGCTGTGGCTCATTAACTCTCACAGTACAAAAACTGCAATGGAACAGAAAAGCCGCAGGCCACCGGTCCAAAGGCGACAGGGATTTAGAGGTCTTGAAGGGCCACTTTACAGAGTTTTATCTGGCTGGTGAAAGACTGACGTGATAACACACACCATTACACGTGTCGGGGCTATCTGTATCCCGCAGGCCGGCTCTGTGACCACCAGGCTTCCCTGCTCACACTCTTTTTTGTGTTATCTGCTGCTCAGAGATATAAAAAAAGAATTTTTGCAATGCTCTGATTGAGACTACACGATCGTCGGGGAAGGATTCCAGAGTTGAAAGCAAGATACAAAAAGTGGTGCGTGAGGGTGTATGAATAGGAATGTCACACAATGCAGTGCACAGGAGTGGGAAGTGCGTCCACGCAACTATACTGTAGCTAAGGACGCATTGTACTGTGTGCTTTAGGTCCTACTTTGCAGACAAGCGCTTCTGTGTTGCAGCAGCGTTTCAACGTGGGGTGCCCCAGGGCTCCGTGCTGGGTCCAGCTCTGTTTCCTTTCACATGCTCCCTGTTGGCCTCTTTGTAGACAAGCATAATGTCAGTTTGCTCAGAAACATTTCAAGGGTTCAACCGATGCTCGCCTCGCTCATCCACTGTATTGTAATAACACAGTTTCTCTGTGTTCTTTGGCATCAGAAAACAAATCCTTCTGCCGCCTCCATCTCGTCCAAAGCTCCGCTGCTCGGATTTCACTCTGCATTTTACACTACAACCACCACATGCAAAGCCCAGAGAGGACTTGTCCCAAAGATCTAGCAGAACATCCATCAGCCACCAGCCACTAGTTTATTATTCGATTTTAAGCCAGTGGTTCTCAATCTTACAGACTTTTACAGCTTTGTTTACATGATGCTGACGTTACTTTACCGTGAAGCTATTTACTGGTAATTACAGTAATCTTCTCGAATAAAAAACTTTGCATTTCAAAAACAGCCAAATCTCAGTTCACAAAAGCTTCACATCTTTCTAACCTACAGAAAAGCCTTCTTCTCTGATCGGCCATAAATCTTCCCGATAGGTCTGCTGCTGGAAGCTGCAAACGCAGAAACGTATTTCAGTTTGAATGATGACATTTGCAGGGGGAACATATCGAGCGTGTTTGGGTCGGAGGCTTTGTTTATAATTATTTATCACGGCGAGCACAAAACCAACACAGCGTCTTTGGGTGTGAGCCGAGATGCTCTGCAGCCACGTTTGTTTGCACAAACATTACTTTAAGGACTAAAGCAGATGTAAATGTATTTTCACCGCCTGGCGCATCGCTGTCACATAAACACGAGTCATTACTCTCGTTAGGCAACGGGCCTTTAAAGTAAGTTGGAATAAATGATGCTGCATGTGTTTATCATCTCAATTAAACCATTTCGTTTTCCTCAAAGACCGAGTTGTTTCGAACAAACCGTTTGCATTTGTCGAAAGGATTAACTTGAAGTGACACTCAATCAGCACACTTTCACTGTTTGTATAACCGGCACGTCGACGCACTTCACAGTTGGGACTTTTCCAGCTGATTCCGTCGAGGTGTTTGATGAAAAGATCAAGCAAGATCGAACGAACAACAACTGGACAAAGACAACAACGGAACTTTATTTTGAAATTGACAGTAAACAGTATCAATATTGAGATATTGTCCCAGTCAGTCCTTCTCCACCTCTCACTCCACCTAATCAGTTCATTCCGTACACCTGCTGCTCACACTCACCTGTCCGCCCCACCCACTCTCCTCGGTATATAAACCCCACCCACTCCCCTCAGTATTTAAACCCCACCGACTCCCTCAGTATATAAACCCCACCCACTCCCCTCTGTGTTTAAACCCCACCCACTCCCCTCGGTGTTTAAACCCCACCGACTCCCCTCAGTATATAAACCCCACCCACTCCCCTCAGTATTTAAACCCCACCCACTCCCCTCGGTGTTTAAACCCCACCCACTCCCCTTGGTGTTTAAACCCCACCCACTCCCCTTGGTGTTTAAACCCCACCCACTCCCCTCAGTAGTTAAACCCCACCCACTCCCCTCAGTATATAAACCCCACCCACTCCCCTCTGTGTTTAAACCCCACCCACTCCCCTCGGTATTTAAACCCCACCCACTCCCCTCAGTATTTAAACCCCACCCACTCCCTCAGTATTTAAACCCCACCCACTCCCCTCAGTATTCAAACCCCATTCACTCCCTCAGTATTTAATCCCCACCCACTCCCCTCAGTATTTAAACTCCACCCACTCCCCTCAGTATTTAAACCCCACCCACTCCCCTCAGTATTTAAACCCCACCCACTCCCCTCGGTGTTTAAACCCCACCCACTCCCCTTGGTGTTTAAACCCCACCCACTCCCCTTGGTGTTTAAACCCCACCCACTCCCCTCAGTAGTTAAACCCCACCCACTCCCCTCAGTATATAAACCCCACCCACTCCCCTCTGTGTTTAAACCCCAGTCAGTCCTTCTCCACCTCTCACTCCACCTAATCAGTTCATTCCGTACACCTGCTGCTCACACTCACCTGTCCGCCCCACCCACTCTCCTCGGTATATAAACCCCACCCACTCCCCTCAGTATTTAAACCCCACCCACTCCCCTCAGTATTTAAACCCCACCCACTCCCCTCAGTATTTAAACCCCATTCACTCCCTCAGTATTTAAACCCCACCCACTCCCTCAGTATTTGAACCCCACCCACTCCCCTCTGTGTTTAAACCCCACCCACTCGCTCGCTCGCTGCCAGATCGTCCTCTGCGTTTATGCGAGACCTGCCAGCACTTTCCTTTGGACTGATTCCCCGTTGCCGACCCTGCCTGTCTTGGACTCCCTCGTCTTCTGTCCCGGTACTTCAGTCTTCTGTCCCCGACCACGTCTTTGCCCAGTGACTCTGTAAACTGTTGGTTTGCTTTGGGGATAATAAAATACTCCGTTTGGAACTACAACAACCGTGTGTTGTATTGGATCTGAGTCCGTACTTCACCGATCGATACGCTAATAACACACAAAGTGCTGACAGCTTTCCATGGTTACAGTTTACCAACCAAATATCAATTCATCTTCTTTCTTTGACACAATCGTGAGGAATTCATGAGTTTAGACCAAAAAATAAGTGTTTTTTTATAAAGTCTATGGGAAATAACTACTTTCTTGTTTATTCCCTCTGTAAACATTATAAACGTTTATTCACTGTAAACATTATAGTCTCAATCTTCTTGAATACAGCATGATGTTCATTTGGTAAATTGTGGTCCGTTTATAGAGACAAAGTGGTGATTGACAAGTAGTAAGTGTGGTCAAGATGAATCTTGAAAGCCAAGAAAGGTGTAAGAGCCCGAAGTGTGTATATTGTTTAAATTGGACTTTCTCATATTGAAGACATTATATTGGATATGTATGTTGGCATGACGCCCCCTTTGTTTTCTTTCTTACATTGACGTCATGTCTGCAGCCGGTGCACCTTAGATGAGCTCATTAGACACTAGAGCGCAGTTTTTCCACCGTGTGACGGAATGTGTTTTTGGTATGTGTTTTTTTTTTTAACTCTCTTGTTGCTGAAATAAACACCAACCGAAAAGAAAATAAAGATCTCCTGTCATTCGCGTCAACAAAATGGAGTCAGCGTGTCTGCAGCTCAATTGCGGCTTAATAATTTTCGCGACCGAAGGAACGCCGCGACAATAGGAAATACCACAAAATAGCAAATAATAAGCTCAGCTAGTGAGTCTGTTTGGTTCAGAAGATTACAGCAATTCACAGTTTCGCAAACCTCAAAAGAAAGTAGAATAATCTCAGACTGTATATTCATAGTCTCTCCTCACGATATATATATAATATAACAGTATCTCATCCAATGCCTAGTCCTACCCCCCCGATAGCCACACTGCAGGAGTCCATCTGCGCTCTCCTCCACTGATTCTTCAGTCTGACAGTCAGTCACTGAGACGTATGGACGCTGGTCCTCAAGTCGCTTTGGTCATTTCTTTATTTTTTATTACTTTTCCCTTTGGTTTGCTCCTCTTGAGCGTGAGAGCTTCCTTCCCTCCTCGCCTCTTCACTCTCCTTATCTCCCCCGTGTTCGTTTCCTCCTCACTGATGCACGGCGTGCTAAACCAATTCTCTTCCCTTTGTGTCTCCGCAGTTCTTCATCCTCCTCCTGCTCATCTTCTTCCTGGAGATTTTGGCCATCGTGCTTTTCTTCATCTACCAAGACGACGTAAGGCTCCTAACCGCTTCCCGTGGGTGTCTGTGGCGCGTCGTTGAAGTTCAGAGTTTGTTCAGCGTGTCGTCGCTTTGAAAAAGCCACTTACAGAGTTCTATTTGTGCAGAGGTCAAATTCAGTGAGAACATACATAATTCACGTCGGCTCGGGAGATGCAACCGAAATATCCCGTCCTGATGTTGTGTAGGTTATTTCATAACAACAACAATGTCTTAATCTCTGGTAATTCAGTAATAATAATCCAAGAAATAAGCATGTAGCCTTTATTTGTAGGCGTTAATTTGAATTAAACACAGTATTTCCCCCTTTAAAAGGGAATCTAACGTGCAAAAAGAAGTTTAAAGTGAAATGAGACAACAAAATAATTGAGTATTCCACAAATTTAAATCCCACAAAATATTTTGTCAAAACCCGGTAATCGAAGCATGAATACAGCCACAGATTGTGTGTCACACAAACATTACATTCATACACAACAGGACTCAAACTTCCTGTTCGAGCTCCTCAAATCCGCCACGGAGAAACCTTTGCCCCGTCCGTTAGGGGCTCGAACCCGGCGTCCGGGGAGCTTCGTCGGCGATGCTTTAGTAAAACTCGAGGTACTTCCTGAGATGTTTCTTTGTCGCCGGGCGCTCGCGCGTCTTCCCGCGTCCGTTCCCTCGTTAATGAAGCTCCCTACTCTGTGAGTAAACAAGTCAGGCGTTAATGACGCAGTGGAGAGTGTGCGATGTTGCATCCTGGTAGTAATTAACGCCGCTATCCGGAAACAGCCTTTGTCCTTGGGGTCGTTTTACCCCGGGCAGAAAATAAACGTGATTAAACCGGTTACCCGGCTTTGTGTGTGCGTTGTGCGCGTCTTTCGTCGAGCAACCTAAACACCCGCTGGATGCAGCGGTGAGGATTTGTTGGGATCCGCAGTCTGCGTCACACAAGATGTGTTTCTTGTAACGAGGAGCGAGTCTCGTGTAGCTGTTTTTAATCGTGTTGTTGATTAACTTAAATTACAGGCAAGATGACAAGAAGCAAACAGCAAAGCAATGACTGCTGTGCGCTTCGGGTTCGTCCTCGTCAATTAGAAACACACACACGCGTCTATTTGGTCTGAGAAGATTTCAGCATTTTTTAATCGAGGAAAAACGGATTTCTCTTTCACATTCACATTATTTAATCCCAGTACAGGAGTCCGTTATCCTGTAATGAGCCGGAGTGACACAAAAGGATGAATAAAACAGGCAGGTGCTGTGATTTAATTGGCCGTGCATTCGACTGGACGTCCCCTCGAGGCGCTTAATGCCACACCAGTTAGGAAAGTGGATCTGCAACATGAATCTCTGGCGATTCCAGACGCCTTGCGTTACATTATTCAAGTGTTGGTACCCAGGAGTTCCTCCCTGCTGGCCGATGCGAGGCTAACCCGCACTAATGCCTTTGTGCATTCCGGTAAATAACAGCCTGCTTTGATATTCCCGGTGCCTCGGAGCCGCGGGGGGGGGCCTGGTTGTGTTTGTGTTGACGTATGAGTGCGTGGACGTGTTGGTCTCTGGCGGTCCTCGGGGGGAGCAGCGCGACTCTTCGACTCTTCTATTGGAACGCACCTCGTCCTTGAACTTTGACCCTCTTTGCTAAGCAAAATGAGAAGCGACGCCGTGGCACATCCTCCTGCAGGTGGTAAAACACGCTGCGCTCGGGTGAGCGAGTCCTGCCTGCTGCACGCTGCCCCCCCCCCGTCGAAGGGGTCATCGCTCACGTGACGCCATGAAGCTCCGGCCGGCCTTTGAAGAGCAGCACAAAGATGCCAGTGATGCAGAGATTACCTGAGAATGGACAAATCTCACGATGGTGATGACAACATTCTCTTTGTATTCCGCTAACAATGCGCCGGCTTCATACATCACGGCCCCTCGCTCCCTGCAGCATCAGTCGGGGACATTATCTCCTTTTCATGCTGTCATTATCGGAGATTCTGCCTCATTCTTTGGTGCTTTGTATTATTCTGCACCCACACCGCAAAACAATTTGGCTATTTTCTTAGTTCAGTTATTCAAGTTGTTCAAACGTCATCTTGACAGACTGTTTAGGAGGAACATCGCTTTTATAACCGCTCAGTTTATAAACTTTTTTTGCAAAATAAAAACCTTAATATCATCTGCGGGGAATTTTCTTTCACTTACAACGAGCTTCTTTCCATGCACACGAATATTTTTCGTCTCTTTCTGAAGAGATCCTTATCAGTGTCACTTTGTTTTTTTTTTATCCTGTGTGTGTAGATAGAGTTTATCTCTGATTATCAGGACCTGCTGCTTTTTCCTCCCCTCCGTTGCCACGGTAACCGCCCTGAAAGCGGGTCCTGCAGCTGCCGAGTTAAAAAGGTTCCAGTGTGCAGCGGGTGCACGTTGGTCGCGCTCGCTGGTCCGGCTCCAACGCCCCCCCGACCGCCCCGCCGCTTGTTTCCCCCTGTCGGCCTCTGACGACCGAGGCCATGCGAGGTGAAATGAAAATGAGCCTGGCGTCAGCGGCGCCGCGTTGAGAATTGTTGATGTATGGGTGTTTTTCGTGCCGCCACGCCGCGGGTTTTACAACCTTGTCGGCTCGGCTTTATTATCACCTCAAGGGGAAAATCAGTCCGCAGGAGAAAGATAAACAGAGCCACGACGGACCGGCAGACCGCCCGCCATCTTCTGTCATTAGTCCTCAGGGAATAACAGTTATTACTTGTGTTATTATGCTTTCAGTTAGTAGAAGTGAGAGCAGGCCGGCGGTGAAAAGGGGTATTTTCTGCAAAGAAGCAGCCAAACTTCTTTGTGTTAGTATTTTTCCTTAAGTAAAGTTGTGTTTGTGGTGTTGATAAGCGCTCGCTGTTGAGTATTGGATTCGGTTGCTAATCAAGCGTCCTGCCGGGAAGCAGAAAAGGTCTCGGATTGAGCGTCGGAGTGGAATCTCTCAACAGGCACAGCACGAGTGATGGAAATGATCGGCCTCCTTCTCCCAGCTTCCCCCCCGAGGTGCTTTGAGCTGTTAAAGAACCGTATTGATAGGACCTGGAGTCAGTTATATAAAGTCAGATCAATAGGCCTTTACGCGGCGGTACTTTTACCCCAAGAAACAATATGAAAACGTGCTTGTGGCTCGGGAGGAACATCAGTCGAGCAGAAACATCTGGATCAGACTCCGGTGGGACCGCCGAGCTCGATGCCGACGGAGGCCTCCGAGCGGAAAACGATTTCCCGTTTTGACGTTGAAAGCTTCAAATTAAAAGAGCGAATTCTGCCCCCGAGCCGCCGCGCGCCGTCACGCTGTGCACCTTTCCCGTCATGGCGGGGGCTTTTTGTTGCACCGACTTCACCTCCACTGGCTCGCTCCGTCCACCTCCACTGGCTCCGTCCACCTCCACTGGCTCCGTTCACCTGCACTGGCTCCGTCCGTCCACCTCCACTGGCTCCGTCCGTCCACCTCCACTGGCTCCGTCCACCTCCACTGGCTCCGTCCGTCCACCTGCACTGGCTCGCTCCGTCCACCTCCACTGGCTCCGTCCGTCCACCTCCACTGGCTCCGTCCGTCCACCTCCACTGGCTCGCTCCGTCCACCTGCACTGGCTCGCTCCGTCCACCTCCACTGGCTCCGTCCACCTCCACTGGCTCGCTCCGTCCACCTCCACTCGCTCCGTCCACCTCCACTGGCTCCGTCCGTCCACCTCCACTGGCTCGCTCCGTCCACCTGCACTGGCTCGCTCCGTCCACCTCCACTCGCTCCGTTCACCTCCACTGGCTCGCTCCGTCCACCTCCACTCGCTCCGTTCACCTCCACTGGCTCGCTCCGTCCACCTCCACTGGCTCCGTCCACCTGCACTGGCTCCGTCCACCTCCACTCGCTCCGTTCACCTCCACTGGCTCGCTCCGTCCACCTCCACTGGCTCCGTCCACCTGCACTGGCTCCGTCCACCTCCACTCGCTCCGTTCACCTCCACTGGCTCGCTCCGTCCACCTCCACTCGCTCCGTTCACCTCCACTGGCTCGCTCCGTCCACCTCCACTGGCTCCGTCCACCTGCACTGGCTCCGTCCACCTCCACTCGCTCCGTTCACCTCCACTGGCTCGCTCCGTCCACCTCCACTGGCTCCGTCCACCTGCACTGGCTCCGTCCACCTCCACTCGCTCCGTTCACCTCCACTGGCTCGCTCCGTCCACCTCCACTCGCTCCGTCCACCTCCACTGGCTCCGTCCACCTCAAGGACACAAGGTGTCAGAACAGGTGTGACGGCTGGTTTCAGGGTGAGAAAAGGCCACACTGGGGGTGTAATATGTGATAAAACAACAGTTCCCTTCACACTCTCAATCAGGGAGGGGGGTGGGGGGTGGGGGGGGGGGTCAGAAACGCCGACCTCGGGATTTCATTTCGTTAGTTCATATCCGGCGCGTGACGGAGGCGGTTGGAGACGAAGGCCCCGGCGCTCTGAACCAGGACTCGTTCCTTCCGGCGGCGCCTTTTGCAACCATAAAGAAATAAATTAAAGAATGCCGGCTATTAAAAAGCAGTTCCACTTTATTTCCACCAGCTCCACGACGCTTCTCTCCCTGGCAGCACACGAGCCATTCGTCACACGCCGGAATGTATCCGCGAGCGGAGAGGAGACGTTTTTATGCGTCCTTCTCTAATGTTAACCGTTATTACGTATTTATGGACTTTTATCTATTATAGACATCCGGAGCAGAAGTGCAGCAGCAAACACGTGAGTGAAGGCGGCGTTTTGTTGGACGAGCGTCTTCGTGTCCTCTGCCGACGGGGAACCCTGACGGTGCGACGCTTCATCTAGACAGCTCCACCTTCGTCATCATCATCATCATCACCGTCAGTGCCTCAGGCCTGAGAAGCGTTCAGTCGGCGTGGACTTTTCTTTACTCGTGTTCTGCTCTTTTTCCTTGTTCGCTACTTCTTTTTTTTTTTATTCCGTGTTTATACTCAAATGAGTATAAAATATGTAGTTTAATTGTGCTGCTGATTGACTGATCCTTTCCCAAACTATTAACTGCACCAACAAAATACACAAATTAAGAACGAAATGACATGAGAGAGATTTGTATTTTGAATAATTATAATCAAACTTTGGTTTAATTTAAGCATGAAAGAGAAGAGGAGGAGAAGCGGCGTTCACCTTAATGGAGGCTGTCAGATCGATCGGCGGCGCACGCCGGTCGCTGAGTGTTAATCAGGAGCTGATTAGAGACGGAAGACGGAAGGTGTAATTGATTTGCCCCAGTCGGGTTTTTCTAATTGATTTGCCCGATCCGAGGACTCTGATTAGTCAGTAAGAAGAGGAGCGGCGCCCGATTCAAGCCCTGATTTGTTGCTGCGCCCCGGGGGGGGGGAATCTCAGTCCGGAGACGAGAGGCCCCCCTACCCGAGGGCCGCTTCTCCTGTTCCCCGCCCCCCGTTCTCCAGACGGGTGGCGCTCCTCCTCCGCCTGCTGCAAAGCAGCTCCTGCAGGTTGCGGGCTCGGGGGCCCCTGAAGGTCATCGGGCTCCCTGCTGGCGGAGGGATGGGATGGAAGCGGGCAGCCAATGGGACGTTTGGACGCACTGGGAAAAGCACCGGGACCAAATCGCATGCGTATGAAAGACGGCTTTTTAAATCTGAGTCCGCCGCTGTGATTGAATTACAAACCTTCCGCGCTGCAATTTGAAGTTCCCGATCAATATCGTTGAAAGCAGAGAAACGCCGTCTGCGGTTTGGCGTCTGAGAGCAACGCATCTCCTGCCGGGAGCCGTTCTTCCTCATGGTTTCCTCCCCTCTGACATGTCTTCAATCCTAATGTCCTCTCTGCTTACTTCACTGTACCTGTTCGCCCGTCGTGAACTCTGTTTGTTCATCTGAAACCAAGGTGCTGCATCTCACATAGTAACCAGTGGCCAGTAATCATCACTCCAAAACATCTGAATACAGCAGGTGAACAAGTAGAGAACAAGCGGCTTTTACGAGGCATCAGGCGGAGATCTTCTATTCTACAGCTCGGGTTAAAGCGCCACACTCGAAATCCTAATGGAGGCACATCGGTGAAGGATCATGGCCTTTATTTCCTTCCACGTCGCTCCTCCTGCAACTGAATATGTTCAGTGGCTGGAATGAAGGAGAAGAGCAGCTCGATAACGTGACGGGCAACTTGAAAGTTAACATCTGTGCTGATGGAGCTGCTGTGTCTCAGCGTCTGGTTTCGCCTGCTGCCACATTTGGACAAAAGGAGCGTTTGGAAGAAATGTGTCGGTATAAATGAGGAAACACCAGGATTTTAAATCAGTGGAGCTCGGAAACCGGAGTAAAGATTTTTGAATTAGAATCCAAAGAGGTAAAATTAACTAATGAATAATGCTGAAATAAAAGCTTCTAATAATTATAAAGATAAATCGATAAATCAAAATCAATTAACAGCCTCTCTACGTTTTGCTTTTAGAGTTCTGGCAGCGTTTAAACGCCTCACCGCGGGCGTTTGTTGTTACAATTATTCCTGAAGTAAACAAACTTAAAGTGTAAACTCTGTGCCCTTCGTCGTCCGCTGGCTCGTCCTCGCCGCTCGTCTTCTTGAATCCACCCGTCCGTCTCCTCCTCTCTCTCTCTCTCTCTCTCCCATCTCTCCCCGGATCCCCGTCTGGTAAATAATTGATGGTCCATCTCTGACTCGCCTGGTGTAGTTAAAGGGTGACTGAAGTCCCGAGGACAACATCAATACGGCTGCTGGGAGGCCGGGCCGCGTCCTCGCTCGCCCGCCTCCTGCCGCCGCCCCCGCCGCCGCTCTTCGCACAACGACCTACTTGGAACCGAAATGAAAAGAGGACTTCACCCGGTCCACTCGAATGGGGGATCAGAGCTCCCGGATTCCCGCGTCGGATGCATCGGATTGATGACGTCATGCAGCAGCTTGCAGCATCTACATTGTTGCGAGAAATCACAATCCGTGTCATTCGTCTCGTTGTT
The DNA here is from genome assembly GCF_964276395.1 of Gasterosteus aculeatus. Classification (NCBI taxonomy): domain Eukaryota; kingdom Metazoa; phylum Chordata; class Actinopteri; order Perciformes; family Gasterosteidae; genus Gasterosteus; species Gasterosteus aculeatus. The sequence continues at coordinate 22,930,221 of NC_135700.1, read as the reverse complement.
CGGGATTCTCTTTCGTCTTCGTCTCTCTGAGGCGTCCCCATTTTCTTTCACGTGTTTACAGGCACCTGTATGTACCAGAAGGGGCGTCGACCAAAGGAAGGGCGGGAGGAAAGTACCTCGCCATTGTTGTGGGCTTTGAAGTCTCTTTGATGTTTCGACAAAGTGTTCAAAGTTCTCAATGTGTAAGATGGAAAAGTAGGCCGAGGCAGCGGGGGGGGGGGGCGCGTCTCGATGTCCGTCCCAAACTGTCAGACTGCCCGACCGCTCCACGTCTACAAAGAAGATTCTTGCATTCGGGGATTTGAGCGCAGAAAATCTATCCCGGCGGGTCTATCGAGCAACATTTCCACAGTGTTTGTTGTTGTCTTGTGACGGTGTGAAACTGTCGACAAGGTCTGTTGTGTTAAACATGTTCCAACTGTTACATCAGAGAAGCTGCGTGTCCTCGATTCGGCGACTCTGAGGCCTCATCTCTCAACCAATACGATCACTGTCATCCGAGGGTCTCGGGATTGACCGTCTAAAATGTGCAAACAGGGCGGAGCCTGTGGGCGCCGTTTGCTCCTCGCCGGTTGTGTTTGTCTCCTCCTCCGTCCTGTTGGTTTTGTGGGGTGAAGCGAGCGGACCTTTTTGTTCGACGTGGCGTCTTGTTTGTTCTGCACGGAGCCCCTCGGGTGCACAGCGGCTCGGCTTCCTGCCGATGGATTCACTCCGTTTAAAGGTGTTCTTTACCCACAAGATGAGCCGGTTTCTCTCGCAGGACTTCTGTGAAAGGCCTGCAGAGAAACACGGTGCGCAAGAAGAAGAAGAAGAAGAAGAAGAACTCTGCATTTAACCCGTCCCACATATTGGGAGCAGTGTGCTGCCGTTAAGGCGCCCGGGGAGCAGGTAGAGGAGGGGCGGGGTTAGGTGTCTTTGCTCAGGGACATTTCGACATGGGACGAAATGGAGCAGCCGGGGTTCGAACCAACCACCCTGCGGTTCCTGGCGCACCCTCTCTACTCCACATGCACCACGGTCGCCTCTGCGGTGGTCTTCTCTCAGGGTTGACCTCAGAGTCTATCCGGCTCCGCAGTGGTGGAGAAGCTCCGGTTCAGAACCGGTTCAAACTGGACTCACGTGGCCTCTCAGGCAACGCAACGGCTGGCAAACAGAAAGCCTCCGTGACCGACTCGGGACCCGTTGAACCTCGTCAAACAACGCGAACACCAGGCTGCTGGGAGGTTTCCGCAGGTCGTTGACCTCAGGTCTTTGTAATGTCTTCTGTTTCGTACTGTGTTCATGTTCTTTATTGCTGAGACAAAGACCTGATGGGATAAAAACACCCATTTTATTAGTTTCTACTCCATTCCGTGAGTGTTTGAACCGGAGGTCAAACGCAGAACACTCCACCGCGTAACGACCAAAACTGAGATTAAAAACCATAACTCGTCGCTCGGCTTTCCACGGGCAATCTACACGTCCAAATAACAATAAGTGACGGACGCCGTGTGTCTCTGCCTTCCTGTCTCCTCAGATCGACCACTACGCCCAGAGGGATCTGAAGAAGGGCCTCCAGCTGTTCGGCTCGGAGGGCAACGTGGGCCTGACTAACGCCTGGATGATCGTACAAACCGATGTGAGATGTCGTAGGTTTCCTTCCAAAATAAGCCTCCGTCCTTGCGGGGGACAACTCGGGTTTAGGCAACTAAACGAAAAGATTGAGAAGTACTTTAGTTAGGTTTAAGAGATGATCAGAACAACAATTTGTTTCAAAATAAAAGTCCTTGAGCCTCCAAACATGTGTTAATATGAGGCTCCACACTACCGGCTGCCAATGGTGGATTTAAATTGACAAATATCAATTAAATGAAATTTCAGCCCTTATGAAAGACCGTTTTGATTATCTATTGTGACACTTTATTATTAGAGACGTTTCACTATTTGTACCACTGCGATTCCATCACGTTAAAAGGGCTGTTTGGGTTTATCTTCCTGCATTTTGTGTAAAGAAATGTGGTAAAACTCTGCGATCCTTCCTGTTGTTACTGGGATGTGGAGAAAAAATGAACATAAAAATATGACAGTAAAGAAGTGTGAGGAAGACTCAACCGTAACAAACGCTTGAAGCTTTAGGGTTAAAATACTGTCAGATAGATCAACAAAAACATCACAGACTCTCTACGGTGTAATCCCGCTTTGATTGGTTTCCTTTCTGTTATTCATCAACATTATCTTAGATTAGATTAGTTGGTAATGCGAGATACGGGACGTAGGGCTGCAGAGGACAGATGGGAGACATCCAATGACAGATTGGAGACGTCGGGGCGCTCTGGACCGATGTCGAGCCTCTTAGTTCTGTTCCATTAGAGCAGTAAACGCTGAGCGGGTGTCTGGTTTCCTCGAGGCAAACTGTGGCAGGATGCCTCCTCGTTAGGAAAGACGATGACGGCGGAGAAACGCATCGCTGTGCAGATAATCCACGCCAGCGTGTGCGACGCGAGGAACCGCCGCGTGATTGAGCCATCGCTTGCAGGAGGCGTGAACGTGCCTCGCTGTGCACGAGGCTCCGTGCAGTCCGGCCGAGGTGAAGTCCGGCTCTTTTTCTGTCACGGTTTCGTCCTTCGGACGTGCTGAGTCACTGTGCAACGTCCACCCTGCATGTTATTAACGGATGCTCTGGGGATAGAAGAGGATCTGCATACGAGTAGTAAAAAAAAAAAAGCAGCATGTGGTAAATCAGGAAAGAGCAGCTGGCTGTAAACTTTTCAAGGTGAAATAGTTTGAACATTACGACTCAAAGTTCATGCTTCAGATGCTTTTTGAATGGCTTTGTTAGCCTTACTTCTTATGAATTGCAAACATGATCCATTGTTTAAGCGGGCGAGCGAGTTTCAGATTAACACACAATCCCTGATTCTGTGCACGGAGCGACTCGGCATTATTCCCACACGGGAATAAGGTCCACTGAATGAACAAAACATCGGGGGCGCCTTATCTTTTTCACCCAAGCACACTGATGAATTGAATTGTGTTGGAAGCCATGATCCCTTATCAAAAATCCATAGCAATCACAAAGATAAAAAGAAGCCTGCGCGTTGGAAAATGATTTTAGGCCTTTAATACAAATGAGATGTGTATTGTACAAAAAGAGGCTCGATATCTGACAGATCAAAGGTTTCGTATGAATCATTCGCTCGGCGGATGTTGTTCCTCAGCAGGTAAATCGTTCTTGGTTTCCGTCATCGGGGGACGTTGAATGACATCACACGTTAGGATTCTTTGTGTTGGGACGGACTCTCTTGACCCGTCTTTTCTCCCCGGTGCAGTTCCGATGCTGCGGAGTGACCAACCACACGGACTGGTTCGAGGTGTACAACACCTCCCGTGTGCCGGACTCCTGCTGCCTGGAGTACAGCGACAACTGTGGCCTGGACAACCCGGGGACGTGGTGGACAGCAGTAAGTACCCTACAAAAATACCCCAAAGTAGTCGTCCAGAAGGTGCTATGGAGACGGAAACTCAATGTTTGCTTGAACACCTTTCCCAGCGATTCGCAAATCCTCCCTCGGCAACCGTAACTAGGCACAGCAGGGCTGGGAAGCGGTGTGCATGTGGCTTGAGGAGAGAAAGTCGATATTTTAAGTTTGTCAAGAGTTTGGCACTTCTGAAAAATGAAGCTTATGCTTAGTTATCTAAACCATGCATTCTCTGCAGTGACCACCAGGGGGCGACTCCTCTGGTCCCATAGAAATCTATGAGAAAATGACTCTACTTCTCTCTTATTCCTTCAGTAAACATGAGTTTATGGTCTCAGTCTCTGGTTTCAAGTCTTCGTCAATACAGCATGGTGTTTATTTTGTGAATTATTGTCTATTTGGAGTCCAACAGACCATAAAGTATAGCTTGGTGGGCTTAGGGCGGGGCTACCTGCTCATTGGCAGGTCATTTACCTGAGCATTAAAAGGCACCTTTGAGCCCCTCCTCCACGGCCCAAATACAACCGCTCCTGTTTACTTGGCTAACAAAAAGATGACGGCGATGACATCCTATTCTTACAAATGGTTTATGATTTTTAATAATGTTAAAAGCAGAGTTGGATTTTTTCCTCCCAATCATCACTTATGAGCAGAGATCTGGGAGTCAGCACTTCAACTTTAACCCTCCGGTTAAAGTTGTACTGTATTTAAAGGAGACCATTTTTCATATTGAATTTATAAAACCTCAACCAACTAATTCAAGTCAATTGTCTATACTGGCGAGGTTCTACATGACCTGAATGAGGGAGTTCAAGTGATGTCCAATATCATCTCAGGTACAGATTAAAAAAAACTAGCGCTGGGCACATTTAATTTAAATGGAAATAATAAGTGAATTCCTCATTTATCGCAAATCATCCCAGTAACATAATTAATATGCATACCTGCTTTTCTTTCCAAACAATGAGTCATTTCTAAATTCCAATAACCAGTTATCTTTTGAAAAACAACTTCCATCCATCCATCCATCGTCAAACCGCTTATCCTGCACACAGGGTCGCGGGGGGGCTGGAGTCCATCCCAGCCAACTTCGGGCGATAGACAGGGTACATCCTGGATTGGTCGCCAGCCAATCGCAGGGCAACACAGAGACACACAACCATTCACACTCACATTCACACAACTACGGGCAATTTAAAGTCCCCAATCAACCTGATCCCCAGAGCATGTCTTTGGACTGTGGGAGGAAGCCGGAGAACCCGGAGAGAACCCACGCAGACACGGGGAGAACATGCAGACTCCACACAGAAAGGCCACTGGGTGGAATCGAACCCAGGACCTTCTTGCTGTGAGGCAACGGTGCTAACCACCACGCCACCGTGCCGCCCCCTGAAAAACAACTTGGCCCACAAATTGTCCAATTAGGAAAATCTAACCTTAACTGTGTGGCGAGCAAACAGAGGACTGGGAGATTTTTATTCTAAATGACAGATATTGAATTAATCACTTCTGTCCAGACGGACTTGTCTCCTGGGTCCACCCATGTTTGGTAATGAATAATCAGTGTTTTTAATTATTAGCGCCTGCTGTGCACAACGCTGTTTGCGTTGCAATAAAAACTGCAGAAAGAAACAATTCAACGAAAAACTTTACGACGACAAACAAACAGCTGAGGTTTTCGGGGTCTGTACCTCTCGACGTTTTCATCACTCAAAGGCAGCACAGACTTTGCATCCCGACCTGGTTTGAAGTAATAGTCGAAGCCTCGCAGCTGCCAAACCACACCGGAGAAGAAAAGGGTCGGCAATGACTTTACATTTAATAGTGTCATGTGGAAAATCTGCCCGGGGTTGTATTATTACGAGGATGCGCAGAGAATTGCATCACTCTAAAGGGAAAAAATTAAAAAGCTACAACATTGTTGTCTTGACAAATAGGTAACAGGTGTGATTATAACGGGAAAGTGTGCAACAAGATGAATCCGCACATCGTTTGGCAAGATTGGAAGCCGTCTCACGGGATCTAATGCATCGACCCGTTCATTGATGACTTGAATTGCTCCGCCTACTGGTGACCAAACGCTGCCGCACGGGAATCTGTCACCGCGGTGAAGCCACCTGCGTCTCTCATTAAAGCAACCGCCTGTTTTCTGACAGCCTTCCCATGAACGTGTCATGAACGCAATTAGTCCCTCGTCCCTCAGAACCAGCTAGAGCTGTAAATCCGTCATTCATACGTGAAGTGATGGATTACACATAAGTCCTAGAGATGTTGTGTTTTTACTGAACTGCATCTCTCCTTCCTGCCTACAGAACCTCCTTGAATATTTCAGTCTGGTTTCAGAGACCTTGCTCCATTTAACAGAATCCGCCATATTGACTAACAATCTCCTCTTGGCAGCTGATGCATCACATTGTGACCTTTCACTGGCTCTGTGTCCCTTGGACACAGCAGAGCTCACTATTCGTATGCAGGAGCATGTGGTAGGTGACCTGATGCAGCCTTCGACTTATCTATCAGATGGAACCACCAAGTTCTCACTTTAAATGCCATCACAAACGTTTTCACTACTTTTTTTTAACCTGTAGTTTTTGTCACAGATACTAGAATCAAGATGGCAAACTATTCCTTTCAGTCTCTACACCTTCTGTGATCACCTTTCACAACTCAAGCCCTGGAATTGTTTTGCAATTATTCTTCACGTCCGTAGTGTGTAACGGACTTACTCAGCTTTTTCTTATGGGATACCGCAGGGTTCGATTTTAGGTCCCCTCCAATTCAGTTAGATGCAATTGTAAGGCTGATTTTAGCTACAGCTGTTCCTTTCCTAAAAGTATCTGGGAAAAGTATTTGTCTTTTTATGCCCGACAACATCACGTGACAGAAAATAGCTTGTTGGACCAACATAAGCTCTCACTCCATGCATCTTGCTATTTATGGGCACTGTACGTCTCCATGAGCACGATGATGAATCTTTCTGATTACACACAGGAATTAATGCTTCAATCAACTATATTTAGCATCAACCGTAATTGAAAAACCTTATTAAGAAAACTTGAAATTATCATGTGACTTGGATAAAAAATAAGAGCCAAAATGAAAAAACACAAAAACAGCAGGCACATTCAACAGCTGTGAGCCGAGCGGATGGTGACGTGGAAATGGTCAGTTAATAAAGCTCATCAATAAATGTCACACCTTGATAAGTGATTTCATCTTTAAAACCAGATTGAAAGTGCCTCACCGCCAAGGTCCATTTACTCGCTCTTCTGGGACTTTCTGCCACGTGATCTTCATCAGCAGACAGTGTCCATTAGAAATGTCATCACTCAAATTATATTAAATCAATTTAATTGAATGTAATTTAATTAATTTCAAGTGGCAATTGTGCACAACGTAGAGAGAAGACGGCAGATACAAACGGTCCACGCATCTCCACTTCCACGGCAGAGAAGTGAAGTGAAAATATCCCAAATCCCTTTGGAGCTTCAGTCTGAAGAGTAGCGGGTGAAGGCGAGGTGGAGCCGTGGTACCAAGGTCCGAACCCGTACGACCGCCCAAACCGATCGTGTGCAGAGCACGGAGACTCACAGCTGTAAATGGTGATGTCGCACAACTCTGTAAGCATCAAATGACATAATGGATTTACTGACCATGAGCTCTTTCTGGACTCAACTGGAGTTTGGCATTTAGGAACACGAGAGGTTTGAACTGAGTGTAAGCAAAGAGGATTCTGCCATTTTAAGGCAATTATCTTTGAACTAAATGAACTAAAAACACACGGTAAATGATTTATGGTCTGTTTGACTCTAAATGGACCATATTTTACTAAATGAACGTCATGGTGTATTGAAGAAGACTTGAAACTAGAGACTGAGACCATAAAGTCATGTTTACAATGTTTACTGAGGGAATAAATCAAGAGAGAAGTCATTCTCTCATAGACGTCTATGGGACCAGAGGAGTCGCCCCCTGCTGGTCACTAGAGATAATGCAGATTTAAAACGCTTCAGCATTAGTCACTTTTAGAACAACTCAAACATTGAGGGGTTCACAACCTACAGTGCAGCCGGCCACCATGGATGATTGATTGAAACGCGGCGCCATCGTGGTCACAGGTGTAGACTTAGCAGACAAAAAAACAGGTACCTTAATTGTTAGCAGCTTGATACAATTGGTTTTAAATTTTGGAAAGAAACGGCTCAACCTTTTTCAGTACTTTTCTATCACTTGTCCTGAAAGACACTTTGCAGAAAGCTTTGAAATAGGCCGGCCTTCACGGAGGTCTCTGCACTCCAGCGGCTTTTTACGATTAATATGAGATTCATTCAGGTGGTTCTGTATTTATGTTGTTTGCCCTTAGATGAACTAATCAATTAGTGTAGTTCACAATCAAAACAGTTCTCATTGTCAATAATATCTTCAGACCTTTAATTGCAATGACATTCATATTTCTGTGGTGCATTTCGAATATCCGTACCAGAAGTAATATAATTCATAATTTCTTGTCAGTTTGAAATTAATTTGTACTCCAGACATTTTCTTTATTGAGTCGGCGAAGGCTTTCAAGGCTTTCTGTATTGTTGAAATATTAAGTTCTTTTTATAGATAAAAATCCCCCCAAGACGGTGTTCATCTTTTTCAGAGAGTTCGAATGAAGGCTGATCTCTCAGGCGAGTGATGCTGAACAGTGGAAAAGATATTTTGTCCTCACGCTCTCATTGAGGACACACACAAACACAACACAACGCTCTGAAGACACACCAGCAGCACTCACTCAATGCTTCAAGGTTTCGTCCGTACGTGGGTTGTGGAAAGATCTACACGTGATTAAATGAAAAATGACAACATTTGTTGACCTTCAACAGAAAAGACTGCTGTTTCCAACCAAAAGATCCTTTTAAAGAGCAACTTGAGGCCGTTTTTTATCTTGAATACAAAATAAATGCTTTCAAATCCAGGAACACTCTGCACATTGGCCCATAAACACTTAACACAGGATGCCAATCGATTGATCGAGTAGAGGAGCACACAGGAAGAGATGAGGGCTTCATTGAAGGTACGAGGCTCGTCCCGGTGAACGAAGAGCAGGTGGAGCTCGTCCCAGGTGGAGCTCGTCCCGGGGAACAAGGAGCAGGTGGAGCTCGTCCCAGGTGGAGCTCGTCCCGGTGAACGAGGAGCAGGTGGAGCTCGTCCCGGTGAACGAGGAGCAGGTGGAGCTCGTCCCGGGAGAACGAGGAGCAGGTGGAGCTTGTCCCAGGTGGAGCTCGTCCCGGTGAATGAGGAGCAGGTGGAGCTCGTCCCAGGTGGAGCTCGTCCCGGGGGAAACGAGGAGCAGGTGGAGCTCGTCCCGGGGGTAACGAGGAGCAGGTGGAGCTCGTCCCGGGTGAACGAGGAGCAGGTAGAGCTCGTCCCGGGAGAAGGAGGAGCAGGTGGAGCTCGTCCCGGGAGAAGGAGGAGCAGGTGGAGCTCGTCCCAGGTGGAGCTCGTCCCGGTGAACGAAGTGCAGGTGGAGCTCGTCCCGGTGAACGCGTCCCAGGTGGAGCTCGTCCCGGTGAACGCGTCCCAGGTGGAGCTCGTCCCGGGGGTAACGAGGAGCAGGTGGAGCTCGTCCCGGTGAACGAGGAGCAGGTGGAGCTCGTCCCGGGGGTAACGAGGAGCAGGTGGAGCTCGTCCCGGGAGAAGGAGGAGCAGGTGGAGCTCGTCCCGGGAGAAGGAGGAGCAGGTGGAGCTCGTCCCAGGTGGAGCTCGTCCCGGTGAACGAAGTGCAGGTGGAGCTCGTCCCGGTGAACGCGTCCCAGGTGGAGCTCGTCCCGGTGAACGCGTCCCAGGTGGAGCTCGTCCCGGTGAACGCGTCCCAGGTGGAGCTCGTCCCGGGGGTAACGAGGAGCAGGTGGAGCTCGTCCCGGGGAACGAGGAGCAGGTGGAGCTCGTCCCGGGGAACGAGGAGTAGGTGGAGCTCGTCCCGGGGAACGAGGAGCAGGTGGAGCTCGTCCCGGGGGAACGAGGAGCAGGTGGAGAGCGCTGAATGGGTTTGGAATGCGCGTTGCAGCGAGAGGCCAAAGGGGACGTGACTTTCCTAATGCACTTCTAATGTAAATCAAGAGGGACCGAATCCGCTCTTCGTTCTGGACAGGAATAACATTCCACACATTAAGTCAGCAGACCGGAATCTTGTCTCCTACAAAGTCTCATTCCGTACAACCACTGCACTCAGTCGAGCGTCTGCAACAACCACAGCTCCACCGTGGGATGGAGCTTTAACTTTCCCCCAAGTAAGATCTTCCTGTGACTCCTACCGAGCTGCTCTCTGAAGCAAAGCAAGCCTCCTCATTATAAAACACCCATTAGGAGCGTCACGCTCCTTCTTGACCTTTTGTAACGGCCGGTGTCACAAAATGATTTAAGCCCAATTAAAACCCCCCATTGAGGTTTTTTGAGTAGAGCCTCCCACACGGAGGAGGAAGAGGAGGACGGATTCCTCTTCAGGCCGAGGAGGGTTCACTTGTGACGAACGAATACGAATGCATTTGTCTTCAGGCTGCAGCGGTTTCATAAATAACACTGAAGCCGGGCAAAAATATTTTTGGGCCCACTGCATGACTTTCCACATCGATCCGCCACAGAATTACTTTGCTTTGTGCGAAAGGAAAACACGTCTCCGGCTTCCCTCGGTGGTCCCGCCGGCGGTAAAATGTAGGTGAATATAAAAAAAAAGAGAAGAAGAAGATGGCACAACGGGAAAGGCATGACTGCAGAGCTGTGGACTGATGTCTTTTCTCCGGAGGGACATAATGAAAAGCACAGTTTGGCATGTGTATAAAAAGAGGAAGTGAAAGAGCCACGTGCCGCCTGGCAAATGCCGCTCTCATCACTTTGTAAAGTCACCTGTCGACTGCTCTTTGAAAGCCCGTTTCTTTTCTTCTCCTTTTTATTACTTCTGACGATGACCCACAAAGGCATCCGCAGTATTTTCCCCTATCAATAAATCCTGCAAACGTGAACGTGCTCGTTGTGTCTCCACAGCCGTGCTACGAGCGCGTGAAGGACTGGCTGAACGAGAACCTGGTGGCCCTCTGGATCTTCGCTCTATGCACGGCGCTCACACAGGTAATTGCGGCGTTTAAGTTGCTCTTTCTTGTTTTTTCTTCCTCTTTCAGCCGTCGTTAAGCCTCCGGTGTTTGATATCCGCCGCCTCGGGCGGAGGCTCTCGCCTCGTGATAAACAGCGTCGGGGCTTTCGGCGGCCTGTCCAACAAAGAGCCCGAGCGCTCTTGAGGATTTCTCTGGACAGCGGGAGCCCGAATAAGCCTCTTGTGTTCTCTCTGTGCGCCACGGAGGAGCTTCCTCCCTAGAAAGCGTTTGATCTGCGTCCCAGGCAAGTGGCGACGTGATGCGCTTACACAAGTTGCGAGGTGGGGGGGGGGGAGGGGGGAGGATGGTGGGGTGACGCTCTCGAAAACATCAATCACGCGACGCTTCCGCGCCGCGGGCGGCTTTTACTCAGGCCGCTTTTTTCTGAAAGCTGTACGTGCAGCCGGATGAGAACTGGGGAGATGATGTAATCGCATCACGGACATGATGTCTGCCAGCTGAGTGACAATCATACAATTATGCCGAAGGACACAAATTAAAGCGTGTTTCGTGTAGCTTTCCTCCCGACACATTTTGAATGATTATTATTATTGAGTTCGAGGCATTAAAGCGCTTAGTCGCTGCCGGTCGGGCAGGAAAAAGTAGCTCATTTAACATTTAACGCGCTTTATGGTCCGTCTGACTAATAGAGCCGCGGTGCAGAATGCTTTAGGGTGGGGCTTCCTCCTGATTGACAGGCTGCCAGCAGAGTCGAAGCCTTCGAAACGCCGAGAAGTCCACTGTGTCCACTGTAGAAGTCTGTGTTGCGGATCCTCTTGTTGTTACTGTCAATGAAACAAACTGAGATTTGAGCGGCGTCCTTTTGGTTCCCGTCTATTCCCCTGTGACTTTGCCCGCCGTGGTTGGACTTTAACGGCGACTTTCGTCCCCCCCGTGTTGGTGCAGGTCCTGGGCCTGGTCTTCTCCATGACGATGTTCTGCCAGGCGGTGAAAGCAGAGACTTTCTACGCGTAGCCATCGACCTCTGTGGCCTTCAGCACACTGGGATTGTTTCTCCTCAGAGGATATGGACACCACCACCACCCCCACCACCCCCACCACCCACACCACCACCCCCCCCACCCCCACAGACGGTCCTTCCCTTCGTCCCCTCCGTGACATTCACGCCCTCCGGATGTCATCACATCTTCTGCTGGCTGTCACCGAGCACAGTGTGTAACACCTGAGTTGCTTTCCTTTATGTTTTGCTCTGTGTCAAAAAAAAAGAAGCTAATTTGTTTGTGACATATTTCATGAAGCAGTATTATGAACGTGTATCAGAAAAAAAGAAAAGAAATGTAACACAATTTTTTTTTTAATGTGTTTTGTTCTAAAATATTTCCTGTGTTTTCCAAACGAGAGGTGCAGTCGGGGGCCGTGTGGAGTGCTGCATGTCTCCTGCCGTGTATTAAATGTTTTGGCTCGACTAAACCTCGTCGCCGTGTCGTTCCTCAACAGGAAGCGCCGCAGGGTTTTACTGCGCGATCCCGCTTATTTATTCTTGATGACGAAACAGGAGGGAACGGAGGACATTTGCCCGGAATCGGTGTGTTAGTTGGTTGATGTATTTCCTCTGCAGCGACTTCGCCAAAGCGATTAGAATATTTAGCGCAGCACCGAGGTAATCGGGCCACCGATTAGATGAGTAGAATGAGGGGAAGCCGCTGAGGGACTGTCGAACATGTGGCTCTTTTTACTGGGCGGATTTATATGGTATCAATAGACAAATGAACAAGCAGCAGGATCCTCCCCCGTGAACCCCCCCCAATGTCGAGATGACTTTTTGCACCAAAAGAAACCCCTAAAAAACATGAAAGCAGTGAAACACAAATATCATGGACCATGCTGAGGGAGCGGAAGAAGCGACACGTGTTGCTGGAATTTGGTGGGAGCAGAAGATCTTTTATTTATTCATGCATGAATATTTAAAATCTGAATAATGAATACTGCTTTTTAAATACATTTAAGTGACAGCGGCAAGTGACGATTGAATTTTAAACAAGGTTTTAGAGACTTTTCAGCGCTATCCTTTATTTCCCACCCTGCTTACGCGTCCATGATGCTGTTCTGTTTGTGGGAATCACCCAGAAATCTCTGCTTCGCTGCCCCAATATCCGCTCTTGTGCTTTTTCGCTGTTGAATAAAAGGATTTGTTTGCCTTTAATAACAATTTAATGTTACTTACATATCTCCCATATTCGTGGACTGTAGTTCTTTCCCTTTTTAACTTTTAAAAGACGTTGTGTTATTTGTGTTATTCTTTACAGAGATAATATTTGTTGCTATTATGATGCTCTTATTGTCATATTCTGCACCTTTAACGAAGACACGTATAGATGTGGAAACACGACGCTTGGTATAATGTGATGAGGCGTGTGGAGGTTTGACGCTTTGTGGGGTCACAGTTTGATTCTTTGACCTGCAGCAGTAATATCAGGCTTCTATTGACAGTAAATCACACATGAGCAGTCGAACCAAATACCACCAACTTATCACACATTTATTTAATATACTCACGTGTGAGCGTGTTTCATTCACTGCAGCGGTTCTTATTAAGAAATAAGTCAACAGGCCTTGAATGCAGTTAGAGTCCCAAAAGGCTTCAACGTGAAAATGTCCGTCCACAATCTCCAGTGTCTTCACAGGCCTGCAGAGTAGAACCACTGGGTCCAGATGTGCAAAAAACACCGCTATGGAGACGCAAAACTAGGTCAGAGCCTCAAAACCACCTCAAAGAGACACAAAACCACCACAAAGAGACACGCAGTAACTACAAAGAGACACAAAACAACCACAAAGAGACACGCAGTAACTACAAAGAGACACAAAACCACCACAAAGAGACACGCAGTAACTACAAAGAGACACAAAACCACCACAAAGAGACACACAGTAACTACAAAGAGACACAAAACCACCACAAAGAGACACACAGTAACTACAGAGAGACACAAAACCACCACAAAGAGACACACAGTAACTACAGAGAGACACAAAACAACCACAAAGAGACACACAGTAACTACAGAGAGACACAAAACAACCACAAAGAGACACACAGTAACTACAGAGAGACACAAAACAACCACCAAGAAACACACAGTAACTACAAAGAGACACAAAACCACCACAAAGACACACAGTAACTACAAAGAGACACAAAACAACCACAAAGAGACACACAGTAACTACAAAGAGACACAAAACCACCACAAAGAGACACGCAGTAACTACAGAGAGACACAAGCTGACTGATTAGTGACATTCTGCAGTCCAGTTCTCTCAGTCTGGTGTCCTTCTGTTAAATATTTGGGATGGGGGGGTTTATATTCTTTGCTCAGGGGCCAATTGACAGGAACTCCACAGCCATCAAAGACAAGTGATAGATGAAAAGTGACAACTGTGGGCTGCGATCACTTCATAAAAATGTAGAAGGCTGCAAACCCCTCACAGGTTAACTCAATTAGTCGGGATATGTGGTTACTGAAACACAGCCCCCCGTCCCCCCCCCCCCCCCCCCGTCCCCCCCGCTGACTCTCCATTTCATCTCGGCCCTCGGGTTCCCTCCCCCTTCCTCCGATGCATTATTCATGGCCATGTTCACAGGCTTTCTCCCCATCTTGTACTTGATCAATAAAACATACCTGTGTGTTTGTGTGCCCCCCCCCCCCCCCCCCTCTCTCTCGGACAGCGAGGCGGTGAAAACGAACACCTTTCAGGTCGCGTCTGGTCGGCTCTGATTGGGGAAGTGAAATGAGCTCAGTCGCTCTCGGGGAAGGTGTGTTTTCTTGAACATGGATATTTCCTCTTTTTGTGTGTTTGGCTGAGAAAAGGAAGCGAAGCCCAGAATATCTGAGGATGTATAACGCCAGGATGAGCTGGGCTCTTCACAGTGGAGTGGATCCTTCTTCACAGCATGACATCACGGGTCAGCTGGAGGGCAAACATGAGCCCCCCCAGTGTGGAGGGCTAACGTTACACCCTAAAAACACACATTACATAATAACGCAGGAATAATAACAATAGTCATGAAGCTGTTCTTCTTTCTCCTCAGACGTCCCTGTGCGTTTCCATGGTTACAAAAACACATGAGGAACACAAACTCACAGAAACACTTAGAAATAAAAGGTTAAAACATATTCAAATCATGACGTATGTGCAATAGGTGACACATTAACGTGTGTATATTTTGTGTTACACTTTTGCCTCGATGACGGGCGAGTAGATGCGTCACCGGAGCTGCTTCTAATTATTTCCACAGGTTTTTTGAAATGTATTCTTTTCTTCGAGTCTCTTCCTCCCTCGACAATAGGAGGATTCATGGGTTGATGAAAAAAAAAAAAAAAAACTATTGAAAAAAAAAAAAAAAAGGTTTCTACAGGTTTTTCCCAATTAGGGAGAAGAGATGCAATTTTTCTCCTTTTAAAAAAAAAATCAAGTGTCTGGACAGCGTCCCTCTCTGGGGGGGGGGGGGGGCGATTTCTTTAAGACCTCTTAGTGGCTGAAGGGGCTGCTGTCGGGTCACGACCCCCAGTCGTTGCCTCGGAGGCTCGGCTAACGACAACATCGCTTTTCCATTGATTCAAACTCCCCTCAAACCTTCCCTCTAGAGACACCGGAGGAAAGCTGAATGCATTGGTGGAGTGTTGGATTGTTTTAATGGGTTTTGGGCCATTAGAGTTTCATTTAAGACCTGACTGAAATATTCCAACAACAACCAGATGGATTCAAGCTACGTTTTTGCACAAAATTGAGTTTGAAGATCCATGCAGGGCTTGTAAACCTTCTGACCAAACTTCTGCTTTTTTTTGTGCAACATTTGCCCGCTGTGAGCATGTTAGCGTGTTAGCATTGAGCCTGAACAGCCTCGCCGAGCGGCTGCAGACTCTTGTGGACTCGTTTCCAGTCTTTGCAGTGAACTTAGTGGATTCAGTTGGGCCATATTTTACATTCTCCCCTCAGACAAAGAGCCACAGATGCTGCATCCTGAGCTCAGCGTTGTGTCGATAACAATCACACTTTTTAATCCCCTTACTGCCGTTAAACAACAAAAGGAAATGGCTGAGATTGTCCCGCCGCAACATGATTATGTGTTTGGACCAGCAGATTATAATCGGAACACGGCCATCAGAGGGGACGCTGTGTTATCAGACACTCGCCTCCAGCCCGCCTGGAAGAATATGAAAAGAAACAAACAAACCGCCCAATGTAGGGCACCCAGATTTTAATATCTCGTGCCGCGGGCCTCTAAAGCCATCGCACTCTACGTCCAAGTGATTAGAGGCGCTGCGTTACCAACAGAACAGGGGGGGGGAAGATCTCCACCAGTTTCCCACCAAACGTGGTCTTCACCGTGGATGAGATTTCATGGAAGCGCGGAGGAACGGAGAGAACTCAGATTTTTTATTTATTTTTTTGTCGGACCTTGGGGTGGGCTTCAAAGCTTGAAATGAGCCAAAGCGAGGTACGGTGGCGGGTTATTGGGCCATGCAGTCCTCAAGTGAACATCCAGACGCTACCAACACGATGGCAAGCTGATCGATCCGTCAATCAAACCATAAATAAGAAGCTTCTCTACTTCTAGTGGCGGTGAAACGGGTCATTTTGTGATTTAAAAATAAATAAAAAGAGGAGCTCAGAGCTCGTGTCCGTCTGGCTAAGCTAAGAGACACCAAGGTTGAGAACGCAGCATTAAAAGGGGACGTCTGGTGATATTTGTACATCTTTCTTATTGTCAACAAACTCAAAACGCCCACTCACAAAAAATTGATCCTCACTGAAAAAAAAAGTTTTTTGAATTTACATGAAAAAAATATGTACATCGGTTGCACATATTATATTCATGTTTAGTCAAAATGATTCATTTCTATTTAATATACTTAATTTTTATTTGTAAAACAAACATGATTTTCTCATGTAAATTCAAAATACTTTATTAATGTTAATTGTATTAAATTACTCTGATAACCCAACTTATTTTTTTTGTGTTACTTTAAAATGTCCCTTTCATGTTAAGTGTATTCAATTCTCACCTATTGAAGCAACATGAGATTTTAATGTGACTTTAAAATGTCCCTTTTATGTTAAGTGTATTCAATTCTCACCTATTGAAGCAACATGAGATTTTTATGTGACTTTAAAATGTCCCTTTTATGTTAAGTGTATTCAATTCTCACCTATTGAAGCAACATGAGATTTTTATGTAAAGTATATGCAATGTTGTTCTGTTAAATTAACTTCCTGCTTCCTGCTCAAGTTAGTCTGATAATGATCCTGCATACTTTTCTGTATAAATTCTACATGCTAAAATTATTTCTGTATGGCGATTTCTACTAATCTCTTACCTACAGAATTTACTCCTTTAACATTTTTAAAATAAACAAGGCAAAACAAAAACGTTTAGTTTACAACTGTATTGTCATAGAACAATAGAAGATTCATGTATACACAAACACATGCACACATTCACAAACAAATCTCATATTAGAACAAAGCACCTTTTTCTTTCACAAGAAACACTTGGTATGCAAGTTATCAAGAGTGTGTAGCAAACATTCATGACTGCTGCAACCTGAGACAACATTATTTTGGTCCTTAAAACACCTTCTGAGTTACATCAAACCAGCATCAAGAGAATACTATAAAGCCAGGCTAATGCAGGAATGTCGTGCAAAATATGTGCAAAAAACATTACATTTACAATTTCTTAACAAAAGGACACATGTAAGAACCATTATTGTCCTGGCAAATGTAGATCTTGTGCTTGAAAAGTACATTTGGTTTTGAAAATAAAGTAATACAATTAAGAGTTATGGCTTGCTTTCCCACCACTACTATAAGTCAGTTAAGAATGTGCAAAATCCAAAAATCACCTCCAAATTTGAAAATAGGGTAAACGGTTGGAGGTCTATTAAACACATCTGACAAATGCTGACACTTAAATGAAAAAGGCACATGACCCTGAGAAAGAAAAAGAAAAAAAAATACACTACACTTGGTAGCGGCCCATCACAGAACATGCAGGTGACTGGTTCCAATAATCCTACTGAAAAAGCAGCAATGGTCCATATTCCAAAACAAGATGGTGAAACGGTTGTATCCATTTTGCCATCAAATGGCAACAGTTCACTGATGGAGTCTGTTTTTGAGAGCCGGGGCTTTCTTTGACAGTGTCTTGCCGTCCAGCTCCATCACAACCTTCTGGAGCACTTCAAACGAGTACTTAAGTTCAGGAGGGTAGTTGAGGTTCAAGGCATACATTAGGCAAAACAACATGGCAGCATAGTGATATAACTGATCATGTATCGGTATACATGTTAGAAGCCCTGTTAGCGGCACAGCTTATTATAAGCACGATTTGGGCTACATCCGCCATTGCACAGAATTGTCAACAAAGCAGTTAGCGGCGCACATTCTGACATCAAACACAGCGGATAAAGGCGTACACTCTGACGTCGCAAGGCAAAAAAACGGTTATACTGTCCACACAACACTGCAACCGTCGTTTCTGAAAATGCTCACCCTGGCCGGAGTTTTCAAAAATGTTCGGTTTCTGTGCCCTGAAACTGCCTTTTCGTGTGGACTGAAGGCCGAACCGCGTAAAAAAAGTCACTGTTATAAAAATACCCGTGTTCGTGTGGACAGGGCCTAAGTCAATGACGCGCGAAAAACTCCCATGCTGGTATAACCGAGCAGTTTAACATTACCTTTTACTCAGCTTGATTTAGAAAACATGAGCAAGTTGCCCTCACTAGCATAACACGAGTAGAAACATTAGCTAACCTTTGCATTGCTCATTTTTGCTAGTCATTTAAAAATATCTGCTCGACGAAAATAATGCCTCGAACAGGACTATCTTTAGCATAACGTTAGCTAACGCTAGCGAGTAGCAACATTAGCATTACCATTGACTATCCATGTAGCGAGTGGTAACGTTAGCTAACTTTGACTGACATTGACTAATTCCTGCTCGATGTTATACTGGCAGATAAAAACCTCAGTTTAGTCAAAATTGTGCGACTAACGCGACTACGTCTGTCTTTGACTAATAAATGATACAGTGTTATTAACTTTACCGTGTGACTTTTATGGTCCAGACGGATGAATTCCTCCGACTGGATTGAAGAAATGGCGCACAAAGTTTTCCCTTAAAAAACCTGCTCCTAATGGGCGGAGTTTCCAGATGAAACATAACAACTTCCTTTCTTTATAACATGACTGAAACATAAAAATTAAACATCCCTGAAGATTAGAAGAATTCTACACGATTTACATATGTTTAGAGGAGGAACATAAATCAATTGTGTTATGTATACGAACTGTTCATTTGTTAAGTGAACAACCCCCATTTCCCCCTTTTTTCAGTGCTGTGAGTTTTCCTCTGAGGGGGCTGCCTAGTAGAAACAGATCAATGAGCCACACACACACACACACACACACACACACACACACACACACACACACACACACACACACACACACCTCCCTTTGTTTTGCTGCGAGTCATTTAGACAAAATTGGTAAAATAGTCAAAAATACAAATACTTTTTTTTTTTTTAAATCAATGCAGCAAAGAGAGATTCACCACCCAAAAGGTCCAAAACCAAAAAACACACCTCTCTCACGCCAAAGACTGAAAATACCAAACGGTCGCCCATCGGTTGGCGGGGTGACGTTTTGAAGCCTCAGGCCTGGTACGTTGGCCGTGGCCACCTTGTGTACGTGGGGAACCGTGAGTGGCACGAGGGGGCGGAGCCACGGCGAACGTCAGAGTGAAAACACACCGCGAGCGGTTTCAAGCCGCGTGCGGACGCTTAACCTGCCAATCGGCGCGTAGCCCCGCCCTCGAGCATCCCGTCATTCGCTTCATATCTGGCCTCATGCCTGGATTAAAGTTTAAATACTTTATTTCCGGCTCAATCAAAATGAATCATATCTTATTGTAACCATACACCCCCCCCCCCCCCGGATGAATAAAACAAACACCACTCTATTCAAGCGTCTGCTACCGTGCAGCTAGTTATCGGTGCACGTTAAATAAGTGTTTGAACTTTTCAGTAAGTCCTCCATTAGGGGCTTAACTCCTCTAAGCCGGCTCTCACCCAAAGAAAGAAGATAATCAGCAGCTTAATGGATTTTTCTTTTTCTCGTCTCATCTTGATTGGTTCATGTTGGGGAGATACTTGACAAACTTGAACCACCGTTTTTATGACCTACGATCCTTCAGAGCAACTAAATAACAACGGAATTAGTGATGTCAGGTAGTTCTGGGACCACCGTGTCGGGATGCACACCCTTAAAAAGAAAATAGAATCTCATACAAATCCATAACTGACTTTTAAAAAATGTAACAGATGAAGAAGGGGGGAGTTTCTTTATGCTGCAGTTTGTTTGCATGAACACGAGTGCCCGAGTATGAAGAACCAATCTGCTGTGAGCGAGGAATCACGAGCCGAACGAGGGCGAGGAGGAGGAGGAGGAGGAGGAGAGCCCCGGGGGGGCTGGCGGGGGACGTCCACTTCCACTCTGCAGTGAAGGCTGTAGTTCTGCTGTGCTGCTCCGCCAGCGTCTCCGTCTGCAGGACTTTCGATACTTTGTGTTTAGTGTGCGTACGCACACGCACGCTGGTTCAATTTGCTCAACGGCGTCAGCCGTGTGGAAGAAACGATTATGTTCTTTCTTTGCCAATAATTAAAACCCCCCAAAAATCAAACATCAAAGCCGGAATGCAAATCCTGGTTATTTGTCGTTAGACAGTAATCAGTT
This sequence comes from Gasterosteus aculeatus, assembly GCF_964276395.1. Lineage (NCBI taxonomy): Eukaryota > Metazoa > Chordata > Actinopteri > Perciformes > Gasterosteidae > Gasterosteus > Gasterosteus aculeatus. The sequence goes on along the minus strand of NC_135700.1, from coordinate 22,909,865 downwards.
TCCCAAAAGGCAGAGATGAGACTCGGATGACTCACTGGGCTACGAGGTCACGCTGCATTGACTCCGTGTACAATACTAAAGCAAACTTTATTAGAACAAAGGAAACATCACAAAGACAAACAGCTGTGGATCTATCGTGTGGCTCCCGGGGGGGGGGGGGGGGGTCGGGGGGTGGGGGGTGTCACTGCGGATTTCAGAGTCGTCACATGTGGAGGATATTCTGACGCACAAACACCCCCCGAGATGGCGGGGGGGCGTCTATCGCCACGGTATTCCACACGGACTCAATCACACACGCAAAACACACTCAGACCAGCTTCGGTCTCTGTTGTCCCACCAGGCGGCTGTGAGGGGGGAGAGGGTGGGTGGGGGGGGGGGGGCTGCTCTCTCATCTCAGCAAGTCTGAGGGACGAACATGCACACGCTGCTTATTTATAATTATTTACAAATCTGTAAAACCCAAACTCCTGGTTTTTCCCTCATCTCACTGAGCATCCGTTTAGTTAGTGGGGGGGGGGGGGGGGGGGGTCAGATGGCAGGTTCGGGGTGCTAGTGGATCCTCGTCAGCTCCTCCACGATCTTGATGACCTCGTCCACGGTGGCCTCGCGCTTCATGCCGCTGCCGTCGTCGATCTGGAGGGGAACAAGGAGCGCATGGTGAGCCGAGGGGGGGGGGTGGGGGCTTTTATCTGTGCCGTGCTGCTTATCAGCATCACTTTTCTCAAGGGGGGGAGATTCAAATTGGACTGAAAGCCGGACCAGTCAGAGCTTTACTTTCTGCTGAACACCATGTAATGTAATGTATGCAGGTGCAGAAGGCCACCCCCCCCCCCTCACAGGTTTACATCGTTAGCTCTGCTGTGATCTTCTTGAGGGGACCTGTGTGGACAATGTAACTGCTTCCAGTTTCTCACATAAATGAGATTATACAATCAAATGAATTCATAGTTAGCTGTGTAGTTCTATGCTGCATTTGTTTAGTTTTTTAAAGAAATAATATATATATTTCATGAATCCGGTTTTGAGGATAATCCTAAATTGCAGCCATGCGTTTTAGACAATTAATGCATGCATGCGTATCTTCAGCTGCACATGGACACGTGAGCAGCATGTTTTATAGATAAAGGCAGAGGATCAGAGTCAGCTGCTCCTGAGAATAAGCGTGTTTATGAGCCAAAAGTGAGATTTCTTTGTCAACACCTCGAGCGCAGAGACACACACCGCGAAGTTCCTCCGTTTATTGCCACCTGTTATTTATTCCCTCTTCTCAGAGACAATGAAACGCTCTAAAGGCTTCGAACCAAAAAGGCACAAACGTCTGAACCGGATCTCTCACACAAACCATTTGGTGCTTTTTTTGTCAGCGACATCTGCTCACCTGTAAAGTGCTGACGACCTCCTGCATCTTGGCCCGGCCGAGGTCCAGGAAGCTCTCGATCAGATCCCCGTCGATGAACCCGGTGGCCTGCTCCGTCTTCCTCTCCGTGTGGAAGGACCTCCAGGTGCCGCCGGAGGTCAAGGAAAATTACGACAGGCGACACGCAAGATATCATCCACCCCCCCCCCCCCCGAGGTCAAAGTTCCTCCCAGTAACACCCGCACATTCCATCACATCTATTCAACCAACGCAACGTCCCAGAAGGATATAAGCTGTGCTCGATCTTGCCCACGCTCTTGATGACCTTGTTGAGGCGGTTCTGCAGGTCCAGGAGGAGGCTGTACCAGCCCTCGGACAGCGACGTCACCAGACCTAACACGCACACGCACACGCACACGCACACGTCAGTTGAGGAGGACACGGAGGCGGCACATTCACAGACTAACAGCTCCATCAGAGGGTTTCAGGACCGGCTGTGGAGGAGAAGCTTCATGTAACATCATGGCTTCGTGCTCGTTTGCGGAGGCCTTGATGAGAGTAAAGTAGTGTGATTTGTAACAGCTCAATAATACAGACCATCCTGTTCTTGTTTGAGAGAGAGACGATCCCTTCGGAGGGGGGGGGGGGCTTTCCTCTAAGTATAAAACCTCTGACAGTTCATCGTCGCGATCTGCACTCAAACTTGTGAACAAAGGTTTGTTTCTCTGCGTTGAAGCCAAGAAGACAAACAGTCAAACAGTTGAATGAACAATGAATGTTTTCACTTCTGTTTATTTGTGGATTTCGTTTGTCGTATGAAATGTTCACGAGCTGCACGTCTACATTATGGTTCGTTGTCGTCGTTCATGTCATTTCCCTTTAAACACATTAGAACCGATCTTGGATCCAATAAATCCTTTCAGTGAAACGCAGACTACGACCCCCCCGACTGCAAGCGGGGAACTAACCACCTCGACGGTGATGAGAACAACTGATATTTGGGCGGTTTCCAGGTGAAAGCATAAAGTCAAGCTGTTTGAATGACATCTGAGACACTTTTAATATCCGCCACGCAGCAGCTTTATCAAATCTCTCCACTTGTGGAGAAGATCAAACGTGTTGCCTGCAGCTTCTTCACAGGCACTTTTATCACACGCACCATCTTGACGAGCGATAAGACGAGAGAGTGTGTGTGTTTGTGTGTGTGTGTGTGTGTGTGTGTGTGGGGGTGGGGGGGTCTGTTCTTCATTACTCGCACTACGTCTTTTCACTGTGACGAACCACAATGTAAATCTTCTTCTCTGGGACTGTAAACACTGTCGTCCAAGCTGACAACAGCTGGACAACTATTCGGCTGGAAGACGACTCTTGAATACTAAATATACATTTATTTACATATAAAAAAGCACCTGGAATTGATCCGTGGGTTTACTCAAGTCACTGGACTATTTTCACAGTTTTATTTACCTTTAATCCCCGTAATATCAGTTCGTCCTTGAGTTTAGGTGGATATTTTTGCCAAAATTGAAGAATGACATTTTGCTTGAATGAAATAAGAAGCGGACAGAGAAAAAAAAAAAGGCTTTCATTGTTGGTTGTCGTAATGACAGCGAGGTCTACTGGGGGGTCACTTCTTGGCTCCGATCAGTTACCAGGGTAACAGTAGAGAATACAGGAAATAAATTCTTGCGGCCAAGAAATATTCTATTAAACAACATTGTCATAAAAGAAAGAATTTTTCAATTTTACAAGTCCCTTTTTATCAGATTAAAAGACAACATCAAACATATTACTACATGTATTACTATACCGATTGCTCCTAAGTGCAAGGAGGTCGACGTTTGGACCGAGCCGGCTAGCTGCGCCCCCCAGTTCCAGTCTTTGTGCTAAGCTAAGCTCATTTATCAATAACGTTCAGCTGGCTAGAATGTTTTATCTCGTCAACTGGCCCTTTAAACAGCTTGGTTAAGCCATTTAAGTGTGTGTGTGTGTGTGTGTGTCTGCATGCCTCTGTGAGTGTGTAATTGTGCGTGCGCCTACCAATCATGCCGTTAACGGTGCCGAAGAGCACGGAGCCCTGGGTGGGCGTGGAGCTCTCCCCCAGGTTCTGCAGCACCAGCGAGCCGTGACAGAAGACGTTTACGAACTCCCCGAGGTGGAAGACCCCCACCTCCTGCAGGTGCTGCCGCTCCTCGTCCGTAGTGGCCGCACTGGTCCCAGGGAGGGAGGGAGGGAGGGAGGGAGGGAGGGAGGGAGGGGGAAACATTAGAGCAGGGAGCGAGTGGGAGGCAGCGGGTCATTACGGGAGCAAACAAGAGAAAAAAAACTTGTTGGGAAGCGAGAAAAGCGAGATGGAGAGAAGCATCAGAACCTTGAAAAAGGTCGGAGAGTGAAAGCGAAGTAATGGATAAAAGGGTGAGGAAGAGGGGGGGGCGAGCAACAGGAGGCGAGATGCGATGCAACGACAAAAGGTCGCGGGCGCCGAGATGTCGACCTGCCGCTGCAGACGGTTAATCGACACATTCAGGCCACACCGCTCCTCTTCCCGTCAAATCAAAACCCGTCTAATAGAAAAATGAAGCCGAGCGGCTAAAAGCTCAGCGCACACATGACTCATAATCATTTTCTAAAAAGGAGGAAAACAAACAACAAAGCCGCCGAAGGCTCATCTGCATCCGCGCTGCAGCTGAAGAGCGTCGCGGGAGGACTCTGCGTGGGGGGGGGGACGGACACCTCCAGGTAGGAAAGAAGGAGCGAGGGGACGTTCTCCTTGCTCACCTGTCCTTCTGGCAGACGAACAGATTGAAGGCGTTCTCCGCCCCCAGGAAGTTGTCGTCGTCCAGGATCTCCACGGCGCTCATCCAGTTGGGATTAAAGTCACGCGCGATCTGCCCGTAAACAAAAGAACAAACAAACGCGAGGTGTGTTGAATAAAACAGGAGCAGAGGCCTGAAAGGTTGGAGAGGCGAGATTGTGAGGAGGGGGGGGGGGGGGGCAATTCCCCCCGACCCCCCCAATAAGATAACCGTGTGGTGGCCGTGGACAGCTTCCAGCAGTGCTCTGAACACGGAGGAACACGGAGGTAAATACTTCATCTATGAGCCGCCGGCGTTTACTTAAAACTACCTCGTGTCGCACGTTCTGGGAAATATTCACAATTAGTTTGAGTTCTTGAGTCATTCTTGTGTCACATGACCTCATGACCAAAATCAGTTCACCTCTGAAGGCAGAATGCTTCCGGCCAACTTCCATCCGGAGACGACGCGCTGGCGAGGATGTGACTGATAAAAGGGGACGTTGATGTGAGGCCGCAGAGCGCCGGCGCTTCAAGGGCGATGGATTTATTCATAACATCCCAGAAAGACATTTGCATCCCGGGACGGGCGAACAATGACCCCGAACATCGAAGAAGTGCAGACCGTTAACGTTCTGCTGCAGCTCATTATGCAAACAACAACTTACTTAACATATTTTTTGCCAAAATATATGTGAACATGTTTCTGTTTTCTCCATAAAATTTGTTGATACAACATAATTTGACTTTTTCAAAAACACTTAAATTTTTGCCTTTTTTTTTTCATGACATTTTTCAACTTAAAATTTTTTTTTTTGTAACTCCTTTTTCAGTGATGTTACCATCGTAGGATATTGACTTTTTACACCAACACATTTGACATTTTTTCATTTTGTTAGGAGATTTATCTGAGAACATAGAAAGAAGAAGAACCAGCCAGAGAGACGAGTTGTGAGGGCAAACTAATCGAAGAGACCTGTCAATCAGTGTAGCCCCGCCCTAAAGCGTCCCCTGCTTCACAGTCTGTCTCTAAATGGACCATAATTTACTAAAGGAAAATCATGCTGTATTGAAGGAGACTTGAAACTAGAGACTGAGACCATAAACTCTTGTTTCCTGAGGGAACAAATGAAGAGAGAAATAGAATTATCTTCTCATCGACGTCTGTGGGAGCAGAGGAGTCGCCGGGACAAGACGTCCCTCATTACGCTGCAACATAATGCGAGATCAGCATTTGACGGCCCCGACGTTCAAACTGGCTCACTCAATAAAAACGATCGACAGTCGATCGATGGGATTTGAAACGGCTCTAAAATATGACTTTCACTCGCTCATCTTGTGTCTGAACAGATCCCGTCTCTCATTGTCATCCCGAGCGCTGCACCACATTCCTTCACAACGGCGCCCGTCCTCAAATCTCTGCTCTTATAGAGTGGAAACGTTCATACACCAACCAGAAGCTAAAAACACACAGCAACCCAATATTCGTTTGATGTGCGATAACATCCAAGTTAGATGAAGAAAAAAAAAAAACCTTCGGGCGAGAGGATTGAAAAACTACCCCATGTAAGTTCCCACAGACTCCTTTGATGAAGGCTTCTAGACCCCCGACTGGTTCGCCCTTCACGGGCCTCCTCACCTCCTCAAAGTTGCCTTCCATGGGCTTGTAGGCCAGCAGCAGGACGGACCGCATCAGGTCCCCCACCAGGATGAAGTCCCCCTTGGTCTTCAGGTAGAGGGCCATGATGTTGTTGTAGTGGTTGCACTCGGTCCTCAGCTCCTTCTCCGCCGTCCACTCGTAGAGGCGCACCTGGGAGGAGAAGGAAGGACGAGTTATCGACGGCGCGGATCAGCAATTACAGCTCCGCGAGGCGCCATCGATCAGGCAGGTTCCCGCGGCGCCCCCCCCCCCGGCCAGCGTTGATTAACGGTCGCAGTTATCAGCCGCCACATTACGCTCAGAGTTAACGGCTAATTACGCGCGTCCGTGCCAACGACCTTTTTTTGAAAATGGGTTGGAGCCGGCGATGGACGGAGCGGCCGTGGATCTAATTGCTGCGGATCACAACACCGACGAAATGCGTCAAAAGTGGCTCAGGAGATTAAATCAGTTCTCTCAATTCACCCCCGAAGTTTCTCTTGTTACACTTCATTCTTAAACCCGCTTTCACTGTGTGCCCCCCCCCGCGTTCTAATATTCTCTTTTGTTTCGTCATTTTAAATCTTTAAACTGAAGCACTTTTGCCAATTCCACAGCATCGCTGTGTGAAACCCCCCCCGTCCCGTTTCTACAGCGTCAAGGGGAATTCCTAAAAAGAAATTCATCCTTTCACCGTATTGACACAAATATGACGTTTCTGCCGTGACAGCGATGAAGAATTCCCCCGATTTCAGCCAAGAAAATGTGAGCGGAACGAGAGCGACGCAGCAGCGAGTCATTTAAGACGACATTTCACAAGCTAACGTCGCTTGTTGTTGTTTTATGTTCGACCGAGGCTTCAGCCAGAGGGGGGGACAATGGATTAGTCTTTAATGAATGAATTCGGTTTGCTGTGCAGAAGTGGGTTTAGAGAGCCCACTGATTCAAATGTCTCCTGTGATTAAACTTTGATGTGGCTGCAACCACAAACGCAAGGTTAAGTCATTTATAGAAAACTTGCAATGCGGCTCAAGTAGAGCGAAGCGGCTGCTTTAAAGGAAAAAAAATGTGGAACAAAGGAAGCGGCAGGATCCCACCGCTACTGCATTCACCGTATCTTGGGACAAAGCTTCCCTTTCAAGCTCTTAATCCTCTGAATCTATCCGTAGCGCTGTGTGGAGGGGCGGGGCATCCAAGGAAAGGCGTCTTTCACACTGCATGTCAACGGACTTCACAGAGCACGTCCACGCGGGAGGCATCCGTTTAGTTAAGGACTGGCGAGGCATTTTTCCTTAATCGAAGAGATGAGAACTTATACGAGTCTCGATGGCGAACATTCGTTCTCTAATGAGGAATAAAGCGTCAGGTTCATTACATGGAGGCCTCACATTATGCGCGAGGAGCAGCTTCTGCGGGGCGTGAAAGTTAAACAAGGAATCCAGGGATTTTCTCCCAATACAGGAAGCAAAGTATTGCCGAGTGTCGAGGTATTTGTACCGAGCTCTTGAAAACATCCATTCATAAAGCCAGCGACAGACTCAGCAAAGCGTCGTTCTGTTCTTTAAACCGTAACTTGCGTGAGTCTGAAGTAAAACGCTTTAATATAGTCTGACTAATTCACCTCTTTCAAAGTCTACCTTGACGCAAACAAAACGCTGCAAACCAACATTTCTCAAGAGTTTTTATTCCCCCCTGAACTCGTATGTAACCAAAGAAAAAGCCAAGTGCTCCGACCATCGAGCAGCACTTACTGTGCTATTGATGCTGGCGAGCAGTTTGCCATTGAATTCCACCATGGAATAGACGGCTCCTTTCACCTCCTTCTCAGCCACCGTCTGCAGCTTCCCTGCAGGAGGAAGCACAACGTCACAATGCTGCACTCTGAACGTCCAACCTCAACGCACTGAGACAGAGCGAGAGTCACACGACGGGTAAAAGGAGCCGGGGGAAGGGGGGACGAGTCAAAGGCACCTCCAGGGGGAGGAAGTACCGGGTGACATGAGGGATCGGCAGCGGGGGAGAAGATCAGGAGGAGCGATAAGAAAGTGATTAAGGGAGGAGCGGGAACAAGACACGGTGTCCGCCAGGGGAGACGGTGGAGGGAGGGGCTACTGACCGTCGGTGTAGTGGAAGACGATGATGCGTCCCTGCTTAGGCTCCGCCTCCTCCGGGTACACCATGGCGGTGCCGACGATGAAGTACACTGATGGGTCTTTTCCCAGGCGACACGACACCATGCTGAGGGCGTACTCGCTGGGGAGGAACTGATGGGCGTGGAGGACTGGTGGAGACACATGTGTCGCAATAAAGAAAAGTGATTCATCCAGGAAGCTCTTGGACCGTTACTGTGTCAATTTTAATTTAATTCATCCCCGTCAGGGAACAATTTCACTCTTGTCTAAATGTGTTGATCCCCGTAACAGTGGATGAAGTGAAGCGGCACCTGAAAGAAAAGCTTCGATCACACGCTCCGGGACAACGCAGGCGAGTGCGAGGCCATTACGCGGATGTGACACGGGCGACGTTGCTCATACAGCGGCGGAGGCCCCCGGCACCGCCGACCGAAAGGCATCGGCAGGTCTCGGCGGTGGCTGAATCAACGGCTGCCTGCGTACGTGAAGAGGGGCGGTTTGTCCTGTGGATGGACTCAACGTGCAGCGGACACGACACGGGAACGCCCCCGACTGATGAAAACCCGACAGCTGGTCCCGACGCTCGGCTGAGGACACGATGTTGCTGAGCCAGGCTCTCATTTACATGTCGTTTACATACGACTTGCACTAATGTGTGCGGGTGGGACGTCAGCGGCATTCGCACCGCCCAAAAAACCGGCAATGTTTTAATATTTAAAGGATATTTAAACAGCCCGTTTGTTTCACAGATCGGCGTGCACGTCTCCGGTAAAGGTTGCGTTTATTGTGGGATTCTTTGTAAAGAAACTTCATAGAGCCGTTGTTGATTGAATAAAGTAGTAAATCTAAATTTCAAATCACCGGACGGGCCTCACAGACTTTTAAATATCAAACAGTCCCCAGAGCACCTTCTTAAATGCTAAGAATAATTTAATTGCTAATGTTGGTAAAGACCATGAGATCCCATTAAGGATAACAACGTTGGAGCAGATAAATACAAGCTTGATTGTTGGATAAGCGAGCTGTGGGATTTGTTCGTTTAGAAGCATGATGGATGGATGCAGGAGAAGCGCGTTGTTGACAGAGTTCCTCGGCACTGACCGGTTATTCTCTACGCCCGGAGCGTTTCGACCGCGTAAAAAGCGGCTTTTTGTGGATCAAACGGAAACTCACTCACCTTCAAAGGTGTGCTGGTCCACCACCAGCAGACTGTGAACCTCGACCTCCTCGCCGAAGGACGTCTCGTGGGGAGAAGTGCTGCTGGGGAAGAGCTTGCTGGAGCTCACGCTGCTGGAGAGCGCCTGGGAGGACGGAGAGCAACGAGGGGAGAAACACAATTACAAAAAAAGGTTGTAATGCGATTCGAACCCTTCAGGTTCTGCGTGAGCTCAACAGCAACATCTGTAGCACCAGATGTGCAGCCTTTCGCAATCAAGAAAAAAAACCTTCCTGGTCATCAGGTGTTAGAGGCTTTGTTTCCACTAAACATGGACATAAGTGGAAGCCCCCCCGTTGGGAAAGCTGGAGCCGAGCTCAGTGGACCCACACAGGCTGTCGCTGTGAATCTGGCTGAGCGGAACTTAAGCCAAGATTATCTTTTGTTGTTAACTGTTGGGCCTGTCACTCCCTGCCAGCTGGAACGTCATTGTAAGTGCTACTCGACAACCAATTTCAACAAAAGATCTTTTTATTGTAATTTCAACGCGTTTTGAACTCGTACGTGGAAGTATAACGAAAACCGGCATAAACAAGTAAACGATCAGTCAAAACGACAGCAGTGAGATTTAAAATGCTGCAGCCGACCTGCTAAGTGACTAACGGGATATTTAATGTCCCGACAAGCTCCCGCTATAAATAATGTTCTTAGTCGGCGTGCCGGGTTGGACAGGAAACACAAACAATCCCCCCGGGTGTTTATTAGCCAAACACAACACGGAGCTACAGCACCTGAGTGCTGGCGCTGGGGCGCACGGCAGATGTGGTGCCGCTCACATCCTGGATCTCCACCCGGCTGGATAGAACCCCGAAACACTGGGAAACCTCCTGGTAACAGATCCGCCTGGTGGGAGGTGGGAATAAAAGGGAAGGTAAACACGGGGCAGGCTGAAGACACTGCAGTGAACCCTCTTTGTTAATGATTTAACAGCCTTGTCACACAAAAACAAGGAACAATAACCAAGTAGCGACGGGAGCGCGAAGCTGTAGACGTGCAAACAGGCAGGACTTCAGGTCTGACGTTCTAAGCTCAATGCAGGGGGGCGGGACCGACCTGGGGGACTCGTAGAGCGGGACAGTGCGAATGTGGAGTTTCTGGATCTCGTCGATGGTGCCGATGGTCAGCGTGCTGTTGTTGGCCAACGCCAGACTGCAAGAGAACAACAACAGATACAAGATGTTGCATTGATGCAGGCAGGAAAACCCACAGAGGCCACACGCGCACGTCAAACATGTTTGCATCAACACACTCCTGAGCCAGACGCATCTGCTCGAGGATCAAAACAAAAACGGGGAGCCGACGTGTTTACGAATATGAACCGGTGGAAAGTAGCAGCCCGGCGCTGGCGGCCCACCTGTCGGGGTAGCCCTCGGAGTTGAGGGGGCACATGTAGTTGACCTCCTTGAGGTTGACGTTGGAGAAGACCAGCTTGTGGTTGGAGGAGTAGATGACGGTGGGTCGGTCGGAGCAGGCGAAGACGTTGGAGGTGGAGAGGGACCTGAAGGTGCGCAGCACGGTGGGCTGCGTGCCGAGGGTGACCTTCTTACGCTCGCTCAGGGCGCCTGGGAGGGGGAGGGAGCAAAGGTGAGTCAGAGCATTGTTTCGAGTATCGAAAATGTTTGCTAATTTAAATCGGTGAATAACAGTTTATGTAGTTTGCAAAGGCCTTTGAGGCTCTTGTGTTTTGTCGTTTGATGAGATGTGCACTTCCTTGTAGGTCATAAAACTGTCTGATTGTATCCCACCTTTGAGTCACGGATTGGTTCGGCACGAAGGAAAAAGAGGATCCATGTCTGCTGATTGTTTGTGTTACACTTTTTCAACATCGTACTAAAATGAATATCAAACACTCTGATGTCAGTGTACACCAACAGAAGTTCCAAATGTTATATTTTTGCTTTACAAAAGTAATTATTAATGGTATTTCCATAAAAATGGACAATTCGAACAATGAGGAAATAGAACATTATTAATAAAAACATCTGGTCATTCGTCTTACAAGCTGCTTAAGGCATAATTCCCTCTATAAGATGGATGATGTATGAACATTCTCACTAAAATGGCCCTTTGCAAGATTTGCACACTTCACTGTGCATGTGATGAATAATCCCTCATCTCGTGTATTTCAACACAGATGTGTTGTTCACAACGCCGCATCGTCTCAATACGCCGCAAACAAAGTGTTAATTGCCGATAACGATCAGCAGTAAAACTCTATTTTTACGTATTTAGTATTCTATAAAATGCAGAGGTAGAATTAATTAGGGCCATAGAATAACCTGATCTGTATCCCTGTCTGCATGACAATAGCAGCCAGCTTCCGCACCACTGTTGCAATTTGAACCGAGGTTTTTTTTTATTCGGTCAATATGATCATAAAAAGTTCAATAAACCATCCAGGCTTCTCAAAAGGTCAAGAGAGGAACACTAAAGTGAGCTCCAGTTAGTGCAGCAATTAAAAGGCTCTTTGCAGCTCGTAAAAACAGCTGTATATTGTTGTCTGCATGCGTGGATTTACTTTTTTTACTACTTGAAATGACGTCTCTTGTGTTGATGTCAGTTCAGTTACATCACCCGGGCTCGGTCTTGGAGACTTTAACACGTTTAGCAGAAACACCTCATCGGGGAGGGGGGGGGCTGAAGGCAGTGAGCAGGCGGGAGCTGCTGACAGATGAGACTGCTGAGCTATAAAAAGGAGGATAAAGCTGGAGCCGTACCCAGGACGCATCGGCCTCTGATGCTTCCATTTTTACCAAAAACCGCCAAGAGAGCGAACGCGCTCCTACGCCGAGTCACCGTAGCTCAGGCACTCCCACGTACCATACAGCCTTCTGATGAACACACACGAGTCTAAATGCACATGTCAGTGACTTACAGGAATGCATTCAGCCTAAAAGTGACATGTGGACAGAAAGCTTGCTGCAGAAGCAACAAGAGACATACGGAGAGTCAGGATCCCACCTCTTTACCAACCCTGCTGCCTCACGGCTTACTGCCTTCTACCCTGTTTGGCAGATTAGAAAAGCTTAGTTCTGGGTTCTTTATTCCGTTGGAAGGGCATCCCACCACACAGCAGCTTCAAGGCATTTCTCTGTTGTTTGCAGACCTTATTGACAAGAAGGCACCGTCGCCCAATACAACAATCAATAGGGATAATAAACCCTTAGTAAGTCCTGCTCTTCCAACCAAGGCTTCAACTTTGTAACAGTGGTCCTCATTAGACGAGCGGTCCAATGGAGATGTACGTCTCTAACTTTAGAACTGTAGCACAGCTTCGTAATGGTTAATACATACAGTGTTCTTCATTGATTATTTCTATTTCATTTAATTAGTTAATCGTCTTCCGTCTCAATCCGGTGATGTTGTGGCACATTGTAGCTTTATCTTTCCGAGGTGTTTCTACAGCCTAATTAAAGTGATGTTCCTCTACAGCTCGACCTTTCAGTCGGCTTCTCTGTGAAATCACCTTTTCTATTATACAAAAATCGTGCTAGCGTGTACTCTGAAGTTATTGGCAGTGCGGTCTCCACGGTAACGCCGCCCTGACAGCTTGACGGAGTAGCGGCTGGGGGCGGGACTATGCAAACGGTCAATTTCTCACTGTCTCCACAGCGCTGGCGGTGTGTGCAATTCTCCATTAAATAATGTTGTGAAACTTTCTTTCTGACAGCTGCCCGGAGCCCCGGCCAAGTTTGAGAGAAAAAGCGCTCACGTAAGAAGCGGTGATGGCGGCGCGCGGGGGAACCTACCAGTCTGCAGGTCCAGACCGAAATAGAAGAGGGCGCCGTCTCCCAGCGCGCACAGCAGGTAGTAGCTGCCTTCAAAGGTGGTCATTAGGATGGAGCGAGGGATGATCTCTGAGGAGACACACACACACAGTCAAATGGTTTCTGACCCCTGTGATCTGGAGGAACCAAAGTGATAAACCCAGATAGTCTGCTGTCAGAAAAATCAATAAAGGGTTGTCGGCCAGACGGCCGGTAACTTTTCTTGCGGTCAAAAGAAAATCTAATATGAATGCTGCAGGGTGAATATAAAGTCCTCCGTCTTCTCCGTTTACTAAACATGAGTTTCTGTGGCTGTGGGCCAATTGCATGCAAAGAGGCCGCGGCTGTGATTAAATGCTTGTTGGGCCAACTCTCCACGAAGCAGCCAAGGTGAAGAAAACAGAACAAGTCTGTGAAATGTGGTTAGTTAAGAGGTTGCACGTTACCATGGAAATGCAAGTCCGATTTAGGGCAGTGGAGATGAGTAAATATAATTCATGTCCAGGTTTCAATTGTGCAGCACAATAGCGGTTTACTGAAAGCGTATGAAAACTAGGACAGGCCTTGTTAGGGGAGGAGCGTTTGTCTGAGCAGCTGTCAATCAAGCGCACCTCCAAAATCAAGTGTGACACGGTGGGAGAGAGAAATTAAGTCCTTCCTGTACCGCCGCAACATTTTATGAAACCATGTACCAGTGGAAGGGCGACTTTTAGATAAGTTTAACCAAAAAAAAAAAAAAAAAAACGTTCTTGCATATTTAAACATTGAAGGTTTAAATAATTTTCAAGCGTCTAAATGCTGCACTGAAAGCATTTGGGTGGGCAGCATAGCAAATTGCCTTTTCTTTTTCACTGTTGGGTTGTTTTGATCTAAATAGGCAATTACTGTCAGAGATTAAAATACTTCACAGCACGCATTGTCAAGGCTGAGAGTTTAAACTGTAGATAAATAAATTAAAAGACCTCTCCGGGTCTGCATTCGGAGAATTAACCGGCATGGAATGACTAAAACATCTTGCCCTTCAACAAGACGTTTCTCCCTTTATGTGCAAAGGCGATCGTGTTCTCTCGCTCTCTCACAGAGAATCGGTTCGTCCCTTTGAGGCCCTGTACTCTGACGTTATCTGCGTCCACCCGTCAGGGACAGCTTTTCGTTGCCCTCTCTCACCTCCGCCCAGCATCTCCTTGTGCAGGGCAGTGAAGCAAGGCAGCTTGAGCACACGGGCCGAGATGTCGGTCCAGAGTCCCACGGCGCAGAGGGGAGACTCGCCGCCGCCCTCCCCCAGGGGAGTGATGTCCAGACACGCCACCTCGTGCTCCATCTCCGTGGTGCTGAAAGAAGATGAAGAGAGTTATAAATACGTTCAAAAACACCGTTTTTTTTCCTCCTGTGATATTATTGACTCTATTGGTTCCATCGAGGGAATAAATCAAGAGAGGAGCAGAGTCATTTTCTTATCTGCTGGCTATATAATTCAGAGAATATTGCAGAGGAAAAAAAAAGCATCCATCTTCGGCTTCAGGACCACGGAGAGTTCCATGGATTCATCAACGCAGTTAGAGCCGTGGTGGTAGCTTTCACAAACTTCAGATAGAGGATCAATGAGGGAGGCAGACGGTCTGCTACGGTGGATAACAGGGAGGGACGCATTTCACTCCATTTCCTAACGAGGGAGGTGCCGTCCCCCCTCAGCTCTCCTATTGCTCATAAAGTCACTCCTGCATGAGGCCACTGTGGGCAACGCTGCAAATTATGGCAATATTGGACTTGAAATGAGTTTTTAGTGTGATGGAAAGAGGAAAAGCTCCTGTGTTGTAGAGGAACCAGGTTTCTCATCAATGGGGCGAATGACAGCGAGTGAAGCACTGACACTACTTCTCACTACCTCGCTTAAGAAGAGCATCCTATAAATATCTGGTATTTACAGATTTCTCTGCGCCTCACAGCAGCATTGATGTCGGTCACGCAACATTTCACCGCTCGGTGAGCCTTTCCACTTGTTGGTTGTTTATTGCCAGTTACAAACACTGAAGGCTGCACGGAGACACCTCGAGCTTCAAGCGGAGAACTTCTCTCTTTTCCTTTACGCTAAACTACTGTAAATAAGAATATAGTCAGTTTTTTTTGTAATAGAGAACGAAGGCATCAAAGATACCTTTTACTGGTAGTGTATATATACACTTGACTGCCCCTTTCACTTCAAATAGAGAAAACTTCAAAATTATCAAATGATCAAAATGAATGTGAAATAATAACAGAAGAAATAAGAGGCGAACTATTGGGAAAACAAACGACTCTGTTGGGGTTTTGTCCATAAACATGGAAGATTCTTCCTGTTATTATTGCTCTCGAGGAGGGAGGCCGGCTGGTTCACAGGGTGAGACGTTCTGTGGCCCTTTAGTCACAAGCTAAAGAGCCTCTTTGTTACGTAACTGAAGGGAGTTTTCTATTGTCACTATCAGGGTGACCCAGTTCGCAGACGTCTCGTCACAAACCTCCATGCAGGCGTGCTAGGATTTATATGAATAGTTTGACATTTTTGAGGGGGGATGGGGGGGGGAGGGGGCTTATTCCCTTTTCGTTAGATAAGAAATCACTCTCATGTCAGTGCGGCAAATTCGTACGAGGAAACGGGCCGCTGGTCTTTATCTTCTTATCCAACTCTCATCAAAGAAAAGGACAGCGCCTACGCAAAATACCACTTAACAGATTGTTCTCACACCGTTAGTGCTACTTATCAACCTACACCGATTGGGTTTGTGATACGTGCATCGTCATGGTTGATCTCTTTTTGTAATTTCATACCAAGAGAGAAAGAGATAACCGAGCGGAGATCACAGACAACAACCTCTGGGTCCGATACTTAAATCAAATCCTACCCGATCTGCTTCAGCTCTCCCGCCAGGATCTGCAGGTAGTAGAGGGCCCGTCCCACGGCCAGCACCACCTGCGTGTGGTTGCAGGCGGCCACGCTGATGTTCCTGCCCTGCGGCTCCTTCCACTGGCTCACCAGCGCCTTGCTCTCCTGGAGCACCAGGCGCACGGAGCCCGACGTGATCTGCAGGGACACGCGCAGGTTTTAAGAAGAATATCACCAGGTAACTCTTCCGGGGAGTCGCGAGGGAGGGTGACGCGCGAGAGTGTGACGCCGCTGCAACAGCTTTGTTTGTATGTGGTTTTGTGTTTTGTGCCTAGAAATCAACCTTAAAGTCCTTCAAGCATGTATTACAACATTCTCTAAACTGAAAAGATTAAGGATCATTCTGGAAAAGTATATCGTTAAAGACAGGAATGTGATGGTAAATAAAGGAAAAGTAAGTAAAAATGTGACGAGACTGACAATAACTTTTCCATGTAATCATTTACATGGAATTTAGCATGTGATGCATGTTCCGGGTTCTTGAGTCCCAAATTAAATGAATCATTTCGCTCTTTCAGAAATCCTGATGTAGCCACTCCAAATGTTTAAGGGTGCAGAATAAAAATCAAGGCAATGTAGTCGTGTTCCCCGGAGGCTCAGAATGTGAATTAGGCGCATCCAATGGTTTGGATCAGATAAACTCGGCACTATCGGATGGTTAGTTCAGACATTCTGCTCACTAGAAATCAATGTTTCTTTTTAAAATTGAATAATTCAAATGGTGCAATGGAAAATAAAAAAAGAATTACGCTCAATAAGAACGGAGGATAAATGTCCATTATGATCCGAGAAATGTGTTTTATGAAACATTCAAACCAGATGTTTGTGTTCTAAGTACTATTAATAAAGTTCTATTTGTAATGCATGTTCCCGATAGAACACCTGGCAAAAATAAATTCAAAGAAAGACAGAAATCCGCCTCAGGAGTTAAAGAGAAGTACAATGTAATATTAAAATATGAATAATGTGATGGGGAGAGCCGAGCAGTGTCGAAGAAGCAATAATAAAAGACAGACTGCAGCAGGTGGAAACAGAAGTGAAGCTTTAAATGGCTGTGCGGATCAAATAATACGGATGTGTTATGAGATGGAAAAGGCAAGCGAGGAGCTCTGAGGATCAATTTGTTCGGTTCCTGCGTCGTGAACATCGCGCCTCACAAGGCCACGCAAAGTTTGAATTCTAGCTTCAAGGAAGCGGGTCCCTGTTGGAGGAGACCCTCGTCAGAGGCAGTTGAAAAGATGCACTAGAGGGTCTAAACATTGTGCTAACATGCTAACAGCTAACACTTTACGTCTGGGCAGGTGGCTGGAACAGACAGAAGAGCCAAAAAAACTGTCCACCACGTTTCTTTTTCATTTAAAACAACCAAACTAGGGCTGCAACAACGAATCAATAAAATCGATTATTAAAAGCGTTGGCAACGAATTTCATTATCGATTCGTTGTGTCGCGCGATTATTACGTCACTCAATGAGTTGCGGAGATGCGCGCGGAGCATAAATAAAAATGAAGGCGCCGAGCCGACGTAGAGGAAAGAGCAGCCGGCAGTTGTTGTGAGTCACATGACGCAGGGAGAGACGTCTGTTCGACTAGTCGTCTAAGGTGTGCGAGCGTGGGGGGTCCCGGTCCACGTTGTCCCGTTTTGACATAACAAGCATCCTGTTTACTCGTCATCCAGCTGATCAAGCTAGCGTTAGCTCGCTAATAACAGCAGTAAAGCAGTTAGCAAGACTAAGACACGTTTTCATTTTCTCGCCTCTTTTGGACCTTTCACTTTTCAATGTGTTATCTGATATTTTGTGCTTTGTTTGGTTCGTGTTGACAAATATATTTGTGTGTGTTGTACTTTTTAATGCTGTCATATACGGTAGTCCAGTGCGCTTGCGCATATACTGTGGGTTATACGGTAGTTGATTTACGCCTGTAAAGGGAGACACACGGTGATCCATTAAATCAACTAAGAAGCCTCTAATGCATTTATTTACAAATGCCATTTTAAATTCATCTCATAGCACTTGGTTGTTTTTTAGCTGTATGCATTTACTTAACTTGCACTACAATGATGGTAATAATTTAATAAATATGCTCCAAGTGAACATGAGGGTGTGTTTGTGAGTGTAGTATAGAGAACTAGTTCTGACGAATTTGAGGTTCTGTTTTAGAATAAAGGGTAGGAAATTAAAGCTTTTTAATGCCATTTTTTTTTTATCTGATTCATTGATTAATCGAAGAAATAATCAACCAATTAATCGATTATCAAAATAATTGTTAGTTGCAGCCCTAAACCAAACGTCAAAGTATTGTAAGTCTACAGGAAGCTAAAGGACAACTATTAACTTTTAAAACCAAGGCAAATGTGTGCAAACACAAGTCGGAGAGGCAGGAGGAGTTGGTAAAAATAGCCCTGCAGTGTTGTCATAACAACCCGGACTTCAGGGTTGAGGGTCTAACATTCGGAAGAATTCCCAGCAGGTTTCATCCTCATTGCGAAATAAGGCCGGCTAAAACCTGAATTTAAATTGAGTGCAATATTCATCTCAACCAAGTGTAAAATACATGACGTCCTTTCGCAGCCTCCGTGCTCACAACTCCACTTCCAATCATGTATGATTCAGCTCGGGCAAAGTACATCTGATTAAATGAAGAGAGGCCACAGTTGAATAAGTCATTTCGATAATTAATTCAGAATTTGTGAACTTGGAAGATATTTCTGCTTTGAACTGGGACGTAACAAGTACAGAGACTCTGCTAATGCTAGACACCAATGCGAGCGCCGGTGTTCCACGAACCGAGCCGCGCTCTGGCCCGGTAGCAAGAATGTGCGTGTGTTTGTTTGTGTGTGTGTGTTGCTTCCGTACCTGAATGAGTTGCTGGTGCGCCACGTTGCCACAGTAAAACGTCTGCTGGTTGTCCACGAAGCCGGGAAGCTCAGTCTCCTCCACTTCCTCGCCACTCAGCATCAACACTCTGGGGGAAGGAGGACGGTGGGGGAGGGAGGGGGGCACACACACACACACACACACACACACACACACACACACACACACACACACACACACACACACACACACACACACCAGAGATGAGATAAAGAATGACACCCGGGATCGACCACACACACACACACACACGCCTATCTGGCACGCTGCCAACACTCACCGTGTTTGACCCACAAAGGACAGCACCAGCATGTCGTCCGTCTCCTTGCCGGCCTCGGAGCGCAGAGGCCACAAACCTACAAGGGATGTTCAGAAAGGGAGGGGGGGGGGGGGGGGGCGGAAGGAAAGGAGGGAGGGAGTGAGGGGGAGGCAGAAAGCAGAAGTTATATCCTCCATACACTCCAATATCCTCCATTTGTCAAATGTTGACAGGGGGACGTACGAGTTACAAATGCCAATCAGAGAGGCATTGATTAGCTGGTGAATAATCGTCTCTCATCAAGTGGCAGAAAAGGGGGGAGGGAGGGGGTCAATAAACAGCTGAAGCCCGACAACAGGCCTCTCCTCACCCGTGTGTCTCATTTATGCGTCAGACAACCCTCTCAGGGGATTCTTAAGCATCCATAAAGCACCGAGACGAGACCTTCGACGTCTACGTCCTCTGCCGAGCGACAGCCGGCGAGCAGATGTGCGAGGCGTACGGGGGGAGCGTACGGGGGAGGGGGGGGGGGGGGGGGGGGCAACGGGCACATGAAGTCGAGGACTCGAGGGGAGCGAAGAGCCCACAAACCTTTGATTCCCGGCAGGTCGATGCTGGCGTGCTCGTGAATCCCGATGCCGTTGCGGATGATCCGAAGGGAGCCCTCCTTGAACGCCCCGGAGCACGTCACCAGCTGCAAGCAAACAGACACGGAATGAGTTATTTTAATTGAAAACCTTGTGATAAACATTCACTGGTGGAATGATTGAGCGGATAAAAAATAAAACCTATTGTTACATTTCGTCTGAAAAGTGACGCCAATGTTTTGTGTCTTGAAGCTGCATTCTCCATAGTGACCAGCAGGGGGGACTCTTCTGCTCCTATAGAAGTCTATGAGAAAATACCTCTACTTCTCTCTTGATTTATCACCTCAGTGAACATTGCAAACATGAGATTATGGCCTCGATATCACGATTCGAGTCCACTGAGATGATGGTTGTCTTTGTCACGGTCGGGTTTCCAGCTGGTAGTAAAGTGCAACAAAGTTCGGATAGAAGTTGTGGCGTCCGATTCCAACGTGGCGCCGGTGACGAGAACCAACGGAAATAACAGCTGCCTCCCTGCAGAGTGTCAAAGCTGTGAGCGTGCGGCTGATTGTGTGCTGGTCTGAGCCCACAGAGCGGCTCCGTGCTCTCTGGTGGACCGCTGCCACTGGAGTTTAATGCTGAGCCAGCGCCGCTTTCATGAAAATAGATTGCATGCTATTAGAGGGCAGCGGTAGAAAGCCCTTTGCAAAGCTGACGTCTCAGCGTGGCGCACATGGCGTTGTGCTCTGCACGCGAGCCGGTTGAAGGTAAACGCGGCTTAAGGAACAGAAGCCCGAGGATGACGGGGATACGTGCTGAGACGAAGGCCTGAGAGGAAATCTTCCCTGTCGGTTTTTAATGGAGGAAATAACACCCCAACGGAACAATACAGCCAATTTATGCCCGTGTGCCAGAGAGGCCTTTTAACGGTCAGGTGGAACAGAATGAATCGTATCTACATGCAAATAGGACGCCGGCGGCTCGTCTCACTCCTCATTTTCTGCATTCTCCTCTTCTCCCCCCAGACCACAGAAGTAGTGGAGCGGCGTTTAAAAAATAAAAAATAAAAAAAAGGTTAACCGAGGACTGTAAATCCTCCCCGGGACACCATGAACGGGAGGGTTGGTCACGGAGAACGGAGGAAAAAGAAAGGCAGCTCAAAGTGGAGACACTCGGATGTCTTTCTTTTGTTAAAAGGATCCATTTATTGTGTTCGTATGTCACCTGCTTTCAGCGTAACGTGGCGTCTCCGCGGCTTTATAACAGAAGGATGTCATTTCACCTGTCCCTGTCCCTGCCTCTCCAGGTCCACCACACACATGTCCACGATGGGCCCCAGGTTGGTGAAGGTCTCCATCACCCCCACGTAGGAGCCCAGGTCGTTGCTGTCCACGTTGAGCTGGAGGAGGGAACAAACGATGAGCTCAGAGGATCCACAGCTGGATCCAGATGTGTGAACACGGTTGTTTGAAGGTTCACTAAACTTTACGGCGACCGTCTCTCGCTGCTTACCTTCACCAGCTGGGAGTCTCCCAGTCTGGAGCCCACAAACACCACTCCGTTATCCAAGTAGGTCAAACACTCGGCGATGGACGTCTGTCACGGGACACACACACACATCTCAGTCACAGGGGACACATCCAGCTCACAACTGTGTGTTTTATTTGTCGTGAGTTGTGTGTTTTATTTGTCGTGAGTTAACATGTAGCAACTCTGAGCCACGACTTTGCCCTTTTGTTTGTTTTATTGCTTCAGCCGTTGGAAATAAAAGAAGACGTCTCCACGTCCCATTCATTAAAGGCATTTAGCTTTAGCCGCTGAGTGCTAATTATCTTCTTGTCATCCGTGTGGCAGCGAGTCGGTCTGTGACTCGAAAGCTCACCCAGGGAGCCACTTCCATCAGAGCCTCCCCGGGGCAATTAGCAGAGAAGGAAGGGGAGGGAAATAATTAGTCTTCACTTATATAATGAAAAAGAAAAAGGGAGATAAGTACGTGTTTTCTGGGAGTGTGACCGTTTGTGAGGCTCGTTTGGATCGAAAGGGGGGAAATCCTGAGCCAAATCTCTGCCTGTTACCTCATTTAAAGGAGTTTCATTTAAGTGAATGTCTGTGAAGTCTAACTGTCCCCAAAGGGGGTAAAACAATGGTGACTGAGCCCAGTGTGGGAAGTGTGAGATCTTTACTTTAGAAGTATTACAAACCGGGTGTCTCGGAGGAAATTTTAGGAAAAAGATACCGTATTAAAGTTTACACCGAATAAGGTTTAAACTATGAACATATTTCCAAAAGAACTGAAACGCACAGATCACCTAAAAGTGCATCCGAGGACGACTTTGATTTCTCCCATTTTTTACCCTTTTCAAATTTGAACAGAATAAGAAACATGATTAGTTTTGAAACTAAACTAAAATTATAAACCTGCCTTTTTATGTTGTTTTAGTGCCGGTCAGACAAATTTAGGTGTGTTCAACTACACCGACACACACTAAGCGTTAATTAAAGCAGCTAATGGATTTGAACAGAACGTTTTGTTTGGGGTTTCTAAAATGGAGAAAAGCGTGTGAACCCTTTACGGTATTATTGACCGGTCTATATGCCACTAATGAGCCACACAGGTCCTCGGGATGACGTGGGCCAAGAACCATTAAAAACGTTTGGAACAAGCGTGAAAGGAAAAGGCGGCAGGAGGAAAAACGGGGAGTGAAATTAGCCAAATGAAAAGCACGTATTGAAATGTTTCTCCTCCCGCGGGTCCGAATTGTTGAACATGACTTGTGATGCGCAGACCTCGCCCAGCAGCTCCACGTGGAGGTCTTTGAGCGCCACCGTGCCGTCCATCAGCTCCTCCTTCTCCAGCAGGAGCATGAACAGGCGTCCCTCCATGTCCCCCAGCAGGTAGCGAGAGCCGTTGGGATCCACCCGGTTGTGACAGACGATGGTGCTTTGCTGCAAAAAAATAGTGGAACAAAAAGAGAAACGGAATCAGTGAAACGACGCCCACAGCGGAGGAGGTAGGGACGCCGCAATCAAGCCGCCCCCCTTGAACTCCACCCTCGCCGGAGGAGGCCGTCCTTCACTGTGTCCTATAACGGAATCACAGCCAGAGGAGTTTGCTGGAAGAGCATCTTAAGACTCGCAGAGCTGCGGCCCCCAGAATGGATTATTACACAAGTCGGAGAAGTGAACGCAGATCATCTTGGACCAATGATAGTGAAGATGATTCAAAGGCCTCACATCGTTGAATACCACCATCTTTAGGCCCCCAAATCAAGAGAAACTTGAGAACGAGTAACTGCAAAGCAACAGAGTGGCGTTAAAAGACTTGATGAAAAGGACGCCCTCGTCCTCAGCCTCGCTGCAGTAAACGCAGAATCAATTTCTCACCCGATCGAACATTTATAAAACTCATTTTCCTCCTGCCTGCCGTATTGTTTACGTCTTCTGTCAAACCGCGGAGCGGCTTCTATTTCTCCAAACCGCTCTTCCAGCCCCTCTGGCAGGTATTTAGCTTTAAGTGCGCCTTCAAACCCGTCGTTGGGTTCATTATACTTACGCTGCATAACCAACGGCGTCCTTTTCCATTTAGCGCAGACGGCAGAGTACCAACATGCAGCACACTTCCAACTGGGACAAGGCGCGTTCTCATAACAGAGCACCTGGACATTTAACTCGCTGGCTCAGAAATGTGCTGTGCAAAGGATTGTGGGTCACAATGAAACGGAAAAGGACGCTGGCTGAAATACTGGACATCCTGGTATTTCTGGCAAACTGCAGCCGACATACTGGAGCGTACCGAATCCTTTCCTGGCACGCTAAATAGTGCCGGGGGGGGGGGGGGGGGGGGGGGGTGTTGGAAGGTCTGTTCCTCCTCACGCTGACGTTTTACACACCAACCGAGAGGAGCCAACCTGAAGCCGGACAAACTCACAGAAGCTTGTTTTGGGCGATTTGGGCGTCATCCAGCAATCTAATTGCATCCGTCCAGCCTGCGAAGCTACTAATCATACGGATAAGAATCAGTACCGAACCAGGTGGAGACAGAAACTTAAAAAAAGCCCATTTGCATGAGGCGCTTCACTTTGAGATCGCTGTCACACACTTTTCAAATGAGCAGACAAAGCGGGCCGAGCCGGATGCAAGCACAGCTGTTTCATCAGCTCCGGGCCCGTCATTCCGCCTGGATTTACATATTTACAGACTTGGTCATATGCACACGGACAGATCGCTCACAGATTCATTACCAGCAGATGGATTCATCCCTAGTTAACATTCGGGAAATATCTACAAAAATCACGTCTTCCACCAAGATGAAATCCTGCACTTGGTCCAAAAGACCCACGCCCGACTTTTCCAGGTGATTTCTCTGGACCGGGCTTCGATGGACGGCCCAGACAGACACACACACACACACACGCGCACGCGGCAGTCCACCACAATGTCGAACGACGAATTCTGCATATTTGTTTATTTCTGCTCGCGTGCTCCTGAGTGACAGCGTATTCATTAGCTGCTGATATTCATCAGAACACACGGTTCTGTTTCCGCTGCGTGTTTCTCAGCTCAACACAGAGGCCGCGTCACACGTCAAATCGCACAAAAACAGATGCACAGAGTCACCCTTCCCTAAAAACGGCAGTCGGAGCGGAGACGCGGCGGTGACTCGG
Organism: Gasterosteus aculeatus; assembly: GCF_964276395.1. Lineage (NCBI taxonomy): Eukaryota > Metazoa > Chordata > Actinopteri > Perciformes > Gasterosteidae > Gasterosteus > Gasterosteus aculeatus. The sequence goes on along the minus strand of NC_135700.1, from coordinate 22,885,652 downwards.
TACAGCGAGCAGGCCGCTGACAAAACCAATCAGTGGGAAGCAGACATGAGCCCCGGAGACGGTTTACATCTGCACCCCCCCCCCCCCCCCCCAGAACCAGACGGTAAAAAACCAAGAGCATGAATGAAGTGCGTAGGTAACAACGCTTTAGAGGTTAGGGAGTGAGATATCACTAAGCTTCACTCTGACACACACACACACACACGATTGTGTGGAAGACGTGCGGCCTGCTGCTGATCAGAACAATGAAAAGCTTCTTAAATAATCGTTTAGCTGTGAATGTTGATCTTTTGTGTTGCTCCGAAAGAAAGACGGTTCAGACTGACTTTTTATTGCGAGGGAAAACCAGACCAACACCTGCCAGAAAAGGAACACGGTTGTTCGGTTGGAGAATTTCTCTGTGGATTTCTTTTAGTTGGTGATTGTTAAGAGTTCAGCACGTCCCTGGCACATATCTGCTTACCTGAAGGCTTAAAAACATCTGCATGCGCGCCATCAACTGCCGACATCAGACAATTAACGAAGCAACATTCTGATCCACCGCTTTAATATCAGCCTCCAGACATCAACCTTCAGTCGACATCTAACTAATCAGCAAAACAGCCAACAATCGCTACTATTTCATCACCAAGACAAGGCGGTGGGATTAAAAGCTACTGCATCCACACAACTTGAAATGTTATTTTCCAAAATGTATAAGACCTCGGCAGCATAAAGAGCTCTCCCTAATTATGGAGGCAGGCTGCCTGCGAGCTGCTCCTCCGGGCCTCCAGCGTTTGTTAAAATGTGAGCAGACTGCAGAGCGCAACTTAATCTCCACGAGATAAACACTAAGAGCAGCGGCGCTGAGGAGCTGAAGTCATTATCACAGCAGCTACAGACATGCACCTCCGTTATCAATCACCAGATTCATAACAAACACACTCTACTGCGTTAACCTTCGGGGCTCCTAAATGCGGCTCAATATTATTTATCCATTCACTTAATGCAGATGCTGGTGACCGTTTTTATCCTCCATCCTGTACCTTCACCAAACACCCATTTTTACTGAGAGAGCTGGAATGCATCATCATATTTTAACTTAATATCCTCCGATTGCAGCGACCTTTATTTAAAGTAAACTGTGGATTTAATCCGCTGTTCACATGCTTTAGCTATTAACTATGAAATGAAAAGAACATTCCTCACGGAAAACATCATTAATACACGATTAAATACTACCAATTCTACGCTGTAGTAGTGCACTGAAGCTGAAATATTAAACTACCCCTGAAGGGTTACAAAGATATTACAAGTATTCTTCTTAAAGAGACAGGTGAGAAAAACCACACCATCGATCCCACCGCGTCATCTTTACCTTGATGGTAGGTGGTGCGATGGCCAAGTATTTGTCTCCGTTGTGGTAGGTGATGGACTCCTGGCCAATGATGATAGCGCCACCAAATGGCTCCGGCACTGAAATACAAGCACGCGGGACTCATCGTCAGTATGATCCTGAGCATATTGTAAGCCTCCCATATGGCGATGCAACAGATGGATAAGTAGTTCCCTCTCAGCTAAAGGGAGATAGTAGAACATCATGTTAAAACTATTTTTCAGGACAAGAAAAATTGTTTCCTGGACATTTGGCTTTTTTCCTGTAGTTTATTTTTACCTGGAAATTGGTGAAATATTCACCAGATAGTAATTAGCGGTGGTGCATGTTCGGTTTATGTACCAATTGATGAATCGACGTAAACACAGCAGAGAGTAGGCACACTGGGATTACCTGGGATCACCATGGAGGCCTCGGCCTCCACGTTCTCCTGTTTCCAGGGGCCCTTGTTGAACTCCTTCTCCCTCAGAGAAACCTCGTAGGTCTTCACATGCCGTCCCTGGGGGTCCTAGGACAAAGCAATGGTGGGATTAAAAAATACATTTCCATAAACATTGCTCATTTAATGTGGAAGGGAAGAACTCGACAGAAGACCTCCAGGATTCAGTTATGGTGCGTAGCTCTGAATGTTTACAGAACACTTGGTTGTTTACAGAAAACCGCCACAGGGTCACATTTCCATAAAGGAACTCTTTTCTTTCACCCACATGAAATCACATGAAAATGCTCAGAAGAAATAAAACCTCCTCCGGTACCTGGTAGATGAAGCAGACCGTCGGGGCCTGGCAGCCGTACAGGAAGTGCACGTCGATGACCTGCAGCTCCTCCAAGCGGATGTTGAAGGCCTTGAGCTCGCGGTTGTCCCGGTCCAGTGGGATCACCTTGAACAACCCGTCGTACAGCCGCAGTCCGATCATGCGGCATTCTGGGTCCACGATGCCGATAATACCCGTTTCTGACGGGCGCCCGATACGATCCTGCCAAAGAGGAATCAGATGATCGGTGAGCTGAAGCGTTAAAACCAACCATGACCTGTTCTCGTGTGCCCACAGAGTCTCTCCGGTCACATCTTCTCATGTTTATTGAGAAGATGTGAGAACCCTCCAGAAGCTCGTGACCCACCTGGACGTTCCCGTGGGCACGAGTGATGATGTCGATGCTCTCCCCGGTCTGTTTGTATTCAAGGATGCAGGCGTTGTACTTGGATGTGAGAATGAACAGCAGGTCTTTGCTCTCGCCCTGAACAACAACAGGAAAGGACAGCGAAGTCGTTAAACATGCAGCGGCAGGCTTCTAATTAAACTGCAGCAGCCTCGACCGGCCTGTGAATCCACTACACAGTCAATAAAAGCTACTCTGCAGAGACCGACGTCTGTGTGCTGAGCACAGAGGCAAAGACTTCCTTTGCAAACTCCTATAGATTAAAGGAACGGCGTACTGCGCCGCACAGCCAAGAATAAGACACGGAGGAATTCATGATGGCAGAAGAATCTAATAAAAACAAAACCTGTTCTTGCTTCTTGAGGTGCATTCTGTTTCAAAGAAGAAAGTATAGTGCAGAGAACGGAAAGCAAAAACACTATACTTTCAATAAAACAAGCCTCAATAACAACAGTTATTCCGACACACAACATGACTTTAATATTTTAAATGAAGCGACACCCACCTTCGGCCTGAAGAGCTCCATGACCGCGATCTTCCCGTACATGCCGACCTCCTTGACGGGCCGCAGTCCCTCCGCCGTCACCACGTAGATCTCCAGCCGGGTGTTCTTGGCTATGAGCAGGTTGAGGTCGTCGGCGGAGGTGAAGTGACCTGGGGACACGGCAGCGTTCATCTCGGGTTTAAGGTGGAGGGATTCAAAAAGGTGGATGGACATCAACGCATCAATATCCACAACATCAAACAAATCCCAGAAAAAAGGTTTTTGATTTAAGGGCGGGATTATTGGTGCTACTAAAAGATATTTCATTTTGTTTTTATTATTGGGATTTCATGCTGATTTGCATATTTACAAGAAACTTTGGATCTGAAGTTTTAAAGGTCTCAAGAAAAACCTAAAAGATCATGTTTGTTCCAGATCAACCCCTTACATTTAATAATAATAACATTACTTTTACTATGCAGTTTTACTTTGGTTTTGCCCTGAATTTAACTAAGGAAACGTTTTTTTTTGTTAAATAGTACAAAAGTATTCTAATTACTATAATATGATAACATTTTAGAGATGTAAAACAGAGGAAGGAAAAAATATATACTGCAACAACTAGTTTGTTAATCAACTACATGGTGATTAATTAATATTCATTTATTAAGTGAAAACCAACATGGTCTTTGCTCTATAAAATATATAAATACAATAGTAAGAAGAGGAGAGAATAAGAAAATCTAAGATATGCAGTTGGGCTTTGACAACTGATTGGCAAATTATTAAAACAATCAATTGAGCAAACGAGTTAACAGCTGCAGACTTTACATCTGGATATCGTCATCCATATTTAATCAGGAATCAGAAAGTGACAAGTGACTGGTGTATGTGTGAATCCTCACTACAGGGAAAAGCTGGCAGTGAAGCATTTCCACGCTGAGACGTGTGAATACGAGAGAATGCATCAGGTGCCCGGTTTAAAAAGAATTTTTCCTTTTCTTATTTCTGTTCTTCAACAGCCCCAAGACCTCCGAAAACAAAGCACCTGATAAAAATAGCAGCAGCAATAATAGCTTAGCTAGTAGAGCACATTATATTTTCATTTGTATATATATATATATATATATATATATATATATATATATATACACACACACACACACACACACACACATAAACACACAATATATACTTTTCCTGAATAGTGGCAGGAGAAATATTGCTGTGTATTAAGTGAATAAATACGAAAAGTAGTTGGACAGCTTCTAATATTTCTTTCTTTGAGCAGGAGCAGTAATAGCTTAGCTAGTAGAGCACATATATATATATATATATATATATATATATATATATATATATATATATACACATTCATACATACACACACACACAGGCACTCAGCATAACAGCATACACCTTCCTGCATGTACAGTGATACATGTACTCACAGAGGAAGAATACTATTAATAAAATAATCAAACCAACTCATGTTTGCAATAAATAATACAATAATAGCCTCGTTAGAATGATGTTACTATCATACATTAAAGTTATAAGTAAAAGGGAAGGTGGACATTCACCTTCATGGAGTAGTAGTAGGAGTAGTAGTAGTAGTAGTAGTAGTATCATGCACACGTTAAAATGAGAGATTAATGCCACACGTGTCTGTGGCATGATTTAATTTAGCTTCAGGTCCACGGGGAGAGATGTGATTTGAATACACAACAACACGTAAACAGAGAGTTCAGATTAACGCGTAAAGCAGCCAACGCGACCACAGCTAACGTTCGCAAGCCGAGAAGAAGAACCAGCGAGCCGTTGCGACCAGCTCGAGTGAACGTTGGAACGGACGTTGCATAGATTAAAGAGGTAAAAACAGGTGTGCGTCGTGACTTTGCGCGTGCAAGTTGTTGCTAAACAAACAATGAAACGTTTGGGTTAGCAGAGCAACAGCTAGCGGCTACCACAGGCCCCTTTTCTGGAGCGTTCGGGTGGCAGCGCGGGAGCTCTGCTAGCACGCAGGTGGGAAAAAGAAACGGTCACAACAAACAGCGCTTTCGGGTTTTTTTTACCTGTGACGCAGGCGTTCACCGCCGTCGGCTTCTGGGCTGTTACCACGTAGTTGTACGACATTTTTTCGACAACAACAAAAAACAAACACCAGATAAGTGTTTTAATCTCGCACAAGTGACAAAATCATTGATAATAAAATCTTCCGGAAGTAGTTAGCGCAGCCGTTTGAGCATGGAGCGCAGACCGGAAGTGGTAGCTGCAGGGAAAGGAGCGCCCCCTGGTGTCTCGGAGGCCCGTTGGTCCCAATGGGTCACACCACTAGTGGCGTAAAGTAACAATGTACAAAGGATCACTGTTTTCTCCAGCTTTATACTTCTATTCCACAACTGTTCAGAGGGTTTGTTTTAATGTACATAATGTTTTTTTAAACAAAATACGTGTGGTGAATGTTATATTGTAAAAGTGGAAAGATCCCACTGCGTTTAAAAAATAATATGTCTATGGAATTTTCTTATTCTCCAAAAATAAAATAATAAGAGAACACAAACATAGAAAAACAGATCAGCAGAGAGGATGTTACAGGAAATAGTCTCTGTTGTCTGTAAAATACCAATAGAGATTATAAGAGATTATATTATATCCTGGTTCAGATGACTCCTTGTAAAATATTGGAAGAAGATCAAGGTAATTAAGATAGCCTTGTCCCCTAACTTTAAATAACTTGTTCACTTGGGTGATGAACAACATTGTTCATTGTCTGCTGAAGGTATTGAAAGCTTCCATAAAATGAATAAACCAGTCTCTGTGCAACTGCGTCCTGAAGTTGTTTCCTTTTTTTTTATTTTGCTGTCATTACATGACACAACAATCATTCCCATCGAGCAACAGCAAACCACTGAGAAGAACTCACATAGATATTGTCAGGGATTTAAATAGACGAGCACACCTGGTGGTAGAAAAGGTAATACATGTAGAAATGTTTAGTGTTGTGTGATGTTAGGTATTAGTTATTACATTTGTATGTTCGATGAAATGATTGCAATATAATCAAATAACAATTTATAGTCAGGTTAATCATATAAACACAGTACACATTAACATTCTATCACAATGTTATGTTAAAACTTGGGGACGGATACTAATTGCCCCAAAGAGTTTTTTGGGGAGTTTTTTCTCCTGTATTGAAGGTATTAAATGAGCAACGATGAAGTGTGATCATGTGTTGTAATTAACGTGTACTAGTTATAAGATGAAGACAAACTATGCATGCTATGTTATATTTACTCATTAAGGTATCTACATTGAATGTACTGGAATGTGATGGAAAGACAAGACAGTGAGGTTTCCGGTTGCAGCAGCAGACTCACACTTGGATGTGAAGGGGACAAACCAGGAGGAGACACGTTTGAAGAAGAAGCCAATGACATTCAAATGCACCCCAAAGACACACTCCGGGAGGGCCTTTAATACCACGAGAATCACTAATCCCAATTAGAAAATCACACATAATATTTAAAAATGTTGCCCATTAGGCCCACTAGTAGGTGTTGCACGACCACTAGCTATGTTAGTGTGGAGAGCAGGGCCCTCTGCTGCCTCTTTGGCATTGTTACAGTTACCATATATACTTTTCCTGAATACAGTGGCAGGAGAAATATTGCTGTGTATTAAGTGAATAAATACGAAAAGTAGTTGGACAGCTTCTAATATTTCTTTATTTGATCAAACATAATATGATAAAATGACTGAAATATTTTACCCAGTTAGGGACCAGAGTTTGTATTATTCTTGAATAGCATTCGTTGTTAAATAAAGATCAACTTAAAAAGGGAGAATCTTTTTCAAAATACTTACGTATTACATGATTTATTTGATTCCCACTTTGCTTCATACACGCAGGTTTGTTGCTGTGTGTTTTATCATCTAGGTTTTATTTTATTTACTATTTGTGTTGGCCGGTTGTTGCTGGTCTCTCGGTAAATATCCTATTCCACCTGAACGCACCACACCGCGCAGCGCCGTTGCCGTGGAAACGGGACTCCGCGTATCCAACGCTAAGTTTAATAAAACGGTTCTTACACGAGTCTGACATTGAACACAATGGAGACGGCGGAGAGTACCGAAGAAACGGAGAATAAAACTATCGAAGTAACTGTCGTGCGTGGAAATTACCTGCTGAGCTCGTTAAACGTGAGTTACTGTTGTAAAAGAGACCAACTTCACACATGCTAACTGGTTAGCCAAAGAACTTAGCTTAAATGCTTAAGTGACCGAAACGTTATTGTGTAGTTTAATGGAAACACGTCGTGCGGTCCCTCTCTCGTCAGCAGGGGAAGAAGACCGGCGTCTTCAGGAGTTCAGTGCAGGTGGAGGTGGACGGAAATGTGCTGGGAGAGTCGGAGAAGAAGGAGGTGCCGCAGGTGGCGCAGCGCGTGGACTACGACTTCACCTGCGGCCTCCTGTGCCGCGGTGACGCGGAGGCCCTCAGCGAGCTCCTCAGCAAACCCCTCATCCGTAAGCCGTGTCCTCGGACCCGACCGGGGAAACATCTCGGGTCCACTTTGGTCAAGTCTCTCTAAAAATGTGTCCTCTAGCGTCCCCCTCCAAGGCCACAGCTCATTATGTCCCGATTTAGTTGTTGTTTTCATTTATATAATGTTTCGTATAGCTGCCATGCAACTTAGTGCTTTAACAATACCAACAAGTTATTGTCCCACTGCCTCCACATTTTCATTCATGGTTGTTGTTGCAGTTCAGTAGAAACGTCTTAAACAATCTTTGACACACAGATTTCGCCATCATACGACGGCCGTTTCCACGTCTCTGTTTTGATGAAACTCGGTGGCGTTGTGTTGTCAGTGACGGTGAGGGAGTTCCTGCCCGAGGAGAAGAAAGCTGTGGCGAGGACGGCGGTGGTGGGACAAGCCGTGGTCGACCTGCTGCCGCTGCTGCAGGGTGCCCGTCCGAGGCGACTTTGTTTTCGGAGCTTTTTTAAAAGCAGGACTTGCTTTGCTGGAACGATTTGCTCTTCTGTGTTTAGGTCAGTGCAGCTTCTCCGCCAAAGTCCCACTGAATCCAGTGTCCGGGTCCACGGCCAAAGACACCACCCCGGTTTGTTGATATTCAAACAATATCTCTCACTCATCAGTGGGGGCAGAACAGAAAGTGCACAGTCAAAAGGAGAAAGCAGCACGTTAACTGTTACTTTACATTTGCATCTGTGTTTTGACAGAAGATCATTGTGTGTGTGATTGAAGGGAAATGGTTAAAAAAAGGATGTCAGTGGACTCATCACAATAAGGCCCTTTAACATCTGACACGGATGCAGCCATTCATGCAATGAACTCCTCTTTTTGAGTGCCGGACGTTGCCATGCCTTTAACAACTCTGGTGTTTATTTAGTGGATAAGCCCTAAACGGACCTTCGCGTGTGTTCTTTACTCAGTTTCTAGGTCGTTTACCATTTCACAGAACTGTTTTTTTTGTAATATTTGTATCCACGATATATGAACTTGTACCCTTATCACTGGTTCACTCAAAGAGCTGGTGGATTGGCAGCGGTTCCTTCAGGATTTCTTTAATCAGTGAACGTTCTACAGTCACAGAGCAGCCTGAATGTGGAGACAGCAGTTAAAGAGAGACATAAGCAGTTGGCCAGAAACTTCCTGTTAAAGTGGAAAAATCAGGTAAATCATCAACTCACCAGTGGACAGTTAAGAGTTTGACTGCATATCAAACCTCCGACGCGTCACCGACTGACACCTTTTACCGCCACACGGAAAAGGTGTCTCCTATATGTCACCGTGTCTATTCACACCTGCTCACGCATCCACGTGGAAGTGTTTAAAAGAAAGACGAGAATAATTGTAATCTACTCAACGATAGACTTGGATGGACACGAACAAAAATAATGGCGCTACCAGTTGGTGATTGTTGGATGGTGATTGTTCCCGGTGGTCTCACCCCCTCTAGCAGCCCACCCTGTGCGTGTGTGTCAGTGTGTCGGATCCGCTGCTCTCCGAGGCCGAGCTGTCGTCCTCCAACCTGCTGAGGGTTACCGTGGAGACGGCCTTCTCCGTCCCCAAGTCGTGGTCGTTTGAGTCGGGCTCCGCTCCCTGCAAATACTCTGCCGCCCTGGAGGTCCCGCTTACTGCACAGGTGAGTGTGTTATTTAGTTTGACGACACGATCTTAGAAATCAGACCAACCTCCGGTCTCGATCTCCCCGGAGTTAAACATCTCAACGCTGTGGCTGTTCGATTCCCCAGAAGGATCAGGCGCTGCTGTTCTGTGAGGGGCAGCTGATGGCCGGCGGGCAGAGGGAGCAAAATGGCCGACGGAGGAAGAGGCCCCATCGGGCGCTGCTGGTCCCGGCGAACCACTTCCTGCCCGCCGCCTTCCTGCAGGCGGAGCCCGTGGAGGAGGAGGACGGCGAGCTGACAGGCTACGAGGTAACCGAGTGTGGCCCCTTTAAATACAGAGCTGAGCGAGGAGGACGTCCTCTTTTATGGACACGGGCGGACTTTGAGGCGGACTTTGAGAGACTTACCCAGGTGTTTGAGAAGTTTGAACAATATTACAAGTAGAAATGGTGGATATTCCTAACAGCATATGTAATACATGTACCAGTTCCGTTCCTGAGGGTCGACTTGTTCCTTCAGGACCAGGCGTTTCGTGAAACTGTGGAGACCACAAAGAACAGGGTGAGCTGGGACACGGAGATGCCCTGCTTCCTGGACGCGGGAGGAACGAGCAGGTCTGCTGCACACACACACACACACACACATCCTCCTACTTCACAATGCTGCCTCTTACACACGTTTCTTACATTATGATTTATTACATTACACACGGTTGTTCGACAAAGGGAAAGTCAGTCACAATTTCACCTGGTTCTTTTGGCTGTGTCCGGGAACCGTTAAGGATCGAAGAGTGTTCTGTAAGGCTTGGTTTCCCCATTCATCGCCTCTGAGGCCAAATAAACCTGTGTTAAAGGCTCAACACAAGAATAAGTCCCAGAGCGATGCAGAAAGCTGCTCTCGAATTGCCCGCGAGAGGATTGGGTGCATAAGGAGAACCCGTATATCAACGTATATTAAACAGAGCCAGAAATACAGCAGAAAAAATAATCAAACAATCTGTGCGTCGACGTTCAGGCTGCGGCAGAAGATCACAGAGAGCAGACTGTGGCCCGTGGAGATAATGAGGCTGACAAAGGCAGCAGAAACCAAGATGGTGAGACAGCTTTGTAATATAAGGAAGGGTTCAGAATTCTCTCTGAGCTGTATTGTGTGTATAAATATAAAGGTATGAATGTGTGAGAACAGCTGGCTGAGGGGAACCTGGAGATCCCCTTCCACGGTGTGGCGTTTGTGGACTTGGGGCGGCTGCTGTTCCCTGGAGTCCGCCGCATCCGAGGAGCCTACAGCATTCAAACCTTCTCCGAGGCTGAGCTGCTGAAAAAGGTGGATCCTTAGGGATCCTAATAGTTCTTTATCCACCTTCTGGAAATACATTTTTTGGGCTTTCTTAATGATCAATACCAGCTCCACCCCGGGGGGGGGGCCCAGGACCTAAAAAAACTTGTTTCTCATCGATCTTTTACTTCAAGGCCAAGCGGAGTGGCAGTGTGTTAAAGGAGCACGTCAAGTTTGCAGCTGACCAGGTCAAAGGTCGTGCCGGCTCTGCTGCGGGCTCCCACAAGGCGAGGGCGCGGGGAGCCAAGGAGTCCAAGGAGCCGGCCAAAAAGGTCAGGAAAGCTGGCGTGGTGGGAGGAGATTTGTTCGCATGCATTTCCAGGAGCTCGGAGACATGTTCTGTCGAATAAGAGCTTTTCAACCTCTTTGAACCTTTTATTTCACATCTCCGACAGGCTCATTGTCTACGTGATTTGTTGTTAGCTGCTATATTAATGCTGAACATGGTGCAGTTCACACTCCACATGCAGGTGGTGCTTGTACAAGGTGGGACGCTAATGTCACCTCTTCCCATTCCGGCAGCAGCACGCCAGTCAGAGCAGAATGACTGCAGATGATGTGGGGGCCAGCGGGGGGGCCGAAAGTGTGCTGCACCTCAATTTGGAGGCAGATGTAAGCTTTCATGGAACAACAGCTCTGTACCGTGTTACAACATCCTTTACTTTAAAATGGGGTTGTAGTTACAGTCTATTATGTAGCGTGTTAGCTTCTTGTTCCTGTTTGTTTTAGACGTATGCCGAGGCCCGAACTTATATCATCATTGAGATAACCTTGGAGAAACCACTGGTGCCCAAAACCCCCGCAGAGGAGCTGTCCAGTAGGTAATGTGTTGGATCAAACCTGCCGGGCTCAGTGAGTGTGACCGGCTCCTTTGGTTACTCATTTCGTCCAGGCTGTGCTGAGATGTGTTTGTATTTCCTGCAGGGTGAGGGCGTTGATCCCTCCCAAACCTCCACACCCAGCGGGTCCCAGCAGAGCGGAAACAGTAAAACGCACACCGTCACACACACACATGGACACACAAAATGAACCACAAACCGGCGGAGAATCTGCCTTTCTTGCTGATGTCTCTCTTCCCGCAGGCCGTGCTGGACTTCCACAGGCAGGTGGGCAACGTGGTGACCCATGTTTCGGACCAGTACGGGGAATTGTTGGCAGCCGGGTGGAAGCCGGCAGAAAACTGCAGCCGGGAGCAGATGCACGTTGAGCTGATGGGATCGCTCAACGACTCCAGGAGATACTTCGCCTTCAAGGAGCAGATGAAGGTCGGAACACGCCGATGGATAAAACTCCAGAGTGGAGCTGTGGCCCAGCGGGGTTTGTTTTCTCACTGTAGAGGTGGCTCTCCTGTGACTATTTGACCACATACGTGTGTCCGTGTGCACGTGCGTGTGTAGCATGCGGTGGTGAGGATCGTGCGCGACAAAATGCAGCGGACGGAGCCCATCAATGACCCTCAGGAGCTCAAACGGTTTGTCAGCAAGCTCTATGTCTACCTGGCGGACGAGATGCACATAGCTCACAACAAGGTAACGCGCACACACACACACACACACACACACACAAAGTGTATGTGTTTCTACCGTAGATTTGTATTCATTTCTGTAAATCCTTCTCATCTCGCCCCTCTCCAGATCTACTCGCATGACGTCGTTGATGACTCCCCGGATGAGATCCAGTTGAGTTCTTCTCAGCTCAGACATTTTGCCAGAGAGGCTCAGCTCGTTGGGGATTATCAGCAGGCTGTGCAGCACTACCAAGAGGTACAATAGCAGTAACAAGCCTTTTTTCCTCCTCACTCTAATGAGAAAAGAGCTTGCTGAACTACTTTGCCGATTTGTCATCCGGTTTCAGGCCCCCAAATCAATTACTTCACACTTCTGATTGGACTGAATTCTTCTTTTTGTTTGTCCTGCAGTTGGTGGTGAGGGAGCCGACTGACCCCTCCCACAAGTTTGAGTGGGGAAGCCTTTACATGCTGACCGGAGACTACATGGAGGCCAGAGAGTGTTTCCATGACGCCGTTTCCGTCCAGCAGGCACACAGGCCCAGGTTAGAAGTGCTCCGCAGCGCAGCAACAACCACTTATTGTCCATAAGAAAAGAAATCCAAACTGTGTGACATCACAACTTTGCATCTAAACCGACGCCCAATGAAAAGGTCGAATCCGGAGCTCGACGTCACTTTTCTTCGGAAGGGGACTCGTGGATATATTTTCAGAGGCACCCAAGCGATCTTCGAGTCAAAACCTGTGTGTCTGTTTCTCCTTGTTTCTCCAGCCTGATGATGTGCGGCGTCTTGGCAGCGATGTTTGAGGAACACGAGGAGGCCCGGACCTTCCTGCAGAGAGCCACCAGCATAGAGCCGCCCAGTGTGGTGGCCTGGACGCTGCTGGGTGAGTCCTGCTCACTGCTCTATCGCCTGTGACCCGGCTGCTAACACACAGTGCTCACATACTAGCGGGGCTCCTTCTGCGCAGAGAGAATACGAACCAACAATATCTTAATTTACTAGATAGATCTAGATGTTCCCTGGTTTCTTTAATCAGAATTCAAGGCACCATTGAGCCCCAACATTGTACTTCCTTAACTAGATGGGAACATCCCTCTTTATAAGATTGAACCCATTATTATCAGCCGTCACAATCTCTGACCCTAATTGCCTGAGACAGATGCATGCTGGGAGTTGCATAGCCCGATTTCAGGTTTCTATCTGCTGCCCAGGTTTGCACCATGAGATCCAGAGCGAATCCATCCTGGCAGAAAGCACTTTCCTGGAGGCCAGAAGGCAGCTGAGGGCGAACGGAGCAAAGAAGCGAACACAGAGCGCGGAAGAGGAGGAGGAGGGAGAGGAGGGGGAGGAGGAGGAGGAGGAGGAGGAAGAGGTGGAGGAAGAGGTGGAAGAGGAGGAAAAGACAAAGGAGGAGGAGGAGGAGGAGGAGCAAGACCAGCGAGACGACGAGGAGAAAGACACCGCTGCATGTCCGTCTCCCGGCGATGAGAAAGGTGAGCGGCAGTGGGACTCTTCATCTGGATGAAGTCACGTGTTTTTCTCTCTTCGGGTGAAGAAGTCTGTTTACACTGTTTGTTCTAACGGATGTTATTATGAATCTACACATGGAATACACAACGAAACACACTGAGATCTGTTAATGATCACATACAACTTATTTTTTATTGGTAGAATTTATCACGAATGATGTAAATAATAAATGATCCCTTCGTCATTCTCTCTCAGATCCACTGTGCAGAGACCAGGAGCAGGACCGGGACCAGAACCCGGACTCTGTCTCAGAGGTGCAAGGAGAGCCTTCGGTGAACCTGAGCTCCAGCTCCATATCAGCTCCAACTAAACTCTCCTCCACCATCTACACGGAGGCGGCTCAGTTCCTGCTGCAGAACTCTGCTCTGCAGGTAAAGGACACTCAGGTGGCTTTGTGGGTCTTAGTTTAGCGTTCTGGAGCAGAATGGATTCACGACCGCCAGTGATAACTACTTATTTGTTATGTTTTGCTGAAGGTTCGAGTCCAACGCTCGGTATCCGTAGACTGAAAATGTCTTCTAGTAGGCTCATAATCGTTTCCTAGTCAGCCGTCACTGTCCCTACTGTGGTCAGATGGCGGAGCGAGCCCTGTCCCTGGAGCTGCTGTCAGACGGCGGTCCCAGCGCCTCCTACCCTCTCCTCCTGGCCCGGCTGCAGCTGCTCCGAGCGGACTACCGCGGCGCCGCCGACAGCCTCCAGGAGGCGTTGTCCGACAGCGACGCGTGGGCGCTGAGCGGCCACTGCCACTTCCTGCTCGGGGCCTTCACTGACGCCCGCAAGAGCTACGAGTGGAGCCTGATCTTCCCGCAGCCGCCATCAGACTGTCACCTCGTCCTCCTGCGCCTGGGATCCATCTACCTCCAGCAGGAGAAGGTCAGGTGTCCCCCCCCCGAAACGGCCCCTTGTGAACCCGAGTGAGCGCGTCCCAGGGCGGAAAGATCCCAGAATCCACATTTACTGTTTTGCATTTCACTGCAAACTGCAGTGTAATTAAATCCCCTTTTGTGTTTTCTTTTTGGGGTCTGTCTTTCAGTATGAGGAAGCCAAAGGCGTGTACCTGCGGGCTTGTGAGGCGTCTCCGTCCTGCCTCACCTGGCTGGGCCTGGGCACCGCCTGTTACCGGGTAAAGTTCCATCTCCACACATTCACACGAGGTTCTATTGAAAGCACACAAAGCGGTTAAATTTAGTCGCTGTTTGAGGTGGGTAACGTTGGGGTTATACTGCCCTCATTCCACCGTGAACGGAGAACGGAGAGCTCAGGTTACTGAAGTGTTCTGTGGGCTGGTTTTCTTTTGCTTCGGTAGAGGTGAACCCCGCTCGTGTTCCGTGTGTGTGTGTGTGTGTGTGTGTTTTGTAGCTGGAGGAGCTGTGTGTTGCTGAGGAAGCTTTGACTGAGGCCAACCACCGGAACTGGCAGAACGCAGAGGTGTGGGCTTACCTGTCTCTGGTCTGCCTCAGGGTGAGTGCTGACCTGGAAAAACACACCAGTGTCCCAGTTCAGGCTTGGCATCGTCGAAGCGGGACAATAATCCCTAAAAAATGTCGCAAAGAAATAACTGTGAGCTGTATGCTTCTACATCATTGTTGGCTGTCATCGCTTTCATTACCTATTAATCCTTCCGTGGGCTTTGATGTGTGATGATACCGTGGTGGATTTATTGTTCCCAAACAACCGGCTGTCAGACAGCAGCTGGGAGCTCGACATAGAAACAGAGGGCACCATTTCTGAAGTGATGTGCCTCGACGTGAAAAAGTCTGAGATTGGAGGCTTTGATCAAGTTTATTGCTCAATTCTATGTATACCTCTTCACCTTTTCTCCGTCTGCCGCTGGGTTTTCCCACGCCGGCCACAGGAACCTGAACTAACCAGACCTTTTGTTTTCAGTCGGGCAGACAAGAGGAAGCGGAGCAGTTTCATAAATATGCAACAAGGGTGAGTTTGTCTGCTGTTTTAGACAATAGTTCATTGTATCTTTTAAGGTGGGGGGGTTGTCAAGGAATCAACCTCATTATTTCACCTCGAGTAAAATACTTCCACTTACATTCACTAGTTTAATTTATTTGTTTTCAACATAAACAAATTTAGCTGTTATTTGTCACCAAGACCTGTCAATTCAATCCTCATTTATTATTTCACATAAAGACCCCACACCCCTTCTAATGAAAAGCTCTTCTCATTTCTTGGCTTTTAGTTCAACCAGCAGGAGGAGCCGTTGCTCAGAGAGTTCGCTGAGCTGAAGGAGCATCTCCGCTTCAGGCCGCTGGCGTCCTGCTTTGGGACCAGCTCTTAAAGTACATTTCATGCCGAACACACAAAAGACGTTTTTATTGTATTTTTAAGCATGTAACACGGTCAGGTTTCACAGACTGTTTAGTAACTGTAATAAAGTCAAACAATGTTTAGTATCCACATTACAAACAAACTCAAAGCAACGCAAATAGTCCCAAATGTATACAAAACAACCGCAATATTCTTTTTAAAAAATGCATCAGGAAGACAAAAGGGAAGAGGGCATGTGGTATCACAGAACATTAGAAATCGTCTCACTTCTCACGTCGCTTTCACCTGCCGAGACCTCGTAGTTCTAAAACGTCTCGGCAGATTTTGGCACAATCCTTCCTGCGCTGGAAAGGAAATGTTCTGTTCGATGTGTCTCAATTACAATCCTGTCAAATCTATTTACAATGCTAATTTTTACATTAAATGTCCTATTTCAAACGAGTGTTCCCAGAGCGCCATTGGTATTTTCTTGGCAATTGCAGAGTGCATTGACGTGCCGCTCATGGACGCACGCACTGTTCCCCTGCACGGATCCTTCACCGGGACGCCTTTTCGTTGGCTCGCGCTCTCGGTGGGGGGGGTCACTGTCTGACCCGAGCGAACAGCTCCCGCAGCCACGGCGAATCCTCGTAGAGCCGGGGGTCACCCAGGTACTCCGACGTCCTCTTGTACAAGTAGTAGTACAGCACAGAGGCTGTGGGGGGGAAACATACGGGGGGAGGGTTTTAATCACACAGAAAATATTAGTAGTATTAGTGTTTTATTCAGTCATCACACGCAATACAATAAATGAAGCCTTTATACAATCGGGTATACAATATTACTGAAAAGGTACAAGGGCGATGCTTCTATATTCACATCCATTAAGTTACCCTCCAGAAAAATAAATAACAGCATCACCACTAATCTGCAAACAAATGAAGTGTATCATTTGTCTTCTGTCTCTAATAAGCAACTTTAATGAAGAATTAACTGCACATTACTCCTATTTCTGCAAACTCTAGTCATGTTCTTCGTTAAGAATTCAAGAAAATCCACTTGGCTCAGTTTGAAGAGTCCTTCACACTGGATCCAAAATCCATCAGCACACTGATGAAGACTGTTTCCATATCGTAGCGTCCCTTTCTACCAGCGTTCACAGCGTCTTCAGAAAGGTTCCCGGTGAAAGAGACTCTGCGACGTAAGCGTGAGTCACGTAACCGCCTGGGTGGGTCTTAAGTAGCAGACATAAAACATGCCGACAGCCCATGCGCACACTTAATAAGCCATCAGAGGAGAACAACAGGCAGACCACTAATCCTGTTATACACTTATGGGCTTACACGCGTATGAACATCACACCCAGGGTGGTGACGAGGGCCAGAGACCCGCTGATGGAGCTCCCCTAAAGCCTCAGTCAGCGGCCCTCCTCTGGGGTGACCACGCTGACAGGGTGGAATCGGCTTTTGGGTCAGATTGTCTGTGAAAAGTTATCCGGTTCACAGAACTTTGTTGGGTTACTAAGATAAAAAACATCGGTAAACACCCCGCTCATGGATTTCAAAGCTTTAACGTTGCTAGCAGGTGGCTGCAAAAGGTCCTCAGGTCCGCTATCATCATAAAAGTGCTTTTCAATTGTTGAGATTCTCTTTGATGAGCAAAGTGTGTAATGAACGTCTGTTTGCCACACAGCTTATTCTCTGCAATAATAGTGTTGTCGAGGGAACGAGTAAACTGAGCGTGTCGCATCCGAAATATCATTGATATCAATCGTGCAGCTTCTCTTAAAACGTCTACAGTGACGACCCACCTTTTGTTTTGAGAAAAAAAGAAACAAGTTCTATCGACAGAGAGACGCTTTCAAAATAATGTTCATCTTACCAACTCTCTGAAACACAAAGAGCACCTGCAGGCCTTCCGTCCAAATAAATCTGTTAGTGTTCAGCCAACGTAGATTCTGGAACGATTTAAGCAAAAAACATTCAGTGAGTCATTTTTTGCATTTATTTTTATTTTTTTAAATGGAGGTAAAAGACTTCCAAAGTTCCAATTTACTCACTAATATTAAACATATTTTTTTTACCAAAGCTACAAATAAAACATTGCAAGTTTCTGTGCATGCAAATGTATTTTATTTCAATGCAATATTAGAATTTCGCTCCCTCAAATTTCTTAGGAATGTTACCTTTTATTACTAAAAAATTCAATTTAGTAATAAAGGTTGCCTCAAAATGCATAGTGCATTTGACATGTAAAATGTATTGGGACACAGCAAAGAATTCTGGCATGATACATATGATGGGATCATCAGTAATGGGCCATTTCATGTTTTTATTAATTGTTAAAGTGTAGTGTTTATTATTTCAGTCGTCTGCACCATTTAAAAGAAGGATTCTCCCTCCGTGTATCTTCAATAAGATAAAAGGAAATGATCACTGCGAGCTTGACCACGGGCCTTTGATCCTAATCCATCTCTGTCCATTCGTGCACAAACAACTCGTACCATAAGCCAGGAGTGGAGTATGATGCTGAAGGTCAAATAGAGAGCAGAGAGCATTAGCGCGGCTCTAAACCGCTCCAGCAATACGGCGACCAGGCCGATCTGGAACACGTAGGTGTTGAACAGCATCAGCAGAATGATGATCAGGTTGAACAGGATGCTGATGTCCTGGATTCTGTGGAGGGAAACAGAAAAGCACCAGAGAGGAGGAGGAGGAGGAGGAGGACATATGGGACAAGAAGAGAAAGATTACCGTCTGTTTCATCAATGCTGCGGCACTCCTAATGACTCTGTTGACACGTCTGAACACGGCTATTTTTAGCCCGGGGTCAGAGATTACGTGCCGCTGCTAAAACCGTGAGGAACTCACATGAAAAGCACCAGCTGGACCGCCGGCTCGTGCCTCAGCAGCTCGCTGAAGGAGTTGACGAACAGGTCGAAGGAGAGCAGGCTGAGCTGGATCAGTAACACCAGCGAGTAGTTGCTGGTTTGGAGCGTCTCCGGCCCGAAGGCGGGGCGCCCGGGCGGACTGTGGCGGTTCCACGCCGGATCCAAGGCTGCAATGCACTCGCACTACGGAAGAACATCAATCCCGCCGGACGGCTGGTCCCAGACCGCTCGGGGGCTTCGGGGGGGGGGGGCCTTCGAGCGGCCCCGCACGCGACACGACAGCAGGGCTCCAAAACCAAAATGGAATCCTGTTTATTTGGGAAAGATCGGAGTCCTTTGGAAGTGCGAAGCGGAGTCGGGTTCTGTGATGAGCTGCGTGGAACACGCCGGCGTCCACATGTCAGAGGGGGATTTTCACTGCTCACACATGGACAGACTCGAGCGGTTCAGTCTGTGGTGTTGTGAAAAAACTGCACGTTTCCCCCAAACCTTCATGTTCAAAAGTGGAAAAATAAATCCAGCAGAGGCTCTGTGGGGAGAGACAGACGGACAAGTTGTCTTTCTGCTGGAGAACAGATTTACAATTCCTGAAAGCGGAGACTTGTAAATAAACATTGATCTAAATGAGGAGCTATAATTTATGATTCCCTTAAATCAACGTAGCGTCGGCCATTCTCATGTGAGCCGCCGCCATTACGATCGGCTAACTTCCACAAAGTCAAACCCAAATCCCTGGTGAGGACTAAAGGGAGCAGCCGAGTTGTAACCTTACAAGCGTAGAGGGGCAGACTTGAGGAGGAAGAAGAACTTGATGCTCCCTCCTTACTCTCTTTATAGTTAGCTCTGAAGCTAACTACGTAGCTAACTAGCCAGCCAACCGTTTGCGGCCCTGCGAGCTGCTGGTGTGGTGTCACCATAACAACTAACAACAATCGCCATTTTCTCCAGTTGGATGCAGGTCAACGGACGGAGCAAGGAACAAAAGATGATGACAACGGCTCAAACTCCGCTGGGCCTTGAGTTAGATCCACCGTGTCCCGTATTTAATGGGACTATATTGCTCAGTGTTGCTCCAGGTGGCCTGAAAGATAACTTTGAGTAACTCGACAGCCGTGTCTCCTTCCATAAATCATCATAGATAATCCACTAACCTCGTTATGAGCGCGGAACAAGGTCACCACACGGTCACGTTATTCTGGAGAGACATGGATGCCTCCAAAACCGCACCGCTCACATGGAAACCATCGACATCCATTTATAGCACAAAAGGTAAGTGGATTGGCTTTTGAGGGGAACCGTCCCTCTAAGCAGAAAGGTCCCGTTGAGATGTCTCCTCCCTGAGTCCTGGTCAACAATAGCAGCAAGTAGAAAGACGCCCTGGTGCACCAGTGACCGAACCATTAAGTGGACCAGTCATTTGTTCCTTTTGAATCTTTTTTTTAAATGTTTTATTCCCACCAATCGTGAAACTCCATTCCCGATCTGAAGCCGTTATTCAAAACATGAACAAATGAAAAGCCGAATCCGAGTCCTATCGGCAAATGAAGCTTTCAGACTTTCAAAACAGCCCCACAACCCTGATTAATATTACATAAAACTACAGTTAACTCATGAAAACAATCTGCATACAATCAAATTACAGCGGTGCACTGCAACGATATTTAAACACTAGATTGCAGTTTAAGTAGAAAGGCAACTTCTCTCTCAAATGAAATATCTTCTCACCTGAAAATACAGAAATTGGGAACAAATCCTCAGGTGCTCCTTCAGTTCACTTCTCATCCGTCTCATTAAAAACTAACTTTCACTGCTGCTGCTCGTCCGTCTGGTTCTCCTGTGAGCCGGGATCTCTATCCAACACGGCTCTTTCCCTCCGTTCCCGGGTGGATCCTCGCGGATCCTCTCATGACCCCGTATTTATAGCTTGGCACGGCCGTGGCAGGTGTGAGGAAGATTAGGCGTACTTCTGAAGACCAGAGGACGACTTACTGAGAAGAGCCGTCCTGCTGAGATCGTGGGGGAAGGGGGGCAGAACAACCAGCTCCTGGACCACCGAGTTCACCAACAAAGTCGACAATACGTACGGCTGAAGGCTTTAGAAACACTTCTGCCCCCTCTCAGATAAGAGCAGGTTTCATTTGTCTTCTTGGTGCCGTTTAATCGCCTTAGTAAACTCCCGTAACAGCTCGCTGCTTCACAGAGACAAACTACTGCATGAGCTGCTGCATCAAACTGCTGCTGAAACAACCAAAGCGTGCGTACCTGTACGTGGTTACGTGTCGTCGTCGGTCGAAGTGATGCATGCAGTCACAAACAACTCAGGAGTGACAGCTTGTGTCCCTAACAGGGTTACACCCCCCCCCCCCCCCCCCCCCACCCCGCTCTCTAATAGGCAAGAAGTCTGTCCCGACATTGCCCTCGGTTTGTTTACTTCTACCTTGACCACAGCACACTGTTATTGTGACTAAATGTAATATAGAAAGGTAGTTATTCATGTGTCTGGTTTTATTTGATGCACATATATATACACAATTTGTTTCACTTATAAGTAAAGATATGGAGTTCCTGTTTGGACTAAAATAATATATATAATTGAATGTAATGTATTATTATTATTATGCGCTGCTTATTTGTATTTATTTAACCTAATTTTCATTTCCTAAACCTTTCCGCTTGGTAAAAAAATGATATTGTTTTATGCTATTTTTATTTATTTTATTTATCTATTTTTATAAATTTATTGTAAAGTGTTAATGGATGCTAAGCTTTTTCAGGAAGGATATCTGGAGTTGAGCCAGAATAAAAACAGATCTGGTGGTAAATGTGCACTGCCACACACACACACACACACACACACACACACACACACACACACACACACACACACACACACACACACACACACACACACACACACACACACACACACACACACACAATGCTGAACCATCTACCTGCAGAGAGGTGAGTGTGAGTTATTTTTCCCAGTGCGCTGCTGGTCTGTGGAAAGAGGCCATTTAACAGGTTACCCATCCAAACCAGTCAAAGCTTTTATGTACACAAGTCAGTCAGGTGTCTTTTGCTCATTCAAATTCATTCTTATGATTAAATGAAGGAGCCTCTGCAATGTTTTAAAGTATCATTAAAGGCTGGTTTATTGAGTGAAGAGTTAAATTCAATGTTTTCAATGAAAAGAAGAGACGTGGCCGATTATTCTCCAGTGCACTTATAGTTAACAAGTGTATTGTTCAAGTTTGGGTTAGCTAAAAGCTGCTAAAAAGCTTCACTTGCTGACGTAAATTAATTTAGTATAAGTGAATACTGAATGTCTTTAAAGCTTTATGTATAAGACATTTCATTTATACAGAAATGATTTTAACCGGTGAAGCTAATATATCTATTTGATTAAGTTGTTACTGTTAGAATATCACCTCTGCCTTGTTTATTTTGCTATTGTTTCTGTCCATTTAAAATGAACTTGGCTACGCTTTGAAGCGCTATACAAATACACATTTTAACTGATCTTTATACAAATAATCGCATTTAATATGATTATTTGATTTTTTTCAGTAAACTTGAAATACTTACATTCATATATATATATATATATATATATATATATATACTGGGGAGGTTTTATGGTGGTTTATTCACCGTGTCGTGCTCGCTCTTATTTGTCAAATAAGCGTCGCCCCGGGACACGAAAACCAACACACCCAGACGCATGCGGGGCGTCCCGGCCGGGCGGAGTCAGTGGCAGCTCTCCAGGTCCTTCCGGAGCTCACCGCCCGTCTGACGGAGACGCCTTTGACCGAGAGAGGTGGGATGAAAACGGAACATTCTTAAGGACGATCTCATCGCGAAGCGCCGCTTTTTACTTGTTTTAAATATCGCGAAGACATCAGACGACCGCGGGCAGGTAGGTCGGTGTGCGGGGGGAGGGGAGGGGGGGTCTTCGGCCGCCATGAGCACGCGCGCCGCGGGGTCGCGTTGACCAGACGAGGAAGTCTTTTTTTTTTTTTTTACGACACAGACGAACCACTTAGCGGCCTTTTCTTTATCGAACCTCTTTCATCAAACGAGGGTTTTCACCCGCCTCTCGTCGTTCATATGCAGCCGACCTCGATAAACGGTGCGTGTTTGACGTGGAACCTTAGCGTTAGCACCCACCTGGGAAGAAAGGTAGGGAAGAAAAAAAACGGCGACGGTGACGTAAACCACGGCACTGCCACGACTGTGATTTAACGTTAAAACGCCGTAAGTACAACTCGGCTCTTAGTTAACGGGCTTTTTATTTCAGGGTCGTAGTTTTTTACGTAGGTTTTTTTTACGTAGGGTTTTTTACGTAGGGTTTTACAGATGCCCGGTTGTTGTTAGCTAACTTCCCCTCGTCGCAGGTCACGTTAATAGAACGTTGCCTCGCGTTGCTAATGACAACCGTGTGTTTTTACGTCTCACGGTGTCCTTTTAACCGTAAGAACACTGAAAATGAGAGCGTATGAATCAGTAATACGTGTATTTAAATCCGATTCGGTTTGTCTAAACTAATAAAAGTAGTGTGGTTTTACAGCGAAAGTGGGCCACCACGTCTTTAAAGGTTCGGCCCTGAATCAAACCTACATGTTGTTCCTTTCACCTGTAGTTCAATGTAGGTTTTGCGTTAATCGCCTCCCAGGAATACTTTATAAAACTGTTGCCTTCCACTAAAATCATGACCCACCTACTCAAGATAATCTGGAGACCTTGAAGGCACTGATTTCTGAAAATGAGACGTTAGTGGTGAATTTGTCCGATATATTTAGCTTTATGTTCCTGTTTTATTTGGCACAAGGTGAGAATCCGTGTCCAATATCTCCAGAAGTCGGCCACTCGAAGCAAAATAAATTAGACCGTAACACAACAGGGGAGACTAAAAATGCCTGTTTCTGATTTTATAGGTGAACTCGACCCTTTGACCAGAAAAACCATCTCACACAGGAAAAAGGTTAAGAATGACTTTATTTAGCTTTTTGAATCAGAATTGGTTTCCTGCTACTGGTGTGATTATATTGAAAACTGAATCAAACTCCTAGATTATTTCTAATAACGTAACTTTGTTACGTCCACGGTTGATGGTATAATTCATCCATTTTCCCTCCAACTTGCAAGAAACTCACCAACCTAAATCCATTTTCTTTTACCGAGTCGTGGACCCGTTCCGAGTGTTTCACCACTGTGATCTGTGTGGGTGGACGAGTCAGCCATTATTTTACTAAATCTAATTCATGTCAGACAGGCGTCATGCGTCTCGGGGCAACAATCTCATTCCATTCGCCCCTGAGAAATTACAGGAAGTTAAGATTCTCCTCCACCAGTGTCTTGCACTCCTTCCAACGACCACCAGGGGGCGACTCCTCTGGTCCTATAGAAGTCTATGAGAAGATGACTCACTGGCTTTACTGAGATCCCCTCCGTAAACATACGTTTATGGTCTCAATCTCTGGTTTCAAGTCTTTAATACAGCATTGATGTTCCAACTGACCATAAATCAGGCTAGACTTTAGGGCGGGGCCACACATTGATTGACAGCGTTGTCTGGTCTGTTTGTTTTTAACTGCTGTGTTTTTCTATCCGTCTCTAAACCGTAAAATAAGGAAATTCGTCTGCGAGGTTTTTGTTTGAACTTAATTAACAAGGTCACGCTGAAGTGGTCCCGCTCTCACAGATGGTTACCAGACGGAGCCCAGACGCACCCACTCATGCAGAGGCCTCATCTGAGTAGTGCACATGGGGAGGGGGGAGGGAGTCGGGAGGGGAGGAAGAGTTTGATGAGGCGGTCGGTCGAGGGCGAGTCTGGGCACGACGCGCAAGTGAGCCAAGAAAATGTTTGGGTTGAAAGAAAAAGACGTGTGACTCTGTGAGCCGAGAAGCTTACCTGAAGGTAGCAGGTGTTTGACTGCGATGGGAACCTTCGCGTTTGATTTTCTTTGACTGTTTTTCCTGCTTTTAAGAAAAAGTAAACCGAGTGACACTATCAAACGTTCGATCCACCAAGTGCTACCTCGCTGAAAGTACGCGTTTTCTGTTCAGATGTTGTTTTGGCGCGTGCCAGCGTTGGACTTTGGTGCCTGGCAGGAAGTGAAGCGGGTTGTTATCATTTGCAGCCCTGGGCCGACTCCCGGCTCCCGCTCGGTGCTTAGTCATGGATCTCTCTGCACACGCGTGTAATGACTCGGCTCGGCGATCGCGCCCACGGTGCACATATGACGCCTCCTCCCCCGGGTTCTGCTTCAGCGCGGCAATATGTTAAAAGCGAAGCCTCCATTAAAACGATTTCGGCCTCTAAACTGCATCCTGCCATGTGCTTTCATTAAAGGGCGGGTGTGCAGCAACGTAGAATTAATAAGCATCCCTCACCACGTGAGAATTAGAATTGTTGTGTTTCCGTGAGCTTCCGTTGAGACGTTTTAATCTACACTCAGCTGCTGTTTGCAGCCTCTCGGCTCAGAGCCACCAGATCCTAAACACCGGCCCCATTTGTTGTAGTTTTAAAAGGACATGGAGGCATCGGGACACATAAACATCGCCGCTGTTATTCCCAACGCTGTCTGTACAAAGGAAGGGGTTTTATGTGTGTGTGTGTGTGTGTATGTGTGTATATATATATATATATATATATATATGAGGGTTTTACTTCTCTGTGAGAAAGCATCAGATGTAGTTCTTGAACTTGAGTGTAATAACTTGTGTTTGGCTGCTGTTTGTGGTTGTCGTGACTGACCTGCTGTGCCGTCCCCCTCGCAGCATGGGGGTCTACGAGGAGAAGAAGGAAACGTGCGGAACCATCTGCCTGAAATACCTGCTGTTCAGTTTCAACTTTCTCTTCTGGGTAAGTTTCCGCTCCGCCGTCGTTGATCTTCCACAAAGTGGTTTCACGTTCAGTTTTTGTGTTGAGCTTCTCAAGCAAATGTGTGTTTATTTTATTAGCGTCACTGAATCACTTTTACTGGTTATTCTAAGCTTTTACCCACCAATTGAATGGATAAAAAGCCAATGAGTTGTCCGATTGGGGCGAAAAGCACAAGTACACAAGTTTCAAACAGCGTTTGTGCTCAAACGCACTTTGTTTTGAGGAGAAAAAGAAGGAGAAAACGTGCGTCTTAAGTTTCCCTTTTCAACAACGGGAAAGCCACACGTGCAAACTATGTCCCTCCTGCTGACATCATCACTCAGAGTTTCTTGTGGCATAAATAACTGTAACAAATATCTGTCTGAGCTCTTCAACAAAGCGTCTTTGACTCGTCCTCCAGTTCACAATGACCAACATTCAAAGCTTTAATTACCCCCCAAAAAATGTTCCAGTATCACAGACGAGCCGTTCCAGGATGCACATAACTGATGTCCTGATGTGTCGGTTCCGTGTGCGTCTCACACAGAACCTGTGAACTAATCAGCCAATCTAGAACATGAACAACCCTTTAAGTAAACGATGCTGGTCGTTGGCTTTTAAACAAAGCGCCGTGTTTGTGATTGTGGCATCAGAAATAACAGATTAGCTATGAAATACAGAAAAAAGGTTGTGTAAATGTTTGTTGCATGGACACACTAACACAAGAAGCCACCAATCTTCACTAAATAGTCTAAATAGGCCGACAAAAACGTCACAGCGGCTCGTTCCTCCGGCCGCCACTAGAGCCCGCCAAAGTCAAAGGTTCCCTCTGGGCCACAATGTGGAGCTCGGATGAGTCAAATGAACTAGAATATGAATAATAATTCTAACTGTAAATGCATTACACACGAGGTGTTTACTAGATTTACCAAGGATCCGTCTCTGAACATCTTGCCGCATGTTAATGTTCATGTCTTGCGTTTACATCGCTTTCTTCAAGACGACCTTCAGGCCTTAAACAAAAAAACAATATTTGTGGTTTTCTGCCTCTTTCAGGCAGAACTGAACTTGTAACATCATAACATTTTGAGATGTTCCATGTGCATTGATGTATTCCTTTTAATCCTTTATTGTTCCTTTATTGTGACGTGAGGTTTGCAGCAACTCAAAGATTAAGATAATAAATAAAACATACTATACAATTAAATAAGAATAAAATGTCTCCGTCTGACTGCAGCTTCCATCGCCGTCCTCTTTTAATTCTTTTATTAATTAAGTCTGAACCGAACTGACTGCTTTGGCTCGTGGACAGATGTCTGTTGCAGTCGGCGCTTCACCATCTGCTGACTCGTCAGTGACACGGCATTGATTCGGTTCCCCTCATATTGCCTCAAAGTGCAACCTGAATCAGGGCTGAAGATGTCGGACTGTGACAGTTATGAGCTGCACTGGAGTTTATTTTTTAGAATGCCGGCGTGGTCCATTATTTATACTTTACAACTCAAACAATGGGATCTTCTGTCCTCCATCTCAAAACGTTTGCCCATCCGACCATTTGTCAAAAAGATACTAAGGATCATCTAATTATTACTTCATTTATTGATTATATGCCAGATGTGTTTTCAAATTATTGTTAAAAATGTAAAACAAAGAAAGAAAGAAAGGTAGTTTGAGTTAGTTGTACGTTTTCATTTGTAAACCCAACAGTCCTGAACTAAAATAACTAAAATAGTTTTATATTGATTTACATATTTAACAAGAAAAGAAAAGCAGCTGAAACCTGAAAATATTTGACAGAACAATAAATCACATTAGCGGTTGACACATTTTGTCTAATTGCCGCTGGAGTTGTTTTTGTTATTTCATGTATCTATTAAATCCGTCCAAGTAGCTTCGTTCGGCTCGTTCAGAATCTGATCCGAGATCAGTTTGTATCGGTTCACTGAAATCTCCTCCTTTGTCACCTTGAAGCCGACTTGAAGTGAGCTTTGTCAGTCTCCTCCGTACTGTGCCGTGTGTTAGCTTTAGGCAGGGCGCCGCCCCCCCCTTCACCCCCCAGGGACAGACTAACCACGTGCTCTCCTCCCAGTTGGCAGGCGGCGGCGTGATGGCGGTGGGCGTCTGGACCTTGGTGGAGAAGAGCGACTACATCAGCCTGCTCTCCTCCAAGACCTACGCCGCCTCCGCCTACATCCTGGTCCTGGCTGGAGCCATCGTCATGGTAACCGGCGTGCTGGGCTGCTGTGCCACCTTCAAGGAGCAGAGGAAGCTGCTGCGGGTGGTGAGAGATCACGTCTGTCGGCGAGAGAGAAACGCTCGCTGCTGTGTGAGAGAATGAAATGAACCCCAATGCGGAGAAAACATCTCTAGGGAATCTGCTCACTGGGCCCCCCCCCAGAAGGATTCCTATGTGTCTAAGAGGATAAAGCAAAGAGGACGTTTTGGACCGATGTGGATGTAGAAAGCCGCTGGGGATCATTCAAGCATGATCCCAAGCGGCTTCACGCTCCAGATAAAAGGTTTTAGTACGATGTTAAAAGTAAATGATACATATAAAAGCACCGTGATAAATATGATGAGTCCCAAGAGACCCACTTGAAATATCTACGGCCTGCTAGCGATGGGATTACCTCATCATTCAAGGACGAGAGAAAACCGATTGTTCCAGATGTTCTCGCCCCCACCGGTAGGGAACCGGCTTTGAAAGCCGAATTGAAGAAGTCAATCGATCGTGTCTGTAGCAACAGATGAAGTCACCTCTAGATGGCCGTAGTCAGCTCTCCTTTGTGAATTTGGGGGGGGGGGGGGGGGGGGGGGGGGGGTGTTCGCCCCCTCCCGTCCTGTGTGGCTTCCAGAAACACGCCGGCGCTGAGATTAGGTCGATGAATCACAGCGACAGGGCCAACGTGGCGTCAGGGAGAGATGCTATCGAGGCTTTTAAAAAGGGCAAAGCTAAGGGTAAGTGGGGGGGGGGGGGGGTGGAACGTGGTACCCGGTACCCGCGGAGACGACACGAGGGGCGCTGTGATTGGCCAGTGACCTAAAAGCCACAAGCCCTCACCAGCAGAAGAGGCCGAGGCGGAACCAACGTGGTGGGATTAACCCGTCAGGTTAAAGGGGAACGGCCCCCCATCATTGTGTGTGTGTGTGTGTGTGTGTGTGTGTGTGTGTGTGTTAGTTCAGGGGTAGGAGGGAAAAACGTCTTCCTTTTTGGAAAGCGTGCGAACTGAGGCTGGAGACACCTGTGGTGTGTGTCCCTGTGTGTCCGTCCACTCTGCTCCTCTGTCTCTCCAATTAGATTTAAATTGATGGATTTGTCCGCCAATATGAAATGTCAAAAATGTAGAAGCCAAAGCCCATTTAAGGTAGTTCAGATAGTTAAGATACGAAGATAAGGTGTGTGTGTGTGTGTGTGGGGGTGCTGCTGTCCGGTGTGAGACGCTCCAATGCAGCGCGCCGCGTCTCCGAGCCGCTCACAGCTTTTAATCAGCCGTCAAATCAAAGCGGAGGGATCTGGGTCACGGCCGTTGGGTCTGATATCGCGTCTCGGAGAGCTTAATTCTGCAGAAACTCCCACAGACCTTCCCTCTTAACTCCCCACGGGCCGGTCGGGAGTCCGATACCGGTCGTTACCGTCGAGCACTCTGGGAGACGCGCCCATGAGCAATAACTCCCACGGCTGCCGTCTTTTGTGTTAAATGAACCGTTAACTAGTTCCACCTTCAAGCCACCACATGGGCGCTGTGGCGACTCCACCTCCTAGTGGGGGTCACGGCTCTGCGTCTCATGCAACATCCTCCTTCCTGCTCGCGGATATTCACTCAACCTGTTGACCAACTCGCAGCGTACTGACTGTCTCCTGTCTTCCTGCTCCTCGTGTCTCCAGTACTTCGTCCTGCTGCTGTGCATCTTCCTCTTGGAGATCCTGTCCGGCATCCTGGCGTATATCTACTATCAGCAGGTAACCCCCCCCCCCCAACAGAAATAACACTGAAGCCGCTCTTAACAGTGCCAACCTCCCCCGTCTCCTCTCCTCTTTGTCTTCAGCACCCCCCCCCCCCCTCTTCCTCATTCACTCCCTTGATATCTCCTTCAGGCGTTGATTTATAGTGGTTTTCCAGCTGGCTTGTTGCCATAGAAACTGAAGCCCCCCCCCCCCCCCCCCCCCCCCTAGACCTACCGCTCCTCCAGTAAGCGTTTTCTATCTGCCACTGTTCCGCCCCCCGACTTCATCTCAGCCTTCGTCGTCCCCCTCGCGTGCTGCTCAGCGGCGCCTTTATCAGCGGGTCACGCTCTGTGTGTGTGTGTGTGTGTGTGTGTGTGTGTGTGTGTGTGTATAAATATGAACGTGTGTGTGTTTGAACAGTTGAACGAGGAGCTGAAGCAGAACCTGAGGGAGACGATGACCCAGAAGTACGAGCAGAGCTCCCACGAACACGTCACCCGCGCCGTGGACAAGCTGCAGCAGGAGGTACGGGGGGGGGCGGGGCTTTCTAATGCGGTCTTTTAATTCATAACTTCACTGTGTTTTAAAATCGCCACAACATAATAACGCGTATCCTGCTCATATTTGGTCCTGTTGTGATTCCCGTTCTGGAAGGAAACGCGGCGTCATTCACAAAGGAAAGAAGGGTTTTATTTTTACCTCAAACTTTAAAAAATACCTGATATGAACTTCACGTAGAAACACTGGAGAAGAGCCGGATGGGTGTTGGTCCCTCGCCGCCTCATTGAAAAGTGACCCACGTGGATCGGTAACCAGCCTCCCATCAGATTAGAGATTTTGGGGATGAGGGCGAGTCGGAAACGAATCCTCCGTCTTCAGCGAAGCAGGACGGACTCGTCTGTAATGTAGCGTCTCCTCAGCCCGGAGGCCCCCGCGGGATGTCTGACATCAGCAGGAGGAAACCCGTCGCGGTGTTTTATAACTGGGACCAGTTGTCAGTCAGCCAGCGGAGACTCTCGGAAAGCTCCCAAGAAGTCGTCCTGCACTGAACCTCCGGACGCAGCCGGGAAATAAACGCTGTCTCTGTCCGTCTCCCGCCAGTTCAAGTGCTGCGGCAGCAACAGCTCGTCGGACTGGTCCGATAGCGTCTGGATCCGCTCCAGGGACGCCGCGGGCCGGATGGTGCCCGACAGCTGCTGCAAGACGCGCACCGACCTGTGCGGCCGCAGGGACCATCCGTCCAACATCTACAAGGTGGAGGTGAGGACGGCGGGGGGATGTCAATGGGGCTCGGCCCAGGCTGAATTTATTCATGTGTTCCGGGGCGGCCGGTTGCCCCGATGGAGATTTAGCAAACACACGCTCTCACGCGGCCCGCGTTCCGTTACCGGCTTTGACCACGCCCCCCCCCTCGTTTGTGCCCCGCAGGGGGGCTGCATCACCAAGCTGGAGAACTTCATCCTGGACCATCTGAAGATCATCGGCGCCGTGGGGGTCGGGATCGCTTGTGTGCAGGTGGGCAGAGTCCTCCGTCGTCGGAGATTAAGATACGCGTGTTTCCATCCAGCCGTTACATCCTGTCCTCCTTCCCCAGGTCATCGGGATGGTGTTCACCTGCTGCCTGTATCGAAGTCTGAAGGCCGAGCCGTACTAAGAGGAGCAGCAGCAGAAAAGTGTGTGTGTGTGTGAGAGAGTGTGTGAAGGAGGTAACTCCATCGACCACATGCTGTACTCAAATAGCCCATTGGTTCTTTTCTTTGACTTTCTACATCGGGGGAGAGAAACATTTTGGCGAGGGGTCAGATCGCTCGTCTGAGGATCTTATTTTGAAAAACATACACGGTTTCTTGAAGTAATGAAGCACTCAAGCTGCAGTTTCTGCTCCATCTGCGAGATCCCAGCGCTGAGAGAGAGAGAGCGAGGGGGGGTGAGGGGGGTTGTTTAAACTCTGCTGGTGTAAATTGGCGTAGCGAAGCCTCTGGACTGAAGCGTCGTCCTTTCCCTCTTTATACATATATTTCTCTCTACGGTTTGCGGACCAGGAGCTGCACCCTGTGGGGGCAAAACGGGCCCTTTGCAGAGAATGTGGCATCTTTCCCTGGTCTCCGGCGCCCCCCCCGCCCCCTCCCCCACACTGCAGCACGACATATTCGTTCCATTGTGGCCTTCCTAGT
The DNA here is from genome assembly GCF_964276395.1 of Gasterosteus aculeatus. Classification (NCBI taxonomy): domain Eukaryota; kingdom Metazoa; phylum Chordata; class Actinopteri; order Perciformes; family Gasterosteidae; genus Gasterosteus; species Gasterosteus aculeatus. Next base: position 22,853,958 of record NC_135700.1, on the reverse strand, counting down.
AAAAAATAATCACTTTTCAAACTGTTTTTATATTTTGTTAATGATGGTCTTCAATGCTTTGAGGTTGTATTTTTCATTTCTTGTGCGTTTCCGTAGCAACGCCTCTGTGTGAGTTAGTGCCTTTTGTTAACGGCAGAACATGTTGACGACGCATAACAAGCCACTAATATTACTCCATAAGAAAGCCTCATGTTTGCTTTTTAATGTTTTATATAAATATATATATATATATACACACATATTAAAGGATTTATCCTCTGATGCCAAAGCTGTCAGCTGTTCTCTGTAAGGACCTTCTGCATCTCCTCCAGCATTGTTACTCTCTTGTGATTATGGCTACTGATGAAGATGTTGTTTACTTTTCTATCGTTTTATACATTTATTATTGTATTTAACAGACACCCCCCCCCCCTCCCCGCGTGCCTCAAAGCCAACACTGAATTAACCTGCTGTATTTCTGATGATCCAGGAGAATAAACCACTGATTAACAAAAAGATTCTTCTGTGCTTTACTTTACCAGCAGAAAGCTGGATTGTTGTTGTTGTTGTTGTTGTGCATCGGTCTGGTTGGCAGTTACTGTGAGCGAACACACGGAGGCAGCAGCCGCCAAGGATCCAGCCCCCCCCCCCCAACCACCCCCACTGCTGAAAACAGCTGCTGAGAATGTGTGCAAAAACACCCAGAGGCTGTTGAGGATTACCCCCCCCCCCCTCACACTCTTTCCTAATTCAGGAGGACAGAAAAAGCTTTAATGTGGTTTCCAGGAGGGTGGATTGAAGGGGGGGGGGGGGGTCTTTTAACATGTGAAAACACAGTGTTGCTTGGGCTTTAAATTTAGTGGAAAAACATCATCCACAAATAAGCCGGAAGATAATCAAGCGGCTCCGGGCTGCTAATTGGTTTCCGCCCGGCGACGCAGACGCCGCCGAATTAAGCCATTTCTCCCCCGATGGTGGAGATTAAGGCGGAGTAGAATCCCCCCCCCCACTTGTCTGTGATGTTGTCATGGTGACCCCCCCCCCCTGCACTCCCTCTCTGAAGGTGCTCCCACTGCACACCTGGTGAGAGCTGAGTCATCGCGGGGGGGACGAGCAGGCGAGCGCGTGAGGATGTAACCGGTTGGACCGCTGGAGGTCAAAGGTCAAGGTCACGGAGACCTCGCGTCTGGCTTTTTGGCCGATGTGTCGCCTCGCAGGGCGTCCCTTCAGATTCGCCCTGAACGTCCACTTTGAGTCCGGGTTGAACCGACTAAGATTTTGGGGGGGGGGGGGGGGGGGGGGGGGTCAAAGGTCACAGTGACCTCCACACTTCCTGACGTCAACTCGAAAGCAATTGCTTTTTATTTCGGCAATCAAATCTTGAAGTGCTCGCAGTGTGTGTGTGTGTGTGTGTGTGGGGGGGGGGGTCAGCACATGGCGTCCTCTACTGTGGAATGCGGCTCGTCATCCTGTGCTTCACACGCCGATGGGCTCTGCTTTTAGACAGACGACACAAATCCCAACGTGCCTCTGAGCGCCCGCTTGTGTTAACGCCCCCCCCCCCCCCCCCCTCCGCTCATGAGCCCCGTCATAAATCTGCCCCCCCCCTTCTGCTCTGCTGTGTAACGGCCGAACACACAAAAGGCGTGAGTTGACAAACGGCGCGTGACATTTACAAAATATCTCATGCACCTCGACCTGTTGAGCCCCCCAGCAGTGAGGGGTGTCGCGCTTCGGCCAATGGCAGGCCTCCTCCCCCTTCTACCCCCCCCCCTCCAACCCAAAGGCTCCTCGTAACATACAATGAAGATTGAGCTTTATTGCAAGATCATAAAAAAACTGTTCAAATTTAAATCCGCACCACTAACAGCTAAGTGTAAAATAAATAGTGCAGCTTATTATTTCAGATTTGACGAAGCGAGTTTAATGCTAAATACTAAAAGGAGAAAAACTGTCAAATAAAATATTATGTGCAAATTAAAAGTGGTTTTGCTCCCTGATGTAAATTAATCTGCCACAAGTGGCTCGCTGGCTGAGTGGACCGATGGGAGGAGAAACGCAACCAGAGGCTGCAAATAGACACTGCATCGCCCCCCCCCCCCGAAGAAATAGGAATTTAACGTCATGCCGACACGGACACATCTCAAGAAGAGGAAGAGGAGGAGGAGGAGGAGGGGGGCTGTAGACTTGTGATTGTCGGCCGATTGTCTTGGCGGTCGAGTGCTGCCAATGGAATGTGAAGTTAACTGGAATAAACGAGAAGACGAGGAAACACTCCCCCCCCCCCCAGGAGGCTGCGCCTGTGCCCCTTATGAAGGACCGATGTTGTTATTTATTCTATTTAAATATATATATATATATATGTATATATATATGACCCTCATGTATGTGTATATACAGTATATGTGTGTGTATCACTGTGACCCCCCCGTCGTCACTGAGCCGCCTCTCTGCTTTTAGGAGATGTCACTGGGGCATCTGTCGCTGGTGGGGGGAGAAGGGAGAGGGGGGGATAAAAAAAATGGGGGTAAAAGCTGCGTGCTGACACGAAGCTTCCCCCCCCCCCCTCTCACCCTGCGCACAGAGATGCAGCGGCGGCCCCCGCAGACGTCACTCCCCCCGTCACTCACTCGCCCCCCCCCAGGCCGCTTAACGCTCACTCCCTGAAGCATAGCAACCCCTCCAACATCTGCCCCCCCCCTCTCTTCCTCTTCTGGGTCACGTCCCGATCAGGCAGAGGAGACTCCGAGTCCTGAGGTGTTTGCAGCTCCGAGGTGGTTCTTCGACCAGCTGGCTTTCGATCTTCCCCGGGGGGGGGTCAGGTGGATCTGTTCGGGTTCTGCAGCAGCAGATGTGGCGTCAGATGTTAAGCTAAAACCCGAACGCGTTACAGAGTCAACAAGACGGATGAAGAACGTTGAAGAAACGTGGACGAGAAGCTCCTCCGGCCCCCAGAAGACATCCAGGAGGAACCCGTCTCCTGGAGAGCAGCAGGTACCAGGTCCAGACGCAAGGTCTGGACCTTCTCAGAGCTCCTGTGCTGATGCCCCACACGCTGCTTTGTTCTATTGGACCTTTTTCACGATGAGCCGAATAAAGGAACTGAACCAATGAGGCTGATATGAAGCTAAAGAGTCTGAGCAACGTTTCTACGTCAGGAGAGAAAAGTGGTTTGATTTGATTCATGACTTTAACATAAAGAGCCAGATGCCACCTTGAACTCCTTAAAATGAAATAAAACCAAATTAAGCGCCAGATTAAGATTCAGAGGATCAACGTTCTACATTGAGGAGCAGAAAAGGGCGTTAAAAGAATACAAATTTCAGAATGAAACCTCCTGTCCCTGAAATAAAACGTATGAATCCTCTTTGCGGCGTTTTATTTTAAATGAAAAGGACAACAGGCTTTTGATAGAAGCTGTCAAATCATTTACTGACACCACAACACAAACTTACAGTTTGACATGTGTACTTTATATCTTGACATTACTGCATCTTAACATGGAAGCAGTGATTTTATTAATTCATCACAGCAACGCATCGTGTTTTATGATGTGGTTTTAGGTTTTGTGTGTCAATCATAAAAGTATATTTAGTTTTTTTGTGGAGTAAAGAGAGTGAATTAGCAAAGAAAAGAGTACTGAACAGTGTGATACAGGTGATCTGAACGTGTAAAATGTTTCAAAAGTGTCAAAATGTTTAGGTCAAAAAATATAATGGAAAAAAATTTGGTCTAAATATGTTTTGGAAAAAACTGCCATGGAATAAAAAGCCCGTCAGGTTGTCTAGAACAAGTATTTTGGGGATTGTGTTAAGGTTTTGGAAGCTCTCGAGGGAGGACTCAATCCTTTGTTCTCGTCCCGGCCGGAAACGAGGACACGAATGAGTCAATTCGTTTAAATTCAAAAATCAAAAAGTATTTAATGACTAAACAACGTAAAAGGGATTACAATTACAAAGTGAAATACTAAGCGAACAGTGGAATATTTCGCGAAATAGAGAATCCTCTGAGCAAGTCTGAAGCGACTTATCAACGCGGCTGCAGGAGAAGTTCTAACAGTCTTTCCCCCGCCATGGTCCTTTGAAACCTCTTGAGGTGTGTCTTCTTTGGTGCATTTGAATGTCATTGGCCTCTTCTCCAAAGGGTCACCTCCTCCATTGTCCCCTTCACGTCGAGGTGTGAAGCTGCAGCTGTAACCTGAAACCTCTCTGTCCATCTGTCCCTCACATTCCAATGCACTCAATGTAGATACATTCGGCTTTATGCCTCAATGAGTGAATTTAACAAAGCATACATCGTTTAAGTCTTCATCTTATAACTAGTAGACTTTAATTCCAACAACCCATCATTAATGATCACCGTTCATCACACTTCATCATAAGATCTAAAACAGTTCATGTGGTTCAATTCTCAAGACATTTGCCTCAGTCGGCTGCCTTACATTAAGTTGTTCATTTTATTACCTGACAGGAGAAAAAACTCCCAAAAAACCCTTTTTGGGGATAAAATTGGGAGAAATCCATAAAGGACGGCAATTGGCATCCGTCCCCAGGTTTTAACATCACATTGTGACAGAATGTTAATGTGTACAGTGTTTATATGATTAACATGACTATGAATTGTGTTTGATTGAAATTGCATTCACTTCATCTAACATGTTAATGTAATAACTAATATCTAACATCACACAAACTACAATTCTAACACTAAACATCATTACACGTACTACAATTCTATGACTAGGGGTGCACTTCTGGCTTAAATCCCTAACAATTGCTGAACATCATTGGGGTCGTGCACACAGCTTGTTCATCATTTTCACATTCTGAATAAGATCATAATTCCATCTCGACTGCTGGTTTCCTCTCATATTCACCGCACGGCTTCATCGGCTACAAGCCTCCATGTGGATGTGGAGATGCAGCTCGCAGGCTGCAGGGGATCGTTTACGTGTGTGTGCTCCTTTACGGCAGCATGAGGGCAACACACACACACACACACACACACACACACACACACTCTCCTCGTCTCCTTTCTTGCATCGGTTCATCCGCTGAGCATAATCTCAATCTGAAAAAACATTCCTCCTTTAAAAAAAAGACAAAGAAACAATTTCCGTGCCTCCACCAAATGAAATAAATCAAAACCCAATCAGATTAAGTTTTAAATGACGTCATACTTTGGATTGCGATGGGTTTTTCAGATTTAGAGGTGTTGAGGTGTTTTGTTGCGATTTATTTAATATGACCCGGCTTTAATCCTCGTAACGTTACATAAGTGCAGGACGGTAACTGAGTTGTACCTGCCTGAGACCTCCGGCCGGCCCCCCACCTCAGAGCCTCAGATTCAGTCGGTGGGATATCACACTGCTGACACTCTCTTTTATTTGTTCTGTTGTTGTGCGTTGCTTTTTAACCCCCCCCCCCCCCCCCTCCCTGCACGGGGAGCCAGGAGCTGTTGATGGGCTGCGCCTCCAATCTCTGTGTATATTGATGGGACAGGAGATGGCGAGGGGGGGGGGGTACCGGCTGTGTGTGTGTGTGTGTGTGTGTGTGTGAGGGGTGGGGGAGGCGAGGTGCCGGCGGGCGTAAAAAGTCCACTACTATTTGTCACAGTCGAGTGTGTGCGTGGCTGTCAGTGGCGCCTGCCTGCACGCCGCTGCAAAGGCCTCTGGGAGCCCCGCGTCTCGCTGCGTGCATCTGCCAGGCAGCCCCCCCCCCTTCTCCTCCCCCCCCCCACCCCCCAAACCCCCGAGCGCCTGTTGCTTCCTCTCTATGTGTGTGTTTCTGTGTGTGTGTGTGATGGAGAGGGCACCACACATGGAGCACTGTGTCAATCCAGGGGTCTCTCCATGGAACGCTACCGTATCGGGGGGGGGGGGGGCAGCTCCCGGGGGCAGACGTGACCCCCACCTTGCAGGTTTTTTCACACAAAAAAATAGAAGAATAATGAATGCAAGCTTTTCTTCTTCTTCTTCTTCTTCTTCTGTGCTATCGCTAACGTAGCTCCCTAAGAGCTAGCTGATGAAGACGTACCTGTCCCGGGGGGGGGTCACGTGACCCTCGGCCTTGCGGGTCGTAGTGTGAAACCACAGGCAGCAGCGTCTCTAGCATCACACACACACACACACACACACACACACACACACACACACACACAGGCCAGTGCCTCATCTCTGTGGACACACACAGGTCCTCAGCTCAACATGACAATGATTGAATGAAGTTAACGGATCACAAGAAGAGTCCAGGGCGTCTTAGTCAAGCTGCCTCTTACATTTAGGTTACGTAAGTGAAAGAGAGAGCGTGTGTGTGTGTGTGTGTGTGTGTGTGTGTGAGAGCTCGGTTCCTTTGAGGACCACGGAGGCGGCAGATATCGATGAAGAGCACTGCCTCGTGAAGCTCCTCCTCGTTCCTCCGATTCCTCGATGAAGTGAAATAAAAGAGTTTTTAGAATCATTAAATAGTTTTGTTAAACCTACAGATTCTTCCGCGGTTCCACTGGATGTTTCGTTTTATTATTCGTCAGCGTGAAAGTCGAACAGATTCATGGTCGCCTGGTTTGATCATCAGCTTCAGGTCATTTATTACTGTTCTTATTATGCTGCTGTCATTATTATTGTCTCATCTATAAAATCTTCAAATAGTATAAATATATATGTGTGTATATATCTGTGTATTTATCACGATGCTAATATGTAAATAGTTGTTGTGAAGACGTTTTTTCTTTTTTCTTTGATGAATAATTTAAAATGGAAACTCTCCTTATGATTGTTTTTCACCGTCCGATTAGCATAAAAATGGTGTTTGTATGTTAATACGTCTGAAGGCTCTGGTGCCACGTGACTGTGTGTGCAGCAAAGACAGGGGAGCGTGTGTGTGTGTGTGTGTGTGTGTGTGTGTGTGTGTGTGTGTGTGTGTGTGTGTGGGGGGGGGGGGGGGTCCTGCTTCCTGCGGCCATTAGTTGTCCGACCTCAGCTGCAGCTGTTCGTTTGCTCCAGATGTTCAGGCTTTTCCCTGAGAACCTGCTCAAAAGGAGCTCCGTCTAGACATCTGAGGTCAAAGACGGAGGTTAACCCCCCCCCCCACCACCCCCCACCCCCCCACCGCCCCTCGCTCCGTCCAACGTCTTCATAACGTGTCTCCGGGTCCGCGTTAAATAAACGGCGCTGCCGTTAATGAGGTCGCCGCACTACTACCTGGATCTTTAGCATCTGTCCTCTGGCCTTCCGTCCCGGCCGGTCGCCGAGGCGGTTAAATAAACGCTGTCCTCCTTGTCATCGCAGCGCGCAGCCTCCGGTTGCTTAGCGACGGGCCGGAGCTCTTCGTATGAGAGACGCGTCGAGGCGTCAACGCACAGCAGAGCGGCAGCATCTTCATGCTCGCCCCCGGGTGAAGGTGTCATCTCCTGTTCCCCCGTGCGCGCAAAAGAAAGGAGGCGGGGGGGAGGGGCAGGGGGGGGAGCTGACATGTGACACATGTGGCACAGGTCCCCCAGTCGGCATCAAACCCGCGGCAGTAAATCACTTATAATAATGACTTCCTTCCCCGCAACGACTCGTACCTCCCGGCTCCACCTCGGCTTTTCCATCACGTCGCCCCGCGTCCTTCTTCACCTCCCCCCTTTTTCTGCCTCCAGCCACCATTCAGCCTCCATTCACCCCCCCCCCCCTCCTCCCACCGGCCCCCGTTGAGCAGGAAAATGACTTTCGAGGAGCGCGCGGTGCACCGAACCATGCAGTCACACGAAGACATGCATGTGCATGCACGTCGGCGGCGCCTCGGGGGGGACGGGGGGGGGGGGGCTCAGTGTGTCACTCCACATCCACGGGCGCCTCATTATCACAATTCCGCGGTCGTGACGCGAGAGCGATCGGCTCCGCGTCCTGAGGCTCAGCGCTCCTTTCCTCAGCGGTTCAACATGAGCCGCGCGTCTCTCCGCGGGGCCGAGGGCCGCCGGGTCAACGGACATTTGGGTCGAGTTAGTCGGGAAATGGTCATTTGTTCCCTCCTCGATCTGCTAACGTTATGAATGTGGTTCACGGGTTCAAGGCCGGCGAGACATCGGAGCCAGAGCAAAGTGAGGGGGAGAAAGCTGCCAGCTGAGGAACACTTTGACATTTAGGAGTGAATCACATTCCATGTTGTGTCACCGATCAGCCAAAAACAAGAGGAGCCGACCGATGATGTCTACTGAACGGTCTGTGAAGCCAGCGCTCGGCTGTGGGTCACGGGGTGATTCATCGGGGAGGGGGCGACACGTGGACGTGGAGTGCGTGGGGCAGGCGCCTCCCACCATTTCCGTCTCTCTCGCCCGCCGTGTCCCCCCGCCCCTCCCCGTCTGTCTCTCCTGCTCACTTTCATTCAGTTTGCAGCTCAGCGCCTTCAATGTCCCCACGCCCGCGTCCCGTCCGCCTCGACAAGGACGCTGTAGCCAGACGCTCGTTTGGCTGCATGGGTGACTCGTGTGTCCACTGCGGTGGGGGGGGGGGGGGGGGCGGCGGGGGGCGGGGGGGTAGGAGGGTGGTTGCAGTTTTGCGGCCTTCGATCACAGCGGAGACGCTTTTTTCTGCTCGTTGCATTAACGTCTGAACTGTAGAAGCTGCCACAGTGGGCCGACCTCTACTCCCCGGGGAGGTGTCATCAGGGCGGGCGCCAAGCGGTGATGTAACGATGTAACGAGCTCGCTAACTGACTCGGTGGCGGGGTGGGCGGGAGGCGGGGGGGGGGGCTACACAACATCCTCTGAGCTGGATGGGACTCGACACGGTTGTACGAACCTGTCAAAGCTGAAACGTTTTCAAGGTTCACTCGGTCCAAAGACGTAGAGGACATTCTATGTCTTATTCTATGCAGGGACGGGGGGACGGGGGGACGTCCTATGGAGGGAAACACAACGTGCCATTTCGATAATTGAGACGTGCTTAACGGGTTCATGAGGTCACCCAGTGAGGCCTCCAACTAAAGCACTGAGACTCTTTTTAATTAGTTTCTGTATATTGACTATTGATCTCCTCCCATGAGTAGATCAAATCAAATGTACCATTTTTACAAACACATGATGCAGCACGAGACGAAATGTCACCACGGTCGATGTGTTGAAAGTTCTGTTGAGCTTCTCGTGCACTTTGTGCGCAGCCGGCGTGATAGAAAAGGAGTGTGTGTTTGTTGTTGACCCAAACACGTCATGTTGTCCCGTGTGTCAAATCCAGCCGTTGATTGACACTAAAACAGCCACTGAGCCTCATGTCATCAAGGCCGTCTCCACGGCAACGCGAGGTTCACTTCAGTTCAGAGTCAAGGTTTCAGCGGGAAACGACCACGAATGCACACGGACGCGTTTATTAACAAACAGCAGTGCGGAGGAGACCAACACAAAGGGTCTCAGCATTATAAATGTTCTAAAGACACATATCAAAGACCAAAATGCAATAGGCGATGAAACAGCGTCGCCACACTGTAGGTGGATGTGCTGGTGTTCTGCAGGAGCACCTTCTCCATCCCAAAGCTTGCTGTTAAAAACCAGGAGCAGGTGATCTGCAGTGAATGGACTGGAACCAAATCCAATGGTCCATTTCCTTTTTGATTTTGCAGGAACAAGAAGCATCGTAGACGGATTCAAAATCCCTCATTGACTTTCTAATTAAATGACACAGAACCGCTCTAACGTTTTGCACGCACTGTTCTTCTAATGATGTAATTATGTCGAGCTTCAATCTATTGATTCCCCCGTCCGGCGTCTTTTGAAATATCGCAGATGCTCAGACGCAAAGTAATTGTTATGAAGACGGACGGTCGAGAAACGAAGAAGATGGAGTCATCTGTGCTTCTTTCTCTCAAAGGACTCTTTCGTCTGTGACGAGAATCCAGAGCTGCAGCGAGATCACGTTTCATCAGCTCTCCGCGTCGTGGAACACGGGCGAGACCGCTGAAGCCGTGATGGATGTTCATGGTCTCCATCTGCAGTTTCAAGTCTCCTTCACCACCGCGTGATGTTCCTGTGGTGTCCTACGGTGTCCTTCCTCAGCACGTCTCTACGCCCCATCAGCATGAGCCCGAGGAATCGAACCCTCCAAAAGGCCTGGAAGCAATTCGAAAAATAGTAATGTTAACGTCGTGGCGGGCAACACTGAATTTAATCCTCATTTCCGTCTGATGCAGATTCAGGACGAAGCAGAAAGGCCGACGTCAGAACGTTTTAACGTGTCTCGGGAAACAGTTTGACTCGAATTCGAAGGGTCCAAGGGAATAAAAACGTCCCGCTGCCGTTTGTCTGCTTTAGTGCGATGGCTCGTGTTCGTTGAGCGGTTTACCTGCCGCCGATCTTCCCTTCGCCTTCGCATCAACGCTTTTAATGTTTATGGTCTTTATTGAGGACCTCACAAAGCACTCAGCTGCACGTCGATGGACTGTGTGTGTGTGTGTGTGTGTGTCGCCTGTCAGCTCGTCCCCTTCGCTCACCTCGCCGCGCAAGTGTTCAAAATGATCGCCTTGGTTTCTGAGCAGGCGACCAGAACGAAAGAAAACCTCCTGTCGCCAAAGTGACCTCAGAGCCGCCTCGGATCGAACTGCGCGCGTCGGGCAGTCGCAGCGATTCTTTGGTTGTCTTACAGCTTTCTGGAGGGGCTTTATGGAGCGGCAGCGCACTCACATGTCTGCACATGTGGCCAGATGAGGTCACACAGTCAGCTGCCTCGGACCCCCCCCCCCCAGCGTGGAAGAGGAAAGGTTGAACTGATGAAAGCAGAGTAAAAGTAAATATATTGTCGTAGTTTGGGGAAGAAGAAAGAAGAGGAACAAAGTCACACTGAAGAAAAGACTGAATGACAATGAAAATGAAAATTGGCGTCCGTGTCGGGGGACGGAAGTACTGGGGGACGTGTTGGGGGACTCCGAAGGTGCTGAGGCGAGGCGCCCCCCCTCCCCCCCCAATCAGTCCCAGTGTAAATATAGTAACTGAGCAGCTGTTCCTTAGATCATCCCTCTCAACAATAGGCCCCTTTAGACATGGCGAGGTGTCGCTGGGCGGCTTTATTTCTTTTATGCCGCGGGGAGGAAGTACAAGCGCGGAAATTAACGGAGGACTTTGGTTGCGACGAATATAGAGAGCGAAATGTTTTCGCAGCCGCTCCCGTGACCGCTGCAGTCGCGGCCAAGGTCGCCGACCTTCCAGCGAGCCACGCGGTTGTTTTTAGACTTTCATAATTCAGTCATGGCGGCGAGGAGCCCCGCAGCAACACGTGCGATGTCCGTGACGAGCAGCGGGATCACGTTCCTCTCCGTCGGCTCGGCGTCCGTCGGGTCCTCAGATGATCCGAGTAAACAGGAGCACATGGCTAATCACACGGGGTGACGTCAGCCCACCGAGGGCGCCGCTTCAGGCCTTTTTATTCTCACAAACCGGGGTCAAAGGTTCTATCGGAGCAAAAGTTCACGTTTATAATAATAATAATAATATTATTATTATAATAATATATTATAATAACATATTATACAATTATAAAAATAATATTATATTATTATATTATAATAATAATAACATATTATACAATTATAATAATAATATAATAATATAATTATTATATTATAATACATTATTATAATTATTATTCATATTTTTCTGCGTCTACGAACAAATTAATTAAAGAGACACTATATTAAGACTTAAACCCTGTACAAACTAAGAATCTAAATAAATAAGATAATAATAAAATAAAGGAGACACGATGAGAGATCGAAGGTTTTGATTGCTTGATTTTTTTGTTTTTTTTGTCACACGTCATCTATATTTGTGATTCTGCTCAGACACACAAAGCCCATTAGTGACGTCGCATTTTCCCCTTTGACAAGTCTTGTTTTTGGTAACTGTGACTAACTACAACTTCTTTTGTGTGCCAAAGACGAGCAAAGTACACGACATACGCGATTGTCCCTCACGTATGACCGTTTTCTGTGTACAACAAATACTACCACGTGATTATAAAACAAATAACTAATGATTCAAACAGATGCATGAATGAAGCATTGCAGGGGCACCAAGAAGAACTGCGTCATGCAGCTCTATGGCCCACGGTGGGTTGAGTATTGTAGCGGCAGTTTAACATAAATACCAGCAGTACGCCACCAGGACTTCATGATGGATTTATTTGTTTTATTCATTACTTCCCTTCTTCGTCTATTTTCCACTGAAATGACTCAAAGGCAACATTTTACAGCGTCTGTGGTCATTCAGCGGGTGTGCAGGCGTTGGCTTCTCAATACGAGATGGAAAAAACGACTGTGAGGTTCAAAATACTTTCCCCTTAAAGCCTCAGTGAACGACTGTACGATTTTTACCTCCATTCGGTTTGTATTTCAATGGGTACTCTTTTGTGTAAATGTCCTCTCGTTCCCAGAAGAAGCATCGGGTTTGTGAGTGTGGGCACCAGGTTGAAAGCTGAGGCTTTGAGCACATTTAGGACTTTTACAAGCAGACCCGGTCCAGAGCTCATTAGATGGTCCGTGCACTAAAGCAGCGGAGACGTCCACTCCGTCTGGGGACGTGGACTTGCGGCCAAGTCCGTCTCCTCTGATGATCAATTGAGGCGAACAGAAGGCGGGCCGCCGCCTCCGGCCCGCGTGCGGCGTGCCAGCTCTCCTCCATCAGTCTCTAATCCCACCGGCCTCCTCGCTAACTCCTCTTCATCATTGATGAAACAAACTGCACACCGAGAAATCGCAAAGTAAAAAAACATTTTGGCCGCCTCGGCAGGTTGTTTGCTGCATAAATGTAAAAACAAGTAGTTCAGTGGATCGGCGTTTTTTAAATGATTACATTTGACCGGTTCTGTGCCTTGATGTTTATTTCTTAGTGTTACATGTGCATGCAAAAAGACGCACACGCACGTGTCGCAATACGCCGGTATTAAAAACTAATACAAATGTTAAACACTTTATAGGTAAATAAACACATTTAGGGGGAGTCATTAAGTCGTCTGAACAATTCAAACCAGCAGGAAGTGCTAAAAAGCATGTTTTATATAAATCAATACAATTTACAAATATCTTGTTCCCACAGACAAAGGCCTCACCGAAAGGACTGTGCGCTTCACATGGGCCCATAAACCACTTGCTTATTTTATTAATTCACTTTTAGCTCCCAGCCAGCAGGGACTTCTTCTTCTTCTAGACGAGGAGGGTCACGGGGCCAAAGGGACCCCGGGGGGCGAGCGGTGGTCAAGGTGTGCGCGGTGAAAAGCCGCCCTTTTTCAAAATAAAGGTCAATAGTGTTTGTCAACCGGCACCTTTCCTGAGGCCCGTACTGATTTCAGAGGGAGGAATTGCACGGTTCTTATTGGTGGATATGAATCAGCGGCGCTCTGTGTGCTTTGGCCGAACGGCAATTAACCCACACACGGTTTGTGTGGTAGTTTATTAAAAGTTACTCCTAATTCTTGGCGTGATTTCCTGCAGGAGCCGGCAATCTTTTCGGCTGTCAGCAGGTCGACGTCAGTTTTGAATCCTTTTGACTTTTGCTCGTTGGAATTTGGACCAAAAGACCAAAAATCTTGAACAGGTTTAATATTATTTTGTATCCTCCATTAAGAGGTTGCTTCTTAAACGATTATTATTATGGGGCCTTCGTTGTACCTTCTGCGGTCGTATTAAACGGCTGTACAGGCGCCTCAGCGGTCTCGTGCTCCCCAAGTGACGCCCCCGCTGCCGCCGTCGCGTGTACTGCGAAATAAAAAGGCACTTTGCATTTAGGAACTTCGCCTCCATCTGGCCTGTTACGCCTCACTGTTAAACCTACGTGGTCCTTAAAGCGCGTTCTGTCCCAATATCTCCAGCAGCTGGCGATTAGTTCTACACCTTTGTTATTAGAAGAGGACAGGGGGTGAAAACCGTCCCCCCCCCCCCCCCCACTAAAGTGGACGGCCGTTCAGAAGCAGCATCTGTGGAGGCCGGAGGTCAGGAGAGTCGAGCAGCCCGGGGAGGCGATTCCTCGACGTCGCGTTTTCAGCAGAGCTCGATCAGCGAAGTGGGCTGAAGGGACGACGTCTGTCCGTCTCTGACTCCCCTCGTCCTTCAGCAGGAGGCGAGTCCACGAGACACACTCAGAGAGGACCGACAGCCAACAACCCAACGGGTGCTTCAAGGGGTCCTAACGAAACCAGGACAAGAGACATTAGAGGAGACTCACCTTGACGTCTCTGAAGGCGTCTTGAGGAGCTGTAGGCGCTTCGTTAAGTTCGATTTACATCGAGTGCAAGCGTCGGCTTATTGGTTCGCGAACCCGATCAAGGACCCCAGAAACACCGGACCCCCCCCCTCCCCCAATCTGCCCTTCCCCCCCCCACACAGAACCTCTCTTGTCTCCCGGATTAACACACTGGATGGGTCCGTGGATGATTCGGGGTCGTCCATCCAGAGCGAAGGCGGGCGGCTCCTCCTCCTCCTCTTCGTCGGTGTCTCTTACCGCCGCGCTCCGCTGCGTCGGAGCGTCTCCGGCCCCCCCCCCCCACCCCCCCAGACGCAGTGAAGGGAAAAGAACACATCCTGCACAACTGACAGGGTTTATTCTTCTTACTGTCGGGGGCTTTTTTGTAAAACAGCTCCGCTCAGGAGAAAATTCTTCTTGGAATATTAACATTCCGACCAGACGTCTGTGCTCTGCTGGAAGTTTGCAGCGAAGCAGACAGACAAGGGTGAGGATAATTATGTGGAGCATAATTCATGTAGAGGCTGCAGGTTGGGGCGGAGGAGGTGGAGTGTGTGTGTGTGTGGGGGGGGGGGGCTTCTGACAAACAGTCCTATGACATTATCTTCACAGCACTCGGCAGGAAGAGCGAAGTCTTTTCCTGCCTCATTCAGGCCGAGTTATGTAAGCGCGGCTAAATTTATCAATGCTCGTTTCACGCAAAGCCCGAGTTACCAGGCGCAGGCCGAGAACGGGGGGGGGAGTGAGTATGAGTATGTGTGTGTGTGTGTGTGTGGGGGGGGGGGCTTTTGTTTCCCTGCCAGCCATTTGTATTCTATTTCTGTGCCTGGAAAAACAGATTTGAAAAAAAAGAAAGAAAAAAGATGGATGCTAATTTAGGCCGCATTTTCCCAGAGGGAATCGGAGAAGGTGTTGCTTCACGCTGAGAGGCGAGCAGGCAACCGGAGAGGACTTCTCACGGGTCACAGCGGGGGGGGGGGGGGGGGTGAGGAGCTAATGGCGGGCGCATGCATATGCTGCCTCCATCAGTCACACACACACACACACACACACACACACACACACACACACACACACACACACACACCTCCACTGATGACACTCGCTCTCTGAACCGTAACCTAAACCCTCCTGTATGTTTCTAATTCCAAGCTTTAATCCCCCCCCACCTTTTCCGAGCAAAAGTTAATCCTCATTCCGTCAGTTGGCAGGTTTTTTTTTATTTTTTAGGTCCAGTATTAATATTCAAGACTTTATATGTGAGGAGCATGTTTCAGGTTTCCATCACTTATATGAGGGGGGGGGGGGGGGGTAGTGGATTCAGGCCGGCCGGCACAAGGATCAACACAACAACCACGGGGGAGAACATGCAAATCCCTCGATTGTCCATCTACAGCCAATAATTCATCAGAATGCAACTCAGCTCTCGTGAATCATTGTAAATTTGATCTTTTTTCTGTTACTTGATTCGGGAAAACAAGATTTTAAAACCCCACAAAGCTTCACATTTTAAAAGAAGATTGAATATAAATGCATTCGTTATTCCCTGACACTATTATCCTGCTACGGTTTCAGGAATCAGGAAACATTTATTGCCAAAATATGTCAAACATACAAGGAATTTGTCTTGGCGGTTGGTGCGCGACAGTAGACAACAAGACAGCAGTGCACAAGTAAAAAAATAAAGTAAAATGAAATGCTAATGAAATGGGTTAGTAGAATAAGGCTATGGGTTAGTATACAACAAGGGAATAAAGTTAGAGTTAAATGGATGAAGGTCTGGATCCTGCTGGTCGTGCAGGCTTTAACGGGCCTGCACAGCGCCTCTGCTCGTCCCGTATTACAGTGCAGTAACCACGTTACAAGTCCCAGAGAGCCGCCCAGCGCTGCCCGTGTCACGCTGCCACAGTCCCGCGTGGTCGGCCGTCACCCTTTACAGTAAACGTCGCGGCTGTTTCTCTCACCTTCACGCGCGGCTGCACTGAAATCCCACACGCCACGAAAAGAGAATCCGGTGACTCATCGGCCATTTGTGCAGCCCACATGCACACCCCGATCTACCACGGCCCGGCCTTACATATGAGCTCTGCTGATGTGTGTAGGTGTGTGTGTGTGTGTGTGTGTGTGTGTGCGTGCGTCTCGTATGATGTCGGAGCGCCGACGAATCGGTAAAAAAAATTTGCGGCACGATCAGCGCCTCCACGTTCAAAATGGAGGAGAGGGGCTGCGCTGGATCCGGGGCTCTACGGGGACGTGTTGTGCGGACCACACTGCCTGTTACCATGACAACAAACAGAGATCCCCCCCCCCCCCCCATCTGTGCACTTCAACAGCCCTTTACTACCTCGCCTCCGCGCTGCCGGCCTCCTGGAGTTTTTCATTTTGGTGTCCAAACCCCCTCCGAAAAACCGCCCGTCTGTGGGAGACGGCGTCCGGTAGAAACAGGGGGCGAGGGGCTGGGTGTGAGGAGCGATGGAAAAGCGTCTGACAGCCTCCACTCCCTTCACTGCTTTTTTTTGTTAAGAAGGCCCCCGAGGAGTGAAGCGCGTCAGGTTTGAGACCACACTCTCGTCAGATCAGCATCGCCTCCCGCGGACAACCTCTGCTCGTTCCCGCCCAAAGATGCGAGAAGCTCACCGTCGCCTGATCGTCGGCTTCCACGCGGCTCCATCTGTCGCACCGCTTTTATCGTGTTTCAAACACAGTTTGAACCATTCAGCTTATTTATCATAGTGTTTTTATGGTCGTGTCATTTAGCTGCATTACTGATGTATTAAAAGCCACTTAGAGTGTGAACAGCCCACAATGCATCCCTGATGTTTTAGGCGTCAACGTGAAAAACATTGCGAGCTTACATGGAGATTGTAACAATAGGAACTATAAGTAGGAACTATTGTTTAGTTCCGTGAGTCACACGGACTGTTATTGTGAAACACTGCCTTGTAACCAGACCGAGCACGATGGACCGTACACGCGACGTGAGAATGTATTAAAGTTTACAACCCAGTGAGGTGAGACCTGAAGAGTGTCCTCGTGTTTATGATTAAGAACCGCATTATAACATGGTGGCAGCGGGAGAGGACTCGGTCTGAGTACGTACTGGTTTACTCCGGTCTGAAGAGTGTTAACTGCTGCTAGGTTGAGCCGCTAGCGCGCGACTGCCGTGTGATTCCATGGAGGGACTTAAGCCGCCACAGACGTTGTGTTTGGGCTCCAGCAACCTCTCTAAAACATGGAAGAATTGGAGGGATGAGTTTGTCCTGTATCTGGATCTAACAATGGCTGAAGCTGATGATAAACAGAAGGTAAAACTGTTCAGCTATCTTGTCGGCGAGAGTGGCAGAGAACTTTTGGATACCCTGATGGGCGACACAGCTAGGGATGCATGGAGGATAGAGGACATCGTCACAAAGTTTGATGATCATTGCAACCCCAGTGTGAACGAGATCGTCGAACGCTATTGTTTCTTCACGAGAAATCAGGGCGCCAGTGAAAATATAGACAGTTATGTCACAGAACTGAGACTGCTGGCCAAAACATGCAACTTTGGGACTTTGAGAGACTCGCTCATTCGTGATAGGATTGTGTGTGGTGGTAACAACACGATCATGAGAGAAAGGCTGCTGCGGGAGAAAAACTTGACACTGGACACATGTTTACAACTGTGCAGAGCAGCAGAGCTCTCCAAGGAGAACGTTAAAACCATCACCGGGCCGATGGTTGAAGAGGTGCATGCTGTGCAAGGGGCACAGTACCAGTGGAAAGGCAACGACACAGTGGAGTGTAAATTCTGCGGAAGAACACACGAAAGGACCAAACAGAAATGTCCGGCGTTCGGAAAGAAGTGTGCAAAGTGTGGCAGAGAGAACCACTTTGCAGCCAAATGTAAAGCGAAACCAGACCAAAGGAGGAAGAAAAATGTGAGTACAATAGCAACAGAATATGTGAGTGATGAATATGTTGATATAACATGTATCACTGTGACAGACACTGAGATAGTGGATGCAGTGGAGACGGACTTGGGCAAAGATGAAGACCCAGAGAGAGAACAGGATGTGAAAGATAAAACTGTTAAAGAGGACAGTCAGCTTCTCTATGCTGGTATGCTACTAGGCAAAGACATGGTCAAATTCCAAATAGACTGTGGTGCTAGTTGCAACATCATCCCCATTAACCTGCTGAATCCAGACACCGAGCTGGAACACACTAAAAGTGTACTAGTTATGTACAACAAAAGCAAGCTGAAGCCAATGGGGAAATGTAAGATTAAAATAAGGAATCCAAGAAATCACAAACTATATCGCTTGGAGTTCCAAGTGGTGAACACAGACGGTGCAGTGCCTCTGCTGGGTCGGAAAGCCAGTGAGGCGATGAAACTGATTAAAGTGCACCATGAGAATATCATGGCAATGGACAGTATAATCACAACAGGAAAACCGACAACAGGGTGGACGATGGAACAAATCAAAACAAGGTATGCTGACGTGTTCACTGGAGATGGCTGCCTTGGAGGAAAATACAAGATGGAGGTGGACAGCACAGTGAAGCCGGTGCAGCTGCCAAAGAGACGGGTTCCAGTGGCCCTGATGAAACCACTGAAGGAAGAGCTTAGAGACCTGCAACACAGAGGGATAATCACTCCTGTAGAATGCAGCACAGACTGGATCAGTGCTATGGTGGTAGTACAGAAACAGAATGGCAAGCCAAGGGTCTGTATTGATCCCAAACCCTTGAACAAAGCACTAAAACGCAGTCACTTCCCACTTCCAACCATCGAGGACATCTTACCAGATTTGTCAAAAGCTAAAGTGTTCACAGTGTGTGATGTCAAGAGTGGATTCTGGCATGTACAGCTGGAGGAGGAGTCCAGCTATTTGACAACGTTTGCCACTCCATTTGGAAGGTACAGATGGCGGAGGATGCCGATGGGGATAAGTCCGGCCCCTGAAATATTCCAGAGAAAGCTGACACAAGCGCTGGATAATGTACCTGGTCTGTACATTATAGCGGATGACATCCTGATCACAGGACAGGGGGAGACACAAGAGGAAGCGGAACGGGATCACGATGAAAAACTGAAACAGTTTCTCGACAGATGCAGGGAAAAGAACATAAAATTGAATGCAGAAAAGTTCAGACTGCGACAGAAGGAGACCAAATACATTGGACACCGCTTGACGACAGATGGACTCAAAGCGGATCCTGAAAAAGTGCGTGCTATCGGGCAGATGCCAGCACCGACGGATGTAAAAGCAGTGCAGAGGCTGATAGGTATGGTTAATTACCTCACCAAGTTTTGCCCACACCTCTCAGACCAATGCAAGGTATTGAGAGACCTGACACACAAGGACAGTGAGTGGACATGGACAACAGAACATGAGGAGGCATTCCTCAACCTGAAAGAGACAATTGCGAATGCTCCAGTATTGAGATATTACAACCCTGAGGAGGAGCTGACAGTACAGTGTGATGCTTCAGACACAGGTTTGGGCGCAGCACTGATGCAGATGGGGAAGCCAGTCGCTTTCGCAAGCAGGGCACTTACACAAACTGAGGGGCGCTATGCCCAAATAGAAAAGGAGTTTTTAGCAGTGGTTTTCAGCATGGAGAAATTCCACCAATACACATATGGCCGCAAAGTCACTGTACAGAGTGATCATAAGCCGTTAGAAACCATTGTACGCAAACCCCTGCTGAGTGCACCCAAAAGGCTGCAGAGCATGATGCTGCGCATGCAAAAATATGACTTGGATGTCATTTATGTGCCTGGAAGAGACATGTTACTGGCCGACACTCTCAGCAGAGCCTATCTTCCTGAGAGTACACCGGTGGAAGCTGAGCTGGAGACTGTCAACATGGTGCAACACTTACCGATCTCCTCAGACAGACTACATGACATAAGGTCTGCCACAGAAAAAGACACCACATTGCAGCTTCTCATTAAAACAATGAGCCAGAGATGGCCCAAGGACAAATCACAAGTACCGAGTGAAATCAGGCCTTACTTCTCATTACAAGGAGAATTAAGCCACCAAGATGGAATAGTCTTCAGGGGTGAGCGTGCCGTAATTCCTGACAAGCTGAGATCAGACATCACTGGTCGATTACACTCATCGCATCTGGGTGTTGAAGGATGCCTACGTAGAGCTAGAGAGTGTGTCTACTGGCTGGGCATGAACGACCAGATTAAGACGTATATAGCCAAGTGTGATATCTGCAGGTCAATGGACAATAAACAGCAAAAAGAAACATTGATGTCACATGAGGTTCCAAGCAGGCCATGGGCGAAGGTGGGCACAGATCTGTTTGTGTTTGACAACAAGAACTATCTCATCACTGTGGATTATTGGTCGAACTTTTGGGAAATAGACTACCTGATAGATACCAAATCCACCACAGTGATAAAGAAACTGAAAGCTCATTTTGCCCGCCAAGGCATTCCGGATTCAGTGATGTCAGACAACGGCCCACAATACGCGTCCCAGGACTTCCAAAAATTCTGCGAACTGTGGGGATTTCAGCATGTGACCTCGTCACCTGGCTACCCACAGAGCAATGGCAAAGCAGAATCAGCTGTCAAGACGGCAAAGAGACTTCTCATGAAAGCCAAAGCAGCTGGACAGGATCCTTATCTTGCAATTCTGGACCACCGCAACACACCGTCACAGGGCCTGGATAGTAGCCCAGCACAGCGACTACTCAGTCGCCGTACCAAAACACTGCTGCCAACGAAAGCAACGCTGCTCAGGCCAGAAGTCGTTCAGGTCAGCCAGAAGCTGAAGAACAGGCAGCAACGTCAGGGTACATATTACAACAGATCAGCTAGAGACTTGGACACTCTTGCCACGGGTGACTGTGTGAGGATACAGCCACTCCCACCCAACGCTGTCTGGAGACTAGGCAGGGTGCTGAAGCCAGTTGATGGGAGGTCCTATGAGGTTCAGTTGCAATCTGGAAGTGTCATTAGGAGAAATCGCAGACACCTCAGGCGTGCACCTGGTGTGACCTTTAGTGACCCTCTCGATATGGAGATCAGTATTCCCAGTCAGCCACAGGCTGTGAGACAGGAACCTGCAGAGTCTGTTCCTGTCCCCCACGGTGTCGCAACAGAACATACACCCAGAGACACTGGTGGCGGAGACACCCCTGTCACGACCAGAGCCGGGCGTACAGTGGTGCAGCCACGTCGATATAAGGACTGTGTGGTATCATGCAGATGAATGCTGATGTTTACATGCACCTGACACGTGAAAAGTGTACAAGCGCAAAAGTTATGGTTTATTTGATATTGTTGTGATCATTTGCACATTTCATGTTTGTAGCGAATGGTTGAGTGTTATCTCACTGTGAAATTGGTGATGCTGTGTTTTTAGTTTGTTATAGGCTATGTTCAGCAGTTGCTGAGAGAAGGTTTTATAGATGAGCATATTGAATTGTTTATAATTTAGCAATAGTCAGTGTCAGTATTATAATCGTGCTTGTTGGTCACAGTCAAATGTTGAGATAACAGCTCTAACTCTGAAAAGAGAAAGGATGTAACAATAGGAACTATAAGTAGGAACTATTGTTTAGTTCCGTGAGTCACACGGACTGTTATTGTGAAACACTGCCTTGTAACCAGACCGAGCACGATGGACCGTACACGCGACGTGAGAATGTATTAAAGTTTACAACCCAGTGAGGTGAGACCTGAAGAGTGTCCTCGTGTTTATGATTAAGAACCGCATTATAACAGAGATATGTTTGCATGCACACAAATGAACGTGACTGTAAAATGCTACTAATCCACCCGGGACGACGCGTCGCTCCAGCGACGATGACTGTCAAACCCAATAAATGAAGAAGTGAAAGGACAGCGCCGGGGGGGGGGGAGGAAGTCCAAGGTCGGCTCCGCTCGATCTGTTATCCAAGTGCAGAAGCTGCTAAACGTTCCCGCGGCGAGGTCACCGAGTCGCCGCGCGTCTGTCTGGCAGACGGCCCGCTGACGTCTCATCCCGGGCGCCGGAGAGCGCTGCGTCCGGCAACCTTTTCCGACCCCTCCTCCTGGGATTCGGGGCGATCGGGTTTCAGGGGCCGGCGTCTCGGGTTTCCCACTCGGGGGGGGGGGGAAACGGGCGGACGCCAAACTCCGTGAGACATTGTCCCCTGTCGGGTGTTGTCTTACACCCCCCCGAGGGTAACGGCGTCCTTTTTCCCTGGATGACAGTGGCAGACGCCAAGACAGCAAACAGTGTTGTACTCCTTTGACCCTTGACCCAGATCCACTCCTTTCGCTGTCACCCCTTTTCACAATAAAAGCCCTTGTTTGATGAAAGAGTGAAACATTTGCATCGTTCCCTGTTTTTTTATTTGTGATGCCACCTGTTGTGGCCCTAAAATGTGCGTCTGTGCATCTTTGTCTTTTGATGGTTGGCTTCTGGAGTGAAAATCACTGCAGCGATGAACCTGGATTCACGGTCAATACAAAAATGATATCATTAATTTGTAAAAAACCCCGGCAGGTAACAAATGCTCTGCTGCCATCTCGGCCCAGCTCGTCCGTTCACATCAATAGTTCATGCGAGCGCACGACCATGAGAGCTAAACGGCACGCCGCATCGAGCTAAACGCTCACGCTCCGCCGCTCCTTCGGGGCCGCCGCCGCCGCCGCGCCCAGTGAACATTTAGGGCTTCGGCGCGAGGGTGGAGCGTGGACCTCGTGCGCCTGTAACAACTGTAAAGGGCGCGCCTCTATAAATAGCTTCATCGCCGCTCTAGTTATTTCTTCTCCGTGACCAGAGCCCCGGAGTCGACCTTTCGGGGGGGGGGGGGGGGGGGTCACGCAAGAAAAGCCGTGAGAAACTTCACCACATCGGTGCCGAGTGATCCCCCGTTTTAAAACATTCAAACGGTGTCGGACACGAACGGGCGCCGAGTTTCCAAATCAGCATCCGAGTCGTCACAAAGAAGCACGTCTTAAAAACACTGTTTCTCTTTTCTGAATTTTTATTGAATATATTATATTTTTCTTTAATCAACATTGCACATATTCCATTTTTCAATCACATCTCATATTGCTGTCTACAAAATGTTATGAATGTAGAAAATCCAGAACTTGGAAGGATTACCAAAAAATAAAATAAAAGAAGAAAAAGGGAGAGAGAGAGAGAGAGGGAGAGAGCGAGAGAGAGAGAGAGCGAGAGAGAGAGAGAGAGAGAGAGAGAGAGAGAGAGAGAGAGAGAGAGAGAGAGAGCACAAACATACCTCGGATCAGGATGCATTTTTCTCAAAACAAAGCATCATGCAGAATCAAAGCGAGGATGGTCAAAAACTCACATGGACACTTGTCGACACCTGAAACCGTAGAAACGTTCATCAATGGTCACCGTCCGCCGCGCCGCAACACGTTTAATACCAAGCGCACACAAACCGCCAAGCGGTGACGTCACGACGGAGGCCGAGGGGCTTCGCCTCCCTGCAGGTGAGACGGGCGCCGGCGGGATTCACAATGACTCGCGTGGGACGTACCGGGATTATATCAGCTTGCATAGACGCCTGATTATTATGGGATGGAGTCCCGTCAAACTCGCAAGCTTTAATCGTTTGTGTGTTTCGTCCTCGTCTTCTGCACTCTGTTCTTTTATTCCCCCCCCGGGGTCCAGAAACCACTATCGAGCGACCGGGAGGATCGACGGGTCGGAGACGCCGAAACGAAATGTCAAAAAGAGCACGAGCCGACGATCCCCGATGAGGAGAGCGACGCGCGACGTGAGATCAGCCGCAGGAGCCGACGTTGAAGTTCTGTGCTTTCCAAAAAGGAGCTTGTGCGTCTCCTGGACTGTAGCGGCGCGTCACCCAGCGTGACGAGATTACACGGCGTCCTGGATGTTCTGCTGGGCTGCAACTGTCCTTCTCCTGACGTGCCTCAGTCCAATGGTGCATCCAGACAGCTTGTTTCATCACACGACGGCCGCCATTCAAAGGCGCTAATTCCCGTCCAGCGATTAACACACAACATATTGTGCTCTGCACCGCCGAGCCAGAGAAGGTAACAAAGGTCAGATTAAGGGTCACGTTTAAGCCGTCATCGTTGAATAAATACCATAATCTCATGAAAGAATGTGCCGTCTTCTAACCATTGCCAAGGTGACATCATGTCACCTGAGCAGACTTTTAAAACGCGTGAGGATTCCGCGGTGCTGGTTGGACCGTCTCCTGTCCGAGGGGGGAACCAGGCAAACCCTGTGGTCATTGTGTGTTCGCACCAAGCGGCCTTCGCGCGGTTCTGCAGGAGGCAGCTGGTGCAAAACAAACCCCCCCCAAAATCCAGTCAGTCAGTCAGTCAGTCACGTGACATCTTGCAGCAAACGCAAACTGCGTCACTGTTTGACATTTGTACGCCGCTGCTCATAAGCCGCCTTGTTTGTGAGGCGATAGGACTTAAAAGGGGTTTCTGGTGGTTTTTAACTCTGTGGGTGTCACATCCTCAGAATTATGCATCACTTTTCTTTTACGTGTGTGTCTGTGGTATCTGTATGCAATGATATTGGGCTTAGCCAGTTCTTTTTTCTGAGAAGAAACATGAAAAGGTAAGGTTTTTTTATTAAAAGCCGTGCTCAGATGTGTTAATAGTTGGTTTGGTATCAACATCGCCACACGCGGACAGCTTCGAGCGGAGGCGGTCAGGGTGGGCCGGCAGTCGGATTCCGTCTAGTTTGGCAGATAACAAATGGGCAGCTTAGGATGTTTGGGGAGACTTTTTCTACCGTCTGCACAGTTTTCTCTGTGTGCGCTGCTATTGTAGTTCAGTGGCGACGGATAACAGAGGATCAATACAAACAAATGCATTTCTATTTATTTATTTTCTACACCGCTAACCCGTAGCATTATTTTTTTGTTTATTCCTCGTGCACTGTTGTCTTGTCGTCCGTTGTCGTGCGGTCTGCTGTTACGCACCAACCGCCAAGTCAAATTCCTCGCATGTCTGACACACTACAGCAATGATTTATTTTAACTAGGTAACCACACATTTTATAAGTTGATAACCTTTTTTTCTTTTGTACTGCTAAATGAGGGTAACCGTAGAAACGAGTGGAGCGTCGAAGCACGCTGGAATCAACGAGCAAAATAGCCAACCAGCGGCTAGTTAGCCAGCTTGCTAACGCTAATTTAATGCTACGTTGGTTTAACACATTGACGTGTGTGGTCATTTTCTCTCCTGTGCTGTTTTTTAGGAATTCACCACAACACATCTGAGATCAGCACTTATTTCTACTTTAAGGTACTTTACTTGCTTTGTGATAAATACTTGTTATAAAAATTGTGTTTTTTCATGGTTTAATTGCCCCGATTTCCTTTTACGGTTTGCCTGATATTAAAATTACAAATCTAAGCTGCCTTCTCAGCACCCCGGGAGGGTTTGTGTAAAATCTGGCAACACCGAAAGCAGCATCAAATATTTAAACGTAAAATGAAGCACTAAATCACGCTGGGCTGTTGTTCTCCACGGATCCAGATCTCAGGTCGGCGGGGGGTTTTTTTTCTGAAGGAACCCTTCGGCGTTCATCCGCGCGGAGAGCTCGGAGGATTTAAGTCTCCGGTATGCACATAAGCACATATGCACATATTGCACATATTTTCCTACTAATCCCTTTCCACTCACATCAACCGGACGACCTCTCGAGAAGTACCCGTGTGGATAAATGCGGATTACGTCCTTTTTCGTCAGGTTCGGCGCACACGAGGACGAATTACTTGTGGTGTACTCTTCAATCTGCTTAAAAATCTCCCTGTGGACCGTCATCACACGGCACGCCGGCCTCCTCCGGGCCTCCTCCTGCCGATCTCCCGATAAAAGCAGTGTTAAGTGAACTTGACTTAATCGCATCCTCTGACCAAACAAATGATTTTTGATGCTGGGATTGAGGAAGTGGGTTAGGGCCCGGCCAGTTAAACAGATTCTCTCTCGCTCTTCTTTTGGTGCCTGTTTGTTCTGCTCGATTGGATGTGCTGCCCGGAGGATTAATCAGTCTGATCCTGTTCTCGTCCCCCCCCCCCATCCAGAAACCTGTGGGCATGTATTACTCTTTGGCTTAATGTCTCGTGTGCAGCTTCGCGATAACACAAACCGAACGTATCACTACACATCAATTTGCCCCCCCTTCCTAAATTCATCCGGTGTTTCCGCATGAGCGCAGCTTCCGGCCACCGTTGGCTTTTGGTACGACGGTATCTGCGCTCGCTGCATGTCGGACCTTTAAGGGAGCCGCCGCTCAGCCCCCCCCCCGACTCTCTGTTCCTAAATGAACTCCAGGTCAGAACCGGTCTCCGGGCCCCTCGGGTTCTGGGACAGTTTGTGCTTGAGGTTTGTAATCTGACAAGATTAGAGTCAAATCACTTCTGTTAATATACATCTACGAGACCGCTGTATGTTTGGTTGTATTATAATTTTAATTAACTCTCAAAACGCCCAGCGAGTAGGATTTAGGGTTGGCCTTTTTAATTTATTTAATAGGTTTTCAGTTCATAATCACCCTGCAATGAGGCTGCACAAAATGTCTTTTATTTTTTGTTCACAATCTGTTTTAATTTGTCCTTAATTAGAATTATTTTTAATCTAACTTGAATGAATGAATTCTGTGTTTTACCAATCGGCCACATTTTGTCAGGCGGTGGACGAACGAAATATCAAAAAAGTATTTAAAATGTAATGAATGTTGATGAATTTGATGACACAACATTGCACTACACGAGTCGGCCATGTTGCTCGCCCATGTTTCCACGGTAACCCAGAACAGACCACCCGAACACTTCCTGGGGGTGGGCGGGGGGCTTTGCTTCTTCACGTTAACGGGGGGTTCTTCCGTTGGTCGCCATCTGCAGCTTGACCACTAGAGGGCGCAGGAGCACAAACGCTGGACCTTTCTGAAAGGACGAATTCTGCATCTTGGTAAACGCGCTGGTTCTCGGCCTTAAAAGACTCCGCGCACGCCCTCATGTCAGTACAGTAAATGCGTGTGCACAGCCGGAGCTTATTAGCTTAGCTTAGCATACAGGCCCGGAAGTGGGAGAGGGGGGCAGCTAGCCTGCACTCTGTGTGAAAGGTTAGAAAATATAAGTGATATTATAATCCACTGTCATTCAATTTGGATTCATTCTCTCGTACATTTATTGTTTTGGACCAACGGCGTATTCTGGTATTCTCCTTGTGAAATGAAATGAAAAACGTCATTTCTATCTACTCCTTGAGGATAAAAACCGCCTCCCTATAAGGATTTCCCAAGTAAACTGTCGACATCTATTTGATTCGGTTGTGGTTATTTTGTGTTTAGTTCAGTAGTTAGTTTCTGAGGGATTCCAGTATTGAGGTAATAATTTTTGGACAAAAAAGCTAAATGAATTTGGATTTTTTTTTTTAGAAGGAGGCAAAAGACAGAAGATCCAGTGCCATTACAGCATTGTGTTCATCCACACACGTGATATTTACTACTTCCGAAGGCTAAATTACCGGCAACTTCTAATCCTTCCATTGATGAGCCGAATGAAAAAAAGAAGAGAGAAACCCGCCAAAATGCAGCACTCACAACAACACGGCCGTGTCAGCGAGGACAGAGATGACAATGGTCGATGGTCATAACAGTCAAAGAAAGTATAAAGTCTCAAATGACTCTTATCTGCAACACATCGTAGGACACACGGGTATAAATGTCGGCTATTTACATTTCTTTTCCTATTCAGTGTGCGTCTATCACAACATTTTCCAGAAGTCCACAACATACAATAAATTCAGGGTTTCACCTTTGGTTATGTAATTATCAAGGCTAGGTTTTAAAAAAATATATAACACACGTCCATGTTACTTTTGCATACAGTTAAAGTGAAAACATATCGACAAAGCAGCTGGTCAGCTCTAAATTTGCATCTGAGAAAAGAAACCTAAAGGTATTTCATCTTGACGGTTAAAAAGCCCGGCGAGTTCCACCCGCTGCTTTTCGGGTAGAAAGTGAGTGTGGCAGATATTTACCATGGTCTTAATGTGCCTGACATCTTTGCTTCTGTGTAAGTGGATCTTAATGTAAGAGGATATTCTTCTGATGTATTTCAGCGCGTCGCATTGAGCCACGCCAGTCCCAGGTATACATATATATATATATATATATATATATATATATGTATGTATATGAGGATACATCGATATCAGGATGGATGTCTCGTCTCCCGGCCCTCTGCGCTCGTGCTGAATGAGGGTTTTCGTGTGTTGTGACGCCGTGTGAATCAAAGAGTTTCTCACCGGCGTTTTCGAGAGAGCGAGTCGGCTCCAACTTGTCGTTTGGTTGACGATATGAAACGAGATAAAAAATAGATAAAGTCGTACTGCTGACGAGCAGAGGGCGAACTCACCATTTAGTAACCGACGACAACTACGAAGCCGACCCAACTAAAACATTATGTCGACGTTACAACCAAAACGTTATTTCTATCATATTAAAATATCCACGTCTGCTCCTCACAAGACACTTATTTTTTCACATGTAAAGAAAACACGTCTGAACTATAAGTCTCTTAGTTTCATCACTTGGTACATCAGCGTATGCGTAGTAATTAAGGCAATCATTTTGGGCCACGACTTACTCGTTCGCCAACACCGGTCCCCCCGTCCCCCCCCCCGCCCCCCCGCCCCCCCCCCCGGGGGTTCCGAGTGGTCCGGTCCGCTCCTCGGTGCTTCACTTTCCTTAGTTTTTTCAGTCCCAGCTCGTGCTTGGAGGTGAACCAGTCACAATGTTGTACTTTGCTCTCTGCGATTTCCAGAGATGAGGTTGCAGTGGGGGGGAAGCGGGGGCATCGTGGGTGGAGGCGGCTCGGGGGGGTGGGGGTGGTGGGGGGGGACGGAGGCGGTCGGTACTCCTTCTCCCCCGTAACAGGAAGCGCTGCAGCAGAGAAAGAAACAGGAAACGGATGTAAATCTCTCATCATTCTTGAGAAAATGGCAGATCGGGCCTTAAGATAATCCTCAGGGGTCATGATGGCCACTCCCATCGTGACCCCTGGGGGGGTCGTATACACAGTAAAAACACCACCGTACTTTCACACGCTTTCATACATTCGTATTTCCCTTTGTCACGTCCATCTATGGACCTCCGCTGGCCGGGTTTGCAACGCCGATGTAGGCCACATCAAAATTCCTCCTCCGCAAAGCGTTCACATTATTCCGGCTCCCTGCCCCTCTTCCTCCCCCCCCCCCCCCCCCCCCCCCCCCCCCCGCCGAGCAAATAACGTCACGTTGTGCTTGTTAAGATGCGGACTATTAGATGCGAGCGTCCTCTTTTAAACGGAGCAGCTGTGGCGTAATTCTCCACGCCGATAATTTGAGGATCTCCACACAAATTCTCCCTGGAGTTGGAAACGTGCTGAATGCAATCAGAGCTGCAGCGGACGCAGCGCAATTACTGCGACGGCGCACACGCCGTGTTTTCTCATCGTATCGGATTCCCTTATTAAGGATAAACCGCTGCTTGTTTACAATACGACGCCATGTACCTGTAATAACAAGAGGAAGGCAAATAAAGACAGCGTGAGGCGGCTGCGTTGACTGAAGGGGAATTCACCAGAGATGAATACTTTGGGTCAACGCAGAATCCACCGTCACGTGGATTTAGTTCAACGTGCAAAAACAAAATGATGCAGCCAAATACAGGTCAAGTCTGGGATGAGTTTACTGAAGGAAAGGTGGAGGTCTGAGAGTCGCGAGAACCGTAAGAAAAATGCAGGCAGGTCTCCCCCCGAAACACACGAAAGACCCCAAACGATAGGAAGTCGACCCCAATCTCAGGGGCAGTTCCTGGGATAAAGGAGAACTACCACGGCCTCCTCGGGGGGGCTATCGTGGTCAAAGATGGACGTTCCCAAACCTCGAAGGCTCTTGTCTAATAGCTTCTGGGAGCTACTGGAACGTGAAGGAGAGGACTGGGGGGAAGCAGAGGGAAATCCCTCCATTGAAACCAGACAATCCCCTCCATGATTTCCGGCGCTGTAGCTCCCTCTCTTTGTGTCGCGCGCAGAGCCTCCATTCATCTCACGCCTCCGTCACCTCGGGGGGGCGCCGCCGCCTCTCCTCCGGGCGAAGCCGAGAGCGCCGAGTCGAAACCCCGTTCGGATCTACGAAAAAAACATCCGCCGCCCGGAAGTCACAGTGGAGGAGCCGTTTTTTTTACTTCAGGTTGGAGGAAAAAAAAAAACCTTGCAGAGAAAAGCGTCCGGCTGAGACGGGAAGAGACAGAACCTGCAGGTGTGACGTTACACTCACAGCCCCGAAGCTCCAAGTGATATCAACACAACTGCAGGGGGCTGATAGCAGTGAATAACTCCGAGCGGCTCGACTCACCCTGGAACAAACACAAGGACTCTGGTTCTTAAAGATCGGGCACGTCTTTTGGTTCATATTTGGGTTTTTGGTTTTCGTATTCCGCTCCCTTTTACTGTCTCTTTAAGCCCATTTTCAACAGAAGAGACTTGGGGGCGGAATAAACAGAGTGAAGCTCGCGGCTTGTCTCAGTCAACTCACTGAAGGTAAGTCCTCCTCTTAAGGAAGTGGCAGGTGTCACGTGACATTAAGCTCCTCGCAGGGCCCGAGGCCTCGTGAATCCGGCAGCTCCCTGACATCAAACGCAGCGGATGGTGCGACGTGGCACTGGCCACAATGGGGCGGGAGCGATAAATGAATGCCAATATTGCGGCTATAAATAACCGCAGCCGGGCGTGATGCCAGTGAAGAAGGGCGGCCGCCCAGGTGTTGGCGGAGGACCTCTGCGCCGCAGAACTCTCCGCCAGGTCTCTCCAACATGGAGACTCAGGCCGTAAACACTTTACCACCACAATAATACACCTGGAGAACCTCCTGGTTTTAAACCTCCTCCTGATCGTCACTAAGTCATCGCCGTGGCGCCATCGAGAGCCTCTCAGCAGGACAGCGTCCCCCCCCCCCCCCCCCCCCCCCCAGACACGACTTTGACTGTCCTTATTGGAAGATTAAAGACGTCCATCATGCCGGTGTGTGTGTGTGTGTGTGTGTTGGAGAACGAGGAGGCAGCAGCGGGATGTTTGCAGTTTTTTTTTGCCCCATGCAGGTTTTGCAGGATAAGCAAATCGTTACACATTCGAAGTTTGAACCGCGGCAAATGTGTGTCTGTGCAACGTACACAAATGACGGTCATTTTACAGCAATTAGTAATATGATCAAAGATTTGAAGATTTCTTTTATTTTCTACTAATCGTGAGTGGAAAACTTGCATTTTCCAGGCCATATGCAAAAAGCGGAGACTAAAAAAGAAGGCTTCATTTCCAAAACCCGGGGCCGAGGAATGACATGAAACCGCTGAAATAACCGCGCGCAGTGACTTCAGGAGCGTGCACGCGCGGCGCGCTGCCGGCTTCCTGCTCGCTGACACTAATCCAAAGGCAGCGGGGATTTTCTGCCTCTTGCTGCTTCTTGCCTCACACCCCTGCAGAGCTTGGTCTCTCACACACACACACACACACACACACACACACACACACACCAGATATATTCAGGGCAGGATACGTGCAGCACGCCGGGGACACAACGTGCACCGTGCTCAGCTCTCCGTCAGCTCTTCTGTGGCAACAAAAATAAACAACAACAAAACACACACACACACACATCTGGTGAGCCGCCGCTGCTCGTCGGAGCGCCGTTCGGTTGCCGTTGGGGGGGCCACGTGCGCCACGCGACGTTTCCCGCCGCTGCGAATTAAAGGCGGGAAGGGGAGACGGAGGCGGCGGGGACGGGAAGCGGCGTTTAGCGCGGCGCCGCTGCGGTTCACCATGACGACAAACGGGCCGCCGCGGTGAAGGACGGAGGCCTGGCTGAATGCGACCCCCCCCGTACTCGCTGAAGTCGCCGGCGTCCTGTTCGCTGCGCGAGCCGCGTGCAGTAACGAAGCTTTATATGTAGAAGCAGCTGAAAACGGGGATCGCGCCAATTACTTCCGTGCCAGCGGGCCGTCGATCTACACGATGTTTTGTTTCCGTCCCCGTGACACTGATAAAAAGAGACCGCAGCTCTTATCTAATCCTTCAGAACAGAGCGAAATGTCAAAGTTGGGACTGTTTGCGTCCACGGAAGCACATCCCGACTCATGGATTAATGGGGGAAATGCCACGGGGAGCACGATGTCGGTCGCGGGGTTTCTACCTGTGCAATAAATGTACGTGTCAATCACAATTAACATGTGCATTTACATTTAGAGTATTCTATGAATACATATATCATGCTGCAGGAGTGTATTTTACAACCGCAATGAAACACTTTGTTCTGAATTCATCTCAGCAGCTCTTCAGCGGAGGGAAATGACG
This sequence comes from Gasterosteus aculeatus, assembly GCF_964276395.1. Lineage (NCBI taxonomy): Eukaryota > Metazoa > Chordata > Actinopteri > Perciformes > Gasterosteidae > Gasterosteus > Gasterosteus aculeatus. Next base: position 22,821,429 of record NC_135700.1, on the reverse strand, counting down.
TTTTTCACATTCATGGTCTCAAGAGGATCAATTGCAATCACGTCGATGGTGACGAGGACGACGGCCGTCATCAGGCGACCGCTTTAATCCGTCCAATGCACGCTGACGCGCTGAGCTAAGGCGGCGATCCCCAACCTGCTGCTTCTTCGCTAGCCAGCAGGGGGCGACTCCTGCAGGTGCAGGAATAAGCGCCATCTATAAACAATGAGAAGATGTATTTATTACCTCAGTAAATACGGCGTGTGTGTGTGTATGTGAAAGAAACCTGCATCCAACCTCCATCTGAAAGGCTTCCCGTCGGCTGATGTCAATCACAAACACCTCAAGTGGAAACGGACGAGGACCCGTTTGGAATGTACACAACTCCGAAAGTAGAACATCACAACCGCACGGACCCGTTGGCTGGTTCAATCTGCAAGGCCTGTTAACGGCATTCGTACCGTTTAATGGCGTGACAATCTGCCACGTTATGCAATCAAAATCCAAAAAGTGTCAGTCACCGCCGAGGCGACTTAATGGAACGCTTACTATCACGTAGCAACAGCAGATGTTGAGGCGCTGCCAGTTGTGCCGCCGAGCATAAACGCGACCGTGTTGTTCCCCCTGATAACGGGGACTTGGAATGTGTCCTAGAAGTCATTTTGCACAACTGGCACACTGAAATTGATTGAATTGGGGGGGTGGGGGGGGTGATTGTAGCTGTAAGCATGAAGAAATGGAGCAGCAGAAAACGTAATTTCAGGGCTGATATGCGACAAACAGAAAAGTGAGGGAGCCACTTCATTAGATGAGGAGCTCCAGGAAGCGTCTCCTCTTCAGATGATTTGTTGGATTAATTAGTCCTTTGATTTCCAGGTTCAAAAGTCAATTATTCATCACTATCTCCAAGTGAACGGCCGCTGCCCAGTTTGCTAAATTGAATTCTGCTGCAATGAAACAAATTGAAAATAACCCTTCAAAACGAGAATTTTCTCAAAGATTCCGCCAAAGCGCCGCTGAGACGCGTCTTCATCGACCGAAACGTCCGCTCGGTTTGATTCATCAGGCCTGAATCCGACTGATGCGTCCTCTTTATTTAAACGACCACTGACCCGCAACGCCACGTGGAGCGTTGGTATTGAGAGGGCGACTCGCTGACGTCCCGCGTGACCACGATCAACAACAAGAAGTCACCTGCGTCCGCGGCTTCGTGAAGCAAAGTCTGTGTTTCTTTGCAGGACAAAAAAGGACGACGGGAGCCTGAGCGCCACCACGCGTTTCTCACTCGTTGCTTTGTACACCGTGGAGCGTCACGTCTTCCTCGCCGCCGCTGGCTCCTCCCCTCCGTGGGCCGCCTCCCCCACCGGCTCCTTTCAGGCCTCCACGCCGAGGCGTCACACTTCGGTTCTCCTGGTTCTAAAGCTCGAAACACGAGTGCAGCGAGGTCACCTGTTTGATGAATAATGGAGCGATAATCCGCCTGCAGGCCACAGCGCAGGTGTCTTAGTTGTGTAACACACACACACACACACACACACACACACAGCGGGGTGTGTAGTGCTGAATACTGTGTTGCAAGCGGCACTTTCAGGCTGTTTTCATGCACCTGTCGCACACACGTAGCGACACAAAGTCTATTGGTGTTTCATCTGCTTTAACAAAATAAAGCGTTTTAAGAAGCTTTAAACAGTAAACTATAGTAAGTGACATATTATTGTTATTATTATTATCTATTGTTGGCCGTCTCATGTGTATTATTAGACACACTAGTGTCATGGAGGATTTGTGGGACCTGGTCTGTCCGTCTATATGTTCTATTTCCCTTCTTTCGTCCACTCGTCTCAGCTTGGATTTAGAGAAACACACAAGAGAGAGTGAATGAAGTTCCAGGCGGCTCCAGCTATTCGCCGCGGCGTTGCGTCGACACATCGACAAGGCGACATTTCGGCGACGTTTCGTTCGCCTGAGCTCCCGACGGGGGACGCTCCTTTGTGTCGGGCCGCAGCAGGTGCTCCATTGTGCGAGCGGAGAGCGGTCGATTGTCCTCCGTCCCTCTCTTTCAATGTCAAACGTCCCTCCTCTGTAGCCGCGCGATCCTTTCATGTGGAACGAAGCGATTCCCGCGCACAGAGACGCACATGTTTGCGCTGAAGGCGGCGCGCTCCTTTCGCGCAGCGCACACCTCCGTCTCTCTGGGCTCCTTCTGCTCCACCCTCAAAAAGGGCCTTCTTGGATTCGAGCTACGCACTGAGACGGAGAGCAGTGCTGTTTGGGCCTCCGAGTGGCAGCGGCGACGTCGTGTTTTCGCAACCAATGTTGAACCCAATTAACCCCAAATCGGACCTCCACATCAGTTGTTCAAAATGGATCCAAAACATCGCTGAAGGACAGAAGTTGTGGTCGAGAGAATCCGTCAGTTCTGCCCGGAGCAACCATTAGTCAAATGTTTTCATCGGCACACTTGATACCGTCTTTTTTTTTTTCCCTCCGTGATCGCCGTTTCCCATTCGGCTGGTTTCCCCCGGCCGGCTCCACGCATGCGATCCGGTACTGGACGACTTTTCAGGCTTCCCACTGTCTGTGATCTCCTGTTGTCTGCATACCCGCCATCAAACCTCAGCGAGTCAACGTTATGGTATAATATGAATGTGTCAGGAGAGAAAAAACGCCAGCACTTTGCATTGTTGCAATCTTCTCGAAGGGCAACGCTGACTGAGCGGTAATCACGCTGTCAGCTGGAAAATATGGTGGAGCCGTTTGCAATGAGATATAAATCTCTTTGCCCTTTATCTGCCAAGGGCAGATTATTTATTTATTTTATGTATAAATATATATATATTTAACTAAGAAACAGTGAAGGTGAGGATGCATCGCAAAGGACGGGCCTACTTTCTATTTCTGCTCGTCCAGCAGGGAATTGTAGGTCAGCGTGTGAACACAAAGAGCGCACAGACCCGGAGACAAACTCGACAAACTGTGCACAATCGCCCCCGAAACACGAAGGGAGTCTGAACCGCAGAGGAAAAAGGCTTCATGTCTCCCGCACAACGTTACAAAAAGCCCACGTATAATCCCCGAGTGGCCTCTTCTCCTCCGACAGCCGAGCAGCTTCTGAAACAATTCGCGGACGGAGAGGACCGCGTTTAAATGGCCGCGGTGTAACGCGCACAACGCGATGCGCAGTTCAGCCGTGCGATTAAACCTCCCCAGCTGAGCTGATCCACTGACCGATGTGCATCCACAAAGACACTCATTCATATATTCGTCTGCGCTTTTCCTTCCTGTTTGCCATTTGGAAAAAACCCGGCCCTCCAAAAGCACATATTTTCAAAACCAAGGGGGACATATGGGAAAAAAAAGGACACACAAGGGTACACACACACACACACACACACACACACTCTGGAGTTTTTTACGGACAAATAGCTCGTGTCAGAGACTCCTGTCCATGTTGCCATGGTGATGATTGCATTTACTCCAAACACTGTTGTGTTTTCATGTCTTTTTTTTTTTGTTTCCAACACGCCGACGCCCTGGAGCCGCAGCGCACGGAAGCCGATTGATCGGGACTGACACTCGGGGAGGGCAGAACCAAAAAAAACAAAACAGAGCACCAAACCCCCCCTGCAAAGACATCTCATCTCATCTGACGCCATCAGACCTGTCACTTAAATCTCAACGTTTCCTGAACCTGAGTGTGTTTCGTTTTAAAGTAAATCATTTGCTTTCTGAGTTGTCGGAACCCGGCTTGATGTGACGCGCGTGCATCAAAGGGAGAAATGAATTACACTTCCTCTCACCGACTCGTATGAGAGATACGCAAAGCCAGCAGAGCGGCTTTGAGGACTTTTGTTGCGTCCTGCCAAACGTGCACTCAGGGTTCGTGCGTCACGGACGATGTCATAGAAACAGTTCACTGTGATCTCCAGAGGACGTACGAACCGCGACGTAAACCACAGGTTTGTGGACCAATGTTATGAGGCCTGGAGGTCGCGCGCTTGAAATTCCGCCGCCACCGCCGCCGCCATGTTCCTTTTTTCTGACCGTAGCAGCAGCGAGCCGCCGATGTCGGCGTGCGTGTTTGACTCTAAATCAACCATCATTCACTAAATGAACGTCACGCTGTGTTGAATAAGACTTGAAACTAGCGGATGAGACCATAAACTCATGTTTGCAATGTTCACTGAGGGAATTAATCCAGTGGAAGGAAGATTTGTTTTCAGACGTGAGAGGAGTCGCCCCCTGCTGGTCAGCAGAGAGAATGCAAGTTTAATAAACTTCCGCGTTGGCGTCACTCAGCAGAACCGATAGAATAATGAATTTAATTTAAAAGTGCACAGGCTTTACTATTCATTTGGATCCTTAAACGGTGCAATCATAATTATTTACTTTTTTGTCAGAACATATGACTTATTGTTTGGAGAATTTGAACAAATATAACAAAACTACATCACCAAGTCCAGCTATGACCTAAAAATATGAATCAAATACTAATTGCATTTTGACTGTATTTTGAATATCGCTTTTATACATTGAGAATCAGGTGACATTTTTTGAGTTTCAAATTTAAATGAATGTACTCAGGCTACTTATTTGAAAATGGAATGAGCTTTTCACGGTTTTAAACAAGTATTATATTTTTAAGCTCACAGATTTTTGTCTCGTGTTGCTCCTTCACAACGCCTCCATTTGGTGAGAAAGCGTCGCTACGCATGCTGCTTTTTGTTCTTATTCGTGTTTGAGCCACCGCTGGAATTACCCAGCAGACGGGAGGTGGGGGTCTTTGTGAAACAGATCCGTGGCTGGCACAGCAGGAAACGCTCTACCTATTTTTAACCACAAACACGCAGCCCTTTTCACCCGGGACACATGGGAGGACTCCAATTAGCCGACAGGAAACCCACAGAGGCAAATACGGAGATAACTAATCACACGTCTCTCCCCGCATGCTGATACACTGCCCCAGAAAGGGAAGAAATAAAAGGAAAAAGCTCATCGGGAAGTGTCAGAGAAGATTTTAATTTGATTCAAATTGAGGACGCCGAAGCAAAGAAAATCCACGTTTAATATTTCATTGTGCGACAGCAGAGCACAAAGTGGCATCCGGTGAAATGAGCAATTAAAAAGCGTTCGTGTGCCTGAAGGAGGCAGAAAAGCTTGTTGCACATAAAACCTCTGAATGTCGTAATCCTGTTGAATTTGAATTTATTGCTCAAATTTTACCATCACAGATGTTGCCGGGTAAGACAACTACAATTATTAATGAAGGAAAATGCTCCCGAAGACGAGATTAAGGCGAAGCAACGACATCATCTGCGCTGATGACAGATTTATTTGCCTCGTTCACAGTTAAAGAGGCAATAAAACAACAACAACAACCTGAAGCCCAGACGATGTCTCGAGATGTGTCATAAATAATGTTATAATGACACGAGTGAGCATGAACACATTTACTCTTTCTGTGCGTTCAGTCGGATGATTCTGAGACTTTATTTATATTTTTGGCCATTCAATCTCCGGCCCACACAAACAGACAACGTGGCTGCCGGGGGGGGAAAATAAACAAAATCAACCATTTCTTCACGGAAACAAAATGAAATGGAATTTTCCGTCTGGCACTGGTGGAGGCAATTTAAATCCGCCAACCGCGGAGTGTGACGTCGAACGAAGAGGCAGAAAAGCACGACTGTATGGAAGCAAAGGCCCCGCTGTCCGCGGCACGGGAAGGAAAACAACAATCCTAAAGGAGGACGTTGTGGTTTCTCTGCACGGTCCGACTGACGTCGGCCAGAGAGGCTTCCAAAATAGCCGCGTGGACCCGGCCCGACCCCAGAAACGGGAACACGGGGACTTTTTTTCTTCTCTGAGAGAGAAGCCGAAAAATTTCCACATCCTGCTTTGACAGCATGTCGGCAAAATCGAACCACCCAGTTCATCGTCAGGGCGACGTGGGCTCTATTTCACACCTTCATCCAAAGCCCCCTCAACCAGGGGGGGGGGGGCCCAGAAAAACCAAGAAAGTACAACTTCTTCAATACAACCAAACTACAAAGTCAAATGAATGAAGTCACTTAACGCAGCTTCAATCCCTTCGCCATAACGTCTACGTGTCAAACTCAAGGCCCGCGGGTCGTATCCGGCCCGGCGTGCAATTATATCCGGCCCGCGAGAGTATTTCATATTATTGTTACTGATGGCCCAACGATACGAAGCGCCGATAACAAAACAAACTACAGATCCCATAATGCAGCACTTCAGCTGCCTTTTTCCGTGGCGTTTCTGGCTGACATGGCCGCACGTCTCAACGCCTTAAGCCTCCAGCTGCAGGGACGTGACCGCACGACCACTGACATGTATGATGCAGTGAAGGCATTTCAAGTAATTTCACGGGAGACACAAATGCACCGGTGCAACTCGCCCCACTTTCCCTGTTGCCAAGTAATGCGGCACAACGGTGTTCCCAAATACGCACTTTGCTGATGAGCTGAGTTCGCACGGCGCTTTGGTGATTTTGAGGAACAAAAAAAAGAATTTCGAGTTGTTTCGCATCCCATTTGCCGTCGACGTGTTCATATTTGTAATTTGTATTCATAACTTGTATAATTTTGACTGGATATATTTTTATGGAGAGCAAGACATTTTAAGTTATTTAAAGTTTAAGTTTGTTTAATCCAGAATAACATTCCTGTCTGTTTGTATTTATATTTATGTCAAAAGAAACATTTAATTTTAGTGTGTTCAATTAATGTTGAAGCTGAAGTGTGTTTTGAATTTTGGCCCCCTGTGCAATTGAGTTTGACCCCCCTGGTCTAAAGGGTCAAATGGCCCAAAAGTAGAAGAGGGGTGGGGGGTGTAGGGGGTCCACGCATGGCTAATCCCAATGAGTTCACATTCACATCTCCCAGCAGCTCTCGCCTCTAACTGGAGAGGACGAGCTGAGAGAGACGAAGATCATGACACATCATCTGAACGACGGGCGAGGCAGCGTAGAAGGATTCAAGCCGACGTACTGCGCTGAATGACATCCAGTGGGAGGGTGTGTGCGCCGCGTGTGTGTGTGTGTGTGTGTGTGTGTGTGGGTGTGTGTGTGTGTGGCTGTGATACCAGCGGAGCGGTTTGGTCTCCGGTTCACGTTCAACAGACAGGAGGTCGGTGCCAGAGACCAGGAGGTCATTTAAACCGTCATAGCTCCCCCAGTACCTCGTCTTAAGGCCGCCGCATGCGTCTGCGTCGTTCGTGGTTCTGCGCGTGTTGCAGAGCGATTCACCGCCAGAACAACAGGCGGAGTGACGTGTTTTTGTCGAAGACGACCCAGAGAGTCACGCCTATTTATTTATTCATCATGGACTTTATTGCCTCGTGCATCGGCACTGCTGCTTTTCGTCGCGGTCACATTTGTCCCGTATTTTCCTCCACGACTTTGTGCGCCTCTCGACCGGCAAACCGGCGTCTGCGGCGATCTCCCTCCGTGAATCCAACCCGCTTCTACAACCCGCCAAAAGCTCTTCAATCTGATCCGTTTCTCTCGTAAACATCCTTCGTTTTAATAACGGCGGCGTCGGGCTGTGAAAGCGGAAACGTGAGACTCCGTAAAGGACGCAGTTAGCGGGCCGATCGCAGCCTGGTGCCTAGAAAAATGTCTCGCCGCACGCAAGGACGCGAGGAGGTGCGAAAAGGGACGCGGGGGACACGCGAGGGGGTCCTGCGTCTGCGTCGCTCTGAAAACGCAGAAGGCCTTAGTCCGTTGCGCGTTATGTTAGAGCTCGCCCCTCATTCCGCTTCAGTTAGGGGACGTTCTGGTCCCGGGTTAAAGCGTTCGCTGTAACATTTAAACCAAACCCTGATCTTTAACCTGCAACCCCCGACATCCTCTCTACGTTATCTCTGCAGCTAAACGCAGCACCCTCCTCTGTCCAAACGGAAGATGACCCAGGCGCCGGTCACGACTTACGGCAAGTTATTGGGAAAACAAGAGAAAGCAAACGTGTTGGAAGTCGTCAATTGAAGATTCGCCCGACGGGAAAAGCTGCTGCTTTGAATCATTTTATGACGCTCTTCTTTCCCCTCGGCTCTTTCTTTTCCGTTCACGCCGACGATGCCCCGGAGACAAACTAACAAGCCAACAACCACCTTATTGAGGTGTGAAGCGGCTACGAGGCGCCCGGACGCCGTCATGCTACAATGAGCACACGCGACCACAAATCCAGCAGGCGCGCGAAACGCTCGTGTTTACGTGCGTGTTCATCTGACGCGCTTCGTTTCGTCCACTTCGTTTCCAGACACGCGGTTGTTATCCGTGGCGAAGTGCGGTCAACAGTTTCACCTCCTCTTCCTCTTCCTCCTCCTCCTCTTCCTCCTCGCTCCCCTCACACAGAAGCATCATGCTACACGCTAACTCCCGCTCATGAGTCACAATCCAAACCCATCTGCCCGGATTGAGAAGAACCACGCGTGTGTGTGTGTGTTTGCATGTGTGTGTGTGTGTGTGTGTGTGTGTGTTTGGGGCGAGTGGATCTCGGCCCTCGCGGACCCCCCCAAAAAAACTGACTCATCCTGATGTACGCGAGTCGAGGCCCCGGCGCGCTGATTGGTTGCGTGCAGCGAGAAGCGGCCCCGGGGCCCCCGGAGGGCGAGTTAGTCACTCCACGTGAACAGCATGCAGACCCCCCCTCACCCCCTCGCCCCCGCCTCCCTCCCCCCCACCGGAGCCCGAGAGCGCGAGCCGGAGACGAGGTCATACGCGGACGTCCGGTCGCGGCGGACGTTTCTTTTCTTTTTTTTCCCTCCCCTGCGCGACGCTGAAGTTTGCGTAACGCCGGTCGGCAGCGGAGAAAACAGACGCCCCCGTGGAAAACAACCCGTCCCCCGTGAACCCGGGTCGGCGGTTTTGCACGTCCGCTGCGGCCTGGACGACCACGGGGGGGGAGGAGGAGGAGGTTGAGATGGTCTGACGTACCTCCAACCTTAACCTCTGTGTCGCCGCTGTGATGTGGAACAACTCCATTGACGAGATGTACAGAGATGTAGAGATGGAGGCAATGGTCTTAATAAGACAACATTCATTCACGGACCTTTTCTTCTTGAATGTAATGGTGGTAAAGTATCCAAAAACATTAAACACCTTTAGAACATTCTCATCCAGTTTGCTGTGGCAAAGCAATTTGTTTTATCGTCGTGACGTGACGTTAAAAGGTAGAACGTTGAGGGAGCGCGTATGCTGCAGCCTAATACAGCAGGCCTGCATTCATAATGTAAGATGACTCATCATTACTCACCGAAGACGTGTTTCAGCAGCATCCCAAGAGCAGAAAAACACTCCGTGGTTATAAACCTGCGAGATCCTGTTGTGTGTTTTTAGATTTAGAAATAAGAAAGTCTACGACTAAAAGACATCTGAGGATCCAATGGATTTGGGTATCGCTCGATACCGCTGCATTTCTAAACCATTTGGAAAACTTTATTCAGTTTTGCCGCTCGACACCTGCTCTTCTGTGCATCACCTGCATTGAGTAACACCACAGTGTCCGTCATTAAGTTCAAACCTTCACTGGACGACAACGTGCGCGCTGATACGCGGCGGCTGCCGCATGAACTGACACCCGGTTTCCCGTCCAGGAAACCAGAGTCACCCGAAGAGGAAACTCAACACACGACACGTGAGGACGTTCAGAACGATAGATCTTCGTGCGGCAGATGACTCTCGAAGTGCATGCGTATCACTTTCATCCGCCCGACGGCGCCGTGCACGCACCGCTGTGTGTGTGTGTGTGTGTGTGTGTGTGTGTGTGTGAGTGTGTGTGTGTGTTGGATCCCACAGCGTGATCAGCATCTGCAGCCCTTCACTGGTTTACGTGGACCGGCAGGGCGCCGGCTCCTCTGCTCACCAGCTCATCCTCACAGGGAGCGGAAAACTTTTTTATGGCTCAGCAGCTGCTCCATTTAATCAAATCTCAAGCTTGTTCACACACAACAACAAAGAGGCGCAGCGCTGTGGGGGGACGGGGGGGGGGGGGGGGGGGGGTTTAGGTTGCACTCAGGACCTCTCACAGAAACAAAACAAAAGAGCCCTGACTTGATGTGACCGACCTTTGAAACGAAGCAAATCTGAAATCTGCGTCTATACTGCGGGTGAAGAGCGGCTGCGACGCATCATTTTAAATATGAATCCACGCTGTTTTTTTATTTATTTGCCAACACTTCTCTTTAAAGACGGTGAATGACTCTTTTCTTTTTGTTGCAAGGCGACATAGCGTGCGCGTGCAGAAGCAGCGGGTGGAGAAACCCAACACGGAGGCTCATGTGTAATTAGCAATTCAATCTACAGGTCTTTAATGAAGTAACATGATGAGGCCCGGGCTGCTGTGAGATGGATACAGTGGAGTTGTGCAAAGAATCGGGTTACTGTGCTTCTATAGAGGGCCGTTACGTAACGGCTGCGTGGAAAACAAGGCGCTGGTTTAAATTTACACCCCGGCTTTAATCCCAGATGTGCGTTATTAGCCGTGAGCCCTTTTGTCCACGCGGGAACAAAAAAAAAAAACCTGACGCGGCGATGATTTCTCTCCGGGTCACGCGGTGCCTCGGGCCGCTGAGTTGGAAGGTCAAAGGTGAGAGTGTCCCGAAGGTTTGTTCCACGCGGGATTAGCAGTTTTACACTGGCGACAGAACGCTCTGAGGGGTTAGTACATGGGACACGTGGGTGGGTTCACATCGGGACCCTAATCGCATGATTGGCAGGCCTGTGTAGCCGCGTTACGGCTGCAGAGAGCGGGGCCACGACGGCTCACCTGTTGTAAATACCTGCCATCTCCATCTCGCCACGAGGACTCGGCTCGGCTCGGCTCGGCTGCTCGGTTTTCTTGAGATGAAATTGACGAATGAGCCCATTTCTCTTTTTGGAGCAGTTTTTAATGTTTGTACAAGAAGGTAACTGGAGCCGGCACCTTCTCAAGAAGGGAACGACAATTATCGTAAACACTCACACTGTGACAACAGCTGGGATGGAGTGCAGTGGCGTGTTGGCACGGCGACCAGCCGACAGGCCTGACTGATGAATTGGCAGATGAGCGGAGAGAAATTCCTCTCGAGTTTTTCCGTTATTGTTTTTCTGTTTAAATGTCGTTCGGGTTCACCTTCATAATGCTGTTAGGAATGGAGCTTTCGTTCCGTTGACCCGGACAGAGCAGGAAATGAGTCCACACCCTCGGGTGGCTTTTTTTTTTTTTTAAAGGAACAGTGTGAAGGTTTTCAAAGGAATCTATTCCGACGTAATGTCCGTCTTTATTTTGGCTCCACGAGGAGCTGGCAACCCGTTTAATTTGGCTTCTGCTGGGATGGGTTCCAGCCGCTGTGACCCCCCCCCTCCCCCACCCGGTTTCAGCAGTTGCAGAAGATGGGTGGGTGTCTCGGCTGCGGGTGGGGAGTCGCTCTCCGCTCCGCTCGATGAGCCCCTTTATCGGCAGGTCGAGCTGCGACTCTGACCTCGGGCTCCTGCCATGCAGAGCGGCTCGTTTCGATTCGGACGGGTCGGACCGTCTTTCAAAACGTGTGCCGTGGGACGTTTGCGGTTCGTAGCTGTTCTTACTTTTTAGTCCATCAGCCCCTTTTGTATCTTCTGACCGCTGGAGGTGCGTGAAAGGCGGCCGGCCTTACAGACACGTCTGACTTCTGGCTGAACGCTTTACTCTGTGCTTCCAGATAAAACCATGAATCACCAGCTACCTGGTACACTTACTATATAGCATTACGAACATGGACTACTAACACCAGGGCGGCAACCTGTCAATCACAGTAAGCCCCGCCCTAAAACATACTCTGCTTTACGATCGATTTGACTCTTAATGGACCACAAACAAAAGAGAACCAGATATTGGGACAATAATCTCATGTTTGCAATGTTTAATGGGGGAATAAATCATTTTATCGTCCGTTGGGTCAGTAGACGGACTTCAAGTTATTATCCACTGCAGCCTTGCCTTCGCTTTTTAATTAGCGGTGAAAAGAAAACTTGAGGCCTTTGGGGCGAGTTCCTCACTTACACATTCGCCTCAAATCACAAGAGTTCATTCTTCAAGGAAGAAGTCGTCACTTTGCTTCCCTGCTGTTTGCATTGTGTGCAGTACGGAACATTGCAGGCAACATGCAAACAAAGTCCTCAGACGACCAACGATACAAGTGAAGCTTCTCCCCCCGGATCCGATTCGCTGTCTCTGGGTGGACTCGACTCACTCGTGCCGTCTCGTGACATAACCTCGTCTGACATTGTGTGCTGCACGCTCACTCCCACCGCTCCTCGCGGTCCCCCTGACAGCCGCCGAATACCTTTTTGGAGAAACAACCATAAATAAACTCAACCCCCCCCCCCCCCTCGGTCACATGGGGGCCGGCCATATGGTGGAACTCTGCACCACAGGAAAAAGCTCGGCGGCGCACTGCGAAAAAAAAGTCAAAGTCAGCTCAGGACGACGTCGGGACGTTCTCGCAGTCGGCTCGAGCAGCTACAGGCCCAACGCCATGCCTGACCCGGGGGGGAGGAGGGGCAATTGTTTCGGATTGCGCCTCTCGCCACGGGCCATGTTATGTAAGCGTGAGGCATCCAGAGGAGCTGGCGCCGTGCCTCCGTGGTGCGCTCGTGTGTGTTCCGGATGTGGGGGCAGGTGTGTGAACAGTCTCCCCCCCCCCCCCCCCCCCCCCCCCCGAGAGGATGAACACACAGTAACTTACACGCTGATGAAGCGATGACGTGCTGAGTGTTTGGATCTGCTGTACGAATCTCTATCGGCCGCCACAAAAGTTCATCTTTGCAAGTACGATATGAACTTTGGGTGCATCTCAGTAACATCTTTTCTCCTCTTTTTGTGCTTTTCATAATTCTCATGACTCCAGAGTTTTCTTGGATTGTTAAGAGAAGACTGACAAATGTATGATTAACATATGTCCTTTTTCATATATTCTGCATATGTTGCGTTCCCATCTGTAAGCAACTTAGCGTCACTTGTCCTACTTGACATAAAGGGCTCTTACTAATATCTTGTCTTAAAGTGTCTTCTACTCCGCCCTCATCACAAAAACAGTCGCCATTGAGTGTGCAAATGTTTCACATTTCAAAAGCGTTAACTGCCAGACACCAGATGCCTCTTTCGTCCATTAAAATTCAGCCCTCGGCGTTTTGTGGGCCTCCGTCGTCGCCGTGTTTTATTCATCAATGTCAGGGGGAAATGCAACGTGCAGATTCAGGCGGCCAAATAAAATGTCAAATGAAGCGACACAGCATTCACCCTTAAACGTGCACACCTGGCCCCATTATCGGACAATTGGACAGAAGAGGCCACGCACACCGGACTGCAACCACACCATCTTGTAATCAGAGAGCAGGACGGCAGGACGCGTAATCACTCCAACCGCTGACCCCTTTGGCACCGGAGCCCACAGCAGCTTGACCCGGTGTCTCCGCGTAGTAACAGCTGGACGCGCGGGAGCCGAAGCGGCAGCGTCCCCCGGGGTGCTGGAGAAACGCGGACTCACCGGTGTCCATCTGCGGGCTTTTACGCGCGCGTTGCGTGTGACCCTTTCCCGGGTGGACCGAAGGCTGCTGCTAAACGCGCTGTGCGGCACGAGGGGGGGGGGGAGGGGCATGGCGGACACGTACCTTTTGGAAGACGTCCACGTCGCGGGGGGGGGGTCCGCTGAGCTCGGAGGTAATCACGTAGTCCTCTTGAGTGGAAAAAACAACAACAAAAAACACTTTGTGCACAAGAGGGGAAGTCGCTGGTGACCTCCACCCCCCCCCCCCCCTCACCCCTCACCCCCATCCGATGGGTTTCCACAGCAAAGTCCTTTTGCTGCGTCCGTGTAAAGGGATATTGTCATATTCAAAATAAAGCAGAGGGGGGGGGGGGGGGTCCTTTATCCATGTGTTTGTTCTGATGTTTCCTGTGCTTAGCTCGACGACACAAGGCTTTTCGTGTTGGAAAAAGAGGGGAAAAAAAGTGTATTCGTGTATATGTCAGAAATAATTATAGCCCCATTTTTTTATGGCTGCCAATTGCTGCGTCTTTGTCCATGAGTTCTTTTTAGTGTTGGATCACTCGCCAAAGTTATGCATCTCTGACTTTTTCCTTTATTGGAGTCCAATTTTCACTGGCAGCGCCGGAGAGGTTTTTTTTTTTTTTTAATATTGTTAGTTTCCTCTCCCCAAAGAAGTTCCTCCAACATTCCTCAGCTAAGTGGTCAGAGGACGACTAAACTAGTGCCACGTTCCGTGGCCTGCAGCCCCTGGCTCTGTCACCGAAACCAGCCAAACTCGGCGCCAACTTCAACATTAGTGCAAAAATGTAACGTATTTTAACTTTATTGCATAAGAGCAAAACAAATCAACCCCCTCCCTCTTCCTGTTATTGACAGGTGGAACCCTTTAAAGTGCGAATGCTGTTGGTCGGAGCCGTCAGCATCAGAATCAAAAGCCCGCAGAGGTCAGTCGACTAAATCAGTCCGATATCGATCCTAATTGTTCCTAAACGTCGCGGGGGGGGGGGGGGTTTGGGCTGAAAACCATAGTGAGGCGGACGTGTGACTTGCCGATCGGTGACCTGTGAGCGTGCGCCTTGGTTTCGTGCGTGCGTGTTCGGGTCTGAGACGCGTGCGTAAAACGTGTGGTTTCGGACCACCTTGGGTATCTTTATGGAGCGTTTTCTTTTGCTAAGAAACAAAGGGGTGAGGGGGTGTGGGGGGTTTAGGAGGGTGGGCAAAGGCGAACCTCTTGCAGTCACACGTCAGTCTGAATGGATTTGGAGTTCGTGCTGTTTTTCCTGCCTATGTCTGTGCCGTTTCCTTTACTGGGGCTCTTGTCCAGCCCGCACAGCGACTCCGTCACCCCCTCCTCCATCTCCATGTACTCCGCCTTGTCGCCCAGCGAGGAGCCGGAGGGCGAGCCTCTAAATTTCCGGAAAAAGTCCGGAAAATACGGGCAGCCCGGCGGGAGGCTCTCGACCACCGGCGGCGGCGTCTGGTCCTCGTTGTCCGTCTCCCTGTGGTAGAAGTAGTTGAAGTTGGACACGATGACCGGCACCGGCAGCGCGATGGTCAGCACGCCGGCGATGGCGCACAGCGAGCCCACGATCTTCCCGCCGACGGTGATGGGCTTCATGTCGCCGTAGCCCACCGTGGTCATGGTCACCACGGCCCACCAGAAGGCGTCGGGGATGCTGGTGAACTGCGAGGTGGGCTCGTCCGCCTCGGCGAAGTACACCGCGCTGGAGAACAGGATGACCCCGATGACGAGGAAGAAGATGAGGAGGGCCAGCTCCCGCATGCTGGCGCGCAACGTGTGGCCGAGGATCTGCAGCCCCTTGGAGTGGCGGGACAGCTTGAAGATGCGGAACACGCGCACCAGGCGGATTATTCTCAGGATGGCGAAGCTCATCGCCTGCTGCCCGTTTTCCTGGTGCTGCGCCAGGTCCGTGCCGAGGGTTATGAAATAAGGCAAAATGGACACAACGTCTATTGAGTTCATAATGTTTTTGAAGAACTCCGCCTTGCTGGGACACGCGTAAAAGCGCACCATGAACTCGAAGGAGAACCAGATGATGCAGACCGTCTCCACGAGGAAGAACGGGTCGTTGAAAGGAGTGAACCCGTGGTCCGGCTGCGTGGAGTTGACCCGCGGCTGCAGGTACTCCTTCTCGTCCCTGAACTCCGGCAGCGTCTCCAGGCAGAAGATGACGATGGAGATGACGATGACCAGCACGGACACCACCGCTATCCCCCTGGCGGGGCTCGAGCTCTCCGGGTACTCGAAGAGCAGCCAGATCTGGCGCTTGAACTCGTCCTTCGGCAGAGGCTTCTCCTCCTCCTTCACGAAGCCCTCGTCCTCCCGGAACTTGAGTATGGCCTCGTCCCCGAGCTCGTAGAACTTCACCTCCTCGGAGAAGATGTCGAAGGGCACGTTCACGGGTCTTTTCAACCGCCCGCCCGACTGGTAGTAGTAGAGGATGGCGTCGAAGCTCGGCCGGTTGCGGTCGAAGAAGTACTCGTTCCTCAGCGGGTCGAAGTACCGGATCCGCCGGTCCGGGTCCCCCAGCAGGGTGTCCGGGAACTGCGCCAGAGTCTTGAGCTGAGTCTCGAACTTGAGACCCGACACGTTGATGACGACCCTCTCGCAGCAGCCGAACTCGCTGTACGCGCTCTCGTAGCCGGAGTGCGGGCGCCGGTCCGTGAGCGAGGCGGTCTCCTCCTCGTCGTCCACGGTGCACAGAAAGCTCGACCTCTTGCTCCCCGGGTCCCGCGCCACCTCATCATCGGCCTCCTCGTCCTCCTCCTCCTCCTCCTCCTCCTCCTCTATCATCATGTCCTCCTCGGATCCGAGCAGCGCCAGCTCCGAGTGGCGCAGGTCCCCGCCGAGAGAGTTCCGGCTGCGTCTCCACCGTCCGACGCCGCGCTGCTTTTTCCGCTCTCTGAGAACTCTGTGCTGCTGCTGCTGCTGCTGCTGCTGCACGGGCTCCTGCTGGTGCTGCGAGGAGGAGGAGGAGGAGGAGGAGGAGGAGGCGGTACCGCTGCTGCTGGAGGCGGCGTGAGACTGATGCTGACGGTTGATAAGGAGATGAGCGCTGGGGGAGGAGGAGGAGGGGGAGGAGGAGGTGGAGGAACCTCCTTCCTCACCGGAGCCACCTTCAGCCGCCGCCGCCGCCGCAGCTCGCGTCTGGGCAGCCTGGCGCTCCCTCTCCCGCGCCCGCGCTTGGGCATATCCGTAAGGCGGGTGACTGTTGCAGCCGCCGTCCGCACCCACCATGGCGAACTCCATTTTTCTTTTTTAAATGTGTATTCCTTTAACAGTCAACGAGCGAGCGCTGCGGGAACCGCCCGGGGGGCGACGCGCACGCGGGCCCAGCGGATAAAAGTTGCGGATCGGCGCACAAACGAGGCACGAACCGGTTCGACCAATCAGCTGCGGGCGCGAGCACGCAAACTCGCCGCAATTAGGTCCACGCTTAGAGCGGTCCACGTGGCGACCGGCACGTGACAGGAGACATGGATGAGCCTGTCTTCCCGTTTTAGGTAAATCATGACATCATTACCATAAACACCCCCCCCCCCCCCCCCCCCCCCTGAGAGCCCGTTACGCACGCGCTGTGCCTATCCGTTGCGCGTTATAAATCACCAAGTCAACAAGCTGCAGCCCAAACAGTCCCTGCACGCGCCCTCCGGTGCCCATCAGGTGGTTAATCTCTGCGCGGCCCGAATGCGTCTTTCGATCCTCCGGTGGTCCCGCCTGGTTGCCATTTTACACCATGAGATGTGTGGTGGAAAAATGCTGTTCTTCAAACTGGATCCGTGGTGTTATTTAGTGGAGATCCGATGAATCTGAATGACTTTGTTCCGCTGACGCTCCCTGGAAAGACGAGAGGAGAACAGCAGTCGGTTTTGGCAACAAACAAAAAAAAGATACAAATATTTACATTAATGTTCGTGGTTCTGGGGGACTGCACATTTGTCAATATCAGGGCGGTGCAACTACATTGTATTGTTAATAGTATGATTGTTGAGTGAGCGTGGGGGATAAAGCCTGGCCAATAAACGCGCGGCAGACGTTATGTTTAGAACTGACTTTACGCATGAAACAAAGCACCCCCTCCATCCTGACATTCAAATACTTACATGTGATGAAATCGCCTCAGCCCCCCCTACAAACAAATCTGCTCCAGGAGGAAGAGGAGGAGGAGGAGGAGGAGGAGGGGAGCTAGGTGAGGATGCAGTTCTTTGCTCCTGCCCAAATTCCCGTCCTGATTTCGGGGGGGTCAATACCACAAATCCCTCGTCGTCTCCAACCAGCGGCCGCATCCTCCACTATATCCATCCGTGCTCTGACGCACTCCCGAGGAGGGACACTTTGTCTTTTTTTTTTTTTTAGGGGCTGCGGTCTAGACGTCTCGCCTCAATTCAACAGGATCTGTCGCCACTTGAGCCCCCGTTTCTGCCGCCGCATCGCTCCCGGTGCGCCGGGAAAAGACAAAAAAAAAAAAAAAAAAAGAGGCAAAGGAGGCAAACAGAAGCAGGTGTGCGAGCGGCGCGCCACGGGGCATCAATGAGAGCTCCGCGCGCCCACGGCGGGGGGGTAAAAGTTTAGCCTCGCGAGGGGCGACGGCCCCGCGGCGGAGTCTGAGCACCGCACATCTGTCTGTGCCGCTGGAGCGCTAGCTATTCTCCGGTATCCCTCCCTATTGTGTGTGTGTGTGTGTGTGTGTGTGTGTGTGTGTGTGTGTGTGTGTGTGTGTGTGTGTGTTTGCGTTCGTGACTGTGTGTGTGTGCGCGCGCGCGCGCGTGTGACGGTGGTGGTGGTGATGATGATGATGATGATGATGATGATGGGGAGCGTCGGTGAGAAAGCCGCCCGTGTACCGCAGCGCGCGCAGGCGGCGCTCGGTCCTCCCCCAGTGGACGCAGCCGGTCACTGCGCGCACCGCGACTGCAGTCTCACACCCGAGCTGTGCGCCGCCCTCCGTCAACACTGCTGGGTGGCAACCTGTGCCCCCCCACCCCCACCCCCCCCAACACACACACACACACACACACACACACGATGTAATCAAATTGTCTCCATCCATTCCTCCGGTGACGTCAGTAGGTGTGACGGAGCAGGTTCCACTGAAATACATCCTCACAAAAAGATGCAGTCTTTGTTTTACCCTTTAGAAATTATTTTTAGAAGAGCCCTGAGTATATTGATTGAAAGCTCTTTTTTTCAATGTCATTATCAGCTTTAACCCGCAGGACCAGAAACCCCAAGACTGGATTGATAGTTTGATCCTGGATCATTCGCTTCGCTCCGTATCAACTGTTTTTCTTGCTGTGATTTAAAGACATCCAACCATCTTATCACATCTGCAATTTACCGTGTGAGTAAACAGGACGGCTGAACCAAATTCATGTGTTACTTTCACTCCTGAAAATCATATTTTGATACTTGAATAAGCAAACAGAGCACTTAATCAGGAATCAGGAAACGTTTATTGCCAAAATATGTCAGACATAAACAGGGACTTGTTGGTTGGTGCGTGACAGTGGACAGTGTAACAATAGACAACAGGACAGCAGTGCACAAGTAATAAAATAAAATGCTAATGCTAAATGGGAATGCCAAGCATTTTGGAAGCAAACTACCTAATTGTTGTACCTTTTTAATGAATCCAGAAGGGCTAGTCGACACAAATCATAAAGAAAAGTCTGCTCAGACAAAATGAACAGGCTGTTACATAACAACACAATACTTTGTTGTAATGTTTTGCTTTCAACAAATCCTCTAAAAGACGTAATGTCTTCGGAAAATCCTGCATATAAATGCCCCCCCCCCCCTCGCCCGATGGCTTTGCAGAGGAACGTTAACGCTAGAACCCCAAAAGGAAAGAACCCCTTTGTCTGATGTTCCTCTCTTAAAGGCACAATAGCTGATCCTGACAGTGACCCACTTCTTGGCGCGCGACGAGGATTCTTTAAGTTGCGGTTATCTGGCCGGAAATAGACATGAATTGGTACTAAGTCCCTGTGCCTCATTGATTAGTCAAACAATGCACTACTGGTGAAAAAGCAGTTGCATTACTTTCTGTGAGTAACGAGCATTGAAGACCACAGTCGCTGCATTAAATATCATGGGGGTTTGTCATTAATGTGGCTAGATAACTCGTGCAATGTTCCTGGAAATCCCTCAGGTGCATTTGAAATCTCCAGTTGTAATATTCCCATCGGGATATTTTTGGTTCGCCTCAATCCAAATGTCTGAATAAACTTTTTTTTTTTACATTTAAAAGTGAATGTAAAATCCAATGCAATGAGGCTTGTGCCTGTGAAATGATCCGTTCTGCTTCTCTAATCTGCGCTCGCACCTCACTGAGCATCCACCTCGCTCAGCGCCAGGGGGAGTTGTGAGGTCGGTAATGATGTGAGGATGGAGGTTGTCTTATCACACTCAAGTTCGGATGCACACAACTGATCCCAGAGCTGCAACGTCGACCTGCTGGAAGAGATGCTTTCTTCTGGTGGGGGCCGACCGCTTCCTTCAGCGCGCCGATATATCACCCTGCATTCGTCGTCTTCGGTGTAAGTGTGTGTGCAAATAAGAGGTATAAGTCCGGGGTTTACATGTTGTTTGAGTGGTTCAACGTTGACCTTTCATGTCACAGGGATCGCAGCCAGCGGCCTCCTGGGGGAAAGTCCTGCGTCATCCATCCCGATCTCATCAGCAGATAAATGTTGGTTATACATCAAAAAAAAAAAGCAATGATCCTGATTTAAACCCTTGATTATTCCCATTAAGACAATCCTTTTTATAGATATATATTCACACGTACATAAATGCCTCCTGTTACGGCGGGTTTATGGTGTGTGGAGGAAAAAAAGATCAAATTCGATGACCTCTGTGCACAACGTACGACCCGGAGCGGCTCTATGAGCGTCTTCTCATGAACCTCTTATGAGCTTTTACACCCAAATTATTTTTCCTGCCTCTTCTTACGAAGCAGAAAACGGAAGCTTCACCTCATCCATCGCGGTTACGTCGACTCCCAGTGGACGTGGATGTGACATCTCCTCCGTGCTGTTCCCTCTCACTATTTACTAGGAGCTTTCCAGGGTCACTGCGATTGAGGTTTTTCTATTAATAACTCGACAGAGACACGTTTTCAATGCAGATGCACTCATCTGACGGGGGGAACGTCCGGCTGCTGTGGACGGACAGAATGACGATGTGGTCTGCTGGGAAAACACGGCTGAGCGGCAGTGACTGTTGCTCGTCACAGGACAGAACGCAGGCGTTTAATGATGGTAGCGTCCTGGAGGAGGAGGGAGGGGGAGGGGGGGAGTCCTTGTTAGGGAGGCGGTGGATGGGCAGCATGCCGGGAGGGGGGGGGAGAGAGTCCCCGGTGGCCGCTGCCCGAGCTCCTCCTGCACAGTGTCCAGCTCGTGGTGCAGTGCTAACTTTTCAGGCAATGCAGCAGAGCAACACATTTCCCCCCAAAACGGACGGAAGCAGGTTTTTCAGGCCGATGCAGCAGTTGGAAACACCCCCCCCCCCATAAAATAACTGCAACTACTGCAGGTCTGCACAGATGTACAGATAAAACCTGTACTTTGTGGTTTTAGATAAATTATGAGTATACAGACAAATCGCCTCATCGTTTCGACAAATCATTTAGATTAAATTAACAGTAAAGACATTAGAACCTTTGTTAAAATGCATTACTCTAACAATGCTTTTACTTTTATTATATTCAGTAAACTTTGAGGACAGGAGGAATAAAAAAAGAAGCTCTGACTGTTTGTCTCTCTCGCGTCATCTTAAAATGGTAATTAATGACTGCGGCAGTAATGGTCTCGTCTGTCAACAAACAGAAATCAATCAACAAAATGATGTAAAGTTGCACATCCCACCTTTCTCACCATGGAAATCGCAAGTAGCGTTTCACTGACGCTGCCGCGGAGGGTTTTCCATCTCACTGTGGGGGCAGATTTGTTTTTTTCACATTTCTGCGGCCCCTCTAATCCTTTCACCCCCGTGTAATCCAGACAAGATGTCTGCAGATACCGACTCACGCCTCGTCGCGTGGAGGGAAAGGCCTTGAGCGACTTGTTGAGGGAAAGATGTGCCCTTAAGTCCGCACAGGTGGGGGGAAAAAAAGCGGCGAGCCCAAGGTCGAAGAGATTACGGGGGTTTGTGAGCAGCACTATTTAAGCGGCGGGGAGCGCAGCCTCGGGTCCACAGCTGCTACAGATGTTCAGAGAGCAACAGAGGAGACAACGGCAGGTTTGAAGCAACGACAGAGCTCCACAGGTACGAGAGGAGTTTTTAATATACTTTGATTCTCTGTGAAAACAATGCTGTGAGCACCAAGGGATTTGTCTATATGGGGGGGTGCAGAGTAACAGGTAAATATATGTATATTTTGTTGGAATGCATTAAGATGCATTCCAAGTATTGTTCTTCGAATCTTTATTCAACTTATTGTTGGAATGCATTGAGATGCATTCCAAGTATTGTTCTTCGAATCTTTATTCCGACTTATTATTATGTTTCTTCTATTTCTTCCGCGCCCCCTTTCAACTCCTTCACATTTTCAGCTATTAAAATCCTTCAAATATTAAAATGTTCAGCTCCTTTCTGGCTTGAGGGCTATGACTTTTCAGCTTTCTACCTCTTATGCTTGAATTTATATAAATCAATAATCATTAATATTTTAACATGGTTTTCAAATGGAGTTTGCTTTCAAATCCTCCTAAACTTCTTCAACTTTCAGATTTTTCAGCTTTGCAAATCTTTCAGCTACAGACACCATTTAAACTTTTAAATGTTGACACAAGTCTTAACTATTTTATGAAAAAAACTGCTTCTTGATATCTATTGTACTTTTTTCATAATCACTGATTATGTTTCACTAGTTCTTCGCTCCGTTTCTGACTTTTACATGAGTGTGTATTGCGTCTGCTAGAGGCGGGACCTCGAGGCTAGAGTGTGGAGCAGCGCAGAAATCTGGTTAAAAAAGTATGGAACTTCTGTCCTTGCAGCCAAAGTATACACTCTAGAGGCTTCATTTCTTCAGATTAATGAGGGTATGGTTGTGCTGATTGGATTAATGTGTTCATGGAATCCCAGAGTTTTTTAGTTTTGGCGCAAGGAGTGTTTGAGTGACACAACCTCTGGCAAAAGCCCCATAGGCTCCAATACAAATCTGCCGACATATTTCTCACAAAAATCCACAAGGTACACGTTTTGTAAACGGCCATAGGAGCCGTATTTATTACCGGACAGACATAAAAACACATCCACGCGTTCGGTAGAGTCTTGGGTCTCATACAAACGCCGTATTTTTTAGATAGCTGTTATAGTTTTGCGCTGGTTCTCATTTGTGTGAGGTGTGGATTCTGTGTAACTTGCTGCCATGTCTCTGTCTTTTGCAGCAGCTCGTTAATGATCACAGGTGCGTCGTTGTCGTGGTTACGAGCACTCACACGCTGCAGGATCTGTCTGTGGCTCACAGCTGCTCGCTCCTATGACCTGATTAGTGGAGTCACATGACGCAGCTATGCTTTCTGTCAACAGACCAATATGATAAAGACACTCGCCCCCCCTCCCCCCTCCACCCTGACCTCTACTTACTGTTAATCACTCTCAGTCAGTCAGTCTGTCTAATTCTCCTCCCCTCTCCCTCTCTTCCTCACCACCATTCCCTTCCTCACCCTCTCACCCTCCCTCCCTCTATCTACACCCCCCCACCCCACCCAATGCAATAGGTGCGCCGTTGCCGTGGTTACTCGTAAACACGCTGCAGTATCTCTGTCTGTGACTCACAGCTGCTTCTATGACCTGATTAGTGGAGTCACATGACGCAGCTATGCTTTCTGTCAACAGACCAATATGATAAAGACACTCGCCCCCCTCCCCCCTCCACCCTGACCTCTTCTCACTGTTAATCACTCTCAGTCAGTCAGTATGTCTGTCTATTTCTCCTCCTCTCCCTCTATCTCTTCCTCACCACCCCTCCCTTCCTCACCCTCTCACCCTCCCTCCCTCTATCTACACCCCCCCAACCCACCCAATCCAATAATTTCAAAATAAAAGCCACATGGAGGGAATTTTTACTGTAATGTTTGTGATGAGGCCTATTAATTAAAAACTTCTTAGTTTGAATAACAAACATTCTGTCTCCCACTACGAATATTACTCGTACTTCTAGTACTACAACTGATACTTCTACTACCATACTACTAGTATTTCTACTGCTATTAATACTACAACTACTACTAATGTTATTACAAATACGACTATGGCTAATAGTATTACAGCTGTTTCTACTGCTATTGATACTAAACCTACTATTACTGCTAGTACTACTAATACCACAATTATAACTACTACTACTACTAATATTACTACAAACAATTTTAAACAAATTTAAGCTCCTGCAACTTCTGTTTTTAGAAAATCTATTGAAATTCAGCTTCCCCACTTCCTGTATTTTCAGCAGTTCTTTAAAATAATTTCAGCTATTCTTATGCCTCTATCAACAGCAATTTTTCACTATTCATTTCTGTATTTTTTTGCAATATTTCAAATTTATTTCAGCTGTTTTCATTTCTGCTTTTTCAGCAAATCTATTGAAATTCCTTTCAGCTTCTCCCATTTCTGTATTTTCAGCAATTTCAAATTCATTTCAGCTTTTCTAATATCTATAATTTCAGCAAATGTATTCAAATTCCCTTCAACTTTCTGTATTTTCAGCTATTTTAAAAAGTTCATTTCAGCTTTCAGCTTTTTGCATTCCAACGCATTTTCAGCAGGAAATGCCTTTTCTAGTTATTATTATATTTCTTCCGCGCCCCCTTTCAACTGCTTCCCATTTTCAGCTATTTAAACCGTTCAAATTTTAAAATATTCAGCTTCTTTCTGGCTTGAGGGCTATGTATGTTCAGCTTTCTAGCTCTTAAGCTTGAATTTATATAAATCAATAATCATTAATATTTTAACATGGTTTTCAAATGGAGTTTGCTTTTCAAATCCTCTTCAACTTCTTCAACTTTCAGATTTTTCAGCTTCGCCAATCTTTCAGCTACAGACACCATTTCAACTCTCAAATGTTCACACAAGTCTCAACTATTTTATGAAAAAAACTGCTTCTTGATATCTATTGTACTTTTTTCATAATCACTGATTATGTTTCACTAGTTTTTCGCTCCGTTTCTGACTTTTACATGAGTGTGTATTGCGTCTGCTAGAGTGGAGAGCTCGAGGCTAGAGTGTGGGGCATCGCAGAAATCTGGTTAAAAAAGTATGGAACTTCTGTCCTTGCAGCCAAAGTATACACTCTAGAGGCTTAATTTCTTCAGATTAATGAGGGTATGGTTGTGCTGATTGGATTAATGTGTTCATGGAATCCCAGAGTTTTTTAGTTTTGGCGCAAGGAGTGTTTGAGTGACACAACCTCTGCCAAAAGCCCCATAGGCTCCAATACAAATCTGCCGACATATTTCTCACAAAAATCCACAAGGTACACGTTTTGTAAACGGCCATAGGAGCCGTATTTATTACCGGACAGACAAAAAAAGCACATCCACACGTTCGGTAGAGTCTTGGGTCTCATACAAACGCCGTATTTTTTAGATAGCTGTTATAGTTTTGCGCTGGTTCCCATTTGTTTGAGGTGTGGATTCTGTGTAACTTGCTGTTCTGTGTCTGCCCTCTTGCAGCCGCACAGGTGCGGCGTTGTCGTGGTTACGAGCACTCACACGCTGCAGGATCTGTCTGTGACTCACAGCTGCTCCTTGTGACCTGATTAGTGGAGTCACATGACGCAGCTATGCTTTCTGTCAACAGACCAATATGATAAAGACACTCGCCCCCCCTCCCCCCTCCACCCTGACGTCTTCTCACTGTTAATCACTCTCAGTCAGTCAGTCTGTCTAATTCTCCTCCCCTCTCCCTCTCTCTCTTCCTCACCACCATTCCCTTCCTCACCCCCTCACCCTCCCTCCCTCTATCTACACCCCCCCACCCCACCCAATCCAATAGGTGCGCCGTTGTCGTGGTTACTCGCTCACACGCTGCAGTATCTCTGTGTGTGGCTCAAAGCTGCTCCTTGTGACCTGATTAGTGGAGTCACATGACGCAGCTATGCTTTCTGTCAACAGACCAATATGATAAAGACACTGGCCCCCCCTCCCCCCTCCACCCTGACCTCTTCTCACTGTTAATCACTCAGTCAGTCAGTATGTCTGTCTATTTCTCCTCCTCTCTCTCTCTCCCTCTATCTCTTCCTCACCACCCCTCCCTTCCTCACCCTCTCACCCTCCCTCCCTCTATCTACACCCCCCCACCCCACCCAATCCAATAATTTCAAAATAAAAGCCCCATGGAGGGAATTTTTACTGTAATGTTTGTGATGAGGCCTATTAATTAAAAACTTCTTAGTTTGAATAACAAACATTCTGTCTCCCAACCCCCCCTCACCCAATTCCATCATTACAAACTAAAAGCCTCAATGATTATCTGTACCTTAACCATGAAGTGGTTTCGTTGAAATACGCATTGCTCTTTCAAATACTACTATAACCACTACGAATATTACTAGTACTTCTAGTAGAACTACAACTGATACTTCTACTACCATACTACTAGTATTTCTACTGCTATTAATACAACTACTACTAATGTTATTAAAAATACTACTATGGCTAATAGTATCAGTATTCCAGCTGTTTCTACTGCTATTGATACTAAACCGACTTCTACTGCTAGTACTAATACCCAAATTACAACTAACATTACTACAAACAATTTTAAACCTCTTTTTATTCATCTCAGCTTTTGTTATTTCTGTACTTTTTAAAATTCATTTAAGCTCCTGCAACTTCTGTTTTGCAATATTTCACATTTATTTCAGCTGTTTTCATTTCTGCTTTTTCAGCAAATCTATTGAAATTCCTTTCAGCTTCTCCCATTTCTGTATTTTCAGCTATTTCAAATTCATTTCAGCTTTTCTAATATGTGTAATTTCAGATGTATTCAAATTCCCTTCAACTTTCTGTATTTTCAGCTATTTTTAAATATTCATTTCAGCTTTCAGCTTTTTGCATTCCAACGCATTTTCAGCAGGAAATGCATTTTCTAGTTGTTGGAATGCATTGAGATGCATTCCAAGTATTGTTCTTCTAATCTTTATTTCCGACTTATTATTCTATTTCTTCCGCGCCCCCTTTCAACTCCTTCACACTTTCAGCTATTAAAATCCTTCAAATATTAAAATGTTCAGCTCCTTTCTGGCTTGAGGGCTATGACTTTTCAGCTTTCTACCTCTTAAGCTTGAATTTATATAAATCAATAATCATTAATATTTTAACATGGTTTTCAAATGGAGTTTGCTTTCAAATCCTCCTAAACTTCTTCAACTTTCAGATTTTTCAGCTTTGCAAATCTTTCAGCTACAGACACCATTTAAACTTTTAAATGTTGACACAAGTCTTAACTATTTTATGAAAAAAACTGCTTCTTGATATCTATTGTACTTTTTTCATAATCACTGATTATGTTTCACTAGTTCTTCGCTCCGTTTCTGACTTTTACATGAGTGTGTATTGCGTCTGCTAGAGGGGGACCTCGACGGCTAGAGTGTGGGGCATCGCAGGAATCTGGTAAAAAAAATATGGAACTTCTGTCCTTGCAGCCAAAGTATACACTCTAGAGGCTTCATTTCTTCAGATTAATGAGGGTATGGTTGTGCTGATTGGATTAATGTGTTCATGGAATCCCAGAGTTCTTTAGTTTTGGCGCAAGGAGTGTTTGAGTGACACAACCTCTGCCAAAAGCCCCATAGGCTCCAATACAAATCTGCCGACATATTTCTCACAAAAATCCACAAGGTACACGTTCTGTCAACGGCCATAGGAGCCGTATTTATTACCGGACAGACATAAAAACACATCCACGCGTTCGGTAGAGTCTTGGGTCTCATACAAACGCCGTATTTTTTAGATAGCTGTTATAGTTTTGCGCTGGTTCTCATTTGTTTGAGGTGTGGATTCTGTGTAACTTGCTGTTCTGTGTCTGCCTTTTGCAGCCGCTCGTTAATGAGCACAGGTGCGCCGTTGTCGTGGTTACGAGCACTCACATGCTGCAGGATCTGTGTGTGACTCACAGCTGCTTATATGACCTGATTAGTGGAGTCACATGACGCAGCTATGCTTTCTGTCAACAGACCAATATGATAAAGACACTAGCCCCCCCTCCCCCCTCCCCCCTGACCTCTACTTACTGTTAATCACTCTCAGTCAGTCTAATTCTCCTCCCCTCTCCCTCTCTTCCTCACCACCATTCCCTTCCTCACCCTCTCACCCTCCCTCCCTCTATCTACACCCCCCCACCCCACCCAATGCAATAGGTGCGCCGTTGCCGTGGTTACTCGTAAACACGCTGCAGTATCTCTGTGTGTGACTCACAGCTGCTCCAATGACGTGATTAGTGGAGTCACATGACGCAGCTATGCTTTCTGTCAACAGACCAATATGATAAAGACACTAGCCCCCCCTCCCCCCTCCCCCCTGACCTCTACTTACTGTTAATCACTCTCAGTCAGTCTAATTCTCCTCCCCTCTCCCTCTCTTCCTCACCACCATTCCCTTCCTCACCCTCTCACCCTCCCTCCCTCTATCTACACCCCCCCACCCCACCCAATGCAATAGGTGCGCCGTTGCCGTGGTTACTCGTAAACACGCTGCAGTATCTCTGTGTGTGACTCACAGCTGCTCCAATGACGTGATTAGTGGAGTCACATGACGCAGCTATGCTTTCTGTCAACAGACCAATATGATAAAGACACTCGCCCCCCCTCCCCCCTCCACCCTGACCTCTTCTTACTGTTAATCACTCAGTCAGTCAGTATGTCTGTCTATTTCTCCTCTATCTCTCTCTCCCTCTATCTCTTCCTCACCACCCCTCCCTTCCTCACCCTCTCACCCTCCCTCCCTCTATCTACACCCCCCCACCCCACCCAATCCAATAATTTCAAAATAAAAGCCCCATGGAGGGAATTTTTACTGTAATGTTTGTGATGAGGCCTATTAATTAAAAACTTCTTAGTTTGAATAACAAACATTCTGTCTCCCACTACGAATATTACTCGTACTTCTAGTACTACAACTGATACTTCTACTACCATACTACTAGTATTTCTACTGCTATTAATACTACAACTACTACTAATGTTATTACAAATACGACTATGGCTAATAGTATTACAGCTGTTTCTACTGCTATTGATACTAAACCTACTATTACTGCTAGTACTACTAATACCACAATTATAACTAATACTACTACTAATATTACTACAAACAATTTTAAACAAATTTAAGCTCCTGCAACTTCTGTTTTTAGAAAATCTATTGAAATTCAGCTTCCCCACTTCCTGTATTTTCAGCAGTTCTTTAAAATAATTTCAGCTATTCTTATGCCTCTATCAACAGCAATTTTTCACTATTCATTTCTGTATTTTTTTGCAATATTTCAAATTTATTTCAGCTGTTTTCATTTCTGCTTTTTCAGCAAATCTATTGAAATTCCTTTCAGCTTCTCCCATTTCTGTATTTTCAGCAATTTCAAATTCATTTCAGCTTTTCTAATATCTATAATTTCAGCAAATGTATTCAAATTCCCTTCAACTTTCTGTATTTTCAGCTATTTTAAAAAGTTCATTTCAGCTTTCAGCTTTTTGCATTCCAACGCATTTTCAGCAGGAAATGCATTTTCTAGTTATTATTATTCTTCTATTTCTTCCGTGCCACCTTTCAACTCCTTCACACTTTCAGCTATTAAAATCCTTCAAATATTAAAATGTTCAGCTTCTTTCCGGCTTCCCTGCTATGACTTTTCAGCTTTCTACCTCTTAAGCTTGAATTTATATAAATCAATAATCGTTAATATTTTAACATGGTTTTCAAATGGAGTTTGCTTTTCAAATCCTCTTCAACTTCTTCAACTTTCAGATTTTTCAGCTTCGCGAATCTTTCAGCTACAGACACCATTTCAACTCTCAAATGTTCACACAAGTCTCAACTATTTTATGAAAAAAACTGCTTCTTGATATCTATTGTACTTTTTTCATAATCACTGATTATGTTTCACTAGTTCTTCGCTCCGTTTCTGACTTTTACATGAGTGTGTATTGCGTCTGCTAGAGGGGGACCTCGCAGGCTAGAGTGTGGGGCATCGCAGGAATCTGGTTAAAAAAATATGGAACTTCTGTCCTTGCAGCCAAAGTATACACTCTAGAGGCTTCATTTCTTCAGATTAATGAGGGTATGGTTGTGCTGATTGGATTAATGTGTTCATGGAATCCCAGAGTTTTTTAGTTTTGGCGCAAGGAGTGTTTGAGTGACACAACCTCTGCCAAAAGCCCCATAGGCTCCAATACAAATCTGCCGACATATTTCTCACAAAAATCCACAAGGTACACGTTTTGTAAACGGCCATAGGAGCCGTATTTATTACCGGACAGACATAAAAAGCTCATCCACGCGTTCGGTAGAGTCTTGGGTCTCATACAAACGTAGTCTTTTTTAGATAGCTGTTATAGTTTTGCGCTGGTTCTCATTTGTTTGAGGTGTGGATTCTGTGTAACTCGCTGCCATGTCTCTGTCTTTTGCAGCCGCTCGTTAATGATCACAGGTGCGCCGTTGTCGTGGTTACGAGCACTCACATGCTGCAGGATCTGTCTGTGGCTCACAGCTGCTCCTTGTGACCTGATTAGTGGAGTCACATGACGCAGCTATGCTTTCTGTCAACAGACCAATATGATAAAGACACTCGCCCCCCCTCCCCCCTCCACCCTGACCTCTGCTCACTGTTAATCACTCAGTCAGTCAGTATGTCTGTCTATTTCTCCTCCTTTCTCTCTCCCTCTATCTCTTCCTCACCACCCCTCCCTTCCTCACCCTCTCACCCTCCCTCCCTCTATCTACACCCCCCCACCCCACCCAATCCAATAATTTCAAAATAAAAGCCCCATGGAGGGAATTTTTACTGTAATGTTTGTGATGAGGCCTATTAATTAAAAACTTCTTAGTTTGAATAACAAACATTCTGTCTCCCAACCCCCCCTCACCCAATTCCATCATTACAAACTAAAAGCCTCAATGATTATCTGTACCTTAACCATGAAGCGGTTTCGTTGAAATACGTATTGCTCTTTCAAATACTACTACAACCACTACGAATATTACTAGTACTTCTACACTAAAACTGATACTTCTACTACCATACTACTAGTATTTCTACTGCTATTAATGCTACAACTACTACTAATGTTATTACAAATACTACTATGGCTAATAGTATTCCAGCTGTTTCTACTGCTATTGATACTAAACCTACTATTACTGCTTATACTGCTAGTACTACTAATACCACAATTATAACTAATACTACTACTAATATTACTACAAACAATTTTAAACAAATTTAAGCTCCTGCAACTTCTGTTTTTAGAAAATCTATTGAAATTCAGCTTCCCCACTTCCTGTATTTTCAGCAGTTCTTTAAAATAATTTCAGCTATTCTTATGCCTCTATCAACAGCAATTTTTTAATATTCATTTCTGTATTTTTTTGCAATATTTCAAATTTATTTCAGCTGTTTTCATTTCTGCTTTTTCAGCAAATCTATTGAAATTCCTTTCAGCTTCTCCCATTTCTGTATTTTCAGCAATTTCAAATTCATTTCAGCTTTTCAAATATCTGTCATTTCAGCAAATGTATTCAAATTCCCTTCAACTTTCTGTATTTTCAGCTATTTTCAAATATTCAGTGCAGCTTTCAGCTTTTTGCATTCCAACGCATTTTCAGCAGGAAATGCCTTTTCTAGTTATATTTACAAACCGTTTTAAAGTGCCACAAAAGGATTTTTATCATGTCCCAGGTGTGTTTCAAATAGATGAAAAATGTCAGGACACAAGAACGTCTCGCTCATGGAGGATTGTTCCCCTCTCGCGGGCAGGCGTCTGCACCTGGCAGAGGATGCAGCTGGTTGTCATGGCAGCCATGCTGGCGCTGGCGGCGGCCGAGGAGGACTGCCGCAACGGGTGCCAAGAGAACAGCTTCAGCATCGAGGTGGAGGTCTGTGGCCGAAACACGTCCATCCTCACCACCATCTGCATGGGCCGGTGCGAGACCAAGGTACGTGGCGTTCATTCCGTCGGGGGGGGGGGGGGCAGTTTGCGCAGGGGCCGGAGTCGGTTGTGGTTAAACGCTCGCTGCCCGCGACAGGCCCCCGTCTACAGCAGCCATCAGCCCCCGCCGGACCAGAACACGTGTAACGGGGACTGGTCCTACGAGGTGACACACATTGACGGGTGTCCCGAGGCCGTCACCTACCCCGTGGCCAGGGACTGCAAGTGCCAGGTGTGCAACCCCGAGGAACCCAGCATGCACTGCGGGTACCACCCGGTGTACAACCCCAGCTGTCCGTCCATGTAAGAGAAGCCTGTCGCCTTTTTGCTTATTGTCCGTGGCCACTGAAATAAACAGATACCACCTTCCGGGGGGTTTTGTCTGCTGTTTTTTTTTTGAGACACCTCCACGTTGGGGCTTTACCGCCTGTCGCTGAGATGCTACAGGCCACGCTCCAAAAGCAAAACCCGGGTTAACGTTACGTTAAATAATTCATCAGGATTACTTTTACAAACTTTGGAAACCCCCCCCCTCCAGAACCAAAGGAGCCTAAGCGTCCCCCTACGATGGAACGTGAATTGAGTGTGTGCGACGGGAGAAAAGCTCGTATTTAGAAGGGAATCGATACGAGTGCAAAGGTCGAAGCCAAAGTGCTCTAACAAGTGAGACAATCAATAAAATGATTAATAATACAACGTAAGGGTGCAGATGGATCAATGGCAGAATAAAAAAGAGGTTGTAAGAGGAAAAAGGTGCGAGTAGATTACTGAGTATTTCGCCCCTTTAACACAGCAGCACGCTGGAGCACGTTGGGAAAATAAATGTACGCGAGAGATGGAGCCCAACGCTTTCTAGGACGCACACTTTGTCGGGCTGCGGTTTGGAGGAGAAGCCGGTGGGACGCGATGGAGAGACCTAAGACGCCCGTCCAAGGAGAGCCCAAAGCGGCCTGTGGAGACGGAGCGCAGGGCGCCGCTTTCATGGGATTTGCTATGTCACGTTTATTAATATGTTCCACCAACGGGCCGAGGGACACAGCCAGGGGAGGGAGCGCAGGCCGGATGCAACGGGGCAGTTCCTCTTAGAGACAGAAAGGGAAGACGGGAGAGAGGAAATGTGAAAACAAAAAAATTAATATATGTTAGGTTGAGAAAATATGGAAAAACAAGTAGAAAATATATTAGGGTCAAAAAAGTTTGGGGAAAAAAGCCAAAATATGTTAAGTTGGAAAATGTCATGGGGAAAAAGTCAAAGTATGTTTGGGTGAAAAAGTTTAGAAAAAAAGTCTCAATGTGTTGGGTTGAGAAAATGTCAGAAAAAAGGTCAAAATATTAAGTTGAAAAAAGGTTTTGAAGAAAAGTCTGAATATGTTGGGTCGAGAAAATTTCACAGAAAAAAGTCAAATAATATTATACAGAAAGATGTTTTGAAAAAAAGCCAAGAGCTGTTAATATTGAAAAATGTCATGAAAAAAAATCTAAACGAACGCTGAAAAGAATAATAATAATGATCAACTTTCATGACTTTATTTCACGCTGTGAAAGGGTTAAAGAGAATAAAAGAAGGACAATTCATGTCAATCATTGTAAGAGCAAACTCTGCTCTATGGTGTACTTGACTCTAACCATCATTTACTAAATAAACATCATGATGTATTAAACAATAAACTCACGTTTACAATGTTTACTGAGGGAATAAATCAAGAGACAAGTAGTCGTTTTCTCATAGACGTCTGTGAGATCAGAGGCGTCCAAAAAAAAATGAAAATATAATATTGACCTGTTGATACCTGGAAATCAAGTAAGTTTAAAATAATTTACAACACATTAAAAAACACACTGCTCATGAGCCAAATGATTTCTGTCCCCCCCCCCAGCAGCTGGTGTGTGAGGGAGTGGGCTTCCTTTCCTGATATCTGGAGCACCTCCTGAAAGACAAATGTTCCAAATCAAAGTTAGATTGGAGTTCGGGAACAAAACCTGGGCAGCGTTGATGAATCACTCGTGAGCATCAACTCGGTTCTTATGAATATTAATAAGCTTCATTCTTGCCCCTTTTAAAACGAACTTTACATGAGCTCCAAGGCGCCTTATGAAGAAAAAAAAAAAGCCTCATGAGCACAGCACATTTCCCTGGAAGACGATAATTCACATCCCCCCCCCATAGAAGACCAAAATATCCACCTCGGCAGTTCCTGAAATTCATATTTGGCAGCGCCTGTGTAGGAGGATACGTACCCCCTCCAGACTGCACGACACCTGACCTGCAGCCGTGCTCAAGGACAACACCACGTGTGCAATGGAGACGATCTCTTTCTTTACCCAAAGTGATGAACTGCTGTGTCACGCTGCTTGTCTACTCAGTGTGTGCGTGTGTGTGTGTAGGGGGGGTTACGGCCCTTTCCTGTCTAGTCTGTGATAAACGGGCACAGGAGAAATGGCCTGATGGAAATAAAAAGGATTTACATTCTAAAAGGACGACTGTGCGGTCGCTTTAATTAACGGCGTGACGCAGAGGTTCTGTGTGACGTGGCGGCGCTCCTCTATTACAACACGTTATGGAACGGTCCAGCTCAGCCTTCTGCGAGGAGTCAAAGCCATGCAGGTATTATATTTTCGGTACGTCGTCTCGTGGCCCAAAGGACACTACATTTCAACATACAATCGGGCAGAATTGATGATATTGAAGCTATTAAAAGCTCACAATTTGTTCATTTTTTTAAAAAAGAAAACGGTATAAATATTCATAGGTAAAATTCAACGGAAAAATTAACTGATCAAAGGTCAGAGGTCACTGTGACCATAATTCATATGCTAACTATGACGTATTCAAACACAATCAAAAATCAACAAAATCAATTATCCCCAAGACCAATCCTACAAACACATCTTTAAGTTTAATGCTACAAACATGAACATGTGCTCATCTTCATCTACTAGAAACATTCTCAACAGTTACACATTTTTTCAGTTTTATTGAATACACAAAAAATAAAAAAATATGAAGCTCAGCTATAATTCAATGAAGATTATTCTTGAACATTTACCTCCTTTTTTCATTTACATACATGTCACAAGATTAACTCCATTTTAATACAAACTACATAGTCTTTCCATCCTGATTTCAGTGTTCTATTAATTATTATGAATAATAAAGTTTTTGTTTTTACTTCTGGTGATGATTAAAGTACAAAAATAAAAACATTAAAGAGGACAAAAAAACTCCACACTCAAAGTGTGTGTGTGTGTGTGTGTGTGTGTCTACATGGACACGAACAACCTGCAGACGGTTATTGGCGTGGACCATCATAAAGTAGCGAGACTCTGGCACATGATGAACATTTTCCACCGGAGAAATAAAATATCTAAACACCCCAAAGCATTTCCACCACAGGCAGAATCCTCCCAAATCCTGGTATCGCATCACGGACCCTTCTGGAAGATTCTTCCATCCGCCAGCCCAGTTTCCAGACTCCCCCCCCTCCGCCCCCCCTCCCACGACGCGGGCCGCCGCTCGCTAGGTGACAAACTTGTTGCGGATGATCTCTCCGCCCTCCACCTCCACCTGCTCGTAGAGCCACTTCCTGTCGCAGCGGCACTCCACGCCGCACTTGCGCGAGCCGCAGTCGGTGCAGGGGTAGAAGCAGCCCATGCAGTCCACGTCCAGGCAGTCGCACATGTCCTTGTTGTTGGACAGCAGCCGGCCCTTGCTGTCGTACACTTTGCTCTTGGGCCCGGCGGTCGGCCTGCAGACACCAGACCAAAGACTCACCCGTTACCGTCGACCCTCAAGCACAGTGAAAAGAAATGTAACACACACACACACACACACACACCTCTCGCTGAGTTGCTTTCCTCCTCTTCCGCCTCGTCCGCCCTGTGCGGGACCAAAGTATATTTTATATGCAGCAGTTCATCTCAACAATATTGGTCCGTATTAATATTTGTTTGGTTTTTTTCGAATTCCAAAATAAGTGTCTGTGACGCAAATAGCAAACGACTGACCCAACGATGGACCTACAGAGCAGCCTGACGGAGAACTCACCCTCATGCCTCCTCTCTTGTCTCTGCGTAGACTCACGGCCTCTCGCGCTTTGTCTCTGTCCGCCTGTGTTCCCGCCGGGTTCACCACACTCGCCTCCTTCGGGATCACCCCTCGTTTGCGAAGTTCAATCTGTAATAATCCGTCATCAGGTCACTTGAGATCAAACGGGGGGGGGGGGGCTGTTAGGAAGGACTGGTTGATGCTTCACCTTCGATGAGTCCTGCCCCTGGCTGAAAATGGTGGGCACGGCGTCCTCCCTCAGGAACTGTTTTCCGTTGTAGTCCCTGAAGCAGCCGGCCCTGAAATGCTCCGAGCAGAGGCAGGTGTTGGCGGTCGGGATGAAGTTCTTCATCCCCAGGCTGTGGACCCATTTGCTGGCGAGTTGAGGTTTGCTGAGAGGGAACCTAACGCCCAGAAGGCGAGCGAGGGGGGGGGGGCGAGATGCTTTGTGAGCAAGCTGCAGGATTTTTTTTAATCTAAATACTTGATGGGTTTTCTCAGACAGCAACGGGTGGGAAAGTGAAGCTTCGTCAGGTATCAGTAAAGTATGTTACATGGAATTCGGCTTGGTGAGGGGAAGGCGACAGTGAACATGGTGGAAGAGCAAAATACATAAAAACACTCGGTAAACAGACAAAATATTAAGAATATTTCTATTTTTTTTAGACTTTTGGGATCTGCCTTTTCTCCAACAATATGACGTTGTTGAGTCTTGAAACTAAAGAATAAGAATAAGAGCTCATTTAACAACGTAGTAACGGATGGTGACGTAATATTTATGTTTAATAGATCAGTGTAAGTACAGCTGCTATCATGAGGTGGGTCGACGCATAGAACAGAGATGCCACTTTAAAGCAACAGAATGTGGCCTTAAAGAGGAGATATAGTTACGTTAATCACTCAGTAGTTACAGTGACACGAGACATTCGTATTATAATGAACTTAAATGAAGCCAACGCGAAAGGATCGATCAACTAAAGCGGTGACAACTTTACCTGTAAAATCGGATTTCTGAGCCTTTCACAAACTTATTGTTGCATCCTATAGCAGCACAGATAACGGGCATGGTGTCAAAACTGCACAGTAATGTATTTTCCCCTAAACAATTATTACAGTTATTAACGTGACGAAAAACAAAAAATAAGACAGCGTGTTGATGCCTTCTATCCGACTTCTTCTTCGGGGAATCTTAATATGTACATCCGCTCTGACTTCCGGTTCCATCTCGGAGGACTGCCCTCTAGCGGCGGCTCAGCAGCAAACGAGGTGTGATTTGAGCTTTATTTAAAACCTTTATTATCTTATAATTTCTTAAGATTCCAATAATGTTAGCGTGTTTTATCTTATCTTAGATTAACGTATATGATTGATACATGGTTGTACAAACCAAACTACTTAACATATGACAATAATCACCCATTGATATAAAATGTAAGAATGATGAAATTGACTTTATAATAATAATAATAATAATAATACGTTTCATTTTTATGGTACGTTTTATTGTACTCAAAGACACCAAACATTAAAATAATCAAATATAAAAAGAAAAAGTTATGCACTAAAAACATAAAACACCCACATTTGCTCACACATTAAAAGCCATATCATTATACTTACATACATACATTCAACTTAAGGCAGGGCTGCATGTTCTGTACTTAAGTAAGTTGGTGTGATAATGAAACCAATTTGTATATATTTCAGATAGATGTGTCGTTTATTTGAGTCACGTTATATACAGTTGGATAGCTTAAATCTGCCGATTCTCAAAAGTAGTCAAAACATGTGTAGAGTACAGTATTTGCCTCAAAAATGGAAACAATTTAGTAAAGTACAGTTACATGAAAACGGTGCTAAAGTATAATAATGTTAATTGAGTGAAATTACTTATTTACGTTCCTCCACCGGTTGTGGCCTGCCAGACCAAACGCTGGGCCGCAAACTCCCACGTGATCAAATCTTCTTCCTGCCGAATCACATGATTATAACTACGCTGGCCGGCTAGCGAGCTAACCGGCTAACAGGCTAGCTCCGGTTGTCACAGCCGCTGTCAACAGCCACGGCCGGGGAACGGAGCAGCGCTCCCACAAGTAGTTCGCCGAACTCGCGTAGTCTCCGGTAAGTCCCCGTACCGGTGCTGCCCCCCTGGTCGTGTCCGCGGGAGCCGCTATCTGGAGTTAGCCAAGGCCAAGCCAACGTTCGCTCGGTGAGTTGAAGCGCTTTTAAAGGGTGTTGCTTTCGAGTGCGGGGGTGTTCGGCTGACGACGTCGGCCCTGTTTCGGAGGTGACTTCGAAGCTAATCCCCCCTTTTCCGTTTAACATGCACTCGTTAGGTTTCTCCCCCCCGCGGTGTTTGATGGCTAGCGAGTTAAACGATGGGCGACGTCACATTCGGATGTTGTTGTGGTCGCCGTCGGCTAACGTTAGCTTATTTATTGTTTTCACCAGACTGCCACTGCGACTGGTTGAGCAACGTTAGCGCCAATGTGGCCCCAAACCACAAGCGATAGACCGAACTTTGCCGAATGTGCTGTAAGCGGCGACGCACCGCAGGTGTTTAAGTTGCATAACTATTGCGAAATGACGCTGAAGTAAACACCTAGCCCCCGCGGCTAACTGCGAGTTAGCTCGTTTGGCTCGGCTAAGGCTGCTAACCTGTGACAGTTTGTTTTTAACTTCTTGCTACAGTGTGTTTTTGCCTCAACGGCATCCTGAGCCAAGGCCCCAGACCCCCCCCGCTCAAAGCTGCTGTCCCTCATCACATAGACCACACATAAGGCTCGTGTGTTGGGATGCAACTTGCACCTGCTGTGCGTGCGGTTTGATGTAATCCTCTTTTCGTTGAATATCATTTGACTTCCCGTGACCGTGCTGCGCAGCTCAGCTCCTCTGAGAGCATCGGACCTGGGCGCAGTCCTCAGGCAGAAGAAGTGAAATCATCTGGGTGGGTCTCGAGTAGCTGGATGCACTTCTTCTTCCCCCTCGCTTTGTGGGAACTGTGACCCGGGAAAAGACTGACTCGTTGCTTTCACTGCTACGTGTTGCTGACTAAGGTGTTCCGGTGACATCGGTCCGTCCTGGTCTGTGAGGGATGTCTCCCCACTTATTGATGCTTGATGTTTGATGCCTGGGATGCATTTCGCGGCTTCGTCACACGCCACCTTACTCTGAAAGAGATCATTCATTCACGCTTTGTGAAGTGGTGAAAATTGCACCAAATAATTCCCCAGCGGCAAAGTAAAATGTAAGAACTTTTTGTTTACTGTGATCAGAACCAAAGGCCATCTGTAAGAAATCAAATATCAAATCAAATCAAATATTCTCATTCGAGGAGTTGGAACCAGACCCTTTTTATTTTATTTTCTATATTTTAGAATTGAAAATGACTAATGTGTAAGTACACACATTTATATAAAATCTAAATCGTGTTTGTACATGTTCAGTTTTTGCAATATTTGCTAAATGATCTGAACTCTGTGATTATATTTACATTTGCTTGTGTAATAATAAGTTATCTATTTCGGGGTGTCCGCAAGATATTTGCTTGTTACATGTGGTTAAATGATATGAATCATGGAGTAGACTTTGAGTAGTTAAGATACAAAGCTTTTATCTCTTTAAGCTAAACTGTAAAATGTGATATTTTTATGTCATTATTATGAGTGAACCAGGTCTAGTAGGAGTGTTGTGACATTAACTACTGTAGACATTTTACTGTATATAACATGTCAGTTACGACTGAGTAATAACAGCTTGGGAAAAGGTGTTTTGGGGTATTTAAAAACACCAAACAGAAGAGGTTTTGGTGTAGTTTGGTGCGTTATTGATTGGGTCGGTGCGTTGGTTTCACGTCCCGCTCTCCAGGAAAACACGCTCATGGACAAAGGTGACCTGCTGATAAGATGTGGGGGACATTGGACTCGTGCAGAGAGATCAGGGTGGAGGAGACGTGAGGTCGCAGGCGCAGCAGAACTGCTTTATGACCCAAAGAATGCAACTTCTCCCAATAAAACGGGATGCCGTTTGGATTCTCAGACGTCTTGTGTGTGTGTGTGTGTGTGAAACGAGCTCCACAGCCCGTTTGAGGAGAACTCCAGTACGAGCTTTGGCTTATGAGCCGCTTTGCTGACATGACTCCAATATCGATTTGTGGTTTCTCAATGGCTGAATGTTCC
Organism: Gasterosteus aculeatus; assembly: GCF_964276395.1. Classification (NCBI taxonomy): domain Eukaryota; kingdom Metazoa; phylum Chordata; class Actinopteri; order Perciformes; family Gasterosteidae; genus Gasterosteus; species Gasterosteus aculeatus. The sequence goes on along the minus strand of NC_135700.1, from coordinate 22,781,530 downwards.
AGGGCTTCAGAGGACGAGACGTCGGACGGAGACAAACATGTTTTTATTTTGAAACAACTGGAGAAAAAACTGGGCTCATCCTGTTTGTGTAAAATGCTGCTGAAATGTTCAAAGCGCTGGAAGAAGAAGGCTGGAGCGCTGTGGGGCTTTGAGAGCATCGCAAATGACCAATAGTAACCTCCCTCCCTCCCTCCCTCCCTCCCCTCTGTTTTCCCTCCCCTCTCCCATTGGGCATCGGTAGAAAGGGACTCGTCGTCTTCCCTACTCGTTGTCTTCAAGATCGCGAGTCATTCGATTCCCACCCAATAAGTCAGCGGGGGTTTTGGCGTCCTCGGAGGCTCCATCGTCGCGTGGGGGGGGGGCGCGGACTCTCCCGGGCGGGATGGATAGACGGTAAATAAAGACAACGACTTCGGAGGTGAGCTCAGTCGGACACGTTGCAACGCGGGTTGAGCTCAGCGAGTTATTGGATAAGTTCTACGTGAGATGTTGATTTTTTTTTTTTTTTAAAGGCAGACTTTGTTAGAGATACCTGCTTTTATTCAATCATCATCAATCAGCTGTACGGAGAGAGACGGAAAACTACAAAGAAAAGCTTCTATTTTAAGTTTGAATGTTTTTAATTCAGGAACACATTGGTGAAATTTCAAATTATAATTGCAGTATATAAAACATGAATAAGTCTGTCGCAGATTTTTGGTATTTGTACATCTTTAGTTTTAGTCCCTGTCATACTGCCTGGTGTTACATGTGTGAAAGTTTTCCTTTACTGTAGTTTTTAGTATCAGTGGCGACGATGATCACTGCTATCGTGAACCAGTCGTGCTTGTTGTGTTTATTGTGGGTCCTAGAGATCAATATCAGTCCCAGCGAATTAGTTTATATGGTTTCTGTCTAAACTTGACTTTAATTTGACGCTGCTTTTTATCAACTGTTGGTTCTCATATCGTATCAGGCTGTCATCAGCTTTGAAGGTCCACAGTTGGCGTATTGAAATTGTTAGTAGCTTGAGTGATATTGGGTAACATTTATTCATATTGTGTAACATTTATTCCTATTTGTGACAAAAAAAAGAGACCAATCACAAATCGTATGTTGACAATTTAGTTTTTGTTTTCCTCTCCGTCTCTTCTCACCACTTGCTCATGAAATGAAAAGAGCTCATTAGGTACCAGTTATTGGGCTGGATGGAGATTAACACGCCACATTTAGATTGTGCTCTTTGAAGGCTACATTATAACAGACTGATTTTCAGCACTTTACAGGCTTTAATGTAAGTCTGGAAACAACTTCTTCACATTTAACAAGCATGTAGCACATTTATAGTAAGAATTCAGAGGTGGTTTTATCAGTTTTAGTTGGCTTGACCTGATAATCTGGCAGTTGTTGTGAAGCAGTCGCAACTTCCCCAATATATGTCATATTCGTCAAATAATAATGGACCTTGGATAGCTTTCCTAAAGCTTGTTTTATTTGTCACTCCAAACTGCGCAGCGTCTTTATTTATAAACCCCAGTTTCCGCCTCGCAGGCCGCTTAAGAATAGCTCCGATTCCTGCGTCTGCAGAATCAGTTTCCTGAAAAGCACCTGTATGTTGCACATGACACGCTTTCATTTCTGCTTCTGCAGCTGGTCCACACACACACACACACACACACACGGACCCCTTGGTGTTTCTGCTGTTTGCAGCTCACGTTCTGGTAACTTCCCTTTCCCGTTGTGTAACTACACGCCTGTTCTCCATGTACACGGCCTACGTTCAAGCTGTGGGGAGATTTACGTTCCTCTCCAGTTCGTCACCCGTCTTTGAGCCGCGTGTCCAGACGTGCACAATCTCCCCGATCACCACTGAGGAAGCTCGTTCCTTTTTGTTGCACAGGTGCACGTTGATTTCGTAATGACAAGCTGCTGTGCAGAAGATGTCCACGCTGCCTGTGACTGATATCCCAGATGTTGGTCATGGTAAGTGCGTGTGTGTTTGTCTTAAGTACGCAGAGTTTTAATATGCCAGAAAGCTTGTATTCCTTTCTTGTTGAAGGGGAGGCTGTCTAGTCTGTTTAGTTTCTTTTTCATCTATCTATATTATTCTAAATCTATCATTTCGTCCACTTAACGAGATTTTCAGTAAATGCCTCCTGATGGGACTGCAAGAGTAGAAAGTAGTGCTTATGAGTATGACAGTATACATATGTGTGTGTGTAGCGCTTGTTTTGCACACCTGTCTCCGGTCTGCGTGTCTCAGATGAGAGGAAGGTGTTTGTCGGGGCCTCTGAGCTGCAGCTGGACTGCTTGGTTGAGGAGGGCGGCGGAAACGGCACAATGAAGCACGGCGGCCTGCTGTCGCTGGCTGACCTCTCCCAGCCAGACGACCTCCCCGCCCCCCCCCACAACGGCCTGCCGCCGACCGACATGAGAAGCCCTCTGCCGGGGGAGCCCAGCGACATTAAGCCGGATCTGTCCGCTGGCGACGCACCCGCCGGCTCAGGTGAGCGAAAGACCGCTTAAAAGTATTTAAAGGAAGAATAACGAAGCTTTAAAAAACATCATTTCACTCCAGCTTCAATTTTATGACTGTTCTTGAAACGCTTCCTATATAATGTCCTATACAACCTGTAAAAAGCTTTACATCCTCAGATATTCTGAGCTGCTGCTAACATGAATCACCAATTTTTAGATTCCACTGTTTCTCATTTTTTTGCAAAATAAGTCGTTCCGAGAAAAATGTGACTGGACAAAAAAATCCAGGAACTCCTTTTGGGCGTGAAAGGTCAACTAAATGGTTCACATCCTTTTCTGTGGGAGTGACCGGTTTCATATCGAGAGAAAACGGGTAGTTATTACCATTAATCATCACTGCATGTGTCACCACTCTAAAAAAGGAAAGTTCCCACTTTGGTATCTATTGATGACTAAGAAGCAAACGGGGATCATAACATTGGGATTGAATAGATATTGTAGAATAAATGTAGAATCTACCGCAGGCTTCGGATAATGTTTCTTTCTGTTCATCTCTTGATCTCGGATGAGACCTGCTCATATTTTGCCCTTTTTTTAATGCTCCAGTTGTGGGCACACTCATTTCCTGTTGCATTAGTTTAGTTTCTATTCTTTGACATCTAACTGCAGAACAAATTCATTTGAATAGTTTCAACATGAAGCTCCTTATTAAATGTCTGCATATTGATTTGGGGGTTAACCATGTATTTTTTTTAGAATAACTGTAGCGTCGTACGCAGTGGGCGTGACCAAAGTGGGCCTTGTGTATCATCTGTGGAACGTTTTTTTCTTTTCATTCAAGACGGCCAGCCGGTGAAGAGGAAGAAGGGACCGGCGCCGAAGATGCTGGGCAACGAGGTGTGCAGCGTGTGCGGCGACAAGGCCTCTGGCTTCCACTACAACGTGCTGAGCTGCGAGGGCTGCAAGGGCTTCTTCCGCCGCAGTGTCATCAAGAGCGCCCAGTACAACTGCAAGAACAGCGGCCGCTGTGAGATGGACATGTACATGCGCCGCAAGTGCCAGCAGTGCCGCCTGCGCAAGTGTCGGGAGGCCGGCATGTTGGAGCAGTGTGAGTGGCTGCGTTTCTCAGGAGGGGGGGAGAGCGGGTGAGTCGAAGAGGGAATATATCATTTTAACCCCCCCCCCCCCCGACGCACCTGCAGGCGTGCTCTCCGAGGAGCAAATCCGAGTGAAGAAGATGAAGAAGCAGCACGAGGACGACACGGCGCGCTCGTCCGCCGTGGTCACGCCGACGCCGCCGCAGGAGACGGTGGCGCTGGAGCCGCAGCAGCAGGAGATGATCGAGAAGCTGGTGGCCATGCAGAAGCAATGCAACAAGAGGTCCTTCCTGGACCGACCCGGAGTCACGGTGAGTGCAGCTGGATTTTGACGAGTCTTCCCAACCACAGAATGCAGCACGAGTCCAAAGCCACGCCCCTAAAAGCATCAATATTAATTGTAACCGCATCATTCTAAGAGTGGACAACAGTTTTTACTCACTTATAGAAGACGATGATTGTTATATTACATTTGGGTAAAAGGAAATGGGGGAGGCTTCTTTTTTATTGTTTGTCAGAGAATTTGATTTATTGATTTGTCGACATTTGACAACATCATTCTTTTTATTCAATTCTCAACCCTGCTTTTTCTTAAGAGGCCGGATTTATAAGAACCTTGTACTCTTGCACACAGTGTCATAATAAACACACAGGCTGTATAGATATGAAGTGTTTGTCTCAGGGAGGCGGGGCTTGTATTGCATCCGCGAATTTGATTTTATGGCGCGCGCTAAAGTAATTTCTCCCATTTTAATATTGTTTAATTAGTTTGGTTAGTTCGATTTGAATATTTCATTTCATCCGCGTGTCTTTCTCTGCTCGTGTGTGAATCTGACAGCCGTGGCCGCAGAGTCAGGACCTGCTGAACCGAGAAGTGCGTCAGCAGCGGTTCGCCCACTTCACCGAGCTCGCCATCATGTCGGTGCAGGAGATCGTGGACTTCGCCAAGCAGCTCCCTGGTTTCCTGGAGCTCACGCGGGAGGACCAGATCGCTCTCCTGAAGACGTCCACCATTGAGGTTGGTCGTTACTCTCCGCGCCAAACGCTTCCTACAGCGGCTTCAAGTCTGAAATAATTGTCGAAAACTTTTACGAAAATGGAACAATGGACTTTGAAATTTGTTTGGTGTTAGTCGGCAACATGCAAACTAGGTCCATAACGCCTTCAGGAGATGATGGCACTGAAACGGTCTCATTTTGTGTGTGTCTGTGTAATATTCCAGATTATGCTGCTGGAGACGTCCCGGCGCTACAACCCTGCTATTGATAGCATCACGTTCCTGAAGGATTTCAGCTACAACAAGGAGGATTTCGCCAAAGCAGGTTAATTTCCTTATGCATATTTATTAACCGGTTAATTTCTAAACCTCAGGAATCATTTGATTTGTTTTTTATTCCACTTGTGTTGCGAGCTGCTTAAAGCTGTTGTCCTTGTTTGTACTCTGGCCTCTCCAGGGCTTCAGTTTGAGTTCATCAACCCCATCTTCGAGTTCTCTAAAGGAATGAATGACCTGCACCTGGACGAGGCCGAGTACGCGCTGCTCATCGCCATCAACATCTTCTCCGCAGGTCAGAATTCCTGAACTCATTCCTTTCCAAAGTGAAAAGTCTTTTTAGGGCGTTTACCGTCGCCATCGTCGCGAAACACGAGTCAACCCGTAAACGAAAGCTTCTGTCTGTTGAAACCCCCGCTCAGATCGGCCCAACGTGCAGGATCACGACCTGGTGGAGCGGCTGCAGCAGCCCTACGTGGACGCGCTGCGCTCCTACATCTCCATCAAGAGACCAAATGTAAGCGTACGTAACCTTTTCCCCTGGCGGCCGACGCAACCTGGTCGCCTGCGTCACGAAAGCCGCAGTCGCCTCGGACACGTCGCCGAGGCGACTGCGGTGCAGGAAGTCTCCCGTGTGTTTCCCCACAAGTCTAATCGCGGTGTTCTAACGGTTTCCGCAGGACCACCTGATGTTTCCCCGCATGCTGATGAAGCTGGTGAGCCTTCGCACGCTGAGCAGCGTCCACTCGGAGCAGGTCTTCGCCCTTCGCCTCCAGGACAAGAAGCTTCCCCCGCTGCTCTCTGAAATCTGGGACGTCAACGAGTGACGTCACACACACACACACACACACGCACACGCACACGCACACACACGCATAGTCTTTCTCTGAAGCGCAGCAGGAACTTTTTTTTATTTTTTAATCTACCTCCCGTGGGGGAGGCGGGGGGGGAAGCGTCGTCGCTCCTTTGCTCTCAAGCTTCTAAATGGTGAAACCTGAACACTTGGTTGTCTTTAGATGCTGACATGATTATGGCGATTATCAAATTCCAGCTTAATAGGGCTCTTTGGCCAGTGTTCAAGTTTTCCTTGATTTTTAATTCCTGTTTTTAAAGTTCTGTTGATTTCTAGTCCAGTTCTACACGCATCTTGTATGATTTAATGGGCTCCGGCATCAGGATCACAGCTGCACATTCACTTCACGTAGTTGTATATCTATAAATATTTGCGGTTGTGCGGACTTAAAGTGGTAGGCCATGTGGTTTGTATTGTGATATATAGCAACAAGCGGCGTCTGTTCCGGTCGGAGTGAGGAATCAAACAAAAAAGGTCGGAGTCGCTGCTGCTCAGGTGGAGCCGTGTGAAGTACGCCTGTGGGAGTCGGAGGCTTCTCCGATTTCCAATCGAGTACTTCTCCTCCTGCTGCATTACCTCTCGGCCATTTAGAACCGCCCATTAACGTGGGTGTAAATTCTATATTTATTTCACACTGTAAAGAGAAGGCGTAGAGCGCACACAGGGATTGTACAATCACATACTCGATGCACGACAAGGTAGAACTCTGCCCGCCGCGCCCTCGCCAAGTGACGACTAATGTGACGAGAGCCTCATTTCACTCGGCACCGGTACCCTGAAATCGTTGCTACTCTCATAAAAATTTAACGACGGTTAAAAGACGCTGAGATGCCTCCTAAGAAGTCCATCCTGATAGGAGAACCTCCCCCTATCATCACCTTATTTGTCAGTAATGTGGATGCCGAAGGCACTTTTTATTCATTTTATTACAAAGCCGTTTATATTTCGATTTTTTTGTTTTTCATCACTAGCGTTTAAAGGTGTGAGAAATGTACAAGCAACACGCATATAGAGCTTTTAGCGTTTTTATTTTTTGATAACTTACTGTGTGAATGACACTGAGGGAAAATCTCCATCTAAAGTATCTTCCTGAGCAACAACAGCTTTAACGGGTCGGATTTAGAGAAGTCTTGTGAAGGAAAAAAACAACCAAAAGATCAGTGACGGAGTTGAAACGTGGACATTTTGAGTTCTAAGAAACCTTCTGACTGCAGGCGTTGCTCGAGGTGCTCGAGCTTCACGCTTTCTCCTGTGCAGCGTGAACTTGAAATGCATAACGGACGGTAAAGAAACATTGATGCAAATTCTGTGATTTTATTACAATTTTAATTTAAAAAGCTTTTTTTTTTTTAAATGCCCTAACATAGTTTTTACAGGGTTCCGGTTAAAATAATTTACTGTATTGCTTTTCTTTTTTCTTTTTAACCATTTGCAGTACAAATTATTTTGGTTTTTAATTCAAATGTGCGACTTGCAGTAACAAAGGCTCAGTTTTGATTTATTCCAGATTAATTTTGTATGTTGGTAATTTGAGTTTTGTAACTTGAATTGTCTTTATTTTCTGTATCTCCATCCAAGAATGTTTATTGCATAATATCTTTGTTCAATTTAACGACACCCATTGACCTTCACAAATGGTTTTAGTGTACATAGTTTTTTTATCGCCAATCTAAATTTTGGATCCACAGCAGACATTTTCTCTTGAACATTGCAGCTTTTGCAAATACAACTTTATATTAAGTCAAGATTTTATTGTTTGACCTTCAGTTTTTCCACGATAAACGCATAAATACATTTGTTGATTTTCTTACCGCTTTCTTGACCTCAGGCAGAACACGGTGAGCGCCACCTATTGGTCGCTGCAACGACCACAAACAAGTGGATGTTTTCCCTCTTCACAGTGGTCACGAGCAATAGTAACCGCCGCGCTCTTCCTTCCTCTTCCTCCTCAGATGCTTGGGGAGAAAAGAAAAAAAAAACGCAGACAAAAAGGCTTCTGTTGAGGGGATTTAAAAAAAATAAAGTCATCTCCTGCTGCCTCAGTGGAAGCGATCTATTTAAAGGCAACTCGAGGAGCTTCGGTTTCATTCCTGCAGGGAGACAAATGTCGCCTGAATTAAAAGTCAAGCTTGATACGAGTAATCTGACAAAGTACAATGAAAAGACATTTTCTCATCGCGTGTCGTATCGAGCCACTTTGCCCCCCCCCCCCCTTCTTATTATTATTATTATTATTTTTTGACGCTCCATTAATAATTATTGATTTTCTGATATTCCTCTAACCCTAACCTAATGTATTTAATATATTTCTTTCCGACTGGTCAATAAATATGAAAAGAAGCAGAATAACCAGCGTGTGCAGCATTTTGAAACCGTATAATTGATTTTTTTTTTTTTTTTCTCCCCCTCATTTCTTTTGGGTTCCTTTTTTTTAAATGAATTTTGTGTTTTGTTTTGTTCTCTTGCAGGTTACCTAGAGCCAAACACTAACCATCACGTTTAAAAAGGAGTAGCTTCTGTATTATTAAGGGGATTCCCACCGTGAAATGGCGCTGTGATCAAAGCAAAAAACCCACTTCTTTCTTTCTGGCGTGTACATGTCGAATCCGTTTGTCGCAGAGGTTAATTGTGCTGTATATACTGTAATCGTCCTCTCTGATCTCATTTACTTCCTGTCTTTGAGGGGTGACACTGTAAACATTGTTTATGTATAGAAATGCAAACCTATTTTAATACTTGTAACTCATGAAGACCTTCTGTTTTGTATGTACAGTATAAATTAAAGCGATGCTGTAGTGCTCATGTGTTTGAGATCTCTATCATTTTTGTTTTTCCGTCAGATCTTCTTGAGTCAAATCGGACACATTTGGGGGAGGGGGGGACTCTTGTCAAACGTATACCTTGATTTATTTGGTATTTAAATAAGTTGTGCCTATAACTGTTTGGATTTGCAACCTATTTTTGTGGACTGGTGAAATGTGTGTACCAGCACCTAATTACTGAACAATATAACATTTCATTTAGTTAGTTTTAAGCATCATAAATTGCACAGGACACACAACACTGTGAGGAAGCATGTTTTTTGTCCTCTTTCCAAATGAAAGCACCAGTATATTGGATTATACAGCGAGATTAAATCGTTTTTTGACCTTGCACAGAGACATCGGAGCAGTGCAATTTAGTGTACATTAATAATAAACCAAGATGAGTGAGTGGTGGCAGTATGGAAACAAATCAAGTCTTTAAGTGATAATGTCAAACAGAGAGAGAGAGAATGCTGATGAGGAGAAGGAGGAGGATGTTGTGAAGGCAGGTCTGTGACTGAGCCCTTCATCAAGAGGCGGACACACACACACACACACACACACACCCCGCATCACTCATTAACGCAGCGAGCCCGTTGAAGGAAGTCGTCACCTCTTTTCAGCCGACATTTCCAAATGTCACACGGATGTTATAAAAGATAAAGAAATAAGGCAGGCTGCATTGGACGGACCACCCCGCCCCCCTCCCTCTGTGACCGCGGAGGGGTTCCCGTCCCTCCCGAGCCGTCATCACCTGCTGGTGTTTGCAGCGAATCGTTAGCGGCTAACCGGCTAACGCTAGCAGAAGGTAAGGAGGTTGTCCCTCGACTTCGCTGTTATATCAACCAATTAAATGCATTTGGGGCTACGGCTTCACGGTGCTGCGGCTGCTGCTGTTTTTAAACATTTGACAGGTCCTTATTTTACGAGATAGGCCACTCGAGCTACCGTTAGCAGCTAACGTCTGTTGGTCGCCGTTAGCTAACCAGCTGACATTAGCTGCGAACGGTAGCTAGGGAGATTTAGCTAGCGAGCTAGGCAGCTAGGCAGCTAGCTAATCCACCCGTGACGTAGAAACCCGTTCGGCTAGCAGAGCGGAGGCGAGCCGATGCATGTTTTAGGGGTGAACGTGGAGGACGAGCTGAGGCCCGGCGGCTCGTCGTAAACGCTCACTGAACCCCGATAACAAGCTGGAGCTGCCGGGGCGACGCCGCGTCCTGCCCCCCCCCCCTCCCCGGCGGAGCTCCGTCGTCGGGTTGTAAAACACACACCACGCAGCCACCGCTGCCGGTGACCGACACCCGTTCCGGCCGAAACCGCGTCCTCGGACGCCCATCCCGGTCACAGCATCGCTGTGCGGTCCCGTTGTACTACACACGACGTCAAAATCAACACGACTGAGGGGTTGAGGGCAAACCACCACATTTCGGAGTAAATGCAGAGGTTATTGCCGGTGAATGAATGAATGAATGAATGAATCTGTGCCGTCCTGTTGTTTCATATGTGTTCATTTTAAAGGTCTCAATGAGGTCGAAGCTTCCATTCACACACACGTTTGGAATGAATAGGAAGTGACATTTCAAATACACAAGTACAACCTTTTAAAACCACCATGTGGAATAAAATGACGTGTGTAATCTTTGTCTTTTGGAGCTCATTCTATACAGTTTAGGGTTTCTGTGTCGACTAATATGTTAAAATGTCCTGTGATCTGACATAATGATTTAAATGCTAGCAGAGAAAGGAGCTAACGCCACAATGTGTGCAGTAACAAAATAGGACTATTCACCCTTCTATAAAGGGTGAAATGTGTCTCCAGTGATGAAGTGCACTGAGACGTTGAGTCAAGAGGCCTCCAGGAGAAGCGTGATTACGTAACATTGCCACAATCAAGCAACGCCATCAGCAGAACTGATGGCGTTATGAGGTCTATTTTGGTAGAGAATGCTCAGACCGTTTAAGCAGCCGTAGATGGAGGATACCAGCTTTTTATTTCTGAAATCAGACGAGGTAACATCAACTTTATTGATCCTGAAGGTAAACTTGATGATGATGATAACATTTTGTAAAATCGGCTCAGTCGGATAGATAAAACTTTTTAAATTGTAAGAATAAAATGTCTGGAAAAAGGAGCAAACTATAGAGTGCAAATAAAATGCAATAGAAACCATCAATTGAATGAAGTCGATTTATTAACATCGTGGCTCATCGATTGAAAACAGGCGGACAATAAAACAGTGACAAGTGGGGTGAATACGTCATCCACCGTGTGACGGTTTCACAGCTGATGTCAGAGCGCTGGTGTATTACAGGGTGAACTTGTCTTATCACTGTTGTTTAATGCGTTCTGCTGTGTTACTTAAAGGGGAAGTGAGAACGGCGCCTGTTTACCTCACACGATTCAAACATTAGCATATTCCTTTGTAATTACCTGTGGAAAAGCGAACACCAAACGTGCTTTGGAGGCACGGGACCTGAAATGAGAAGTGGAAACGTGAATAAGAGGAATGCATGGCGCTCTTCTCTCCGAGGTAGGAGAGATCCCGGCTCATTTTCTGCTCATCATTTTTATTGACAGGGAACCAAATAGTCCTCATATCTGTGCCATCAGCCGTGGAACGTTCTGTGATTGATTAATAAGCGAAGCATTGTAATCTAAAAGTGGGAAGGCGAAGATCCATACTTGCCTAATGCCCCCACTTCATCTCCCTCTCCTTTTCGTGTCCTCTCTTCAGAGTGACTATCGATGTTCGAGGCCCGTGAATCGCGTCTGTTTCCTCTCCGTGCTTACATAAGCAGCGACGCCGCCCTGCAGATGCATCTGTTGTTTTAACATGCCTCATTATCTCACTCGTGCCGTGGCCATCATTTTGTGTCGCTCTCAGTTTCTTAATATTTTTAAGAGAAGAAGCGGATTGCAAAGCAAGCTTGTTCATCGGATACGGCCAGTCGACGCGTCCGAGCCCGTCCGCCCTCATCTGAAGTGATGCAGTGGCTCCGGATCGGTCTGCCGCTTCATAAAATACCCGGTTTGGCTCTGCACCAGGAAGCGTTCGTGCCGCCAGACCCGCACGCTGATTCATTTGTCCCGATGGTCTCTGCGAGATACGGAGGGCGGGCTGTGTGTTCTGCGTGGGCCGGACCCTCGCTGCAGGAAGGAGATCTCTCCCGCTCCGTGTTGAGCCTTCGCTGTGACCAAAGTTGGGGTTGTTGCTCCAAACGAGGGAGGGGGGGCACCTCCTCAGGCCTCCTCCTGACTCGATTTAATCACTTTCTGTACACGGTACCGTCGGACAGCGGCGATGATATCTTACCACAACTCACGCCTCCGTTCTCAACGCGTTCCTACAAAATCACTTCCCGAGAGGCTTTTCTAAATAAACTTCTCTTTTCCCAGGACACTCGTATTTAGGTAACCTAATAACCATGTTTAAAAGAAGATTAGCGAATACGGGCAATTAAAGATCTACAAAATAATCACGGACGTCTGCTCAAGTTCTCTGACAAAAGCATCAACTTTGGTTTGTTGCCCGTGTCAAACTTAAACTCTAAGTCTTTTATTTGGACGTGAATTTTCCGTCCAGTTGCTGGTGTTATTGTTGTTATTTTAATTCTAGATAGCAACCCACAACTCATTTTTAAACGAAACCTGATGATTCTTAACGCACAGAAACACCAATGATCCTGGTTCCTGCAGCTCATTAATTCATGGTGTTTTGAGCCGTATCTGGTCCCTGAAGACCAGGCTTGTGTTTCAGGACTCGCGTCGTCTTCAGGATAAAGATAGAACCGCGTGAAGAAGAGACGGTCTGTGCAGATATTCCAAGGCCTGTAGGTGACGGTTTGCTTGGGTCTTCTTGTTTAATGCCGGCAGCACGCTGTCAGCCCAGCGGCACATTTGCGTATTTCTATAAGAGACGACAGTAAGCTGACTCAGCCCGACATATTTCCAGACATAAGCCTTCTCATGTTACTGTACACACCAAACTCCGCTGCGTTGGACGGTTACTCGTTGATCACTCTGAAGCTGCGTGTTTTATTTATTATTTCGCTAATGTGTCCGTCACAATGGCTCTTTTCGCGGTGGATCTAATCTGCAATTTAGTTGTCACCATTTTACCATCACGTTACATTAAGTGGCCAGCTCACGTCTTCAGTACGTCCCGCTGTGAATGGCTCCTCTCGAGTGGAGCTATTAGACATAATTAGACCCATAATGCACCCGGAGCCCTCTGCGATAAAGCCCCCCCCCCCCCCCCCCGTCCTTCATGGACACATGCTGCTGGGGCTCGTCCGAATGTCCATCCACTGAGGTTCAGTCTTGCTCTTCACGTGGAGGTTGTTGTGGGTTGATTTTATCTTTGCAACAAAGTTTATAGTTATTAATGACAGTTATACGTTTGTTGAATGCCTTAAGTATGAACTTCCAAGCATTTCTACCCGAGGCCTTTTTGATTTGAATGAATTCCCCAAAATGAATGCGCAGAATTCACATTTTCTTCTTTTAATAGAATAAACAAGATATTCCTTTTTGTTAGTCCCACAGTGGTGAAATTCCCAGGATCGCGGACAGCGCACACATGCTCCACTTCCTCTTTCTATCGGAATGCACAACCGCCGTTTACATTTTGCATCCATTAGCTTATCAGTGGAGGGATAACAACCCTCTGTGGGGCGCTGCTCTGGGGACAGTGTTTGCGTTCCAGGGTGGAGTTCGTGACTGTGCCGTTGGTAAAAGGTGGCGTAGGTAAAAAGGCCGTTGGCTGTGGCGTGACACAAAGTAGATCCTGTAGCTAGTCACACGTGGTTTAATGTTGCTAATGTGGCCGCTGTCGGGTGTCTGTGAAACTGACCATGGAGTCAAATATGTGATAAGAGACACAGTGTTTAGCTACCAGGAATACGGAGCATGAAGAGTGAGAGTCGGCATTCTCGGGGGGGAGCGGGGGGGCGGCAAGACCCTGGTGCACATCGCTAACATCTCGCGTTGCTGCCGCGCATTAAATACCTGTGACGCAAAGCGTGCAAATAGTGCATTTCCATCACATGGACGGCACGTTCGGGTGGTTGGTTGCAGCTTTGTTTGACTAAAGAACAGTCTGCTCAGCTGGTATCGTGCTGTCATCGAAGGGGCAAAAGAACTGGTTTTGATGGTGTCATCACTTTGGTCGGGGAAGTGGAAAAACTCCTTTTTAGATCACATCCACGGCGTGGTGGTCAGCACTGTCGCCTCACGGCAAGAAGGTCCTGGGTTCCACTCGGCCCAGCGGCCTTTCTGTGTGGAGTCTGCATGTTCTCCCCGTGTCCGCGGCTTCCAAAGACCTGCTCGGGGGGGGATCAGGTTGGTTGGTGACTCTAAATGGCCCGTATAGGTGTGTGAATGGTTGTTTGTCTCTGTGTAGCCCTGCAATTGGCTGATGACTAGTCCAGGGTGAACCCCGTCTCTCGCCCGAAGTTGGCTGGGATAGAATCCAGCCCCCCGCGTGCGACCCCGTGCGACCCCGTGCGACCCCGTGCGACCCTGTGTGCAGGATAAGCGGTTTGAAGATGGATGGATGGATGGATGGATTAAAAAAACAACAACATATAACCAATCATCTGTATTTCCTATAAAAAAAACGAAGTTGAGTTTCAACCAATAGCAATGATGATCAGCTGCGTGGAGCCCTGGACCTCAGCCGAGGTCAAAGGGCAACAAGGAAACATCTACAAGGCTCTTTTCCTTTCCTTTTTTTTTCTCCTCGCACCAAACACCACATCCTCAAAGTTCTCCGGTTCCTGAAGGCGTGACCTCATTTTGGCAGCATGGACGTGGCCGCTTCCCCCGCTGCGACTAATGACGGATTACCTCATTGCATCAGACCTACGGCGGCCCACCAATCAGCTGCAACTATTGTTGTTTCCCCAAATCTTTCTCATGATTGACAACATAGAAGCTCCAGCTTCTCTTTCACAGGGACTTAGGTGTTAAACTTTTACTGTTCTAATCTCTCCATCTCGCCCCTGTAACAATGTATGGAGATGACCGTCTTTCGCGTCTGAGTCGATGGAGACTGGAGCTCCGTGGTGGCGGGGGGCCGTCTGTAGAGGGGCTGCAGGTACCTTAGGTAGGATTTATGGCCATAGTTCATGAAGGGGGGGGATTATTCCACCCAGGCCCCTCAGCTGCTTACATCTCACTGAGCCTCTACTGAGACGCCTTTATCCCTTTTTAAGACGAGTAGCTACAGAGAAACCGACACTTGTTTTCACGGTGCACGCGCCCCCCCCGATCCTCCCGCCTCCCGGTGGTCCGGCGTGTGATCTGACCCGCGCAGACGTCTCATATCCATTCACCAAGCGGATATCGGTTCACTTTTTCTTTCTGTTTTAACGCTCGATTGTTGTAGCTGCCGTTGATGAAGTTGAGTTAAGTCGTTCCTCGTTGTCTTGTGTTACAGGTTTGACTCCTTTTTTGATTTCATCACAATGACAATCAAGCCGCTGCTCTTCAACTTCACACCTGAACTCTCCTGCTTGTGATGAGAAAGCAGCGCTGACTCAACAGGGAACACAAATCCTGGACGCTGTGACGTGCGGGACGCGATCGGTCCAAGATGGAGAAAAAGAAAATGTGCCCCCGTCTTCTGGACTACTTGGTGGTGGTCGGCGCCAGGTGAGAAGCTCCTCCAGTTCTGGTCAATTCATTCGTCAGGAGGTGCTGAGCTTTGAGAAACAATGTTTGGTGATGCTTATTGAGTAAATATATGTCATATCTAGATGCTGGACATTGCCGGTGAACTGAGCAGAACGCGTTGCCTTTAATTGTCCTGCTTACAGGAAATGTCAGCGTTGCTGTGCGTCTGCGTCGTCCTGTCAACTGATCAAATTACCCTCTTCACGAAACGCTTCTCTTATCTCTCTAATGATCAAATCAAATTCAAAACCGTTTTTTTTACGCTCGAGCGGTAATGGATTCGCAGACGTGGCAGATGTGAGATGTTAAAACCGAATTGACCGGAGTGCAGGCCGGCCAATCACAGCGTAGCATCAGCCAACTGTCACGCTCTGCTCCATCGACGGCCATCGATAGCGGCCGATGTTCGTCGTGGTTAAACGTTGTGTAACACGCCGCAGGAGATGCGTGTGGGCTTCATGGTAGCTTTAACAAGAGTTTCATGATGGGGGCGGGGCTTAGCAAAGACGCAATGGAACCAAGTACCTAAAACGTGGGTTTTTCCTCATCTTCCTTCCTCAATCTCCCCCGCAGGCAACCGAGCAGTGACAGTGTGGCCCAGACGCCTCAGCTCCTCCGCCGCTACCCGCTGGAGGACCACCACGACTTCCCGCTCCCACCCGACGTGGTGTTCTTCTGCCAGCCGGAGGGCTGCCTAAGCATACGGCAGCGACGGGTCAGCCTCCGCGACGACTCCTCCTTCGTCTTCACGCTGACGGACAAGGACTCGGGGATAACCCGCTACGGAATCTGCGTCAACTTCTACCGCTCTTTCCAGCGCGGGCACCACCGTGCCCGCGGGGACAAGAGCGGCCACGCGGCGCAGGCCGCCGAGACCAACAGCGACTGGTCGGACGGCAGCGGCGGAGGCCCCGCCTCCGGGCCGTCGCCGGCAAACAGCGGCGAGTCGGCGGCCGGCCCCGCCTCCGGAGAAGAGGGCGGGCCGCCGGCCGCCGGCAAGTCGCCGCAGCACAGGCGGAGCGCCGCCAAGGTGGCGGCCAGGAACCGCAACAGCACGCTCACCTCGCTGTGCATAATCAGCCACTACCCCTTCATCTCCACCTTCAGGGAGTGCTTGTACATCCTGAAGAGGCTGGTGGACTGCTGCAGCCAGAGGCTAACTCAGCGAGCCGGGCTCCCCCGCGCCACCCAGAGGTGAGGAGCCACATTGCATCTTCACCCACGCACGCTGATCCTTTTTGTCACTTTTCCTTTTTTCTTTTATTGTTGTATTTTTTTTTCCTGTGTGTCATTTATTTGCACATAAAGATATGTGTTTTTGTGTAATATTCATGTATGGTAGACAGTCTGTTATAGCAAACAGTCTGCTTAAAAAGGCCCCATCTGGCTGGTTGCTGTGAAAACATTGACAGTCGCGCTGGCCAGATAAGGAACGCTTATTGCTTTTGGCACTGCTGCAGGCCAAATGTCAACTCATCGTCCGGCAGGAGCCATGCAGCAAACCTTTTTCCTTTAATGAAACCATAGCCTAAACTTCCACGCTAGCAGATACTTGATTATGACTCCTTGGAATTTTTTCTTGTGGACTGCAGTTACCTCAAAGGCCTCTAGAGGGCCGGGGGCAGAAAGTCTTGCGTGTACAAAATTTACCCCTTTTTTAAATCTGTACATGCAATACTGTGTGTTTAAGAAAAGATTAAATCGCATGCTTCAGAATGCAGGAAAACGACTCCTGCTTGATAATCTGTCTTCATTATCCTTAAGCTGTTAAGAGGCATCATCAAGTTATTCATGAAACCCATTACAATCCTTTTCACTTGGTTGTACTGTTCCAAAGCTAAACAGCCGTCGACTGCTTCTCCCATTGTCCACCTGCTATCTGTATGTTTGTGTTGCACCATTGATACCGGGGCTTTTGTTTTTGGCTCTGTGCAGTCCTGCAGGCCATCTGCAGCCTCTGTCATGTTTTTACAGGACGCTTTATGCTATCTCACTCCACCTCCCATGATAAATAAAGGCAAACAAAATACCCAGAGTGCGTGTAAGACGTTTGACATCAGAGCAAACAATATTTCACCCTCGGCTGTCTGTTGAGTTCAGGTACCAAAACAGTTTTAAATGTTGTTTTTGTTTTGTTAATTTCAGCCGGATACGCAAGAGTTTTGATTGAGCTGCTTTTCAGTCATGCGCCTGTTTGGTTAAATTGGATGCGTTGAAATAAACAATGTCGGAGCAGCGTGGTTCACACACAGCTTTTAAAAGAATAATTTATCATTTTGTAATGAGTTTTTTTTCTTTTTAGCCAACAAGCTGCATTTGATTGTTATCTGGTTCAATCTGTGGAAAACATCCCAGGCCGTACGTTGTTATGATGCGGCAGTATTTGCAGTGTGCTCTCGGTTGTCCTTGGTAACCGAATCGATTGCAATGTTGGAGTGGCAGCGTGTTAACTGGGCCGTCGCCTCCCACTGGCTCAGGCGGGACTGTGTTTCCCCCCCCACAGTCCTCCAAACCGTCCCCTCGTCACTATGAGGGATTCTCGTGATAACGCACAGCTTATTTCTTCTCCCCTGGGAAAACGCTTCGGCCGATCCATCTTCTCCGGCGGCCTGGAGGAAAAAAAGGGCTGTTCGGAAAACGCGGCGGGTTGAGAAGTGGCAATGAGCGCCCTCTATGCTGCGGAGGCTCTGACAGATTGAGGTCTCTGGCTGCCTTTGGGTAGCAGCTGCAGTTGGTGGGAGGGATAATGATTCATCTCGCTCCTTACGACACACACACACACACACACACACACTCCAGAGCGGGTGTAATGACACTGTGTGGGTGTGTGGAATGGAGGGTTTGCACCAATATTTTGGTGTTTTTAATCCTCATTTGCTCGTTATATTGATGGCTTCGTTGTTTCATCAGTTTTAAAATTCTAGTAATGACGGTTGTCCATCAATTCATGTTACTTGTTGAGCTTAAAATATCCTGCACGTTAGTTTTTCTTATCTTAAAAATCTAATTTCATAGTACACCAAAAGTAAAATTTGTTTATTCATGCTTTATGACATGTTTCAAGCCTCTGCAGCTATTTCTGAAAATATTAGTCTTGAACTAAATCGCCTTCTCATATTTGATGTCCACGTTCCTTCTCTCTCCTTTACATCATTTTGCATTCAGTATCTTTTTGTTTCTGTCTCCGCCCTTGCAGGGACACCATGTGGCGCGTGTTCACCGGCGTGCTGTCGGTGGAAGAGAAGAGCAGCCAGCTGCTGGCCGACCTGCGGGAGATCGAGTCCTGGGTGTACCGGTTGCTCCGCTCCCCGGTGCCGGTGGCCGGGCAGAGACGCGTGGACGTGGAGGTTCTGCCCCACGAGCTCAAACGGGCACTCACCTTCGCCCTGCCGGACAACTCCCGCTTCTCCATGGTGGACTTCCCCCTGCACCTGCCCCTGGAGCTGCTGGGCGTGGACGCCTGTCTCCAGGTCCTCAGCTGCATCCTGCTAGAGCACAAGGTACGGACCCCCCCAACACCCCTGCAGAGAGAAGGTTATTCATTGGCTAATGATTTAGAGCTTTGTTAATTGCTAAGGTGCAAATATATTTATTGATTTTGGAACTTTTTGAATTGCTGCTCAAGAAAGATTATTCGTACGGAACCGATGAGCAGTTCAAGAGGCCTGACGATTCCCGTCGCTTCGCTCTTCATTATTGCCAGGAGGAGATGTGACGTCGCCTTCTGCCGCAAGAAAACCCCAGTGTGGTTTTATTAATGACTCCCCTGATCGTCTCAAGGAGAAAGGTGTTGCGATTGGTCAGTGGTTTCTCCCCGAGGGTTCATGTCCTCAGATAAACTCGTTCGAAGACCCACCCTGAGAAATACCCAGAGTGACCTTCATCAGACGTTTTCTGTTTGATTCGCCCGCAGTGAAGCTTCACTGCAGGGCAGACAAAGCATGATGGGTACAAATGAAAGGGAGGAAAAAAAAAGACACCGTGCAACTGAAGGGGAAAGACCGTTCTTGTGTCTGGGATGTAACTCAAATCCCCGTGTGGCTGTTGGCGTGTAGTGTTCTGTGGTTGCTATTGGTTTACTGTGACATCGATGCACAGCCTCATTTGCAACCGTTCCCGAGACCAAACTGCTGGTTCCATCCTGCACAATGCATCTGCCTCCTTTCTTTCTCCGTGGTTCTCAAATACAGAATGTATCTGGGCCATCTACCTGAATGGATGTTCCCTGACCCAAATGCAATGTTCTTCCATCTAATGACGGCCCCCCGTGGAAAATGTCACCAGCTTGAAATTCAGATTGAAAATGGGGTCGACCACCGCGAATGCATTTCTGCATGAAATGCTGCCATCTTGTATTCATCCATTTGGGCATTTTTTTTTTTTCTCAAGGTGAATTCATCTTAAATTCAGTCTGGCCGAACTAAAGTGCCGCCTGGAAGCTTTTAGAGTGACTTCCTTTTTGAAGCACTTCACATATGCTGCTGAGTGTACAAATACATTTTTATATAAGCTCAGTTTTTAATGTTGCTGTTATATATCCAATGAAAGAAAGCCGACCACGAGGTATCCGGGTGTCTGTTTAAAGAAGTGTTTCTTTTGTTTTCCTCAGGTCATTCTTCAGTCCAGAGATTACAATGCGTTGTCTATGAGCGTCATGGCCTTTGTTGCCATGATCTACCCTCTGGAGTACATGTTCCCCGTCATCCCCTTACTCCCCACCTGCATGGCCTCTGCCGAGCAGGTGATACTTCCGGACACATTTCTTGATATTCTTGATTTTCACCGTTACCACACATGCTCCATTTGTATTTTAATGATTGTATCTTGTACAGCTTTAGTAGCTGCATAGAGGTGCTAACGCTAGTTGATGATTTTCTGATCTACTGTGCTGATTTTGCTTCTCACGTTTTTATGTGGAAACAAAACATTTAGAGAAAAAAAAAAAATCTCCTTCCAACCAGTAAGAACCAGTTCCTGCTGCTCTGCACTTTTGAAGGCGGGACTTAGTCGCTGTTGCACGAAGTTGTGAGTGACTGGTACGTTTTCCTCCGCACAGCTCCTCCTCGCCCCCACCCCTTACATCATCGGCGTACCAGCCAGCTTCTTCCTCTACAAAGCTGATTTCAAAATGCCAGACGACTTGTGGCTGGTGGACCTCGACAGCAGCAAGGTCAACGCGCCGACCGTGTTCCTTTTTCACATACGCAACACACGCATGTTCTTCTTATGCTTTTCTTATTTTTCTGCCTGCAGGTCATAGCGCCAACCAATGCAGAGATTCTACCACCTCTTCCGGAGCCCGAAGCGGGCGAGCTGAAGAAGCACCTGAAGCAGGTAGTGCTTGTGGTTTGAGTCGTCCCTCTTCCATGCTGATCAGTGTTATTTGCTCCAGTGCCGAGAAGAGAACGTATGAACCCGGGCGCTGCTCCGACCGCTTCAATGCCGTCAACTGATTGCTCATATAAATGTAAAACTTCTTCTTTCAGCAGTGTGAAGAGTAGGGGCTTCCTTCTTCAACGCAGTTGTATGTATTCTAGATGAGAGTGAGAGCATTTGAAATGATTTGTGGTGCACTAACGTAAAACAAATGTTTTCTCTCCCCTTTTGTTTCCTGTTTTCTTTGCATGCTCTATAGCTGTTGGAGGTAAAATCAGATCCTAGGCCCCCACCACCCAAGCTAAACCTTTTAGTGATGCTGCTAGTAACTAACTTACCCCTCTAACCCGATTACCTAACACAACAGCAGAACCTGGGTCTGATTCAGAGGAGCACTGCTCTTACGTTTGCCTGTTGATCAGATTTCCCAATTCATCTTTCCATGGGGGAACCTGGATGCATTGGAAGTAGAGTCCTGATCAGAGCCTATTTCTAAAAAGGCCACTTGACACAGACCTTTTTAGCTCAGTTTTAAATGTATGACTCCAGATCGTAGTACTGCTTCCGAAAGCAGCGAGCAACACGCTTCACGATCGGTCAGAAAAAAAGGCTGCAGCAGCCGTCTGATCAGGACCTCCAGACTCACACAGCATCATAACGCGCAGCATCAAGGATTCACCGCGTGTCATCAGAGGAAACCTTTATATATTTATATTTAACCAACACAGGGACAAAATGAGCATCAATATTTAATGATAATGATTTTGCGGTTGTTGTTTTTTTTGCTATTCTAACTATTGAAGGGAGAGTTTGGATGTCTAGACTTTTTTTTATTTGACACCATCTTTGCATACAGATAGTTCTGAGTTCTAAATGCCTTGAATCAGAGCCGGTTTGTTGTGTGTGTGTGTGTGTGTGTGTGTGTGTGTGTGTGCTAGCAGCTCTCTCCCATGTGTGCGGGCGTGTGACTGAGAAGCTGGTGTGTAGGAGTGTGCAAAGCCTCAGCTGTTGCATATTTGGAAATGAGAAGCATATCAACAATATGGATATCTGTGAAAATGTTGCTGAACACGGTTTGAGCGATTATCTGAAGACTGTGATGCCAAAAGCAGAATGTTGCTCATGTGTGAATATTTGCACTGGATACAAAATAAATTGGTCCTAACGAGCGACAAATTTATTTTGCTTTGACCAAAAAACGGTGATTGTTATTTAAGTTGTGGCTTCTTTTTTTGTTTCTCAGCAGTAGTACTTTGTTTTTATTGAGGCTTTTATTTTGCTGCAGGTGCTTTTATTGTGCAAGTATTTTATCTATGTCTCTGAAAAGATCTGCTGTTTTCGTACCGTGTCATCACCACTCCATTGTTACCACTGGTTTTGTCCCAGTTGGTCACCATGGACGCCTCCATGTGTCTCTCAGTGTTTCTTTCTTTCTGTCGGTGAAGTCTGGTGTTCGGTCACGTCTGTGTTCCTCGCTGTCTTTCATGTGAAGCATTTCAAAAAAATCCCACATCTCTTCTTTCCTGGTATTCCTCTTTCTGCTCTGGTCTTCCTCTTTCCATCTGCTCTCACTGGCCGTCCATCACTTCTACAAACAAACACAAATGTATCTTTCCTTATCTCCTTTCTCCAGAAAATGAATAATACAAATCATGAGCCGGCGAGACGCGTCTCTCCGGGGACAAAGCCTATAAAACCAAATTAATGTCCTCAGCGAGTTTGATCTGTTTGGGCGTCCACATAATGATCCTTATTCAGACAGACGGCTGCTGAAAGGAGACTAAGGAAGGAAAGGGAAAAGGCCGCGAGCTTCCCGTCACGTGCTGTTCCTGTGTCACTTGCGAGTTGTCATCCCTTCACGTGACTCTCCTCGCGTCTCTCTTATCCCCCCCTCCTAGTGTCTGGTTAGGTTGACCGTGATCACCCAAAAGCAGATCTTCTCCTCTGAAAATAAGGTTACTCGTTTCTCCTCCCGTGGAATGTGTGATGCCGCTGCACGGAAACCTTCTCTCTCACCTTATATTGTTTGCTTGTGACCAAGTTGTCCCCTAATAGAGACTTGAGTAAACGGCGCCATCGCTGCGGACCGTTTTTTGGTTTGTTTTCTAACGCACTGCTTCGCTCTGGCTTGAGCATGACTGAATGTGACTGAATGTGCGTTGCAGCTATCTTGGCATCAGCGAGTGTTCTTCGTAACCATAAGGAGACCTGATGAAGCTAACCACTCTTCAGTTTTAACATTCGCCCTGACCCCAGCGACTAAACCTTCCATGGTGCTGAGCTAAACGTTTGACTCTCGAGTCTGCAGCAGTTTCCCCCTCAGAGCGAACCGTGCACACTGACTCCCTCCCTCGCAGAAGTGACACGCCCACCAGAGGCATCAACATGCACCGATCTCGCCCCACAGCCGCTGGTTGGGGGGGAAAGAGTCGAGACAAATCGGGCCCATGAGTCCCCATCGCGGTAGTCTGCAGGGCTGTCCCGAATATAGCTTTAAAGTTATATTTAAAGCTTCGGCCACGGCCACAAAAAAGTGACTTTTAACCTGCCGGTTGTCACAGACTCTTGCCTCATGTTGAGTCCACAAGGGTTCTTTCTTTATATATATTTGAATGTAGAAGTACCTGCCGCTGCAGGTGGTAAACAAATTCCCCCTCAAAAGAGAGGGCAAATATTTCCAAGACGTCCCATATAAGTGTAGCAATTGATATTTTAACTAAATGTTGATGCCGACCGTGGGCGTGGTCCGTGTGTTGTGTTTTTTTTTTTTTTTGTCTTCCAATGATCCCCTGCTGTGTTGCTAACGTGTGTCCGTGTCACCTGCTGCAGGCCTTGGCCAGCATGAGTCTGAACACCCAGCCCATCCTGAACCTGGAGAAGTTCCACGAAGGTCACGAGCTGCCGCTGCTCCCGCCGGGCCGAGAGAAGGCCTCGCCGTCCTCCACGGAGTTCAACCCGCTCATTTACGGCAATGACGTCGACTCTGTGGACGTGGCCACCAGGCAAGCTATGAATGTTCCCGTCTGTTGTCTAAACGGAATCGAGTTACCTCGGTACTTCTAAAGCTCATTCTTCTGATACATACAGAGGTTAAAATTTCTCTATTGAGAAATTGTTTGAAATAACACATTCACGTCCACATTTACTCTAATTATCTCCCCACCTGTGTTCCTTACTGATATAAAAAATCTAAAAATGAATCTTTACAATAACAGAACATTCGTCTCACCTAATAATTATTATTATTACATCGTATGTCTCAGGGAGAAAAATGGACCCTGTCATGAAGAGACGTAATAATCAACCGATGTTAATGAAAATAATGATCGTATTTTCTAACTTCTCATCGAGTAATTCCTCATACAACTAACTTTCTTTTCCAGGGTGGCCATGGTGCGCTTCTTCAACTCCCCGAACGTTCTCCAGGGGTTCCAGATGCACACGCGCACCCTGCGCCTCTTCCCCCGGCCCGTGGTGGCCTTCCAGTGCACCTCCTTCCTGGCGTCTCGGCCGCGGCGCTCCTGCTTTGCGGATAAACTGTCTCACACGCAGGCCGTGGAGTTCTATGGCGAGTGGGCCCTGAATCCCTCCAACCTCGCCTTCCAGAGGATACACAACAGTAAGCGTCACCTCCAAGGGGCTTCGCTCGAAGCCACTTCAAACGTTGCTCACCGCCCGCCTCTGTTTCAGACGTCTTCGACCCCTCCTTGATCGGAGACAAGCCCAAGTGGTACGCGCACCAGTTACAGCCGGTGGTCTACCGAGTGTACGATGGAAGCTCCCAGCTGGTGGAAGCCATGGCTGGTCCCCTGGAGGACGAGGGCAACGAGTCGGACCCCACGGACAGGTGAAGCCATGGTGACACACTTTATGGGAGCTCAGCCGGCTGCTCCTTTTTAAAACAATGTCCTGACAAAAACGCGGGAAAGGCGAAAAGCTGCACTGCATATAGTTTATGGCCTTCAAACAAAGAAAGATGGCTTCAAAATGTACTTAAACGTAGAACATTTTAAGACCGCTTGTTTTTAGCTGAATTAAAAACGAATTGTCCGTCTTTGTAAAATGTTTCTAGTGATTTTATCGGTGACGGTCACGTCTGATTACTGTGCATCTGTTGCAGCGGCAGTGACAGCGACGCGTACGACGACTCCAGCTCGTCCTACTCCTCCCTCGGAGACCTCGTGAGCGAGATGATCCACGGCGACATCCAGGGCGACACGCCGAGTGAGTCGCCGCTCCGCCGCGTCCGCCGCATTCACACCTCCCGCCTTCTTTTTTTTTTAACGTGTGAACCTCAACGCCGCAGGCTTGGACCCGCCCACTCACGCCGCACTGGGAGACGCCAGCGAGGTGGAGTTTCAACACCTCCACGACTTCGGGGCCGGCGGAGTCTCCGAGGGTCCGCCGGGTGGGGACTTGCCCGCCGACCCCTCCGACGCGCAACCTCTTCGCTCGAGCTCCAGCACGACCGCGAGCTCCAGTCCCAGCACGGTCATCCAGGGGGTCAACCAGGCGGGTGATCTCTTCTGTCGTAGAGGCTGAATATTTGATGTCTCGATGGCTAATTTAGTCAGTTTATCTGTGCAAAGTAATACACTACAAAAGAGCAACATTTGTAATTGTCCACAATTGCCATCGGTCTAAATGCTCGTATCTTGTTTTCTCCCAGGAGCACGGGGAAGCACCTGAAATCGAAGCACCAGCAGGTGCCGCGCTGCAGGTCCCGGTCTCCGGATCGGGCGGCCCGCCCGTCCTCAGACCCGCGGCCGACGGCGGCGGCGTGGCGGGCCCCGCCAACAAAAAGCAAGAGTACGACAACCCGTACTTTGAGCCTCAGTATGGCTTCCCCTCAGAGGATGACCCCGATGCAGAAGAGCAAGTGGAGTCATACACCCCTCGATTCAACCAGAACCTCAATGGCAACAAGTGTGTTAAGCTTGTTCATCGCTTGAATGAATGCAGCACCATCATTCAAATGGGCTCTCTGACCGACCATGCAATGTTCTCCCCGTGAAAAGCATGTTACCGCGACTCCCTCCGTTCATGGTGGTCTTTTGAATCTGTGGCGGTGAATGCCTGAGTCTTTTCCCATAAAGTGTGCGTGTGTCCGTGTGTCCGTGTGTCGTGGTGTCTTCGGCACGCGCGGTGAGGTCTTTTTGGTCGTCTCCTCAGGGCACAGCGGCCTCTGCGTCCCTCCAGCCTGAGGCTACCGGGAGAGTCCGACGGGGAGGGCGACTCCCGCAACAGCTCGCCGAACTCCACCATCTCCAACAGCAGCAACAACGACGGATTCGGAGGACTCATGTCGTTTGCCAGTGAGGATGTTTCAAATGTCTTCTTTTTTCCCCCGCTTGTTATTAAACGCGGAAGCTTGGGCGAGCTCTCCGCGGTCGGAAAAACAAGCGGCGCCCGTCGCAGCAGGCAAAGTAAAGTCGTCTGCAGCTTCTGTGTTGTGAGGTTCTCCGCGGGGGAATCTGGATAATTGAGGGGCGAACAGCTCAGAGTTCAGCCTCCAGAGGACCGTCTACTCCCCCACGCCTCCCTCCCTGACATAAACACCTTGAATAATGTTAATTCTAGTGCTTTTAAGATTGCTTTTAAATGGTATTCCTCTTTTTTCGGACTCCACCGCTGCAGGCAATCTCTACAAGAACCACGGCACCAGCTTCAGTCTGTCCAACCTGGCGCTTCCCAACAAGGCCGCGAGGGAGAAAACGCCGTTCCCCAGTCTGAAAGGTAAACCGACCGCTTTCTCATCCGTTTTTTTTTCTGACATATTCTTCTTTAGTGGGTTTTCAGAGGTGAGGAGAAACGTTCTGTTAAAGAACACTGGGGAGAGTTTAAAGAGTGTGAGGATTAGAATCATTAAAATAGTCACTATTTACGTTTTTTGTATGACATGCTTCATGTTTTTTCATGCAGTGGCCATAAATATATGAATACACATATAATTTTATATATTAAAGGAAAGCATTCATTTATACTTGTCTTAATGACTGAAATATAAGTTTTTTATTCAGTATAAATAAATAAATATGAATATTTATTTTTCTCAACTTAAGTGTTATTTAATTCATTTTTCTGTTCTTTTCTCTTTTTGTTTTCAATTATTTTTTTAAATTACGTTTTGGGGGTAAAAGAATATTTCAATATTGATATTGAGGAGGAAATGGAGGAAGCAGGTTTGTGTGTTTTTCTTAGCTTGACTTTGTTCCCGATGGATTGCCAAACTGACGTGGCACTATTTTAAAGGAGAATATTGAAGTTGAGAAACCGTTTTTCTCTCAAGATTAATGGGGAAAATCCACCGAAAAGCAGACTTGATTTGGGGTTAATTTATTCTGAGTGTAGAATGTGTTCAAGCGTTGGCCCTGCTGTGCACACTCGTAGCACTTGGAAGCAGATAAATGTGCGGAGGTCGTTTTAAATCTTTTTCCAAGCGAACAGAAAGAATGAGCGGGTAAGAAATCCCAAACAACTGCAGGATTTATGGTTATAATAAGGACTCGGATGTTGACACTTCAGATAAATTGCGGTCATGCATCAATGGAAACCAGACACAACAAGATAAATCCAACTGGCATAGCGTTTTATCAAAGAGAAGAATTAGTTAAACTGGTTAATATATATGATTTTTTATTTTTGAGAGCGGGTGAAGGGTTTAAGGTGCCAACAGAACTTCTCTCTCGGCTGGATTTTCACTTTAAATGAGAGAGAAACGAGGTGAAGCATGTTAATCTAACTCAATAGCTCCACCCACAGCGGAATAGCTGCCATGGAAAATGTTCTGCCCTGTTTGAGAATGATGTGTTTTTGTCTTTGTCGTTCAGATGACCCTGACAGCCCGGGTACGTCATGTGTGCTGTGATTAGTTTTTATCTTTTGAAGTGACTTCTCTTACACCGTGTTTCTAAGTATAGGATAGAAGATGCACCTTACGGTGTCCACGTCTTCCCCTTCCGTTCCTTTCATTCCGCTCTCTGTGTGCGTCAGTGGGAGTCTTTCTAATACAAACACAAAAGTATTTGAAAGATTTATTTCGCCACTGCAAATGTTTTGGCTAATTAATGTTCACGTGTGGCCTTATTTGTGTCCGAATGACCTTCACACAGCGGCCTCTCAGTGGCGGGACGTGTTTCCCACCTCGCGACTCGTGTCTTTTAACTTGCTTGCTTGTGGTGTTTCCTTCCCTCCCTAATTCAAGCAAGAAGCGGTGACTTTCTCAGGTTCTCTACTCAACTGTGTGTCACGGTTCTCTTTCGTTGTGCTAAAGAACAGATTCCTGCCTGACGCCATCGCCAAACTCTAAAGTAACAAATACAACCTTTGCTTTAGCGGTATGTTGAGCAGAAGGACAGATATCGATCTTTGTGTCTAGTTAGCGACAGGGACGGTAGTGCTGGTTAGGTTTAAGCTAACTAGCCTAGCTTGAAAACGCTCTGGTTTAGCTTTAGCCTGCTGCAACGGTTGCCATGGCAACGGAACGCGTAAAAATGGCCGCCGCTGTGGCGACCCCGCGTCCTGTACTGATGTTTCATTTTATAATCAACACTCGGCCTCTTATCCAACGCTGATACGTCACAGTCACGTTTTCTCTTTTCTGTCCTCCCTTTTTATTTTTATTTTCTATGTGACTGTGAGTCGTCCCCGTGTTGAGTCTGCGTTGCGGGACGTTCAGTGTCCCTCTCTCTCTCTCTCTCTCTCTCTCTCTGTCCACCTCTTTTTGTGCCACTAATTCTGGGTTTTGTGTGCAGTATTTGGGTTAAATTCTCTAATGGAGATAATTTCAGAGGCTGGCCCGGGCAGCGGAGAAGGTGGGTTCTGCCCCTCTTTTGTTTTTAACTGAGTGAGGCGCATGCGTCTCTCAGCCAGTCAACTACATCTCCCAGCATCCCCCTCGGTCTTCCCTCATCTCAGTCACCCCGTGTTTCATCAAAGTGACACATTCACCCTGCCGCCATTTTATAGTGAGTGTCCCCCCCATCTCACTGTGTATGTTAGTTTATGTATTGAGCTGGTTTTATCACAGGAAAGATTCAAAGGACTTTTAAACTAAATAAATATAAAGCAGGATGTGACCTCAGCAGTCACAGGAACAGGTAGCACAATACCTGCAGCGAGTGATCACCACAGGGAGGCGAAGGAAGCACGGGGCGGCGTGCAGGATGTTGAGGTGCAGCATAAGAACTCGATGAGCGGAGACAATCTCCCAGCATGCATTGTTTCTCCTTGTTTTTCTTGTCCCTCACGCGTACAAACGGGGTTGAGCCCGCTGTGATCGTGCTGCACACAATGAGCAGTGACGACGGTAAAATGACGCAGAATCTTTATTAACGCTCTTCGGGCTTTTTGCTCGGCGTGGTTCTCTAGGTTTTTGTCTCCACACGGTGAGTGAGTTTTGGTTGTGTGGACATTAAAGGGGTTTGGATGACAAACACGGGCCTCCTGAGGAGGCCTGATGTGGGCGATTTTGTGTTTGTCGTACTGAAACATAACAATGGCGAGACTATTTCACAAGTTGATTTTAAATATGGTTCTTTATTGAACTATTTTGAATTTCCGGTGTTATTTCCCTAATTCTGAAACATTACAAAATGTCCTCTCACTTTTACTGTGGGGTTTGTCTCAGGAAGTTAATTATGTCTCTGGATGTGTCATATTATTGAGTTTTCTTTTTTGGATGTATGGATAACTTTTACTAATCAACAGAATCAGTCAGATGACACAATGCAGCAACAATAACTACAGAGCTATCAGACGCACACACACACACACACACACACACACACACACACACACACACAGGGCTGCAGGAAGGATTCATGAAAACCTGTAAATGAGTCAGTCGGCACGCAAGGGGCTTAAACACGGGAGCAGACCAGCAATGCGTCCGCAAGAGCCGAGAGCATCCAGGCGTCCTCCGCCACGGCAGCACACCAGCGTTTCCTCTGCTCCTGGTCCTCTGTGGTGCTGCCAGCGTCTCAGAGATCATGACTTATGACTTATGAATGACACTCACTGACTTACTGAGGGATTTATGGTCACCATTTCCAATTTTGACTTTTGCAGGCTCACCTGCAGTCCAAGTTTTTTTTTTTTCCCGCTGGTCCAGATTTCAGATCGGCTTCGCTACGATCTCTGCCTTCTTACTCCGCGTCGACAAATCACTTGACCCCTGAGGCTGAGCATCATTTAAAAAGGGCTGCAGCCTCAAAGTGTCCTCCATTAATAACACCACATGCTCTTCCAATTAAAGTTTAAAGCTTCAGGCCGACCATCAAAGAATATTGATGTAAACCTTTTCACTTATCCTGAGTTACGTTTGGCCGTATTCGTTCACTTCATCCATAAGCCTCCCCCTGCAGAACCGTTTGGTTTGTGCCGCTTCTGTTGCAATCACTTTTTGATTTGTTCTCACTTCTTTATTGGCTTCCAGACGGAAACATGCGGGGAAAAAAGCCTTTTGTTTTATTGGTTTTGGGAATAAAACCCTTATCTCTTGTCGCCATGACAGCCATAATAATAAACAATGGATCCCCGCTGTCAGCCAAAAGTGACGATAGAGCCGCCTGTAATGACAGACGTCCCACCAGAATGCCTTTGTGTCCCCTGCGCGGGGGACGGAGGCTCCTCCCCCCGTCCTTTCATGCCTCACAAACGGAATCAGTCACTGGAAGGAGGAAGTGTGAGCTCCTCTTACTCCTTCGTGTTTGTGCAGCGCCGGGCTAACTAACTTAAATTAACTTGTTGCTGCATTCAACGCTGACACGCGTTTCTGCAGAACAGTCCTCGTGTTATCTGCATCTTCCAGCTTTCTGTTGCTTCATGATTGTCTTTTTAAAAAAACATATAGTGGACATGAAACGATGAACGCTGCCTCTCTCGGTTTGCCGTCTAAATAAGAGTCATTAAAGTAATGGACTCTGATCATGAACGTAAGCCGATTTAGAACGTGTAGTGTGAGTTGACAAATACAGGCTCCGTTGCTTTAAATAGAAAGATACAAAAATATCAAATCAGGAATTCCTTTTGGTTTTTTTAAAGGTTAAATGAATAAAGAAAGGATTAGTCTAGATATGACGCTCATTACTAAACGGCTCCATTACGCGCTGCAGGGGTTTGGACTCAATTCTCACATGTGTTTACTTGAGCCAATTGAGTGAGTTAAAAAACAACAACAATAGACTCGCACAAATGTGTTGAGCCTCCTTAACCCGGATATAATGATATGATTCTGAAACGACTCCCAGAGGCCGGGCGTCACACGGCGTTGCAGCAGTCTAGTTAAAAGGAGTCACCTTGTGGCGTCGGGGCGCAGCTCATTTCGCCCCCGCCATCCCTTAGTTTTCTTTCACGCACGATGTCCCTGATAGAGTCGCCGCACACGATACCCTTCCTCTGACCTCACGTATCTGTGCGGCTAATGTGTGACGCCAACACCAAGAGCAGCGTTTGGGCTCCTCTGTGTGTTTGCGCGTGCACCGTTTGTCCTTCACCTCCTTTGTTGTAATAATAGCTCCCGTTAATGTGTCTGTTCTGCAGTAAGTGACCTTTAGTAGAGTCCAGATGTGTCCGTCCTCCACACACAGCGAAGTAGACTGTTTAGTAAACAATCACGAGGTCTTTTTGTAGAGTTGATTCCGTTCCCGGGGGGCTTGTGTGTGTGTCCAGCTCTCTCCTCCTGAGTGACCTTCTGCCTAGCTGTTGTTTGTGGTCCTTCTCAGGAACCTCATTGTTTGACGCTGTTGTTGTTCCAGGCGCTCGTGCACCTCGAGCCCTCGTGGACCAGAAGTCCTCGGTAATCAAGCACAGTCCGACAGTGAAGAGGGAATCTCCTTCTCCTCAGGGCCGAGTCAACAACACCAGGTAACCGGTCCAACCTTCCGCAGGGGGAAGATCGGGGGGGGGGCTTATTTGTCCCCCTGTCCTCCACCTCATCCCGTCCCCTCCCTTCGCACCCATTCAGCGAGAACCAGCAGTTCCTGAAGGAAGTGGTGCAGAGCGTCCTGGACGGTCAGGGGGTCGGCTGGCTCAACATGAAAAAAGTGCGCCGCCTGCTGGAGAACGAGCAGCTGCGCGTCTTCGTGCTGAGCAAGCTGAACCGAGCCATCCAGTCGGAGGAGGACGCCAGACAGGAGATCATACGCGATGTGGTGAGACGCCTCTCCTGGAGCCAGGAAGTACACAACATTAACACCAAAGCCAGAAGAAAACCCCATGTTGGATAATAAATATAATAACAACTATAAATATACAACATCCCTTTAATTCAAGTGGCTTGTTTTAGTAATTGTCAAATATATTCACTATGTCGCCTGTGACAAGAATCCTCCCATATTAGATGTTTGGCTCTGTGAATATAAAAGTAAAACAATTATTGGTTATGAGAATGATGGCCTGTAGATCTTGGGACATTTTGCAGCTGCAGGTCACCTGATCGTTACGACCAACAGGGATGTGACTTTATCTTAAAAGTCCACTGAGGAAGCCTCTAGTTGTCTCGTTGACGGCGTTTTGTTCTCAGGAGGTGAGCAGGAAGGTGTACAAAGGCATGCTGGACATCTTGAAGTGCACCGTGTCCAGTCTGGAGCACTCTTACACCAACGCGGGCCTCGGAGGAATGGCCAGTGTCTTCAGCCTCATGGAAATCGCACGCACCCACTATCAGACCAAAGGTACGACACCCACACGCAGGTGACGTGCTCTGCGTTATGGCTGCAAAGCGGAAAACTAAACGTCTCTCAGCTTGTCTTCTGCGGGCCCTGTGCTGTCTGGTTTGCAACGTAAACATTAACTGTGATTGCATAATTATTTCCTTCTTTGTCTTCATCTTCTCCCCGTTGAAACCTCCTCATATCTTTAACTCTCTTCGTCTGTGGCCCCGCCCTCCCCGTCACGTTGGTAAATCAGTAGACCCGGAAAAACGCAAGCGAAGCCCCACAGAAAGTGCCGGCAGCCCGGGGAGCAAAGAGAGTCCTTCTGTGCACGTGGACGCCGCCGGGACTCGAGGCCTCCTGAACGTTCCCCACCTGCAGGTGCCGCACCACGCCACGGGCCGCGGCGCCGCACGCCACTTTGACACGCGGAGTCTGAACGAGGAGAACTTTATTGCCTCGATCGGTGTGTACACCACTCCGGCCCCCCGGTTGCATGTGCACTGTGAGATCTCCCCCCGTCTCCCAACGAGCTCATCAACCTTTATATTAGCCCCTCCCCCCCCAAAAGAAAGGTCCCTCGTCCCTGACGGAACCCTACAGGATATTCCACACACTTGGAGCTGAAATGCTATATTAATACGCTACCTTGTGTCGGAAATCCTATTTGAAAACGAGAATTTAAATGTTGAATTTGTCCCTGTTTACGATATATATAAAGTGTGTGGAATATTCCCCTGTTTTCCAGCCCGGACTGAGTGTGTTTGCCCCCCCTCCCTTAAACATCTGTTGCCCCTGTTTGCCTCCCCTCTGGACTTCAGCTCTCAGCACCTTGAATGCATGTCTTTTCGTTTGGGAGAAGCCAGAGGTGTGCGCGTCGGTAAACCGCTGCTCGCCTTGTGCCTTTACTGCAGGTTTCTGTGAGGCGGGCTAGAGGAAAAATGGCCGTCTGCTCTCAGCATGGGGGGGGCGGAATCAACGCTCCCCAGTAAACAGTCCCAGTTCCCCCACAATTTTCAATTGATCAAACCAACTGACTTAATAATCCTTAATAATCACTTGGTTCCCTGAGAATGATTCTGGGTCTGTTTACTGTGGACACTTTGAGTCCCCCCCCCTCACCTCCCCCGACACCTCTCCCACCCGCAACCCCGTCTCTCCCGTTAGATCAAGTTGCACCTTCAATTCTACAGTTTGCTGTGAGACTTGCATCCCGCCTTCTGCAACTGCTCCATTTCACTAGTCGGCCTGTCAGACCCCCTCCCTCCCTCCACCCGCCATCCCACGCCTCTTTACCGGCCCGCTCTCTCGCCCCCCTCTTTCCGCTCTGGGGAGCCAGACAAAAGCAGTCGCTGCGATTGGGAGCCGCGGCTCATCCCTACGTCGCTGTGTGGCTCTCCAGCACTCGGGGGGGGGGGGGGGGGGGGGGTCTCTGGGGGCACCGGGCGTGTTGTGATGTTCGCTTGGCAGCTGTCGCACACTGTAGATCCAACTCGGGTTTTCACTTTGTCCAGATTGAAGCGCAGCTACATGCAAACGTTACAAAACGCCTCCATTCAGCGATGACGGATCCTCAGTGCTTACTTTGTTTTTGTTTTTGTTTATCAATGCTCATCTCCCATACATGCCTTTTTTTTCAACCAGCTCTCTGACTCTCTCTCTGTCTTTCTCTCCTTGCTTGCAATGCATCTTGGGTAGAATTGTGGAGCAAGCACCGGGATAAGCAAAAAGCTATGGAAAAACCACAGAGTAAGAGAATTTTCACACACGAAAAAACAAAGGGAAACAGTTTGGGGTGTTGAGCTGTTGACCTTTTCCCGCCCAGTTCTCTCCTCCTCTTCAAACCCATCAGTGTCGTAGCACATGAATGAATAAAAAGGCTCCTGATAGAAATGTACGAGCTCGTAACAGATGAAATGTAGGCAGGGATTGAATTGAGGTTACTCCTGTTTTGTTTCCACGGTTCATGATTCTGGATTCGTTATAATGCAGAGTAGTAGCAGTATGTTGGCTAACATACTTTATTAAACCATCGTTTAATATAAAGCTCATGTTGTGATAGATCCAGACTTGAGACAGCGGCCCACTATTTACATTTTTTTTTATTATAATTCTTCCAGAAGACATAACTAAATGATCTTGTTTTACTTAATTATGTTATAATCTCAGCTTTGTTAAACCAAAGGATGCAGAACATACTAAAGAAACTAGCACACGTGTGAGTTGTTCAGTTGTTTAATACGTTGTTAAACATGTTCACTGATTTCTGTTTCGGGGCTCTGACGAACAATTAATCCAAATTCTATTGGAGGTGTGATATTTGTTAAAGTGTGAACCGCTTTACTTTAAATACTCACATTTTAAGCATTGTAATGTGTTTGGAGTTTAATAATATCAGGAAACGTATTGCAATTACATATCAGTAAGATGATGATGTTTTTGTTAAGGTTGAAATGTTTTTCTTTTTCTTGATCTCTCGTGCTTCAAGATTAGCAGAAATCGACCCCCTCAGCCCTTTTTTCTGCACTTTTAACTATTTCTTTCCCCAGTTTCAAGTTGCTCGCCATAAGTTCTTTTATTTAACGCCGTTGGTCAAATCTGTATGTATCAAATGACCCACCGAGGTGATGAATAACCACGTAGGACCTTAAAGCGCCTCCTCCTCCGTCCACCAGTCCACCTGCATGCCAGCTTCTTGTGTCTGATGGTTGTTTCTGTTATAACATTTGCATTATTGACTTGGGAATTAATGTTGCGCTCTTGCAGTTTTGTTTTGTAATTTTCCTCCCCAGTTGGGTGGCGCTCGCGCTCGTGACCGTTGAACCCTTCATCTGCCACTTTCCGTGATCACTACAGAAAGTAGTGACAACATTTGAATGAAACGTGTTCTTTAAAGTAGAGCTTTTATTCAGTGGATTTTAGCTTACAGCTCTGAATCTGTTGTCCCCCCCCCTCCTGAATAAGGCAGTTTATGCTTGGCCGTGGTTTTAAACCGGCGCTTAAGGCGGCCGTAGCCTCCTGGTCGTTGTGCTGCGGTGGCTTTGAGCGCGGCGAGACTCTCGGTGAGGCGAGCAGGTGCTCACGTGAAGGTGCTGACGGTCGCGGTCTGTCCTTCAGGGTCCGACGGAGCGAAGCACCAGCGCCCCCCGGTGGCCGACGGCGAGGAGAAGAAATCCCAGATCAGTGCCGACAGCGGCCTCGGCGTGACGTCTGGATCCCAGGTCTGCTCCGGAGGGTTCGGCCGGGGAAACGCCATTCGGTGTACCAATGTGTCCTCACCCCCCCCCCTCCCCCCTCTCCTCTTGGGTTTGCAGAAGAGCGACACCGAGTCGGTAACGAGCTCGGAGCCCCCGATCCTGACGAGAAGCACCAGCCAGGACTCGGAGGCCAGCACAGTGGTAGGACGCGGCCAACTCGCCGCCTCTACGCTTACCGCCCAATATCTGAGGGACGATATCTGTGGTCCGCTTCGTCCTCATGTGCACGTTGCGCAACCAAACATGAATCTTACTAAAACAAACACACACCATTAAATAACAACGTGACCATTAAAAACAAGCACTTCTATGTTAAAATACGTCATGTGACTTCATCCCCGCTGCCGTATATTTCTGAAAACGAGCCGCTGAAGCTGAAGCGTTGCTCCTCCGCCTTCCCTCGTCGTTCAGATCAGCAACAGCTCCGGCGAGACGCTGGGCGCCGACAGCGACCTGAGCAGCACAGCCGGGGACGGCCTCGGCGGCCGAGTCGGCGCCCACCTGACGCAGTCCAGAGGAACTCTCTCCGACAGCGAGATCGAAACCAACCCGGCCACCAGCGCCGTTTTCGTAAGTGAACGTCGGCCCTCCCAGAATTGACGCCCCGCGTCCCGCTCGGACCGATCCCCCGGGCCTGACGGGAGACCCTCGTCCTGTCTGCGCAGGGGAAGCCCCACACCCTGAAGCCGGCCGCCAAAGATGCCGCGCCGGCGAAGGGGGCGCCGGCGCGGCCCGCCGAGGACATCAGCATGAGGATCTACCTCTGCGAAGGGCTGCTGGGTACGTTGAGCCACGGCGACGCGCTCAGCGCCCAGCGGCCGGCCTTTTATTCTCACGGCTTTTCTTCCCTGTTTCTTAAAACTTGTGCGAGCTCTTTCATTAACACTTTTACTAAGAAACTAAAACCAGAAGCTTGATGAACTAGAAGTGATGTTACGTAAACTGACGCAGGAAAGAAATTTAGCCGAGTGCAAAAAAGTTAGTTTAAATAAAGGATTAACAAACCAGTAAGATGTGAAAAGTGTGTCACCGTCCGAGAGGTTTGGTTGGAGTCATTTGAACAGAATTTGACAAACGATCAGATCCTCAAAACCAGAATAAATTCCCCAAACACACCCGACGTCGTCACCACGCGTCTCAGCCGCAGGCTCCACAGGAAATGGTTGCTTTGTTGCCGCTGGCCTCCGGCTCGCTCGCTCTCCTCTCTCTGCTCTGGGTTTGTTTTTTTTGCCATTAACCCGCTCAGCTCTCGGCCCTAACCTCCTCCTGCTCTCGCTGCTCCTCTTCTCCCCCCCGCTGCTCCTCCTGGGAAATTCTTCCAGGCCGCGATAAGAGCTCCGTTTGGGATCAACTAGAAGATGCTGCCATGGAAACCTTTTCTCTAAGTAGGGCGAATCTTCTTGCCTTTGCCCTTTTTTCTTGTGTGTTTTGTGCATGTGTGTGCGAGTGTCCGTTGTTCATGCAGACTGGCTCGGTGGTTCAAATCATTTGTGGCTTTTCAGACATAGTTCTGATCTGAGACCAGCTAGTGAATATGTGAAGATCTCCTAATAAGTGAGCGTTATTTTTGTCATCCTGAAAGTCGTCATTCATTTCATTTGATTTCACGTCGAACAGTTTCCAACTTTTTAAAAACACATTCCCAAAAATCTCAGCCCAGATTGACTTGAGATATCTGCTGGATTACTAAACGCAGCAGTTAAATACATGAGACGCTGGATTAGACCTGTTGGTGTGTGTGTTTGAGACAGTGTGTGTGTGCGCTGTGCTCAGGCAAGGAGCGCTCCACTCTGTGGGACCAGCTGCAGTTCTGGGAGGACGCCTACCTGGACGCCGTGATGTTGGAGCGCGAGGGCATGGGCATGGACCAGGGGCCGCAGGAGATGATCGAAAGGTTCCACGCGCCTGCAGACACTCGCTGACTTTTTTTTTTTTTTTCTCCAGAAACCTGCAACCATCTCCGTTTTCCTTTTTTGCCCGTCGCAGGTACTTGTCTCTGGGCGAACACGACCGCAAGCGCCTCGAGGACGACGAGGACCGACTCCTGGCGACGCTGCTGCACAACATGATCGCGTTCATGCTGATGGTGAAAGTACGGAGACCCGCTTGACGGCAGCTTCGGCTTCGTTTGATCCATTCGCCCGCAGGTATCTCACGTTCGGCGCGTTTGTGTCTTTCTGGGTTTTTTTTATTTTTATTAGTTGAACAAAAACGACATCAAGAAGAAAGTGAGGCGCCTGATGGGGAAGTCCCACATCGGCCTCACGTACAGCCAAGAGATCAACGAGACACTGGACAAACTGGCCGACCTGGTGAGCGTCTGCCGCCTCCGTCGCCGCGCAACTCGCCTGCCGTTTGCCCCCCCCCCCCCCCCCCCCGCTTCTACCCAGCGGCACGTTTGTTTTACAGAACGGCCGCGAGCTGTCCATCAGGCCCAGCGGCAGCCGCCACATCAAGAAGCAGACGTTTGTCGTGCACGCCGGCACCGACACCACGGGGGACATCTTCTTCATGGAGGTACGAAGCGCGTCCGCGCCGACCGCTCGGCGCTCCTTTTTTAAAAAAAAGGGGCCGAGCGGTTTCAAGACGCAGCCTTTCCCGTCGCAGGTGTGCGACGACTGCATCGTCCTGCGCAGCAACATCGGCACCGTCTACGAGCGCTGGTGGTACGAGAAGCTCATCAACATGACCTACTGCCCCAAGACCAAGGTGCTGTGTCTGTGGAGACGCAACGGCCAGGAGACGCAGCTCAACAAGTTCTATACCAAAAAGGTCCGGAGAAGAGGGGAGGGGGAGGGGCTTCTGTCTGCAGCGGTTTGTTCCAGTGAAGTGACGGTTTCTCTCTGCGTTCTCAGTGTCGCGAGCTCTACTACTGCGTTAAAGACAGCATGGAGCGCGCCGCAGCCCGACAGCAGAGCATCAAGCCAGGTCGGTCATTTTCTTCTAATCGGGCATGAAAATCCCTCACCTTTCGGCGAAATTCGCCGTTTTGAAGCCAAAATAGGTGACCTACGTGAATCGTGTAGATTCAATGAGGTTGTTTTTTTTGGGGGGGGGGGGGGGGTATTCATATTCAGTGAATTGCGAACAGGGTGAGTGATGGTTTAAATATTTTCTGGTCTATCCAAGTTAAGTTACCCAGGAGACTTGGCTAACGTGAGCTACAGCTTGATGGGTTGAGTCATTTAACGCAGCAGGAGAGAACGTCGCGACGTTGGCCAGCTAGCTAACGCTCCGGTGGGAAACGATTAGCTAACGCGAGCGTTCTTGAGGAGGTAGATGTTGAGGTGAGGGGACCGACGAGGCAGAAGGTAAAGTGCTCCACCGTTCCATCAATAAGCAGACCTGCCAACCTGGTACGCATCTCTGGGACAAAACCAGTTGAAAACCCCCGCCCTAGAGGGGCAATATCCTTCTCACCTTTTTCACCCTTGACCTGTTTTCATGCCTGTCTAAGCTGGGGGGGGTGGTGGGGGGGGGGGGGACTTCAGTCTCTTTTAAACTCTGGGGGTCGTGTCCCTCAGGTCCCGAGCTGGGCGGAGAGTTTCCCGTCCAGGACATGAAGACCGGCGAAGGCGGACTGCTGCAGGTCACCCTGGAGGGAATCAACCTGAAATTCATGCACAGCCAGGTAAGACCCCCCCCGTCCCCCCCCGGCAGAGACACGCTGCTCATCTCACACACGGGCATGAGTTACGTACGAATAACTGAAGTCATCCCGTCCGTTTCATCTCCTCTCGTCTCGGGACGTCTTCCTCTATCGCGGTTAAAAGAGAATTCCTCGTCGACTAAACTCTTAGCGAGGACTAGCGGCGTGTTTTGATTGGCGTGTTTTACTCCGCCCTCTTCTCCCCTAGAGGAAGAATTCCTGTTTGTGCTTTTGCTTTTTTTTTTTTGTTTGTTTTTGTTTGTGTGCATTTGTATGCATGCGTTTCCCAAAAAAACAGTACTTTATTAACACATCCCTCCACGCGCGCTCATATTTGTTCCATCTGTGGCGCTCAAACCTCTCTGTCGATTACCTGTGTGGGAGGAGATAAAGTGTTTAATGTGTGTGCGCGCGTGTGTTGTGCGTCGGTGGTAAGACGGACGACTTTGAGCAAAGACTTTTCATTAATAATTGGCTATTTCAATAGCAACTTTCCCATTTTAAGTTTGGACCCTTGAACATCGTCTTGTGTTGTCGTAGTCTGGTTCGTTCTTCTCCTCAGGTTTGTTAGTGTGCAGCTGTGTGTGTGTGTGTGTGTGCGTCTGTGTGTCCAGTGTGCTTCAGTAGATTCGCGTGACCACGCAAGCATCCGGCAGCTAACGGACATTTCGTACGTTTCGAGCATCTTCGGAAGCAACGACACCAGGGAGAGATCTTCAAACCGATCCCTCAATAGAGGCGTTTTTAAAGGGTCAGTTCACCCAAATCAACAGAATAAAAACCTTGTAGAGGGCGATTATGTACTAAGTTTTCAACTTCTTTCATCATTTATTTCTTTCTTTTGGTTCGCTCGTGGAACATTTATGGCCGCGG
Organism: Gasterosteus aculeatus; assembly: GCF_964276395.1. Lineage (NCBI taxonomy): Eukaryota > Metazoa > Chordata > Actinopteri > Perciformes > Gasterosteidae > Gasterosteus > Gasterosteus aculeatus. The sequence continues at coordinate 22,741,561 of NC_135700.1, read as the reverse complement.
CTGTTTTCCGTCAAGAAGCCCTAGAGCTCCGTCTGCACCACCCGCACGAAGCCCGACGTAGAAACGCGGTGCAGCATTCAGCTGCTGGAGACGAAGAGCTAAGAGGACGTCCTTCAAGACGAAGGGCCGCGTCGTCTGCTAGAGGACCCATGTTAGATGTTTTAGAGCTTAAATAAATGTTCCGTTACTCTCACACACACTTCTCGGTCAGACGCACTTTTCATTTCCATGATTTGGGTGAACTGCCATGTCGGCGCTGCGGCCCGTTGAGCTTCCTGGTTCTCTCGCGGAGACGCGTTAGTTTACCACGACTGCATTCAGCATCGCGAGCGGTGCCCCCCCCCCCCCCCCCCCCCCGGTTTGTCTGTGCTGCTGTGTGAGCTCGGGGTGTTGGTGCCGCCCTTGTTGCTGGAGGAGGAGGCATGGAGGGCTCTGGGGGACTGACATGTTTAAAGTCCAGCCACACACAGGTGAATCCAGCTCTCAATACCTGTAGTCAATCCTCTCTGTTTTATCTTTAACCCCACCCCCCCCACCCCCCCCTACTAGTTTTTCAGGGGTCGATTCCTCTTGTGACCTTCTTTATTTAAATTCTTATTATTTGGACTCTCACATTGGCTCCCGGCTGAGATCATGGATTTGAATCGGCGGGTAGCGTCGTCGAGTGTTTGTGCTCTTCTGTCCGATAATAATCCAAACCATTTCTCTCCCATGCTCTCTCCCCCTGCAAGGAGCGGAAGGTACACAACCTCTGCTGTGTTTGCTTATTAGCAGATCCATCCTATACGGCTCCTCTTTTCCTTTTCTTTATATCTCTCTTTTCTTTACTGTTGTAGCTCTGTGGCAAATCTAATTTTGTGTCCTTGTCTACATTTTGATATGGAACTTCCATGTATGCATCATATGGGCCATATTGCATCTCTGAGCATAGAAATAAATGTTCCTGCTGTTATATATGTGTGTTTATATACATATATATACCTGTACATGTGTCACTCCAGATCTCTGAGCAGACTAAATGCATTTCTCCTCATTGAACCGTCGCCCTCGTATGCGTTTGATCATGGAAACTTCTCATACTGTTCTTTTCCTTTCTGTCGTCAGCTGTTAAAAGCTTGCACTCCATGTGTGGTTGTTTTTCCTTTTTGACCTTTCACACTGAAATACAACGAGTGTAACATGTTTAATTTCTTTAACAATGAAGTGTTGTTGAGTTAATAATGTTGTGTCTGTTTGTTTTTTTGTTTGTTGTGTTTTTTTTTAGGTTTTCATAGAGCTGAGTCACATTAAAAAGTGCAATACAGTGAAGGGAGTCTTTGTCCTGGAGGAATTTGGTAATTACACCATCTATTGATTGTAGGCCCGTACTCGGCACGGCAGTAACTCGGCTTCTTGGCAAACGCATTTGACGAGGTCCAGCGAGGGTTCGGCTGGATCAGGAGCTCCGGCACTTCGTTCGGATGAATGAACGTCTGTGTGTTAAAGGAGTCGTGACTTAGCGACAACGAGGCCCCCGTAGAAGCTAAATGAAAAGGTTCCGTAACAAAACTTCTCCCCGGTAGATGCAGAAAAGTAACCGCATGCTCCCAGATGAGGCTTATTTGTAGATGCGCACACGAACCGTTATGAAGATCTGAAAATACAGCTGATGCCTCTGACGTTTGTTATCAACAAACACACTCGTACCGTCCCGCTGCTGTGATCAATCACTAGATCATCACGTTTATCGTAGGCCGCGGCTGAGAGGAGTCCCCCGAAAACTGCACCGTTTACTCCCGTTGGAGGCATGTTTGCTTTCATTTTTAAAAACATTCTTTTAAATATCTAATAAATGTGTGAAAAGGACAAACGGTGATGTTAATTTTTTTAATTATTTAAGTTCCCAACTTCCGCTCCAAGAATAAGTAATAATAAGGTCATAAAGCGAAAGAACACAACGCTTAGAAGCCGCTATCGACACGACTAAACGCCTTCGCTAAAAGAGCAACGTGAGCGCGTCAGCAGGGGACAACCTGCTGCGTCTCTCAGGCTGCGTCTCTCAGCCTGCGTCTCTCAGCCTGCGTCTCTCAGCCTGCGTCTCTCAGCCTGCGTCTCCCAGCCTGCGTCTCTGTCTCTGGAGGTCGGGCCGGGTTACTGTCGTGTCTCTGTGCTGCTTTTGTAATGTTGCCCTCATCTTTGCCACTATGAAAACCTTCATTCTCCAGCAGGTAAAGTGTGCTCACCTTTCTCCTTTCTTACCCACACGTGTCTCCTCCTCATCCTTTTCTCTTTCCGTTTTCACCATATAATCCGTCTCCCCCTCCGTCGTCATGTTCCGGGTTCACAGTTACTAATGAAAAGTCGATCTGTCCTCTCATAGCTGCTCTGTGGTGTCTTTAACTTGAACTTCTTTGTGGGGGGTGTTGTCATTTTTTTCCCCCTCTTTGTTCTTTTCACTTCTGAAACAATCTTTGCCGTCTCTTGTTTATAAGACATTTTCTGATTCATTTGATCCTTTTTGTGGGCCATGAACGTCTCCCCCAACAAGTCGTGATGCTCCCGCGCGAACACGATAGTTCGACCCCCCCCCCCCAACATGGGCTGTAATCGATAATTGGGATTTAATAGCAGTAGACCCTCCCCCCCTTTCCTCAGTCGATGCCCTCCTGACTGTTGTGGTGGACTTGTCTTGGCCCACATCCCATTTTTCACCTTGTTGATCCACCCCTGTAACCCCCCCCCCCCCCCCCCCCCACACACACAAGATAACCCCCCTCCTCTCTTTATCGCTCAAGAATGAACTCATTAAGGTTCCTGCTGCCTTTGAATTCTTTGTTTTGTCTCTCGCACCGGCATAGTTCCTGAAACTAAAGAAGTGGTGATCCACAAGTACAAGACCCCCATGGTGAGTCAACCCCCCCCCCCCCTCGGTGCAGAGCCTCGGTCACGCTGCAGAAATGGAACATTCCTCTTGGGAGCAAACACACACACACTTAAGTCTAATAAACCAATGCTGTAATGTAAGTGGAGCCATTTAACACTTTGTAATGTTTGAACATCAGCGCTGAGAGGGCAGCACCCCCCCCCCCCCCCCCCCTTGGCCCTGTGGTCCCCGACTCGGTGTTGTGACTCCACTTCATCTCACGGCACGACGTTAGCAGCCGGAGAAGCACCCGTTAGTAAAACTAGGGTGTCATATGGCAACCAGCTACACCCGCCGAGGGAGATATGATACTTCAGTTAGTGATTAACATGAAGGAGTCCCAGTGTGAAGTATGTCAAGAGAAATAAACTACTAGGTCGGGTTTAGATGGATGTAAACTACTAGGTCGGGTTTAGATAGATGTAAGCTACTAGGTCGGGTTTAGATGGATGTAAACTACTCGGTTGGGTTTAGATGGATGTAAACTACTAGGTCGGGTTTAGATGGATGTAAACTACTAGGTCGGGTTTAGATGGATGTAAGCTACTAGGTTGGGTTTAGATGAATGTGAACTACTAGGCCGGGTCTAGATGGATGTAAACTACTAGGTTGCGTTTAGATGGATGTAAACTACTTGGTCGCGTTTAGATGGATGTAAACTACTAGGTCGGTTTAGATGGATGTAAACTACTAGGTCGGGTTTAGATGGATGTAAGCTACTAGGTTGGGTTTAGATGAATGTGAACTACTAGGCCGGGTCTAGATGGATGTAAACTACTAGGTTGCGTTTAGATGGATGTAAACTACTTGGTCGCGTTTAGATGGATGTAAACTACTAGGTCGGTTTAGATGGATGTAAACTACTAGGTCGGTTTAGATGGATGTAAGCTACTAGGTCGGTTTAGATGGATGTAAGCTACTAGGTCGCGTTTAGATGGATGTAAGCTACTAGGTCGCGTTTGGATATAAACTACTAGGGCGGGTCTAGATGAATGTGAACTACTAGGTCGGGTTTAGATGAATGTGAACTACTAGGCCGGGTCTAGATGGATGTAAACTACTAGGCCGGGTCTAGATGGATGTAAACTACTAGGTTGCGTTTAGATGGACGTAAACTACTAGGTCGCGTTTAGATGGATGTAAACTACTAGGTCGGTTTAGATGGATGTAAGCTACTAGGTCGGTTTAGATGGATGTAAGCTACTAGGTCGGTTTAGATGGATGTAAGCTACTAGGTCGCGTTTAGATGGATGTAAGCTACTAGGTCGCGTTTAGATGGATGTGAACTACTAGGTCGCGTTTAGATGGATGTGAACTACTAGGTCGCGTTTAGATGTAAACTACTAGGTCGCGTTTAGATGTAAACTACTAGGTCGCGTTTAGATGGACGTAAACTACTTGGTCGCGTTTAGATGGACGTAAACTACTAGGTCGCGTTTAGATGGATGTAAACTAATAGGTCGCGTTTAGATGGATGTAAACTAATAGGTCGCGTTTAGATGGATGTAAACTACTAGGCCGGGTCTAGATGGATGTAAACTAATAGGTCGCGTTTAGATGGATGTAAACTACTAGGCCGGGTCTAGATGGATGTAAACTACTAGGTCGGGTCTAGATGGATGTAAACTACTAGGTCGGGAGGTGAGCGTGTGATTGGATGAACCAGCATGAACGTTGTCACTTTAAAGGACTTTAAAGTCCCTTAGAGAAGTCCCGTCTGCAGATCAGCTCAAACATCTTTACCATCGATGAGATCCTTCAGAGCACTTCTGATGTGACCGATGCCGGCGCCGCATCTCGCACACACCTAAGAGAAACCTGCACACAGATGTGACATCACGTCCGGGTCCCTCCCCCCCCCCCCCCCCTCCTAATCCTCTGTCTTCTCCCCCTGCAGGCACATCAGATCTGTTACTCCGTCCTCTGCCTTTTCTCCTACGTGGCGGCTGTGAAGGGGAAGGAGGCGGAAGGAAAACCCAAGATCCTGTCCCCGAGACCCCTCCCTAGCTAGTCTACCCCCCCCTCCACCGCCCGTCCTCGTGCCTCTCTAAAGACCAGAGACTTCTGACAATCCCCAACTCAACTCGAAGCACACAACCCCCCCCACCCCCACACCTACATACGAGCCTGCCCCCCCCCCCCCCCCCCCCCTCTTTTTAGACCCCTGTCGTGTAGACGTGTTTAGTCTGTGATGTCGTGTAAATACGCTAAATGTTTGCCTGCTCCTGCAGCCCCCCCCCCTCCCTGCCGAGGCCCGACCGACTGTTCTCACCCCGAGTGCACGCAGGTCCCGTGCACAGCCTCGACTTTCACCCCAGAGCTGCCCCCCCCCCCCCCACACCAGAACCCCCCCCTTTGTGAGTTTTTCTGTGGTATGTGGTAACCGTACAGTTGAAACTGGTGAAAACCATCCAGGGAGCCTCTTGTAGTGTCAGGTCGTCCCACGCTGAAAAAATAAACAACTGCGCGTGTTCACTGAAGCGCAGGTGCGCATGTGACCGCTTCCTTAAAGTGTTTGACCCCCCCTGACCCCTCCCACGATGTGAGTGTCCCCAGATGTGTCCTCTCGCTCCCCATCGATGGCCGTTCTAGTTCTACTGTAAAACTCCTCGTCTGTGGTCCGCTGTTATCAATTGCATGTTACTATGACGATGAAAATAAATATTATATATATTTCTATATATAGTATTTATTTAATATATATACATATATTGACTGTACATTTCTCTGAAAAAATGATGTTACAAACTGTTGATTTGCTAGATGTGCAATACTTAATAAGTAGTGAGCCATTGCCAGAGCCACGTTTGAGCCACCTGGCGTCCGCAGGGGGGAGAACGCTTCTTGTTTTCTAAAGTAAATACGACGACATCCGTCTCACGCTTTTAAAGTCACGTCGCATGGATGAGAAACCCGCTGCTGGCCACGCCCCCAATCAGTGATGTCACCAGTTGCGCAATTAACATTCTCATTGACAGTCAGCCCAGTTTTAAAAGTAGCTACGAACTGTCAGTTTAAATATTTAAAGCGTTATGCGGATGAGCGTTGGGTTAACCAGCGCTTTTCCTTTTTCCTGTCTGCCGACATCGAATCCGCTTTGTTTTTACAAAGTTTCTGGATTTGCGTTTTTAGGGCGGCCATTGTTTGTCCCCCAACCTCCAGGTCAAAGGTCACATTTCCTAAAGGCCTTTGTTAGGAATAGTGACCCGTCTCAGGCTGTGCCTCTTTGGAGCCTTCGCCTGGAAGTTGGAAATAAAACGTTGTCACGATGCCATAAAAATTATTTCAAATTAAAAGAGAAGCGAAGTGAAAAATCTAAATGCTGCTTGTAAAATGTGACCATAAATTTAATGAAATTTGGTTTTGTCTGATCAACAGAGCAAAGATCCTGAGTATTTAAAATGATCAGATAACAGAATCTGGTGTAACCGTTACAGGGCCGGATAATCGTAAACTCCATTAAAAAGCCCCAAGTAAAAAAAAAACCTGTTTTGACATCGCAGACGTCTAAAAGTCCTCAGAAACTCTCCAGCAGCAGGTTTCCATCCCGGGATCGAACACACCGAGTCTCCGTGGTTCTGCTCCGTGAAAGTAAACAACAGTTGAACCTGATCCGTTAACTTTCACTGTTTGTTTGTGTGTGTGTGTGTGTGTGTGTGTGTGTGTGTCCAGATCAGCAATATATGGGTACAGCTCACCGGAAGATATTTTTATTGTTTCCTTTTGTTTTTTTTTTTATTCTGACGCTTGTATTTTTTGTGATTTTAACTGTGCAAAGGAAAAGAATTGGTGAAATATTCAGAAGATGCTGTTCCACTAATGAATATATTACACACAAATAATATATAAATAAGACCAAACTGGCATCTCAAGAATTAGTTCTGAGCGGGACACACTTCAAAGTGTTTTGTTTTTTTTTAAACTGGAGTACTATGAGTACTACTACTCATCTGTCGTTGTACTAGCCGGCTGCAGAAGCGTGAACTGAGGGTGTAAGTATTCCAGCGTTGGGAAGAAAAAAAGTATTTATAGAATATGTACAGCTTTGGCAATATAATAAAGTGATCGCAAATGAAGCTCCGCGTAGTCCGTCTTTATCTGGAGAGAAAAATGAGCTGAAACAACGTCTGAGTTCATATTTCATATCTGCACATTAAGATGCTGTCACATATCTTTTAATGGCATTTAAAAATGTTACGTATTGAACATCACTTAAAACAAACTTTTTCTTGACGTACTAATGGGTGTGAAGTTATGTGATTTTTATTTTCTGACTTATGAGAAATAACCTTTTATATCATGTTGCTGTAAGATTTGTTTCTTACTGATATTAATTGGGACATTTTGGGGTTCGTGTCCATGTGTCCAAACGTCTCCATCCGGCGGTTCCTGGTGTGTGTGAATGTCACAATGTCGAGTCCTGCGTAGTGAATCAGTGGGTGTCAATGGGGGGGGGACGGGGTCACGTTCTGCCTCTCTGGTTGATTAGAAAGTGCACGTCTTTGTCATTTTTTTTTAGTAACTGCAGATGCTCTTCTCTTCTCGTGGAGTCGAGGACACGGCGTCCTTTCCTCCATCGCTGCTTCCACACGCAGTGAGAACCAGTTAATTCAACTGGACAAAATATTCAACCAGAGAATTGGGAGTGATGAATTTATTCAAAAATATATATATATAAATTGCACAATATCTTTATATCAATGAGGCATTCTCAGGAAAATATAAAAGGCCTCAAAGTTTATAAAATTCATTTGTCACCACGACCGAAACCAAAAGCACGTACGGCGTTTCTCATCTTTTGCATTGAAACGTTGCTGAAAACAAAATCATCGTGTAATTCATCAAACGACCCGATCCATGATATCAGAGTCAGAATTAGCGTTGGACCCGTAGTCGCATGAGCTCAGGCGTTCCCCCGGACCGAGCTGCGCAGTATCCGCAGGCGGGACATCACCTCGTCCCAGTCCAGGTAGGCGCCCTCCAGGTGGCGCGCCCTGTCGGCCCGGCTCCTGTAGTCCCTCCGGCCGTGCAGCAGGCGCCAGTTATCGAAGGTCAGCATGTCGCCTGCGACACGACCACATGAACACAGCGGTCACAAAGGGACGAGCCGGAGGTCAAAGGTTCGCGTGTTCAAACGGCTCCTCGTTAGTTACAGTTGCCGAGCTGTGATTGGAGCGACGGCCATTTATTGGAACAAGAGGCAGCTGTGATGTGCGGCAGACGTCCGTGTGCGTCTTTGCATTTTAGACTGGAGGAACGTGAGCAGCCGCTAACAAAACGTGAAGACCCTCCGTCTCCGGTGGGGGGGGGGGCGGCGGCGCACACTGACCTGGGGTCATTTTGAAGGTCACCACGTTCTCCCGGCGGTTCATGACGTCCACGTAGGCCCGGATGGACCGGTAGAAGGGCTGCACCTGCTGCACGGGGAGGTCCAGCACCGAGTCTCTGGTGGCGTTGTTGTAGTTGATCCTCACAACTCGGCCCTCTGCATCGACTCTGGAAAGGAGGTGGGGGGGGGGGGTTAACGCCATGAGTTTGAGAGATTAAATATTAGTGGATTTTTTTTTTGTCCGATTTGTCGTTTCAATTAAAAATGATTGAATGGGAAATTCACTGGAAGAGCTGCAACTGAGGATCCTTTTTGAATTATTGATTCATCAGACTCTTTCAGTTAAATATTAAAAGTGTGTGTGTGTGTGTGTGTGTTTACATTGGACCAAACATGGTGGTTAAACCATATAAACCTTTACGCAGACATAACTGTGACCAGCAGATGGCAGCGTCCCATTCCTAAGTCCACCGGTCGATTTCCTTTAATGCATTCAGATTCCTGGGAGGTCTCAGCTGGAACACACAGATAATGGGAGGGGGGGTCTGTGGGGGGGTCTGTGTGCGTTAGGACTGCTCACTCGATGATGCTCTTCTTGGACTGCAGCATGAAGTCGCAGTAGTCCGTCCCCGTGTCGGTGAAGTCCACGTGGACCGAGCACAGCGTCCTGAAGGCCTCGGGGTCTTCTCTCCGCAGCAGCTCGGCCATGTGGAAGCCGTCCACCATCTCGCTCTCCCCCCCCTCCTCGGCCGCGCTGATGCAGTGCAGGAACTGCACCTGCAACCGTCCCAACGCGCGCGCGCACACACACACAAACAAACGCACACTCGGACGGTCAGCACATTAACGCAGTGACCCGGTAGATGCGGGACACGGACTCATTGTCCAAGTGGACCCGTTTGACTCACTCCAGGTGCGAAGTGCATAGCCGGGTAGTCGGTGTGCAGGCCGAGCTTCCCTGACGTGTAGGCCACGTTGTTCGCCATGGGCTTGTCCTGGACCTGCCACGTGTGCCTGGAGAGCGACAGCATTCATTAAGCCCTCAGTTCACTATTTAGCTTAAACTAACCAACAGTCAACAAAGAGGGGGGGGGGGTACTTCTTCTTAAGCGCTGGCTAAGGAGGTCCTGTTTGTGCTCCTCATGGACGCCCACACTGTTGGCGTTCACTTCCTGCAGAGTGAGCTCGTCCAGCTGGCAGCGAGGCGGCTTTACGCTCCAAACCTCGGTTCTAATTCCTCTGGTGTAAAAGGCTGGAATGCTCTTAGGTTCCCCCCCCCCCCCAATCCACCCCCCCATTTCCCCCCCAATCCACCCCCCAACCCACCCCCCTCAAGTCATCGGTGCTGAAGTCCGGCCGGATGAAAGAGCCAACAGACTCTAATCGTCACCAAGGAAACCAAATGAATGAAAGCTGCAGGTACTTGACCGGTCTGGACTCTTAAAGTGAGAACATCTTTCTCCGCAGATGAAACGAGAGAAATGTCTCCCACCCGTAGAAGGTGAGCCGGAGGTAGCCGACCCGCTCGGCCAGTCTGGCCACGGCGCCGCGCTCCGTGCCGGCCCCCGTCAGGTGGACCACGCCCATGCGCCGCAGGGCCAGTAGCCAATCCAGCGCCGCCCGGTCGTCGCGGAGGACTTCCTGGAAGTCGGCGGTGGGGACGCGCAGCTCCGAGTCCCAGTAGTGGCGCTCTGGGAGGAGAGAGAGAGAGAGAGAGAGAGGGGACGCTTCATCAGAACACAAGGGCGGAGGAGCGCCGCCGTGACGCCTCGTCATAGTAGAACCTGGCGTTTCTTCCAGGACACATTGAAATGGTTAACAGAGGTTTTATTTTTTTTATTTTACAACTCAACCGTTGCTCTCCTGCTTCCTCAGAGACGCAGAAGATCACCAAGGAATCATCTCATGAAAACATCAGACAGACAGAAGAGGAAAGAACATCTCGGCCAGCTGGCTCCAGCGCTTTTTTCCAGGCGGCGTCTGCAATGACTTCCACAGGAAGCAGCAGCTAAGTAGCCACCCAGGACCACCACCCTCCCCCCACTCCCTCCCCCGACTCCCCCCCACTCTGCTTGTTAAGGCTTGTCAAAGGGGGGGGGGGGGTCGGGGTCAGAAACAGGCAAAGGTCGAGTCAGAATGTTACAATTGCTCTTGTGAAACTGGGTCTGGATGTTTTGTTTCTTCTGGGGGGGAGGGTGCAGGGGGGAGTGTGCAGGGAGGGGGGGGGGCAGAGGATGAGAGAATCTTTGTTCTGATCTCATGCGTTGGTGGGTGAATCAGGGGGTTGATTCTGTCGGGGAGACCAAAGAACAAATGAGTCTTGTGGACGCACATCTGGTTCAACGCAGCAGCGAGCTCATGCTGCACCAACGTACAGACGATTTCACTTAGATGTCCTCAGATACCAATGCGTTAATGTACTATTAGTGTATTAGTAGTATCCAGTGATGTAGGAGTACACACGCTGCTCTTGGGAGTGAGTAGCAGACAAAGCGCTTCACTTGCAAATAGATTTTGTGTGTGTCGACTCATTCCACAAGCGCACCTTCACCTGTGAAACACACCTGTGACGACAGCAGCCAAACTCCAAGGAGACACAGTGAGCAGTGTGGTCTCACACACACACACACACACACAGTCTAATCCAACAACCCGTTTCTCCATCAGCAGCTTTGGTTCCACTGAGCCTTGCAGCAGTCAGACGTGGTCCGTTTTGCCAACTTACACTCGATGCTTTCAGCATTATTCAAAGAGCCAATCGGTGCGAGCGTCCAGCTTTCCATGCAGCCTCACGGGAAAGGTGTCGACATTTTAAACGCGAACACAAAGTAGTTGATCCGTGGGGGAGTTACAGCAGCTCGTGTCTGTGTGCGGTGAGGAAGCTCGACCCGAACCCAGTCGGGTTCCTCACATTCCTTCCACACTTTCACTGTGGAAGACGGCTGAGCCGGATGATGGAGATGATGATGGAGGAGGAGGAGGCCCCAACCTTCATTGTGGATCTAACTATAAGAAGGAGGAGGAACCAGAAAGAAGAGTGAAAGTGGGGCAGATGCCCGGCTGTGGTAGCCCCCCCCCCCACCCCGTTAGCACAACGGGGTCTCAGAAAGTGACTCTAACAAACTCTACAAGTCCATTCGACCTGTTTCACATCACTTTTAAATACCAATCACAATAAATTAGTCACGACGAGCGCAAAGCGGGAGGCCCGAGACGACGGCACGCTTCAAATATGAGAAGCATCACCGACGGATCCATCGGTCAAAGTGAGAATCGCTGCAGAAAAGGTCATGAGCGACGCGACGCGGCTGTCGGGTAAAAACTGTCATTGCTCAGGAAATATGACAAACTGTGCGGTTAATTGTTACACGCTGACGCGTCCGAGTGGTGCTCTTATTCAATACAGCACGATATTAGAACCATTTCTTTGATTATTGTCCATTTCCAGTCGAATGAAGCATACGGCAGCGTTTAACAGGACGTGTGTGACGGGTGAGGGGGGGGGGGTCGCTCCAAGTTATTACAGTTCATCCACAGAAACCCATCCAGTAGTGACTGGACGTTTCCCACCGCTGGTTCTCCTCGGCGTCACCAGGCGCTCGGCCTTCCTGGACTCGTTCCTTGCAGACAACGGCGAGCTTGTGTTGGGTAAGAACAGGCCGACCCGTTGTTGACCCGCACTCTTAAATCACTTTTCCATATGGCGGAGGCAGACAGGGGGGGGGGGGGGCGGGTAATGAGACCTGCGTGCATCCAGATGTTCACCTTTCAGGAGCTGCGTTGCTTTACGCCGCTCCACATGCAAACACCTGTTCCAGCACAACAAACTGGAGACGTTGGTCCCAGAAGACAACACGCTTGATGAGGAACTGACTGAAGGAAAAGGTTATTTAAAATGCAGATCGTCCGTCTGAGTGATGGAGACACGTTCCGTCCTGCAGGCCGTGTGTTACAGATGTAGTTCATGAAGTAAGTGTTGTGGAATGGAATCATTTCCGTGTCTCCCTCCGATGACAGCTGCCGCTGAGCTACATACGGCCGTTTGAGTTCCTCAACTCCATAGAAACGGGGAAAGCAGAAAAAAAAAAACATTAGTCCGGAGATAAAAGTGGGAGGTTCGGTCCAGGCGGGATAATATCCCCACAGCTCCAATTTTCATCTTCACTCTCACTGCTTTAACAGGCTCGCCGGGCCTGTAAAGTCGAGGCCCACCGCTGACCACGTTAGTCAGCAAACGCCGCTCAGCATCCATCCCGTAGAAGTGGACCTTTTTCTGGTGCGAGGAATTTTAGGCAGGAGGAAATAATCATCCCAGACATAGAGAGCGTGTGTGTGTGTGTGTGTGGGGAATCATCAGCAGACGACGTTCCGAGCTGAGAAAGAACTAAATGCACTTCACATAATGACTGTCTGTCATTTCTAACGAGGCGGATCTGTTTACACTTCAACATGTCAATGTCAATTTTATTTATACAGCACTTTTAAAGGCCAGTGGCCGGCCAACGTGCTTTACAGGATAAAATCCATCAGCTTTCTTAACTCAGCCAAAGGCCAATGTGAACAAGTGGGTCTTAAGGCGAGTTTGAAAAGCGGAAAGGCTCGTCGCAGACCGCACAGCGTTCCACAGCGTGGGAGCCGCTGCTGCGAAGGCTCCGTCTCCCTTTCGTTTTGAGGAACGACCGAGGAACGCTCAGAACCAGCTGGTCAGCTGACCTCAGGGCTCTGCAGGGTTGATGCACATTAATAAGGCTGGATAAATAATGTGGGACCAGTCCATGCAGAGACTTAAAAACAAATAAAAGACTTAAAATCAATTCTGAATAGTCCAAACGCGATATAAAAGCATGCATGTATGTATGTATGTACATGAATGTATTAGTCCTGCAAAGCACACACACACACATTACTGTAATCAGTGTGGAACGGAGCAGGAGCCACTCAGCCCTGTGGGTCCTTCAGGACCTTGTGTGTGTGTGTGTGTGTGTGTGTGTGTGTGTGTGTGTGTGTGTGTGTGTGTGTGTGTGTGTGTACACGATCCCGACTGCAGTCCATCCCCCGCTCGGCTCAAACGCTGCTACCTTGTTCCACGGCTGAACTCTCTGCCGGGCTGCTTGGCAGACTGTGCGAAGGCGGCGGGTCAGTGTAAATGTCCTGGAAAATGAGTTCTCTTTCCAGTCTTTAGAAGCAGAAGAAGAAAAAAAACGTCCTCCTCAACAACCCTGTTGTGTACTGAGAAAGAATATGCGTGGAAAGAAAGTGTGAATTGGAGGCGAGCGGCTAGCAGAGTCTCTCACAGACAGAGAGAGAGCTGCTTCTTAATTACATAACACACGTAAACAAGCTTTTTTTCCCCCCACAAACAATCTATTTCAGCTTTTGCCATGAGCCAAGTGTTTAAATATTTCATTTCCAAATATATTTCTCTTTTAATTGCCCCATCCTGACAATTAAGCACAAAACACTCTTCATTTAGAGAATTTTGAAGCCTCCGGTTTGGCACTTGAAAAGAAAAAGTCCAACCAAAACTGACGCAAGCAGAACCAAAATGTGACCGTTAACTTTTATTAACGGAAAACAACTTGACCGCTGACCAGTGTTTGTCCACTTCACACGCTGGAAAATCCCCAGATGACGTTGTAGCGGCAACCTGCCAATCACAAGGTGGCCCCGCCCTAAAGCATACCCTTCTTTATGGTCTGTTTGACTCTAAATAGATCTTTATTTACTAAATGAGCATAATGTTGTGTTGAAGAAGACTTGAAACTAGACGTTGATACCATAAACTCATGTTTATAATGATTACTGAGGGAATAAATCAAGTAGACTTCTCAGACTCCTTTGAGACCAGAGGAGTCGCTCCAGAGAACGCAGCTTTGAAGGATTGACAAAGGTGAGTATCGAGAGTGAAACACAACGTTCTTACCCAGCAAGGTGCGGCTGCATGGAAAGCGTGACAAGTTTCAATGGGCCTGTTTGTTTGCGTTCACGTACAATCAGGTAACATGAGCTGCTTCCCGAGGCCACAAATTACGGTTCTAACGTGCCGCTTTAAAAATGCACTAAAGCACAATAGTGTCTGTTTATCCTGTTCATTCTCAGACAGCTGCATTGTGATTTATGGCCTCCTATCGAATATATCTGATCAACAACCTGGTAATCAATTAGCAAGTATTGGTGGCGGTCTTCTATTCATCCCATTAGATTCTCAAACGGCTCATTGAACTCACCGTTGAGGAAAAGCTCTTCTCTCGATGCTCGTCTGGCCGCAGCGGAGAAGCAGCGTCTCTTCAGCCAGTCAGCGTCGAACGCGCTGGTGTGCCGGTCGGGCCACAAAACGGACACCTGTCAAGAGACGTAAAGAGACGCATTGGTCCCGACTGACCCTTCGCTGAGCCCCGCACCCCCCCCCCCCCCTCGCCGCTACGCCGTCACGCTGTCAAGAGCGCCCACGGAGCCCACGCGGCCACTAACTGCACTGGATGAAGTATTAGCCACGTTCTTCAGCTGAAAACCCCACAGAATATGAAAGAAATCCAAAACAAATGGATAAAAAATACACTTAAAAGAATGTTTTCTTTTCAAGTGAACAGATTGGATTCTTACGTGTTGTGTTTGTTTTCTTGGCCATTGCAGCTATGAGCCTGTCTATACAGCCGGCATGCCAACACTACTGTGGTACATGAAACACATGTTTACTATAATACGTGATAATGGAGTGGGTTCTGCTACAGGGAACGTAATTGCGTTCATTTCTTGTCGACAGAAGCTGATGACACACAGTAGCTGTCAGCGCTCTGTGTTTACGGCCTCGTCTCATCTCAGAGACCTCTGAGCGATGCAGATCGGGTTGATTCGGAGCATTTCAAGGTCAGAGTGAACGTGGGCTCCTGCCAAAATCAGATGGCCTCAGTGTATCGCCAGGCGGTTGCCCTCAAAGTGTAAGTGCGGCTTTCAAGAGTAATGGTGCGTTACATTTTTGATAAAAAATAAACTGTTTGGCCTGTGAAACATCAGAAAGTAATTCTCTACGGCTCCAAGTGATGTTATGAAATGTCTACGATTACAATTATGTAATAACTGACATGAATTCCTCCATTTAAGATGATGGGAAAATCAAAATACTCAAACAACTTGCACATGATTAAAATAATTGCTGTTAAGGATTTGACAAAATGCTGATTGTTTCTATGGTGACGACACAGTCGTGTCAGAGTGGGACTGTGAAGAGTCACAGCTTTTGAAAAAAGTCTGCAGGTACGTACGTCACGTAACCTTACTGCTCGTCTTACTATTTAACCGTACACATCGAATCGTCAAATGATCGATTTCAATGGCAACGTCGGTTCTACTGTTAATCCAATTCTATTTGCAAACCTCATCCTGCGTAAAAATTTTCCGGGATCTTGAACCTCCAAGCTCAATATTTGGAGAGCTGTTTGTTTTCGCAGTGGGTGGAAAAGTGTCTCTTCTCTTCCCCAGAATTTTAAATAGGATCGTAACACAAATACACAAGCCGCCACGTCGCCCACCATTGCAGCTCGCCTTGAATGGACCCCTTTACTTTAGGCAAATGTTCACATCCTTCAGGCTCTTTTTCTCAGAAATGTAACCTCTTATGCTGAGACAGACAAGCGTGTCAACGGCGGCTCCCTGACCTTGTTGTCATTGGTGACCTCCACCGCGTCGAGTCCTGTGTGGACGTCAAGATCCAACATCGACAGTTTCCGAGCCTGAGCGGAGTCCAGGGTGCACAGCGGACACTGGCAGTTGTCCCTCAGCCAGGTGAACGGGTACAGACTGTGGCCTCCACCCTCCCACTCCACCTCCACCATCCGCTCCTCGTCTAGAGCCCGGACGGTCCTCACGGAGTGTTGAGCCAGAGGCACGCAGGCCGACCCCAGTGTCTGCTGTCCGCGAAGTTGCATTGAAGTCGGGCCAGAGCGCCCTGGTCTACGACAAGCCCTCAGAGCCCGGCAGGCCGCTGCGGAGGTGCTCCGCTGCAGGGCGGGCCGGGCCAGACGCCAGAATGTACTCATCCACATTTCAGCCGACGACGTCTCCGGATCGCAAAGGGACACCAACTGTGCGGTTAATGAGAAAAGCCGTAACATTAGAAATAGGTGTACAAAATACATAGATGTATATAAATCACATTGGCAGCATTAGTAGTGACGTATTAAAGCTAATTGAACACGTCACTGTACTTATAATATGTACTGTACTTATAACATATAATAAACCTGGGCAACTGACTACATAATTTCCTGATTAATCTGCTAATAACTATGTTTTTTTAAAATAATAATAATAATTATTATTATTATAATTAATAAGAAAACTGAAATCCCTGCCCAAGCCTCAAATGTCTTGTTTTACCAAAAGTTCAAACAATAATATTGAAACAAGCAGCATTTGAGGTGAAGTCAGTCATTGATGACGTCACGGGTTAGCGTACATTAAAAAACAAAGAAAAAACTAAAACGTAAATAGGTGAAAGGCAACGTTAAGTCCCCCCGGAGAGTAACGTTAGTTACCTTACTGATAAATACACGTTTGCTGTTCACTCTGCTGACGTTTCGTCGCAAACTGCACCGTAAAACAATTAAAAAGGGGGTAAAAGAAGAGTTTCCAATGGGAAGCTAACCGGTTAGCTATGCTAACGTCAGTTGTACTGTGCGTTAAATGCAGCTAACGTTACATCCCACTCTCAGGTCCGACGCTAACAGCGCGGCTTTCCGTCCTCCGCCGCGGGGTTTAGCGGTCAGCGCACTAAAGCAACACCGGAACAACTGTCACAACACGCGCGTGTTACCTGTTGTGTATCTATGTGTGTTATATTTTGCCGAGGGTTCCTCTTCCCCACGAGCCTCCGTCAACAACACAGACGCCGCTGTGAGAGAGTGAGGGGGGGGGGTAGGTCTGGGGAAGTAGGTGAAAGGTTGACCCGGCGGGATGACGTAACCTTCGCTGCACTTCTCGGTCCTACGCCAAACACGCACGTGTTTAATAACCCGCGGCGACAGACAAGCGCTACTGTCCCGGCACCAGCCGGAAGCGCGGCTTATCGCCGGAGCCGCTCGCGACGGGGCTTTCGCCGTTGCCGTTGCCGGGGTAACGGACGGTGACGTTGGCATGGTGATTCAATGTTCAGCAGGTAGTTTGCCCTTCCAGCGTGTCAACATCTGCTAAATGAGCAACTGAGCACATAATAACCCCGATGCAGAAAAAGATAATATATTTTTTAAAAGAGTCTGGGGACCTTAAATATGCTTTTTACAGCAAAGGGAACATTTTACACCGCATTCGATGGATGAATGAGATAACTTGCGTAATTACAATAACGCTGATATGACACAAATGTCATTTAATTAAAGTTATTCCGACAATTAAAAAAATATTTTTCGATATTCTGAAGACCTATGAATTGTTTTTAATTGGCATTGACATTCACTGGCAGCTTTTGTTAATAAGCGCAATGTCTTTGAGTTTTGGACTGATTGTCAAGTTGCATAAAATAAGGAATTCTAGGACACCACGTGGTCCCTTGGAAAGTGTATTTGTATATATCTACACATAAATGAATAATAAAAATAGTACAAGTGATATTTTTTGGTGTCCGTCATACCTCTTGCTGTTTTTTTCTCCACGGGTACCTGGAAAGATGAACACTGGGTCCAGCGGGCGGGCGTGCAGAACCTTCCTTCTGTCCAAGTGACACTTGCCAACATCTAGGTGGAGTTTTTATGGCTTAAATTT